>NC_090301.1:130341734-130962910 GCF_039906515.1 Pseudorca crassidens | reverse complement strand
TCTCGTGTGCTGCGCAGCTTTGATTCGGTTACGAAAAGCCACCTGCATTGAGGTGAACACTCTGCTCAGCGTTCTTTCCGGGAGCTCACAATTGCCCCCTCTCTAGGTTAAGCAGGATGTCGAGGTGAGGTCCAAACTGAGCAAAGAGCACAATTGCTCACTTTGCAGTGGTAGTCGTCGTAAGAGGCATTGCCTACTAGGCCTTGCTAAGGTCTTCGTTCTGTTAGGGAAGTCGCCACACTTAGACGCCTGTAAAGGAAACTTTATTCAGCGAAGTTCCCAGTGTCTTGCGACGGTCTCCCTTCGCAGGGCCAATACAGCAGGGACTTAGGTTTGCTGCTAACTAGGCTAGGTGACCCTGCATACAGAAGCAGGCTTTTCCCTTTGGAAGCTTGGATCCCGGTTTCTCAGGGGCTGCTTGCAAGACCCTGCTATTGCTCAGCATCTCTCCTCTGCCCCTACGACCGGGTAGGAAGCGAGTATTTTAGCCTGAAAAGCAGGGCTCTTGCAACTCTGGCGGAGAGCTAATCCTGCAGCCCACGTTCGTCCTGGGAAACCGCAAGGCGACCCTTGGCCTCAGTGTAGTGGCGAAATGGCCGCCGGACAGGTCTTGCCTGCCGCGGTTTCCGTGAGTTCTCCACCGTCTTCGGGCTTAAATGGAGAGAGAGGAGAGCTGTCGGCTCTCACAGAACTCTGGCCTCCGCACTGTTTGCCATGCAGCCGAACGCAAGACCACACGTCTCCTCCCGGCCTGCTGAGAAACAGGCCGCCGTGCAGGCCCTTCGTAACACTTCTTGGCATGTAGACTCCAAGGCGACACGCTGTCCTCTTCGTTGGAAACCTACGTTGCCCCAGCATGCCAAAGCTCACGAAGGCAGTCCGAGCCCGTCTCATGTGCTGGGCCACTTGCATTCAGTGAGGAAAAGCCACCTGCATTGAGGTGAACACTCTGCTCAGCGTTCTTTCCGGGAGCTCACACTTGCCGCCTCTCTAGGTTAAGCAGGAAGTCATAGTGAGGACCAACCTGAGCAAAGAGCACAATTCCTCACGTTACACTGGTAGTCGTCGTAAGAGGAATTGCCAACTACGCCTGGCTGAGGCCTTCCCTGTGTTAAGGAACCAGCCACACTTAGAGGCCTTGAAAGAACAATTTATTCAGCGAAGTTCCCATTGTTTGGCGATGGTCAACCTTTGCAGCGCCAGTACTGCAGGGACTTAGGTTTGCTGCTAACAGGGCTAGGTGACCCTGCATACAGAAGCAGGCGTTTCCCTTTGGAAGCTTGGATCCCGGTTTCTCAGGGGCTGCTTACAAGACCCTGCTATTGCCCAGCATCTCTCCTCTGCCCCTACGCCCGGGTAGGAAGCGAGTATTTTAGCCTGAGAAGCAGGGCTCTTGCAACTCTGGAGGAGAGCTAATCCTGCAGCCCACGTTCGTCCTGGGAAACCGCAAGGCGACCCTTGGCCTCAGTGTAGTGGCGAAATGGCCGCCGTACAGGTCTTGCCTGCCGCGGTTTCCGTGAGTTCTCCACCGTCTTCGGGCTTAAATGGAGAGCGAGGAGAGCTGTCGGCTCTCACAGAACTCTGGCCTCCGCACTGTTTGCCATGCAACTGCACGCAAGACCACACGTCTCCTCCCGACCTGCTGAGAAACAGGCATCCGTGTAGGCCCTTGTTAACATTTCCTGGCGTGCAGAGTCCAAGGCGACACGCTGTCCTCTGCCTTGGAAACCTACGTTGCCACAGCTTGCCAAACGCTACCGAAGGCAGTCCTAACCAGTCTCGTGTGCTGCGCAGCTTTGATTCGGTTACGAAAAGCCACCTGCATTGAGGTGAACACTCTGCTCAGCGTTCTTTCCGGGAGCTCACAATTGCCCCCTCTCTAGGTTAAGCAGGATGTCGAGGTGAGGTCCAAACTGAGCAAAGAGCACAATTGCTCACTTTGCAGTGGTAGTCGTCGTAAGAGGCATTGCCTACTAGGCCTTGCTAAGGTCTTCGTTCTGTTAGGGAAGTCGCCACACTTAGACGCCTGTAAAGGAAACTTTATTCAGCGAAGTTCCCAGTGTCTTGCGACGATCTCCCTTCGCAGGGGCAATACAGCAGGGACTTAGGTTTGCTGCTAACTAGGCTAGGTGACCCTGCATACAGAAGCAGGCGTTTCCCTTTGGAAGCTTGGATCCCGGTTTCTCAGGGGCTGCTTGCAAGACCCTGCTATTGCCCAGCATCTCTCCTCTGCCCCTACGCCCGGGTAGGAAGCGAGTATTTTAGCCTGAGAAGCAGGGCTCTTGCAACTCTGGCGGAGAGCTAATCCTGCAGCCCACGTTCGTCCTGGGAAACCGCAAGGCGACCCTTGGCCTCAGTGTAGTGGCGAAATGGCCGCCAGACAGGTCTTGCCTGCCGCGGTTTCCGTGAGTTCTCCACCGTCTTCGGGCTTAAATGGAGAGCGAGGAGAGCTGTCGGCTCTCACAGAACTCTGGCCTCCGCACTGTTTGCCATGCAGCCGAACGCAAGACCGCACGTCTCCTCCCGGCCTGCTGAGAAACAGGCCACCGTGCAGGCCCTTCGTAACACTTCTTGGCATGTAGACTCCAAGGCGACACGCTGTCCTCTTCCTTGGAAACCTACGTTGCCCCAGCATGCCAACGCTCACGAAGGCAGTCCGAGCCCGTCTCATGTGCTGGGCCACTTGCATTCAGTGAGGAAAAGCCACCTGCATTGAGGTGAACACTCTGCTCAGCGTTCTTTCCGGGAGCTCACACTTGCCGCCTCTCTAGGTTAAGCAGGAAGTCGTAGTGAGGACCAACCTGAGCAAAGAGCACAATTCCTCACGTTACACTGGTAGTCGTCGTAAGAGGAATTGCCAACTACGCCTGGCTGAGGCCTTCCCTGTGTTAAGGAACCAGCCACACTTAGAGGCCTTGAAAGAACAATTTATTCAGCGAAGTTCCCATTGTTTGGCGATGGTCAACCTTTGCAGCGCCAGTACTGCAGGGACTTAGGTTTGCTGCTAACAGGGCTAGGTGACCCTGCATACAGAAGCAGGCGTTTCCCTTTGGAAGCTTGGATCCCGGTTTCTCAGGGGCTGCTTGCAAGACCCTGCTATTGCCCAGCATCTCTCCTCTGCCCCTACGCCCGGGTAGGAAGCGAGTATTTTAGCCTGAGAAGCAGGGCTCTTGCAACTCTGGAGGAGAGCTAATCCTGCAGCCCACGTTCGTCCTGGGAAACCGCAAGGCGACCCTTGGCCTCAGTGTAGTGGCGAAATGGCCGCCGGACAGGTCTTGCCTGCCGCGGTTTCCGTGAGTTCTCCACCGTCTTCGGGCTTAAATGGAGAGCGAGGAGAGCTGTCGGCTCTCACAGAACTCTGGACTCCGCACTGTTTGCCATGCAACTGCACGCAAGACCACACGTCTCCTCCCGACCTGCTGAGAAACAGGCATCCGTGTAGGCCCTTGTTAACATTTCCTGGCGTGCAGAGTCCAAGGCGACACGCTGTCCTCTGCCTTGGAAACCTACGTTGCCACAGCTTGCCAAACGCTACCGAAGGCAGTCCTAACCAGTCTCGTGTGCTGCGCAGCTTTGATTCGGTTACGAAAAGCCACCTGCATTGAGGTGAACACTCTGCTCAGCGTTCTTTCCGGGAGCTCACAATTGCCCCCTCTCTAGGTTAAGCAGGATGTCGAGGTGAGGTCCAAACTGAGCAAAGAGCACAATTGCTCACTTTGCAGTGGTAGTCGTCGTAAGAGGCATTGCCTACTAGGCCTTGCTAAGGTCTTCGTTCTGTTAGGGAAGTCGCCACACTTAGACGCCTGTAAAGGAAACTTTATTCAGCGAAGTTCCCAGTGTCTTGCGACGGTCTCCCTTCGCAGGGCCAATACAGCAGGGACTTAGGTTTGCTGCTAACTAGGCTAGGTGACCCTGCATACAGAAGCAGGCGTTTCCCTTTGGAAGCTTGGATCCCGGTTTCTCAGGGGCTGCTTGCAAGACCCTGCTATTGCCCAGCATCTCTCCTCTGCCCCTACGCCCGGGTAGGAAGCGAGTATTTTAGCCTGAAAAGCAGGGCTCTTGCAACTCTGGCGGAGAGCTAATCCTGCAGCCCACGTTCGTCCTGGGAAACCGCAAGGCGACCCTTGGCCTCAGTGTAGTGGCGAAATGGCCGCCGGACAGGTCTTGCCTGCCGCGGTTTCCGTGAGTTCTCCACCGTCTTCGGGCTTAAATGGAGAGCGAGGAGAGCTGTCGGCTCTCACAGAACTCTGGCCTCCGCACTGTTTGCCATGCAGCCGAACGCAAGACCACACGTCTCCTCCCGGCCTGCTGAGAAACAGGCCGCCGTGCAGGCCCTTCGTAACACTTCTTGGCATGTAGACTCCAAGGCGACACGCTGTCCTCTTCCTTGGAAACCTACGTTGTCCCAGCATGCCAACGCTCACGAAGGCAGTCCGAGCCCGTCTCATGTGCTGGGCCACTTGCATTCAGTGAGGAAAAGCCACCTGCATTGAGGTGAACACTCTGCTCAGCGTTCTTTCCGGGAGCTCACACTTGCCGCCTCTCTAGGTTAAGCAGGAAGTCGTAGTGAGGACCAACCTGAGCAAAGAGCACAATTCCTCACGTTACACTGGTAGTCGTCGTAAGAGGAATTGCCAACTACGCCTGGCTGAGGCCTTCCCTGTGTTAAGGAACCAGCCACACTTAGAGGCCTTGAAAGAACAATTTATTCAGCGAAGTTCCCATTGTTTGGCGATGGTCAACCTTTGCAGCGCCAGTACTGCAGGGACTTAGGTTTGCTGCTAACAGGGCTAGGTGACCCTGCATACAGAAGCAGGCGTTTCCCTTTGGAAGCTTGGATCCCGGTTTCTCAGGGGCTGCTTGCAAGACCCTGCTATTGCCCAGCATCTCTCCTCTGCCCCTACGCCCGGGTAGGAAGCGAGTATTTTAGCCTGAGAAGCAGGGCTCTTGCAACTCTGGAGGAGAGCTAATCCTGCAGCCCACGTTCGTCCTGGGAAACCGCAAGGCGACCCTTGGCCTCAGTGTAGTGGCGAAATGGCCGCCGGACAGGTCTTGCCTGCCGCGGTTTCCGTGAGTTCTCCACCGTCTTCGGGCTTAAATGGAGAGCGAGGAGAGCTGTCGGCTCTCACAGAACTCTGGCCTCCGCACTGTTTGCCATGCAGCCGAACGCAAGACCACACGTCTCCTCCCGACCTGCTGAGAAACAGGCATCCGTGTAGGCCCTTGTTAACATTTCCTGGCGTGCAGAGTCCAAGGCGACACGCTGTCCTCTGCCTTGGAAACCTACGTTGCCACAGCTTGCCAAACGCTACCGAAGGCAGTCCTAACCAGTCTCGTGTGCTGCGCAGCTTTGATTCGGTTACGAAAAGCCACCTGCATTGAGGTGAACACTCTGCTCAGCGTTCTTTCCGGGAGCTCACAATTGCCCCCTCTCTAGGTTAAGCAGGATGTCGAGGTGAGGTCCAAACTGAGCAAAGAGCACAATTGCTCACTTTGCAGTGGTAGTCGTCGTAAGAGGCATTGCCTACTAGGCCTTGCTAAGGTCTTCGTTCTGTTAGGGAAGTCGCCACACTTAGACGCCTGTAAAGGAAACTTTATTCAGCGAAGTTCCCAGTGTCTTGCGACGGTCTCCCTTCGCAGGGCCAATACAGCAGGGACTTAGGTTTGCTGCTAACTAGGCTAGGTGACCCTGCATACAGAAGCAGGCATTTCCCTTTGGAAGCTTGGATCCCGGTTTCTCAGGGGCTGCTTGCAAGACCCTGCTATTGCCCAGCATCTCTCCTCTGCCCCTACGCCCGGGTAGGAAGTGAGTATTTTAGCCTGAGAAGCAGGGCTCTTGCAACTCTGGCGGAGAGCTAATCCTGCAGCCGAAGTTCGTCCTGGGAAACCGCAAGGCGACCCTTGGCCTCAGTGTAGTGGCGAAATGGCCGCCGGACAGGTCTTGCCTGCCGCAGTTTCCGTGAGTTCTCCACCGTCTTCGGGCTTAAATGGAGAGCGAGGAGAGCAGTCAGCTCTCACAGAACTCTGGCCTCCGCACTGTTTGCCATGCAGCCGGAAGCAAGACCGCACGTCTCCTCCCGGCCTGCTGAGAAACAGGCCACCGTGCAGGCCCTTCGTAACACTTCTTGGCATGTAGACTCCAAGGCGACACGCTGTCCTCTTCCTTGGAAACCTACGTTGCCCCAGCATGTCAACGCTCACGAAGGCAGTCCGAGCCCGTCTCATGTGCTGGGCCACTTGCATTCAGTGAGGAAAAGCCACCTGCATTGAGGTGAACACTCTGCTCAGCGTTCTTTCCGGGAGCTCACACTTGCCGCCTCTCTAGGTTAAGCAGGAAGTCGTAGTGAGGACCAACCTGAGCAAAGAGCACAATTCCTCACGTTACACTGGTAGTCGTCGTAAGAGGAATTGCCAACTACGCCTGGCTGAGGCCTTCCCTGTGTTAAGGAACCAGCCACACTTAGAGGCCTTGAAAGAACAATTTATTCAGCGAAGTTCCCATTGTTTGGCGATGGTCAACCTTTGCAGCGCCAGTACTGCAGGGACTTAGGTTTGCTGCTAAAAGGGCTAGGTGACCCTGCATACAGAAGCAGGCCTTTCCCTTTGGAAGCTTGGATCCCGGTTTCTCAGGGGCTGCTTGCAAGACCCTGCTATTGCCCAGCATCTCTCCTCTGCCCCTACGCCCGGGTAGGAAGCGAGTATTTTAGCCTGAGAAGCAGGGCTCTTGCAACTCTGGCGGAGAGCTAATCCTGCAGCCCACGTTCGTCCTGGGAAACCGCAAGGCGACCCTTGGCCTCAGTGTAGTGGCGAAATGGCCGCCAGACAGGTCTTGCCTGCTGCGGTTTCCGTGAGTTCTCCACCGTCTTCGGGCTTAAATGGAGAGCGAGGAGAGCTGTTGGCTCTCACAGAACTCTGGCCTCCACACTGTTTGCCATGCAGCCGGAAGCAAGACCGCACGTCTCCTCCCGGCCGGCTGAGAAACAGGCCGCCGTGCAGGCCCTTCGTAACACTTCTTGGCATGTAGACTCCAAGGCGACACGCTGTCCTCTTCCTTGGAAACCTACGTTGCCCCAGCATGCCAACGCTCACGAAGGCAGTCCGAGCCCGTCTCATGTGCTGGGCCACTTGCATTCAGTGAGGAAAAGCCACCTGCATTGAGGTGAACACTCTGCTCAGCGTTCTTTCCGGGAGCTCACACTTGCTGCCTCTCTAGGTTAAGCAGGAAGTCGTAGTGAGGACCAACCTGAGCAAAGAGCACAATTCCTCACGTTACACTGGTAGTCGTCGTAAGAGGAATTGCCAACTACGCCTGGCTGAGGCCTTCCCTGTGTTAAGGAACCAGCCACACTTAGAGGCCTTGAAAGAACAATTTATTCAGCGAAGTTCCCATTGTTTGGCGATGGTCAACCTTTGCAGCGCCAGTACTGCAGGGACTTAGGTTTGCTGCTAACAGGGCTAGGTGACCCTGCATACAGAAGCAGGCGTTTCCCTTTGGAAGCTTGGATCCCGGTTTCTCAGGGGCTGCTTGCAAGACCCTGCTATTGCCCAGCATCTCTCCTCTGCCCCTACGCCCGGGTAGGAAGCGAGTATTTTAGCCTGAGAAGCAGGGCTCTTGCAACTCTGGAGGAGAGCTAATCCTGCAGCCCACGTTCGTCCTGGGAAACCGCAAGGCGACCCTTGGCCTCAGTGTAGTGGCGAAATGGCCGCCGGACAGGTCTTGCCTGCCGCGGTTTCCGTGAGTTCTCCACCGTCTTCGGGCTTAAATGGAGAGCGAGGAGAGCTGTCGGCTCTCACAGAACTCTGGCCTCCGCACTGTTTGCCATGCAACTGCACGCAAGACCACACGTCTCCTCCCGACCTGCTGAGAAACAGGCATCCGTGTAGGCCCTTGTTAACATTTCCTGGCGTGCAGAGTCCAAGGCGACACGCTGTCCTCTGCCTTGGAAACCTACGTTGCCACAGCTTGCCAAACGCTACCGAAGGCAGTCCTAACCAGTCTCGTGTGCTGCGCAGCTTTGATTCGGTTACGAAAAGCCACCTGCATTGAGGTGAACACTCTGCTCAGCGTTCTTTCCGGGAGCTCACAATTGCCCCCTCTCTAGGTTAAGCAGGATGTCGAGGTGAGGTCCAAACTGAGCAAAGAGCACAATTGCTCACTTTGCAGTGGTAGTCGTCGTAAGAGGCATTGCCTACTAGGCCTTGCTAAGGTCTTCGTTCTGTTAGGGAAGTCGCCACACTTAGACGCCTGTAAAGGAAACTTTATTCAGCGAAGTTCCCAGTGTCTTGCGACGGTCTCCCTTCGCAGGGCCAATACAGCAGGGACTTAGGTTTGCTGCTAACTAGGCTAGGTGACCCTGCATACAGAAGCAGGCGTTTCCCTTTGGAAGCTTGGATCCCGGTTTCTCAGGGGCTGCTTGCAAGACCCTGCTATTGCCCAGCATCTCTCCTCTGCCCCTACGCCCGGGTAGGAAGCGAGTATTTTAGCCTAAGAAGCAGGGCTCTTGCAACTCTGGCGGAGAGCTAATCCTGCAGCCCACGTTCGTCCTGGGAAACCGCAAGGCGACCCTTGGCCTCAGTGTAGTGGCAAAATGGCCGCCGGACAGGTCTTGCCTGCCGCGGTTTCCGTGAGTTCTCCACCGTCTTCGGGCTTAAATGGAGAGCGAGGAGAGCTGTCGGCTCTCACAGAACTCTGGCCTCCGCACTGTTTGCCATGCAGCCGAACGCAAGACCGCACGTCTCCTCCCGGCCTGCTGAGAAACAGGCCGCCGTGCAGGCCCTTCGTAACACTTCTTGGCATGTAGACTCCAAGGCGACACGCTGTCCTCTTCCTTGGAAACCTACGTTGCCCCAGCATGCCAACGCTCACGAAGGCAGTCCGAGCCCGTCTCATGTGCTGGGCCACTTGCATTCAGTGAGGAAAAGCCACCTGCATTGAGGTGAACACTCTGCTCAGCGTTCTTTCCGGGAGCTCACACTTGCCGCCTCTCTAGGTTAAGCATGAAGTCGTAGTGAGGACCAACCTGAGCAAAGAGCACAATTCCTCACGTTACACTGGTAGTCGTCGTAAGAGGAATTGCCAACTACGCCTGGCTGAGGCCTTCCCTGTGTTAAGGAACCAGCCACACTTAGAGGCCTTGAAAGAGCAATTTATTCAGCGAAGATCCCATTGTTTGGCGATGGTCAACCTTTGCAGCGCCAGTACTGCAGGGACTTAGGTTTGCTGCTAACAGGGCTAGGTGACCCTGCATAAAAAAGCAGGCGTTTCCCTTTGGAAGCTTGGATCCCGGTTTCTCAGGGGCTGCTTGCAAGACCCTGCTATTGCCCAGCATCTCTCCTCTGCCCCTACACCCGTGTAGGAACCGAGTATTTTAGCCTGAGAAGCAGGGCTCTTGCAACTCTGGCGGAGAGCTAATCCTGCAGCCCACGTTCGTCCTGGGAAACCGCAAGGCGACCCTTGGCCTCAGTGTAGTGGCGAAATGGCCGCCGGACAGGTCTTGCCTGCCGCGGTTTCCGTGAGTTCTCCACCGTCTTCGGGCTTAAATGGAGAGTGAGGAGAGCTGTCGGCTCTCACAGAACTCTGGCCTCCGCACTGTTTGCCATGCAACTGCACGCAAGACCACACGTCTCCTCCCGACCTGCTGAGAAACAGGCATCCGTGTAGGCCCTTGTTAACATTTCCTGGCGTGCAGAGTCCAAGGCGACACGCTGTCCTCTGCCTTGGAAACCTACGTTGCCACAGCTTGCCAAACGCTACCGAAGGCAGTCCTAAACAGTCTCGTGTGCTGCGCAGCTTTGATTCGGTTACGAAAAGCCACCTGCATTGAGGTGAACACTCTGCTCAGCGTTCTTTCCGGGAGCTCACAATTGCCCCCTCTCTAGGTTAAGCAGGATGTCGAGGTGAGGTCCAAACTGAGCAAAGAGCACAATTGCTCACTTTGCAGTGGTAGTCGTCGTAAGAGGCATTGCCTACTAGGCCTTGCTAAGGTCTTCGTTCTGTTAGGGAAGTCGCCACACTTAGACGCCTGTAAAGGAAACTTTATTCAGCGAAGTTCCCAGTGTCTTGCGACGGTCTCCCTTCGCAGGGCCAATACAGCAGGTTCTTAGGTTTGCTGCTAACTAGGCTAGGTGACCCTGCATACAGAAGCAGGCTTTTCCCTTTGGAAGCTTGGATCCCGGTTTCTCAGGGGCTGCTTGCAAGACCCTGCTATTGCCCAGCATCTCTCCTCTGCCCCTACGCCCGGGTAGGAAGCGAGTATTTTAGCCTGAGAAGCAGGGCTCTTGCAACTCTGGAGGAGAGCTAATCCTGCAGCCCACGTTCGTCCTGGGAAACCGCAAGGCGACCCTTGGCCTCAGTGTAGTGGCGAAATGGCCGCCAGGAAAGTCTTGCCTGCCGCGGTTTCCGTGAGTTCTCCACCGTCTTCGGGCTTAAATGGAGAGCGAGGAGAGCTGTCGGCTCTCACAGAACTCTGGCCTCCGCACTGTTTGCCATGCAGCTGAACGCAAGACCACACGTCTCCTCCCGGCCTGCTGAGAAACAGGCCGCCGTGCAGGCCCTTCGTAACACTTCTTGGCATGTAGACTCCAAGGCGACACGCTGTCCTCTTCCTTGGAAACCTACGTTGCCCCAGCATGCCAACGCTCACGAAGGCAGTCCGAGCCCGTCTCATGTGCTGGGCCACTTGCATTCAGTGAGGAAAAGCCACCTGCATTGAGGTGAACAGTCTGCTCAACGTTCTTTCCGGGAGCTCACACTTGCCGCCTCTCTAGGTTAAGCAGGAAGTCGTAGTGAGGACCAACCTGAGCAAAGAGCACAATTCCTCACGTTACACTGGTAGTCGTCGTAAGAGGAATTGCCAACTACGCCTGGCTGAGGCCTTCCCTGTGTTAAGGAACCAGCCACACTTAGAGGCCTTGAAAGAACAATTTATTCAGCGAAGTTCCCATTGTTTGGCGATGGTCAACCTTTGCAGCGCCAGTACTGCAGGGACTTAGGTTTGCTGCTAACAGGGCTAGGTGACCCTGCATACAGAAGCAGGCGTTTCCCTTTGGAAGCTTGGATCCCGGTTTCTCAGGGGCTGTTTGCAAGACCCTGCTATTTCCCAGCATCTCTCCTCTGCCCCTACGCCCGGGTAGGAAGCGAGTATTTTAGCCTGAGAAGCAGGGCTCTTGCAACTCTGGAGGAGAGCTAATCCTGCAGCTCACGTTCGTCCTGGGAAACCGCAAGGAGACCCTTGGCCTCAGTGTAGTGGCGAAATGGCCGCCGGACAGGTCTTGCCTGCCGCGGTTTCCGTGAGTTCTCCACCGTCTTCGGGCTTAAATGGAGAGCGAGGAGAGCTGTCGGCTCTCACAGAACTCTGGCCTCCGCACTGTTTGCCATGCAACTGCACGCAACACCACACGTCTCCTCCCGACCTGCTGAGAAACAGGCATCCGTGTAGGCTCTTGTTAACATTTCCTGGCGTGCAGAGTCCAAGGCGACACGCTGTCCTCTGCCTTGGAAACCTACGTTGCCACAGCTTGCCAAACGCTACCGAAGGCAGTCCTAACCAGTCTCGTGTGCTGCGCAGCTTTGATTCGGTTACGAAAAGCCACCTGCATTGAGGTGAACACTCTGCTCAGCGTTCTTTCCGGGAGCTCACAATTGCCCCCTCTCTAGGTTAAGCAGGATGTCGAGGTGAGGTCCAAACTGAGCAAAGAGCACAATTGCTCACTTTGCAGTGGTAGTCGTCGTAAGAGGCATTGCCTACTAGGCCTTGCTAAGGTCTTCGTTCTGTTAGGGAAGTCGCCACACTTAGACGCCTGTAAAGGAAATTTTATTCAGCGAAGTTCCCAGTGTCTTGCGACGGTCTCCCTTCGCAGGGCCAATACAGCAGGGACTTAGGTTTGCTGCTAACTAGGCTAGGTGACCCTGCATACAGAAGCAGGCGTTTCCCTTTGGAAGCTTGGATCCCGGTTTCTCAGGGGCTGCTTGCAAGACCCTGCTATTGCCCAGCATCTCTCCTCTGCCCCTACGCCCGGGTAGGAAGCGAGTATTTTAGCCTGAGAAGCAGGGCTCTTGCAACTCTGGAGGAGAGCTAATCCTGCAGCCCACGTTCGTCCTGGGAAACCGCAAGGTGACCCTTGGCCTCAGTGTAGTGGCGAAATGGCCGCCGGACAGGTCTTGCCTGCCGCGGTTTCCGTGAGTTCTCCACCGTCTTCGGGCTTAAATGGAGAGCGAGGAGAGCTGTCGGCTCTCACAGAACTCTGGCCTCCGCACTGTTTGCCATGCAACTGCACGCAAGACCACACGTCTCCTCCCGACCTGCTGAGAAACAGGCATCCGTGTAGGCCCTTGTTAACATTTCCTGGCGTGCAGAGTCCAAGGCGACACGCTGTCCTCTGCCTTGGAAACCTACGTTGCCACAGCTTGCCAAACGCTACCGAAGGCAGTCCTAACCAGTCTCGTGTGCTGCGCAGCTTTGATTCGGTTACGAAAAGCCACCTGCATTGAGGTGAACACTCTGCTCAGCGTTCTTTCCGGGAGCTCACAATTGCCCCCTCTCTAGGTTAAGCAGGATGTCGAGGTGAGGTCCAAACTGAGCAAAGAGCACAATTGCTCACTTTGCAGTGGTAGTCGTCGTAAGAGGCATTGCCTACTAGGCCTTGCTAAGGTCTTCGTTCTGTTAGGGAAGTCGCCACACTTAGACGCCTGTAAAGGAAACTTTATTCAGCGAAGTTCCCAGTGTCTTGCGACGGTCTCCCTTCGCAGGGCCAATACAGCAGGGACTTAGGTTTGCTGCTAACTAGGCTAGGTGACCCTGCATACAGAAGCAGGCGTTTCCCTTTGGAAGCTTGGATCCCGGTTTCTCAGGGGCTGCTTGCAAGACCCTGCTATTGCCCAGCATCTCTCCTCTGCCCCTACGCCCGGGTAGGAAGCGAGTATTTTAGCCTGAGAAGCAGGGCTCTTGCAACTCTGGCGGAGAGCTAATCCTGCAGCCCACGTTCGTCCTGGGAAACCGCAAGGCGACCCTTGGCCTCAGTGTAGTGGCGAAATGGCCGCCGGACAGGTCTTGCCTGCCGCGGTTTCCGTGAGTTCTCCACCGTCTTCGGGCTTAAATGGAGAGCGAGGAGAGCTGTCGGCTCTCACAGAACTCTGGCCTCCGCACTGTTTGCCATGCAGCCGAACGCAAGACCGCACGTCTCCTCCCGGCCTGCTGAGAAACAGGCCGCCGTGCAGGCCCTTCGTAACACTTCTTGGCATGTAGACTCCAAGGCGACACGCTGTCCTCTTCCTTGGAAACCTACGTTGCCCCAGCATGCCAACGCTCACGAAGGCAGTCCGAGCCCGTCTCATGTGCTGGGCCACTTGCATTCAGTGAGGAAAAGCCACCTGCATTGAGGTGAACACTCTGCTCAGCGTTCTTTCCGGGAGCTCACACTTGCCGCCTCTCTAGGTTAAGCAGGAAGTCGTAGTGAGGACCAACCTGAGCAAAGAGCACAATTCCTCACGTTACACTGGTAGTCGTCGTAAGAGGAATTGCCAACTACGCCTGGCTGAGGCCTTCCCTGTGTTAAGGAACCAGCCACACTTAGAGGCCTTGAAAGAGCAATTTATTCAGCGAAGTTCCCATTGTTTGGCGATGGTCAACCTTTGCAGCGCCAGTACTGCAGGGACTTAGGTTTGCTGCTAACAGGGCTAGGTGACCCTGCATACAGAAGCAGGCGTTTCCCTTTGGAAGCTTGGATCCCGGTTTCTCAGGGGCTGCTTGCAAGACCCTGCTATTGCCCAGCATCTGTCCTCTGCCCCTACGCCCGGGTAGGAAGCGAGTATTTTAGCCTGAGAAGCAGGGCTCTTGCAACTCTGGAGGAGAGCTAATCCTGCAGCCCACGTTCGTCCTGGGAAACCGCAAGGCGACCCTTGGCCTCAGTGTAGTGGCGAAATGGCCGCCGGACAGGTCTTGCCTGCCGCGGTTTCCGTGAGTTCTCCACCGTCTTCGGGCTTAAATGGAGAGCGAGGAGAGCTGTCGGCTCTCACAGAACTCTGGCCTCCGCACTGTTTGCCATGCAACTGCACGCAAGACCACACGTCTCCTCCCGACCTGCTGAGAAACAGGCATCCGTGTAGGCCCTTGTTAACATTTCCTGGCGTGCAGAGTCCAAGGCGACACGCTGTCCTCTGCCTTGGAAACCTACGTTGCCACAGCTTGCCAAACGCTACCGAAGGCAGTCCTAACCAGTCTCCTGTGCTGCGCAACTTTGATTCGGTTACGAAAAGCCACCTGCATTGAGGTGAACACTCTGCTCAGCGTTCTTTCCGGGAGCTCACAATTGCCCCCTCTCTAGGTTAAGCAGGATGTCGAGGTGAGGTCCAAACTGAGCAAAGAGCACAATTGCTCACTTTGCAGTGGTAGTCGTCGTAAGAGGCATTGCCTACTAGGCCTTGCTAAGGTCTTCGTTCTGTTAGGGAAGTCGCCACACTTAGACGCCTGTAAAGGAAACTTTATTCAGCGAAGTTCCCAGTGTCTTGCGACGGTCTCCCTTCACAGGGCCAATACAGCAGGGACTTAGGTTTGCTGCTAACAGGGCTAGGTGACCCTGCATACAGAAGCAGGCGTTTCCCTTTGGAAGCTTGGATCCCGGTTTCTCAGGGGCTGCTTGCAAGACCCTGCTATTGCCCAGCATCTCTCCTCTGCCCCTACGCCCGGGTAGGAAGCGAGTATTTTAGCCTGAGAAGCAGGGCTCTTGCAACTCTGGCGGAGAGCTAATCCTGCAGCCCACGTTCGTCCTGGGAAACCGCAAGGCGACCCTTGGCCTCAGTGTAGTGGCGAAATGGCCGCCGGACAGGTCTTGCCTGCCGCGGTTTCCGTGAGTTCTCCACCGTCTTCGGGCTTAAATGGAGAGCGAGGAGAGCTGTCGGCTCTCACAGAACTCTGGCCTCCGCACTGTTTGCCATGCAGCCGAACGCAAGACCGCACGTCTCCTCCCGGCCTGCTGAGAAACAGGCCGCCGTGCAGGCCCTTCGTAACACTTCTTGGCATGTAGACTCCAAGGCGACACGCTGTCCTCTTCCTTGGAAACCTACGTTGCCCCAGCATGCCAACGCTCACGAAGGCAGTCCGAGCCCGTCTCATGTGCTGGGCCACTTGCATTCAGTGAGGAAAAGCCACCTGCATTGAGGTGAACACTCTGCTCAGCGTTCTTTCCGGGAGCTCACACTTGCCGCCTCTCTAGGTTAAGCAGGAAGTCGTAGTGAGGACCAACCTGAGCAAAGAGCACAATTCCTCACGTTACACTGGTAGTCGTCGTAAGAGGAATTGCCAACTAGGCCTGGCTGAGGCCTTCCCTGTGTTAAGGAACCAGCCACACTTAGAGGCCTTGAAAGAACAATTTATTCAGCGAAGTTCCCATTGTTTGGCGATGGTCAACCTTTGCAGCGCCAGTACTGCAGGGACTTAGGTTTGCTGCTAACAGGGCTAGGTGACCCTGCATACAGAAGCAGGCCTTTCCCTTTGGAAGCTTGGATCCCGGTTTCTCAGGGGCTGCTTGCAAGACCCTGCTATTGCCCAGCATCTCTCCTCTGCCCCTACGCCCGGGTAGGAAGCGAGTATTTTAGCCTGAGAAGCAGGGCTCTTGCAACTCTGGCGGAGAGCTAATCCTGCAGCCCACGTTCGTCCTGGGAAACCGCAAGGCGACCCTTGGCCTCAGTGTAGTGGCGAAATGGCCGCCGGACAGGTCTTGCCTGCCGCGGTTTCCGTGAGTTCTCCACCGTCTTCGGGCTTAAATGGAGAGCGAGGAGAGCTGTCGGCTCTCACAGAACTCTGGCCTCCGCACTGTTTGCCATGCAACTGCACGCAAGACCACACGTCTCCTCCCGACCTGCTGAGAAACAGGCATCCGTGTAGGCCCTTGTTAACATTTCCTGGCGTGCAGAGTCCAAGGCGACACGCTGTCCTCTGCCTTGGAAACCTACGTTGCCACAGCTTGCCAAACGCTACCGAAGGCAGTCCTAACCAGTCTCGTGTGCTGCGCAGCTTTGATTCGGTTACGAAAAGCCACCTGCATTGAGGTGAACACTCTGCTCAGCGTTCTTTCCGGGAGCTCACAATTGCCCCCTCTCTAGGTTAAGCAGGATGTCGAGGTGAGGTCCAAACTGAGCAAAGAGCACAATTGCTCACTTTGCAGTGGTAGTCGTCGTAAGAGGCATTGCCTACTAGGCCTTGCTAAGGTCTTCGTTCTGTTAGGGAAGTCGCCACACTTAGACGCCTGTAAAGGAAACTTTATTCAGCGAAGTTCCCAGTGTCTTGCGACGGTCTCCCTTCGCAGGGCCAATACAGCAGGGACTTAGGTTTGCTGCTAACTAGGCTAGGTGACCCTGCATACAGAAGCAGGCGTTTCCCTTTGGAAGCTTGGATCCCGGTTTCTCAGGGGCTGCTTGCAAGACCCTGCTATTGCCCAGCATCTCTCCTCTGCCCCTACGCCCGGGTAGGAAGCGAGTATTTTAGCCTGAGAAGCAGGGCTCTTGCAACTCTGGCGGAGAGCTAATCCTGCAGCCCACGTTCGTCCTGGGAAACCGCAAGGCGACCCTTGGCCTCAGTGTAGTGGCGAAATGGCTGCCGGACAGGTCTTGCCTGCCGCGGTTTCCGTGAGTTCTCCACCGTCTTCGGGCTTAAATGGAGAGCGTGGAGAGCTGTCGGCTCTCACAGAACTCTGGCCTCCGCACTGTTTGCCATGCAGCTGAACGCAAGACCGCACGTCTCCTCCCGGCCTGCTGAGAAACAGGCCGCCGTGCAGGCCCTTCGTAACACTTCTTGGCATGTAGACTCCAAGGCGACACGCTGTCCTCTTCCTTGGAAACCTACGTTGCCCCAGCATGCCAACGCTCACGAAGGCAGTCCGAGCCCGTCTCATGTGCTGGGCCACTTGCATTCAGTGAGGAAAAGCCACCTGCATTGAGGTGAACACTCTGCTCAGCGTTCTTTCCGGGAGCTCACACTTGCCGCCTCTCTAGGTTAAGCAGGAAGTCGTAGTGAGGACCAACCTGAGCAAAGAGCACAATTCCTCACGTTACACTGGTAGTCGTCGTAAGAGGAATTGCCAACTACGCCTGGCTGAGGCCTTCCCTGTGTTAAGGAACCAGCCACACTTAGAGGCCTTGAAAGAACAATTTATTCAGCGAAGTTCCCATTGTTTGGCGATGGTCAACCTTTGCAGCGCCAGTACTGCAGGGACTTAGGTTTGCTGCTAACAGGGCTAGGTGACCCTGCATACAGAAGCAGGCGTTTCCCTTTGGAAGCTTGGATCCCGGTTTCTCAGGGGCTGCTTGCAAGACCCTGCTATTGCCCAGCATCTGTCCTCTGCCCCTACGCCCGTGTAGGAAGCGAGTATTTTAGCCTGAGAAGCAGGGCTCTTGCAACTCTGGCGGAGAGCTAATCCTGCAGCCCACGTTCGTCCTGGGAAACCGCAAGGCGACCCTTGGCCTCAGTGTAGTTGCGAAATGGCCGCCGGACAGGTCTTGCCTGCCGCGGTTTCCGTGAGTTCTCCACCGTCTTCGGGCTTAAATGGAGAGCGAGGAGAGCTGTCGGCTCTCACAGAACTCTGGCCTCCGCACTGTTTGCCATGCAACTGCACGCAAGACCACACGTCTCCTCCCGACCTGCTGAGAAACAGGCATCCGTGTAGGCCCTTGTTAACATTTCCTGGCGTGCAGAGTCCAAGGCGACACGCTGTCCTCTGCCTTGGAAACCTACGTTGCCACAGCTTGCCAAACGCTACCGAAGGCAGTCCTAACCAGTCTCGTGTGCTGCGCAGCTTTGATTCGGTTACGAAAAGCCACCTGCATTGAGGTGAACACTCTGCTCAGCGTTCTTTCCGGGAGCTCACAATTGCCCCCTCTCTAGGTTAAGCAGGATGTCGAGGTGAGGTCCAAACTGAGCAAAGAGCACAATTGCTCACTTTGCAGTGGTAGTCGTCGTAAGAGGCATTGCCTACTAGGCCTTGCTAAGGTCTTCGTTCTGTTAGGGAAGTCGCCACACTTAGACGCCTGTAAAGGAAACTTTATTCAGCGAAGTTCCCAGTGTCTTGCGACAGTCTCCCTTCGCAGGGCCAATACAGCAGGGACTTAGGTTTGCTGCTAACTAGGCTAGGTGACCCTGCATACAGAAGCAGGCGTTTCCCTTTGGAAGCTTGGATCCCGGTTTCTCAGGGGCTGCTTGCAAGACCCTGCTATTGCCCAGCATCTCTCCTCTGCCCCTACGCCCGGGTAGGAAGCGAGTATTTTAGCCTGAGAAGCAGGGCTCTTGCAACTCTGGCGGAGAGCTAATCCTGCAGCCCACGTTCGTCCTGGGAAACCGCAAGGCGATCCTTGGCCTCAGTGTAGTGGCGAAATGGCCGCCGGGAAGGTCTTGCCTGCCGCGGTTTCCGTGAGTTCTCCACCGTCTTCGGGCTTAAATGGAGAGCGAGGAGAGCTGTCGGCTCTCACAGAACTCTGGCCTCCGCACTGTTTGCCATGCAGCTGAACGCAAGACCACACGTCTCCTCCCGGCCTGCTGAGAAACAGGCCGCCGTGCAGGCCCTTCGTAACACTTCTTGGCATGTAGACTCCAAGGCGACACGCTGTCCTCTTCCTTGGAAACCTACGTTGCCCCAGCATGCCAACGCTCACGAAGGCAGTCCGAGCCCGTCTCATGTGCTGGGCCACTTGCATTCAGTGAGGAAAAGCCACCTGCATTGAGGTGAACACTCTGCTCAGCGTTCTTTCCGGGAGCTCACACTTGCCGCCTCTCTAGGTTAAGCAGGAAGTCGTAGTGAGGACCAACCTGAGCAAAGAGCACAATTCCTCACGTTACACTGGTAGTCGTCGTAAGAGGAATTGCCAACTACACTTGGCTGAGGCCTTCCCTGTGTTAAGGAACCAGCCACACTTAGAGGCCTTGAAAGAACAATTTATTCAGCGAAGTTCCCATTGTTTGGCGATGGTCAACCTTTGCAGCGCCAGTACTGCAGGGACTTAGGTTTGCTGCTAACAGGGCTAGGTGACCCTGCATACAGAAGCAGGCGTTTCCCTTTGGAAGCTTGGATCCCGGTTTCTCAGGGGCTGCTTGCAAGACCCTGCTATTGCCCAGCATCTGTCCTCTGCCCCTACGCCCGTGTAGGAAGCGAGTATTTTAGCCTGAGAAGCAGGGCTCTTGCAACTCTGGCGGAGAGCTAATCCTGCAGCCCACGTTCGTCCTGGGAAACCGCAAGGCGACCCTTGGCCTCAGTGTAGTTGCGAAATGGCCGCCGGACAGGTCTTGCCTGCCGCGGTTTCCGTGAGTTCTCCACCGTCTTCGGGCTTAAATGGAGAGCGAGGAGAGCTGTCGGCTCTCACAGAACTCTGGCCTCCGCACTGTTTGCCATGCAACTGCACGCAAGACCACACGTCTCCTCCCGACCTGCTGAGAAACAGGCATTCGTGTAGGCCCTTGTTAACATTTCCTGGCGTGCAGAGTCCAAGGCGACACGCTGTCCTCTGCCTTGGAAACCTACGTTGCCACAGCTTGCCAAACGCTACCGAAGGCAGTCCTAACCAGTCTCGTGTGCTGCGCAGCTTTGATTCGGTTACGAAAAGCCACCTGCATTGAGGTGAACACTCTGCTCAGCGTTCTTTCCGGGAGCTCACAATTGCCCCCTCTCTAGGTTAAGCAGGATGTCGAGGTGAGGTCCAAACTGAGCAAAGAGCACAATTGCTCACTTTGCAGTGGTAGTCGTCGTAAGAGGCATTGCCTACTAGGCCTTGCTAAGGTCTTCGTTCTGTTAGGGAAGTCGCCACACTTAGACGCCTGTAAAGGAAACTTTATTCAGCGAAGTTCCCAGTGTCTTGCGACAGTCTCCCTTCGCAGGGCCAATACAGCAGGGACTTAGGTTTGCTGCTAACTAGGCTAGGTGACCCTGCATACAGAAGCAGGCGTTTCCCTTTGGAAGCTTGGATCCCGGTTTCTCAGGGGCTGCTTGCAAGAACCTGCTATTGCCCAGCATCTCTCCTCTGCCCCTACGCCCGGGTAGGAAGCGAGTATTTTAGCCTGAGAAGCAGGGCTCTTGCAACTCTGGCGGAGAGCTAATCCTGCAGCCCACGTTCGTCCTGGGAAACCGCAAGGCGATCCTTGGCCTCAGTGTAGTGGCGAAATGGCCGCCGGGAAGGTCTTGCCTGCCGCGGTTTCCGTGAGTTCTCCACCGTCTTCGGGCTTAAATGGAGAGCGAGGAGAGCTGTCGGCTCTCACAGAACTCTGGCCTCCGCACTGTTTGCCATGCAGCTGAACGCAAGACCACACGTCTCCTCCCGGCCTGCTGAGAAACAGGCCGCCGTGCAGGCCCTTCGTAACACTTCTTGGCATGTAGACTCCAAGGCGACACGCTGTCCTCTTCCTTGGAAACCTACGTTGCCCCAGCATGCCAACGCTCACGAAGGCAGTCCGAGCCCGTCTCATGTGCTGGGCCACTTGCATTCAGTGAGGAAAAGCCACCTGCATTGAGGTGAACACTCTGCTCAGCGTTCTTTCCGGGAGCTCACACTTGCCGCCTCTCTAGGTTAAGCAGGAAGTCGTAGTGAGGACCAACCTGAGCAAAGAGCACAATTCCTCACGTTACACTGGTAGTCGTCGTAAGAGGAATTGCCAACTACACTTGGCTGAGGCCTTCCCTGTGTTAAGGAACCAGCCACACTTAGAGGCCTTGAAAGAACAATTTATTCAGCGAAGTTCCCATTGTTTGGCGATGGTCAACCTTTGCAGCGCCAGTACTGCAGGGACTTAGGTTTGCTGCTAACAGGGCTAGGTGACCCTGCATACAGAAGCAGGCGTTTCCCTTTGGAAGCTTGGATCCCGGTTTCTCAGGGGCTGCTTGCAAGACCCTGCTATTGCCCAGCATCTGTCCTCTGCCCCTACGCCCGGGTAGGAAGCGAGTATTTTAGCCTGAGAAGCAGGGCTCTTGCAACTCTGGCGGAGAGCTAATCCTGCAGCCCACGTTCGTCCTGGGAAACCGCAAGGCGACCCTTGGCCTCAGTGTAGTTGCGAAATGGCCGCCGGACAGGTCTTGCCTGCCGCGGTTTCCGTGAGTTTTCCACCGTCTTCGGGCTTAAATGGAGAGCGAGGAGAGCTGTCGGCTCTCACAGAACTCTGGCCTCCGCACTGTTTGCCATGCAACTGCACGCAAGACCACACGTCTCCTCCCGACCTGCTGAGAAACAGGCATCCGTGTAGGCCCTTGTTAACATTTCCTGGCGTGCAGAGTCCAAGGCGACACGCTGTCCTCTGCCTTGGAAACCTACGTTGCCACAGCTTGCCAAACGCTACCGAAGGCAGTCCTAACCAGTCTCGTGTGCTGCGCAACTTTGATTCGGTTACGAAAAGCCACCTGCATTGAGGTGAACACTCTGCTCAGCGTTCTTTCCGGGAGCTCACAATTGCCCCCTCTCTAGGTTAAGCAGGATGTCGAGGTGAGGTCCAAACTGAGCAAAGAGCACAATTGCTCACTTTGCAGTGGTAGTCGTCGTAAGAGGCATTGCCTACTAGGCCTTGCTAAGGTCTTCGTTCTGTTAGGGAAGTCGCCACACTTAGACGCCTGTAAAGGAAACTTTATTCAGCGAAGTTCCCAGTGTCTTGCGACGGTCTCCCTTCGCAGGGCCAATACAGCAGGGACTTAGGTTTGCTGCTAACTAGGCTAGGTGACCCTGCATACAGAAGCAGGCGTTTCCCTTTGGAAGCTTGGATCCCGGTTTCTCAGGGGCTGCTTGCAAGACCCTGCTATTGCCCAGCATCTCTCCTCTGCCCCTACGCCCGGGTAGGAAGCGAGTATTTTAGCCTGAGAAGCAGGGATCTTGCAACTCTGGAGGAGAGCTAATCCTGCAGCCCACGTTCATCCTGGGAAACCGCAAGGCGACCCTTGGCCTCAGTGTAGTGGCGAAATGGCCGCCGGACAGGTCTTGCCTGCCGCGGTTTCCGTGAGTTCTCCAGCGTCTTCGGGCTTAAATGGAGAGCGAGGAGAGCTGTCGGCTCTCACAGAACTCTGGCCTCCGCACTGTTTGCCATGCAGCTGAACGCAAGACCGCACGTCTCCTCCCGGCCTGCTGAGAAACAGGCCGCCGTGCAGGCCCTTCGTAACACTTCTTGGCATGTAGACTCCAAGGCGACACGCTGTCCTCTTCCTTGGAAACCTACGTTGCCCCAGCATGCCAACGCTCACGAAGGCAGTCCGAGCCCGTCTCATGTGCTGGGCCACTTGCATTCAGTGAGGAAAAGCCACCTGCATTGAGGTGAACACTCTGCTCAGCGTTCTTTCCGGGAGCTCACACTTGCCGCCTCTCTAGGTTAAGCAGGAAGTCGTAGTGAGGACCAACCTGAGCAAAGAGCACAATTCCTCACGTTACACTGGTAGTCGTCGTAAGAGGAATTGCCAACTACGCCTGGCTGAGGCCTTCCCTGTGTTAAGGAACCAGCCACACTTAGAGGCCTTGAAAGAACAATTTATTCAGCGAAGTTCCCATTGTTTGGCGATGGTCAACCTTTGCAGCGCCAGTACTGCAGGGACTTAGGTTTGCTGCTAACAGGGCTAGGTGACCCTGCATACATACAGAAGCAGGCGTTTCCCTTTGGAAGCTTGGATCCCGGTTTCTCAGGGGCTGCTTGCAAGACCCTGCTATTGCCCAGCATCTCTCCTCTGCCCCTACGCCCGGGTAGGAAGCGAGTATTTTAGCCTGAGAAGCAGGGCTCTTGCAACTCTGGTGGAGAGCTAATCCTGCAGCCCACGTTCGTCCTGGGAAACCGCAAGGCGACCCTTGGCCTCAGTGTAGTGGCGAAATGGCCACCGGACAGGTCTTGCCTGCCGCGGTTTCCGTGAGTTCTCCACCGTCTTCGGGCTTAAATGGAGAGCGAGGAGAGCTGTCGGCTCTCACAGAACTCTGGCCTCCGCACTGTTTGCCATGCAACTGCACGCAAGACCACACGTCTCCTCCCGACCTGCTGAGAAACAGGCATCCGTGTAGGCCCTTGTTAACATTTCCTGGCGTGCAGAGTCCAAGGCGACACGCTGTCCTCTGCCTTGGAAACCTACGTTGCCACAGCTTGCCAAACGCTACCGAAGGCAGTCCTAACCAGTCTCGTGTGCTGCACAGCTTTGATTCGGTTACGAAAAGCCACCTGCATTGAGGTGAACACTCTGCTCAGCGTTCTTTCCGGGAGCTCACAATTGCCCCCTCTCTAGGTTAAGCAGGATGTCGAGGTGAGGTCCAAACTGAGCAAAGAGCACAATTGCTCACTTTGCAGTGGTAGTCGTCGTAAGAGGCATTGCCTACTAGGCCTTGCTAAGGTCTTCGTTCTGTTAGGGAAGTCGCCACACTTAGACGCCTGTAAAGGAAACTTTATTCAGCGAAGTTCCCAATGTCTTGCGACGGTCTCCCTTCGCAGGGCCAATACAGCAGGGACTTAGGTTTGCTGCTAACTAGGCTAGGTGACCCTGCATACAGAAGCAGGCGTTTCCCTTTGGAAGCTTGGATCCCGGTTTCTCAGGGGCTGCTTGCAAGACCCTGCTATTGCCCAGCATCTCTCCTCTGCCCCTACGCCCGGGTAGGAAGCGAGTATTTTAGCCTGAGAAGCAGGGCTCTTGCAACTCTGGAGGAGAGCTAATCCTGCAGCCCACGTTCGTCCTGGGAAACCGCAAGGCGACCCTTGGCCTCAGTGTAGTGGCGAAATGGCCGCCGGACAGGTCTTGCCTGCCGCGGTTTCCGTGAGTTCTCCACCGTCTTCGGGCTTAAATGGAGAGCGAGGAGAGCTGTCGGCTCTCACAGAACTCTGGCCTCCGCACTGTTTGCCATGCAGCCGAACGCAAGACCGCACGTCTCCTCCCGGCCTGCTGAGAAACAGGCCGCCGTGCAGGCCCTTCGTAACACTTCTTGGCATGTAGACTCCAAGGCGACACGCTGTCCTCTTCCTTGGAAACCTACGTTGCCCCAGCATGCCAACGCTCACGAAGGCAGTCCGAGCCCGTCTCATGTGCTGGGCCACTTGCATTCAGTGAGGAAAAGCCACCTGCATTGAGGTGAACACTCTGCTCAGCGTTCTTTCCGGGAGCTCACACTTGCCGCCTCTCTAGGTTAAGCAGGAAGTCGTAGTGAGGACCAACCTGAGCAAAGAGCACAATCCTCACGTTACACTGGTAGTCGTCGTAAGAGGAATTGCCAACTATGCCTGGCTGAGGCCTTCCCTGTGTTAAGGAACCAGCCACACTTAGAGGCCTTGAAAGAACAATTTATTCAGCGAAGTTCCCATTGTTTGGCGATGGTCAACCTTTGCAGCGCCAGTACTGCAGGGACTTAGGTTTGCTGCTAACAGGGCTAGGTGACCCTGCATACAGAAGCAGGCCTTTCCCTTTGGAAGCTTGGATCCCGGTTTCTCAGGGGCTGCTTGCAAGACCCTGCTATTGCCCAGCATCTCTCCTCTGCCCCTACGCCCGGGTAGGAAGCGAGTATTTTAGCCTGAGAAGCAGGGCTCTTGCAACTCTGGCGGAGAGCTAATCCTGCAGCCCACGTTCGTCCTGGGAAACCGCAAGGCGACCCTTGGCCTCAGTGTAGTGGCGAAATGGCCGCCGGACAGGTCTTGCCTGCCGCGGTTTCCGTGAGTTCTCCACCGTCTTCGGGCTTAAATGGAGAGCGAGGAGAGCTGTCGGCTCTCACAGAACTCTGGCCTCCGCACTGTTTGCCATGCAACTGCACGCAAGACCACACGTCTCCTCCCGACCTGCTGAGAAACAGGCATCCGTGTAGGCCCTTGTTAACATTTCCTGGCGTGCAGAGTCCAAGGCGACACGCTGTCCTCTGCCTTGGAAACCTACGTTGCCACAGCTTGCCAAACGCTACCGAAGGCAGTCCTAACCAGTCTCGTGTGCTGCGCAGCTTTGATTCGGTTACGAAAAGCCACCTGCATTGAGGTGAACACTCTGCTCAGCGTTCTTTCCGGGAGCTCACAATTGCCCCCTCTCTAGGTTAAGCAGGATGTCGAGGTGAGGTCCAAACTGAGCAAAGAGCACAATTGCTCACTTTGCAGTGGTAGTCGTCGTAAGAGGCATTGCCTACTAGGCCTTGCTAAGGTCTTCGTTCTGTTAGGGAAGTCGCCACACTTAGACGCCTGTAAAGGAAACTTTATTCAGCGAAGTTCCCAGTGTCTTGCGACGGTCTCCCTTCGCAGGGCCAATACAGCAGGGACTTAGGTTTGCTGCTAACTAGGCTAGGTGACCCTGCATACAGAAGCAGGCGTTTCCCTTTGGAAGCTTGGATCCCGGTTTCTCAGGGGCTGCTTGCAAGACCCTGCTATTGCCCAGCATCTCTCCTCTGCCCCTACGCCCGGGTAGGAAGCGAGTATTTTAGCCTGAGAAGCAGGGCTCTTGCAACTCTGGCGGAGAGCTAATCCTGCAGCCCACGTTCGTCCTGGGAAACCGCAAGGCGACCCTTGGCCTCAGTGTAGTGGCGAAATGGCTGCCGGACAGGTCTTGCCTGCCGCGGTTTCCGTGAGTTCTCCACCGTCTTCGGGCTTAAATGGAGAGCGTGGAGAGCTGTCGGCTCTCACAGAACTCTGGCCTCCGCACTGTTTGCCATGCAGCTGAACGCAAGACCGCACGTCTCCTCCCGGCCTGCTGAGAAACAGGCCGCCGTGCAGGCCCTTCGTAACACTTCTTGGCATGTAGACTCCAAGGCGACACGCTGTCCTCTTCCTTGGAAACCTACGTTGCCCCAGCATGCCAACGCTCACGAAGGCAGTCCGAGCCCGTCTCATGTGCTGGGCCACTTGCATTCAGTGAGGAAAAGCCACCTGCATTGAGGTGAACACTCTGCTCAGCGTTCTTTCCGGGAGCTCACACTTGCCGCCTCTCTAGGTTAAGCAGGAAGTCGTAGTGAGGACCAACCTGAGCAAAGAGCACAATTCCTCACGTTACACTGGTAGTCGTCGTAAGAGGAATTGCCAACTACGCCTGGCTGAGGCCTTCCCTGTGTTAAGGAACCAGCCACACTTAGAGGCCTTGAAAGAACAATTTATTCAGCGAAGTTCCCATTGTTTGGCGATGGTCAACCTTTGCAGCGCCAGTACTGCAGGGACTTAGGTTTGCTGCTAACAGGGCTAGGTGACCCTGCATACAGAAGCAGGCGTTTCCCTTTGGAAGCTTGGATCCCGGTTTCTCAGGGGCTGCTTGCAAGACCCTGCTATTGCCCAGCATCTGTCCTCTGCCCCTACGCCCGTGTAGGAAGCGAGTATTTTAGCCTGAGAAGCAGGGCTCTTGCAACTCTGGCGGAGAGCTAATCCTGCAGCCCACGTTCGTCCTGGGAAACCGCAAGGCGACCCTTGGCCTCAGTGTAGTTGCGAAATGGCCGCCGGACAGGTCTTGCCTGCCGCGGTTTCCGTGAGTTCTCCACCGTCTTCGGGCTTAAATGGAGAGCGAGGAGAGCTGTCGGCTCTCACAGAACTCTGGCCTCCGCACTGTTTGCCATGCAACTGCACGCAAGACCACACGTCTCCTCCCGACCTGCTGAGAAACAGGCATCCGTGTAGGCCCTTGTTAACATTTCCTGGCGTGCAGAGTCCAAGGCGACACGCTGTCCTCTGCCTTGGAAACCTACGTTGCCACAGCTTGCCAAACGCTACCGAAGGCAGTCCTAACCAGTCTCGTGTGCTGCGCAGCTTTGATTCGGTTACGAAAAGCCACCTGCATTGAGGTGAACACTCTGCTCAGCGTTCTTTCCGGGAGCTCACAATTGCCCCCTCTCTAGGTTAAGCAGGATGTCGAGGTGAGGTCCAAACTGAGCAAAGAGCACAATTGCTCACTTTGCAGTGGTAGTCGTCGTAAGAGGCATTGCCTACTAGGCCTTGCTAAGGTCTTCGTTCTGTTAGGGAAGTCGCCACACTTAGACGCCTGTAAAGGAAACTTTATTCAGCGAAGTTCCCAGTGTCTTGCGACAGTCTCCCTTCGCAGGGCCAATACAGCAGGGACTTAGGTTTGCTGCTAACTAGGCTAGGTGACCCTGCATACAGAAGCAGGCGTTTCCCTTTGGAAGCTTGGATCCCGGTTTCTCAGGGGCTGCTTGCAAGACCCTGCTATTGCCCAGCATCTCTCCTCTGCCCCTACGCCCGGGTAGGAAGCGAGTATTTTAGCCTGAGAAGCAGGGCTCTTGCAACTCTGGCGGAGAGCTAATCCTGCAGCCCACGTTCGTCCTGGGAAACCGCAAGGCGATCCTTGGCCTCAGTGTAGTGGCGAAATGGCCGCCGGGAAGGTCTTGCCTGCCGCGGTTTCCGTGAGTTCTCCACCGTCTTCGGGCTTAAATGGAGAGCGAGGAGAGCTGTCGGCTCTCACAGAACTCTGGCCTCCGCACTGTTTGCCATGCAGCTGAACGCAAGACCACACGTCTCCTCCCGGCCTGCTGAGAAACAGGCCGCCGTGCAGGCCCTTCGTAACACTTCTTGGCATGTAGACTCCAAGGCGACACGCTGTCCTCTTCCTTGGAAACCTACGTTGCCCCAGCATGCCAACGCTCACGAAGGCAGTCCGAGCCCGTCTCATGTGCTGGGCCACTTGCATTCAGTGAGGAAAAGCCACCTGCATTGAGGTGAACACTCTGCTCAGCGTTCTTTCCGGGAGCTCACACTTGCCGCCTCTCTAGGTTAAGCAGGAAGTCGTAGTGAGGACCAACCTGAGCAAAGAGCACAATTCCTCACGTTACACTGGTAGTCGTCGTAAGAGGAATTGCCAACTACACTTGGCTGAGGCCTTCCCTGTGTTAAGGAACCAGCCACACTTAGAGGCCTTGAAAGAACAATTTATTCAGCGAAGTTCCCATTGTTTGGCGATGGTCAACCTTTGCAGCGCCAGTACTGCAGGGACTTAGGTTTGCTGCTAACAGGGCTAGGTGACCCTGCATACAGAAGCAGGCGTTTCCCTTTGGAAGCTTGGATCCCGGTTTCTCAGGGGCTGCTTGCAAGACCCTGCTATTGCCCAGCATCTGTCCTCTGCCCCTACGCCCGGGTAGGAAGCGAGTATTTTAGCCTGAGAAGCAGGGCTCTTGCAACTCTGGCGGAGAGCTAATCCTGCAGCCCACGTTCGTCCTGGGAAACCGCAAGGCGACCCTTGGCCTCAGTGTAGTTGCGAAATGGCCGCCGGACAGGTCTTGCCTGCCGCGGTTTCCGTGAGTTTTCCACCGTCTTCGGGCTTAAATGGAGAGCGAGGAGAGCTGTCGGCTCTCACAGAACTCTGGCCTCCGCACTGTTTGCCATGCAACTGCACGCAAGACCACACGTCTCCTCCCGACCTGCTGAGAAACAGGCATCCGTGTAGGCCCTTGTTAACATTTCCTGGCGTGCAGAGTCCAAGGCGACACGCTGTCCTCTGCCTTGGAAACCTACGTTGCCACAGCTTGCCAAACGCTACCGAAGGCAGTCCTAACCAGTCTCGTGTGCTGCGCAACTTTGATTCGGTTACGAAAAGCCACCTGCATTGAGGTGAACACTCTGCTCAGCGTTCTTTCCGGGAGCTCACAATTGCCCCCTCTCTAGGTTAAGCAGGATGTCGAGGTGAGGTCCAAACTGAGCAAAGAGCACAATTGCTCACTTTGCAGTGGTAGTCGTCGTAAGAGGCATTGCCTACTAGGCCTTGCTAAGGTCTTCGTTCTGTTAGGGAAGTCGCCACACTTAGACGCCTGTAAAGGAAACTTTATTCAGCGAAGTTCCCAGTGTCTTGCGACGGTCTCCCTTCGCAGGGCCAATACAGCAGGGACTTAGGTTTGCTGCTAACTAGGCTAGGTGACCCTGCATACAGAAGCAGGCGTTTCCCTTTGGAAGCTTGGATCCCGGTTTCTCAGGGGCTGCTTGCAAGACCCTGCTATTGCCCAGCATCTCTCCTCTGCCCCTACGCCCGGGTAGGAAGCGAGTATTTTAGCCTGAGAAGCAGGGCTCTTGCAACTCTGGAGGAGAGCTAATCCTGCAGCCCACGTTCATCCTGGGAAACCGCAAGGCGACCCTTGGCCTCAGTGTAGTGGCGAAATGGCCGCCGGACAGGTCTTGCCTGCCGCGGTTTCCGTGAGTTCTCCAGCGTCTTCGGGCTTAAATGGAGAGCGAGGAGAGCTGTCGGCTCTCACAGAACTCTGGCCTCCGCACTGTTTGCCATGCAGCTGAACGCAAGACCGCACGTCTCCTCCCGGCCTGCTGAGAAACAGGCCGCCGTGCAGGCCCTTCGTAACACTTCTTGGCATGTAGACTCCAAGGC
Organism: Pseudorca crassidens; assembly: GCF_039906515.1. Taxonomy (NCBI): domain Eukaryota; kingdom Metazoa; phylum Chordata; class Mammalia; order Artiodactyla; family Delphinidae; genus Pseudorca; species Pseudorca crassidens. The sequence continues at coordinate 130,933,660 of NC_090301.1, read as the reverse complement.
GACACGCTGTCCTCTTCCTTGGAAACCTACGTTGCCCCAGCATGCCAACGCTCACGAAGGCAGTCCGAGCCCGTCTCATGTGCTGGGCCACTTGCATTCAGTGAGGAAAAGCCACCTGCATTGAGGTGAACACTCTGCTCAGCGTTCTTTCCGGGAGCTCACACTTGCCGCCTCTCTAGGTTAAGCAGGAAGTCGTAGTGAGGACCAACCTGAGCAAAGAGCACAATTCCTCACGTTACACTGGTAGTCGTCGTAAGAGGAATTGCCAACTACGCCTGGCTGAGGCCTTCCCTGTGTTAAGGAACCAGCCACACTTAGAGGCCTTGAAAGAACAATTTATTCAGCGAAGTTCCCATTGTTTGGCGATGGTCAACCTTTGCAGCGCCAGTACTGCAGGGACTTAGGTTTGCTGCTAACAGGGCTAGGTGACCCTGCATACATACAGAAGCAGGCGTTTCCCTTTGGAAGCTTGGATCCCGGTTTCTCAGGGGCTGCTTGCAAGACCCTGCTATTGCCCAGCATCTCTCCTCTGCCCCTACGCCCGGGTAGGAAGCGAGTATTTTAGCCTGAGAAGCAGGGCTCTTGCAACTCTGGTGGAGAGCTAATCCTGCAGCCCACGTTCGTCCTGGGAAACCGCAAGGCGACCCTTGGCCTCAGTGTAGTGGCGAAATGGCCACCGGACAGGTCTTGCCTGCCGCGGTTTCCGTGAGTTCTCCACCATCTTCGGGCTTAAATGGAGAGCGAGGAGAGCTGTCGGCTCTCACAGAACTCTGGCCTCCGCACTGTTTGCCATGCAACTGCACGCAAGACCACACGTCTCCTCCCGACCTGCTGAGAAACAGGCATCCGTGTAGGCCCTTGTTAACATTTCCTGGCGTGCAGAGTCCAAGGCGACACGCTGTCCTCTACCTTGGAAACCTACGTTGCCACAGCTTGCCAAACGCTACCGAAGGCAGTCCTAACCAGTCTCGTGTGCTGCACAGCTTTGATTCGGTTACGAAAAGCCACCTGCATTGAGGTGAACACTCTGCTCAGCGTTCTTTCCGGGAGCTCACAATTGCCCCCTCTCTAGGTTAAGCAGGATGTCGAGGTGAGGTCCAAACTGAGCAAAGAGCACAATTGCTCACTTTGCAGTGGTAGTCGTCGTAAGAGGCATTGCCTACTAGGCCTTGCTAAGGTCTTCGTTCTGTTAGGGAAGTCGCCACACTTAGACGCCTGTAAAGGAAACTTTATTCAGCGAAGTTCCCAGTGTCTTGCGACGGTCTCCCTTCGCAGGGCCAATACAGCAGGGACTTAGGTTTGCTGCTAACTAGGCTAGGTGACCCTGCATACAGAAGCAGGCGTTTCCCTTTGGAAGCTTGGATCCCGGTTTCTCAGGGGCTGCTTGCAAGACCCTGCTATTGCCCAGCATCTCTCCTCTGCCCCTACGCCCGGGTAGGAAGCGAGTATTTTAGCCTGAGAAGCAGGGCTCTTGCAACTCTGGAGGAGAGCTAATCCTGCAGCCCACGTTCGTCCTGGGAAACCGCAAGGCGACCCTTGGCCTCAGTGTAGTGGCGAAATGGCCGCCGGACAGGTCTTGCCTGCCGCGGTTTCCGTGAGTTCTCCACCGTCTTCGGGCTTAAATGGAGAGCGAGGAGAGCTGTCGGCTCTCACAGAACTCTGGCCTCCGCACTGTTTGCCATGCAGCCGAACGCAAGACCGCACGTCTCCTCCCGGCCTGCTGAGAAACAGGCCACCGTGCAGGCCCTTCGTAACACTTCTTGGCATGTAGACTCCAAGGCGACACGCTGTCCTCTTCCTTGGAAACCTACGTTGCCCCAGCATGCCAACGCTCACGAAGGCAGTCCGAGCCCGTCTCATGTGCTGGGCCACTTGCATTCAGTGAGGAAAAGCCACCTGCATTGAGGTGAACACTCTGCTCAGCGTTCTTTCCGGGAGCTCACACTTGCCGCCTCTCTAGGTTAAGCAGGAAGTCGTAGTGAGGACCAACCTGAGCAAAGAGCACAATCCTCACGTTACACTGGTAGTCGTCGTAAGAGGAATTGCCAACTATGCCTGGCTGAGGCCTTCCCTGTGTTAAGGAACCAGCCACACTTAGAGGCCTTGAAAGAACAATTTATTCAGCGAAGTTCCCATTGTTTGGCGATGGTCAACCTTTGCAGCGCCAGTACTGCAGGGACTTAGGTTTGCTGCTAACAGGGCTAGGTGACCCTGCATACATACAGAAGCAGGCGTTTCCCTTTGGAAGCTTGGATCCCGGTTTCTCAGGGGCTGCTTGCAAGACCCTGCTATTGCCCAGCATCTCTCCTCTGCCCCTACGCCCGGGTAGGAAGCGAGTATTTTAGCCTGAGAAGCAGGGCTCTTGCAACTCTGGAGGAGAGCTAATCCTGCAGCCCACATTCGTCCTGGGAAACCGCAAGGCGACCCTTGGCCTCAGTGTAGTGGCGAAATGGCCGCCGGACAGGTCTTGCCTGCCGCGGTTTCCGTGAGTTCTCCACCGTCTTCGGGCTTAAATGGAGAGCGAGGAGAGCTGTCGGCTCTCACAGAACTCTGGCCTCCGCACTGTTTGCCATGCAAGTGCACGCAAGACCACACGTCTCCTCCCGACCTGCTGAGAAACAGGCATCCGTGTAGGCCCTTGTTAACATTTCCTGGTGTGCAGAGTCCAAGGCGACACGCTGTCCTCTGCCTTGGAAACCTACGTTGCCACAGCTTGCCAAATGCTACCGAAGGCAGTCCTAAACAGTCTCGTGTGCTGCGCAGCTTTGATTCGGTTACGAAAAGCCACCTGCATTGAGGTGAACACTCTGCTCAGCGTTCTTTCCGGGAGCTCACAATTGCCCCCTCTCTAGGTTAAGCAGGATGTCGAGGTGAGGTCCAAACTGAGCAAAGAGCACAATTGCTCACTTTGCAGTGGTAGTCGTCGTAAGAGGCATTGCCTACTAGGCCTTGCTAAGGTCTTCGTTCTGTTAGGGAAGTCACCACACTTAGACGCCTGTAAAGGAAACTTTATTCAGCGAAGTTCCCAGTGTCTTGCGACGGTCTCCCTTCGCAGGGCCAATACAGCAGGGACTTAGGTTTGCTGCTAAATAGGCTAGGTGACCCTGCATACAGAAGCAGGCGTTTCCCTTTGGAAGCTTGGATCCCGGTTTCTAAGGGGCTGCTTGCAAGACCCTGCTATTGCCCAGCATCTCTCCTCTATCCCGACGCCCGGGTAGGAAGCGAGTATTTTAGCCTGAGAAGCAGGGCTCTTGCAACTCTGGAGGAGAGCTAATCCTGCAGCCCACATTCGTCCTGGGAAACCGCAAGGCGACCCTTGGCCTCAGTGTAGTGGCGAAATGGCCGCCGGACAGGTCTTGCCTGCCGCGGTTTCCGTGAGTTCTCCACCGTCTTCGGGCTTAAATGGAGAGCGAGGAGAGCTGTCGGCTCTCACAGAACTCTGGCCTCCGCACTGTTTGCCATGCAGCCGAACGCAAGACCGCACGTCTCCTCCCGGCCTGCTGAGAAACAGGCCACCGTGCAGGCCCTTCGTAACACTTCTTGGCATGTAGACTCCAAGGCGACACGCTGTCCTCTTCCTTGGAAACCTACGTTGCCCCAGCATGCCAACGCTCACGAAGGCAGTCCGAGCCCGTCTCATGTGCTGGGCCACTTGCATTCAGTGAGGAAAAGCCACCTGCATTGAGGTGAACACTCTGCTCAGCGTTCTTTCCGGGAGCTCACACTTGCCGCCTCTCTAGGTTAAGCAGGAAGTCGTAGTGAGGACCAACCTGAGCAAAGAGCACAATCCTCACGTTACACTGGTAGTCGTCGTAAGAGGAATTGCCAACTATGCCTGGCTGAGGCCTTCTCTGTGTTAAGGAACCAGCCACACTTAGAGGCCTTGAAAGAACAATTTATTCAGCGAAGTTCCCATTGTTTGGCGATGGTCAACCTTTGCAGCGCCAGTACTGCAGGGACTTAGGTTTGCTGCTAACAGGGCTAGGTGACCCTGCATACATACAGAAGCAGGCGTTTCCCTTTGGAAGCTTGGATCCCGGTTTCTCAGGGGATGCTTGCAAGACCCTGCTATTGCCCAGCATCTCTCCTCTGCCCCTACGCCCGGGTAGGAAGCGAGTATTTTAGCCTGAGAAGCAGGGCTCTTGCAACTCTGGAGGACAGCTAATCCTGCAGCCCACGTTCGTCCTGGGAAACCGCAAGGCGACCCTTGGCCTCAGTGTAGTGGCGAAATGGCCGCCGGACAGGTCTTGCCTGCCGCGGTTTCCGTGAGTTCTCCACCGTCTTCGGGCTTAAATGGAGAGCGAGGAGAGCTGTCGGCTCTCACAGAACTCTGGCCTCCGCACTGTTTGCCATGCAACTGCACGCAAGACCACACGTCTCCTCCCGACCTGCTGAGAAACAGGCATCCGTGTAGGCCCTTGTTAACATTTCCTGGCGTGCAGAGTCCAAGGCGACACGCTGTCCTCTGCCTTGGAAACCTACGTTGCCACAGCTTGCCAAATGCTACCGAAGGCAGTCCTAAACAGTCTCGTGTGCTGCGCAGCTTTGATTCGGTTACGAAAAGCCACCTGCATTGAGGTGAACACTCTGCTCAGCGTTCTTTCCGGGAGCTCACAATTGCCCCCTCTCTAGGTTAAGCAGGATGTCGAGGTGAGGTCCAAACTGAGCAAAGAGCACAATTGCTCACTTTGCAGTGGTAGTCGTCGTAAGAGGCATTGCCTACTAGGCCTTGCTAAGGTCTTCGTTCTGTTAGGGAAGTCGCCACACTTAGACGCCTGTAAAGGAAACTTTATTCAGCGAAGTTCCCAGTGTCTTGCGACGGTCTCCCTTCACAGGGCCAATACAGCAGGGACTTAGGTTTGCTGCTAACAGGGCTAGGTGACCCTGCATACAGAAGCAGGCGTTTCCCTTTGGAAGCTTGGATCCCGGTTTCTCAGGGGCTGCTTGCAAGACCCTGCTATTGCCCAGCATCTCTCCTCTGCCCCTACGCCCGGGTAGGAAGCGAGTATTTTAGCCTGAGAAGCAGGGCTCTTGCAACTCTGGCGGAGAGCTAATCCTGCAGCCCACGTTCGTCCTGGGAAACCGCAAGGCGACCCTTGGCCTCAGTGTAGTGGCGAAATGGCCGCCGGACAGGTCTTGCCTGCCGTGGTTTCCGTGAGTTCTCCACCGTCTTCGGGCTTAAATGGAGAGCGAGGAGAGCTGTCGGCTCTCACAGAACTCTGGCCTCCGCACTGTTTGCCATGCAACTGCACGCAAGACCACACGTCTCCTCCCGACCTGCTGAGAAACAGGCATCCGTGTAGGCCCTTGTTAACACTTCCTGGCGTGCAGAGTCCAAGGCGACACGCTGTCCTCTGCCTTGGAAACCTACGTTGCCACAGCTTGCCAAACGCTACCGAAGGCAGTCCTAACCAGTCTCGTGTGCTGCGCAGCTTTGATTCGGTTACGAAAAGCCACCTGCATTGAGGTGAACACTCTGCTCAGCGTTCTTTCCGGGAGCTCACAATTGCCCCCTCTCTAGGTTAAGCAGGATGTCGAGGTGAGGTCCAAACTGAGCAAAGAGCACAATTGCTCACTTTGCAGTGGTAGTCGTCGTAAGAGGCATTGCCTACTAGGCCTTGCTAAGGTCTTCGTTCTGTTAGGGAAGTCGCCACACTTAGACGCCTGTAAAGGAAACTTTATTCAGCGAGGTTCCCAGTGTCTTGCGACGGTCTCCCTTCGCAGGGCCAATACAGCAGGGACTTAGGTTTGCTGCTAACTAGGCTAGGTGACCCTGCATACAGAAGCAGGCTTTTCCCTTTGGAAGCTTGGATCCCGGTTTCTCAGGGGCTGCTTGCAAGACCCTGCTATTGCCGAGCATCTGTCCTCTGCCCCTATGCCCGGGTAGGAAGCGAGTATTTTAGCCTGAGAATCAGGGCTCTTGCAACTCTGGAGGAGAGCTAATCCTGCAGCCCACGTTCGTCCTGGGAAACCGCAAGGCGACCCTTGGCCTCAGTGTAGTGGCGAAATGGCCGCCGGACAGGTCTTGCCTGCCGCGGTTTCCGTGAGTTCTCCACCGTCTTCGGGCTTAAATGGAGAGCGAGGAGAGCTGTCGGCTCTCACAGAACTCTGGCCTCCGCACTGTTTGCCATGCAGCCGAACGCAAGACCACACGTCTCCTCCCGGCCTGCTGAGAAACAGGCCGCCGTGCAGGCCCTTCGTAACACTTCTTGGCATGTAGACTCCAAGGCGACACGCTGTCCTCTTCCTTGGAAACCTACGTTGCCCCAGCATGCCAACGCTCACGAAGGCAGTCCGAGCCCGTCTCATGTGCTGGGCCACTTGCATTCAGTGAGGAAAAGCCACCTGCATTGAGGTGAACACTCTGCTCAGCGTTCTTTCCGGGAGCTCACACTTGCCGCCTCTCTAGGTTAAGCAGGAAGTCGTAGTGAGGACCAACCTGAAGAAAGAGAACAATTCCTCACGTTACACTGGTAGTCGTCGTAAGAGGAATTGCCAACTAGGCCTGGCTGAGGCCTTCCCTGTGTTAAGGAACCAGCCACACTTAGAGGCCTTGAAAGAACAATTTATTCAGCGAAGTTCCCATTGTTTGGCGATGGTCAACCTTTGCAGCGCCAGTACTGCAGGGACTTAGGTTTGCTGCTAACAGGGCTAGGTGACCCTGCATACAGAAGCAGGCGTTTCCCTTTGGAAGCTTGGATCCCGGTTTCTCAGGGGCTGCTTGCAAGACCCTGCTATTGCCCAGCATCTCTCCTCTGCCCCTACGCCCGGGTAGGAAGCGAGTATTTTAGCCTGAGAAGCAGGGCTCTTGCAACTCTGGAGGAGAGCTAATCCTGCAGCCCACGTTCGTCCTGGGAAACCGCAAGGCGACCCTTGGCCTCAGTGTAGTGGCGAAATGGCCGCCGGACAGGTCTTGCCTGCCGCGGTTTCCGTGAGTTCTCCACCGTCTTCGGGCTTAAATGGAGAGCGAGGAGAGCTGTCGGCTCTCACAGAACTCTGGACTCCACACTGTTTGCCATGCAACTGCACGCAAGACCACACGTCTCCTCCTGACCTGCTGAGAAACAGGCATCCGTGTAGGCCCTTGTTAACATTTCCTGGCGTGCAGAGTCCAAGGCGACACGCTGTCCTCTGCCTTGGAAACCTATGTTGCCACAGCTTGCCAAACGCTACCGAAGGCAGTCCTAACCAGTCTCGTGTGCTGCGCAGCTTTGATTCGGTTACGAAAAGCCACCTGCATTGAGGTGAACACTCTGCTCAGCGTTCTTTCCGGGAGCTCACAATTGCCCCCTCTCTAGGTTAAGCAGGATGTCGAGGTGAGGTCCAAACTGAGCAAAGAGCACAATTGCTCACTTTGCAGTGGTAGTCGTCGTAAGAGGCATTGCCTACTAGGCCTTGCTAAGGTCTTCGTTCTGTTAGGGAAGTCGCCACACTTAGACGCCTGTAAAGGAAACTTTATTCAGCGAAGTTCCCAGTGTCTTGCGACGGTCTCCCTTCGCAGGGCCAATACAGCAGGGACTTAGGTTTGCTGCTAACTAGGCTAGGTGACCCTGCATACAGAAGCAGGCGTTTCCCTTTGGAAGCTTGGATCCCGGTTTCTCAGGGGCTGCTTGCAAGACCCTGCTATTGCCCAGCATCTCTCCTCTGCCCCTACGCCCGGGTAGGAAGCGAGTATTTTAGCCTGAGAAGCAGGGCTCTTGCAACTCTGGCGGAGAGCTAATCCTGCAGCCCACGTTCGTCCTGGGAAACCGCAAGGCGACCCTTGGCCTCAGTGTAGTGGCGAAATGGCCGCCGGACAGGTCTTGCCTGCCGCGGTTTCCGTGAGTTCTCCACCGTCTTCGGGCTTAAATGGAGAGCGAGGAGAGCTGTCGGCTCTCACAGAACTCTGGCCTCCGCACTGTTTGCCATGCAACTGCACGCAAGACCACACGTCTCCTCCCGACCTGCTGAGAAACAGGCATCCGTGTAGGCCCTTGTTAACATTTCCTGGCGTGCAGAGTCCAAGGTGACACGCTGTCCTCTGCCTTGGAAACCTACGTTGCCACAGCTTGCCAAACGCTACCGAAGGCAGTCCTAACCAGTCTCGTGTGCTGCGCAGCTTTGATTCGGTTACGAAAAGCCACCTGCATTGAGGTGAACACTCTGCTCAGCGTTCTTTCCGGGAGCTCACAATTGCCCCCTCTCTAGGTTAAGCAGGATGTCGAGGTGAGGTCCAAACTGAGCAAAGAGCACAATTGCTCACTTTGCAGTGGTAGTCGTCGTAAGAGGCATTGCCTACTAGGCCTTTCTAAGGTCTTCGTTCTGTTAGGGAAGTCGCCACACTTAGACGCCTGTAAAGGAAACTTTATTCAGCGAAGTTCCCAGTGTCTTGCGACGGTCTCCCTTCGCAGGGCCAATACAGCAGGGACTTAGGTTTGCTGCTAACTAGGCTAAGTGACCCTGCATACAGAAGCAGGCATTTCCCTTTGGAAGCTTGGATCCCGGTTTCTCAGGGGCTGCTTGCAAGACCCTGCTATTGCCCAGCATCTCTCCTCTGCCCCTACGCCCGGGTAGGAAGCGAGTATTTTAGCCTGAGAAGCAGGGCTCTTGCAACTCTGGCGGAGAGCTAATCCTGCAGCCCACGTTCGTCCTGGGAAACCGCAAGGCGACCCTTGGCCTCAGTGTAGTGGCGAAATGGCCGCCAGACAGGTCTTGCCTGCCGCGGTTTCCGTGAGTTCTCCACCGTCTTCGGGCTTAAATGGAGAGCGAGGAGAGCAGTCAGCTCTCACAGAACTCTGGCCTCCGCACTGTTTGCCATGCAGCCGGAAGCAAGTCCGCTCGTCTCCTCCCGGCCTGCTGAGAAACAGGCCGCCGTGCAGGCCCTTCGTAACACTTCTTGGCATGTAGACTCCAAGGCGACACGCTGTCCTCTTCCTTGGAAACCTACGTTGCCCCAGCATGCCAACGCTCACGTAGGCAGTCCGAGCCCATCTCATGTGCTGGGCCACTTGCATTCAGTGAGGAAAAGCCACCTGCATTGAGGTGAACACTCTGCTCAGCGTTCTTTCCGGGAGCTCACACTTGCCGCCTCTCTAGGTTAAGCAGGAAGTCGTAGTGAGGACCAACCTGAGCAAAGAGCACAATTCCTCACGTTACACTGGTAGTCGTCGTAAGAGGAATTGCCAACTACGCCTGGCTGAGGCCTTCCCTGTGTTAAGGAACCAGCCACACTTAGAGGCCTTGAAAGAACAATTTATTCAGCGAAGTTCCCATTGTTTGGCGATGGTCAACCTTTGCAGCGCCAGTACTGCAGGGACTTAGGTTTGCTGCTAACAGGGCTAGGTGACCCTGCATACAGAAGCAGGCGTTTCCCTTTGGAAGCTTGGATCCCGGTTTCTCAGGGGCTGCTTGCAAGACCCTGCTATTGCCCAGCATCTGTCCTCTGCCCCTACGCCCGGGTAGGAAGCGAGTATTTTAGCCTGAGAAGCAGGGCTCTTGCAACTCTGGCGGAGAGCTAATCCTGCAGCCCACGTTCGTCCTGGGAAACCGCAAGGCGACCCTTGGCCTCAGTGTAGTGGCGAAATGGCCGCCAGACAGGTCTTGCCTGCCGCGGTTTCCGTGAGTTCTCCACCGTCTTCGGGCTTAAATGGAGAGCGAGGAGAGCTGTCAGCTCTCACAGAACTCTGGCCTCCGCACTGTTTGCCATGCAGCCGGAAGCAAGACCGCACGTCTCCTCCCGGCCGGCTGAGAAACAGGCCGCCGTGCAGGCCCTTCGTAACACTTCTTGGCATGTAGACTCCAAGGCGACACGCTGTCCTCTTCCTTGGAAACCTACGTTGCCCCAGCATGCCAACGCTCACGAAGGCAGTCCGAGCCCGTCTCATGTGCTGGGCCACTTGCATTCAGTGAGGAAAAGCCACCTGCATTGAGGTGAACACTCTGCTCAGCGTTCTTTCCGGGAGCTCACACTTGCCGCCTCTCTAGTTTAAGCAGGAAGTCGTAGTGAGGACCAACCTGAGCAAAGAGCACAATTCCTCACGTTACACTGGTAGTCGTCGTAAGAGGAATTGCCAACTACGCCTGGCTGAGGCCTTCCCTGTGTTAAGGAACCAGCCACACTTAGAGGCCTTGAAAGAACAATTTATTCAGCGAAGTTCCCATTGTTTGGCGATGGTCAACCTTTGCAGCGCCAGTACTGCAGGGACTTAGGTTTGCTGCTAACAGGGCTAGGTGACCCTGCATACAGAAGCAGGCGTTTCCCTTTGGAAGCTTGGATCCCGGTTTCTCAGGGGCTGCTTGCAAGACCCTGCTATTGCCCAGCATCTCTCCTCTGCCCCTACGCCCGGGTAGGAAGCGAGTATTTTAGCCTGAGAAGCAGGGCTCTTGCAACTCTGGAGGAGAGCTAATCCTGCAGCCCACGTTCGTCCTGGGAAACCGCAAGGCGACCCTTGGCCTCAGTGTAGTGGCGAAATGGCCGCCGGACAGGTCTTGCCTGCCGCGGTTTCCGTGAGTTCTCCACCGTCTTCGGGCTTAAATGGAGAGCGAGGAGAGCTGTCGGCTCTCACAGAACTCTGGCCTCCGCACTGTTTGCCATGCAACTGCACGCAAGACCACACGTCTCCTCCCGACCTGCTGAGAAACAGGCATCCGTGTAGGCCCTTGTTAACATTTCCTGGCGTGCAGAGTCCAAGGCGACACGCTGTCCTCTGCCTTGGAAACCTACGTTGCCACAGCTTGCCAAACGCTACCGAAGGCAGTCCTAACCAGTCTCGTGTGCTGCGCAGCTTTGATTCGGTTACGAAAAGCCACCTGCATTGAGGTGAACACTCTGCTCAGCGTTCTTTCCGGGAGCTCACAATTGACCCCTCTCTAGGTTAAGCAGGATGTCGAGGTGAGGTCCAAACTGAGCAAAGAGCACAATTGCTCACTTTGCAGTGGTAGTCGTCGTAAGAGGCATTGCCTACTAGGCCTTGCTAAGGTCTTCGTTCTGTTAGGGAAGTCGCCACACTTAGACGCCTGTAAAGGAAACTTTATTCAGCGAAGTTCCCAGTGTCTTGCGACGGTCTCCCTTCGCAGGGCCAATACAGCAGGGACTTAGGTTTGCTGCTAACTAGGCTAGGTGACCCTGCATACAGAAGCAGGCATTTCCCTTTGGAAGCTTGGATCCCGGTTTCTCAGGGGCTGCTTGCAAGACCCTGCTATTGCCCAGCATCTCTCCTCTGCCCCTACGCCCGGGTAGGAAGCGAGTATTTTAGCCTGAGAAGCAGGGCTCTTGCAACTCTGGCGGAGAGCTAATCCTGCAGCCCACGTTCGTCCTGGGAAACCGCAAGGCGACCCTTGGCCTCAGTGTAGTGGCGAAATGGCCGCCAGACAGGTCTTGCCTGCCGCGGTTTCCGTGAGTTCTCCACCGTCTTCGGGCTTAAATGGAGAGCGAGGAGAGCAGTCAGCTCTCACAGAACTCTGGCCTCCGCACTGTTTGCCATGCAGCCGGAAGCAAGACCGCACGTCTCCTCCCGGCCTGCTGAGAAACAGGCCGCCGTGCAGGCCCTTCGTAACACTTCTTGGCATGTAGACTCCAAGGCGACACGCTGTCCTCTTCCTTGGAAACCTACGTTGCCCCAGCATGCCAACGCTCACGAAGGCAGTCCGAGCCCGTCTCATGTGCTGGGCCACTTGCATTCAGTGAGGAAAAGGCACCTGCATTGAGGTGAACACTCTGCTCAGCGTTCTTTCCGGGAGCTCACACTTGCCGCCTCTCTAGGTTAAGCAGGAAGTCGTAGTGAGGACCAACCTGAGCAAAGAGCACAATTCCTCACGTTACACTGGTAGTCGTCGTAAGAGGAATTGCCAACTACGCCTGGCTGAGGCCTTCCCTGTGTTAAGGAACCAGCCACACTTAGAGGCCTTGAAAGAACAATTTATTCAGCGAAGTTCCCATTGTTTGGCGATGGTCAACCTTTGCAGCACCAGTACTGCAGGGACTTAGGTTTGCTGCTAACAGGGCTAGGTGACCCTGCATACAGAAGCAGGCGTTTCCCTTTGGAAGCTTGGATCCCGGTTTCTCAGGGGCTGCTTGCAAGACCCTGCTATTGCCCAGCATCTGTCCTCTGCCCCTACGCCCGGGTAGGAAGCGAGTATTTTAGCCTGAGAAGCAGGGCTCTTGCAACTCTGGCGGAGAGCTAATCCTGCAGCCCACGTTCGTCCTGGGAAACCGCAAGGCGACCCTTGGCCTCAGTGTAGTGGCGAAATGGCCGCCAGACAGGTCTTGCCTGCCGCGGTTTCCGTGAGTTCTCCACCGTCTTCGGGCTTAAATGGAGAGCGAGGAGAGCAGTCAGCTCTCACAGAACTCTGGCCTCCGCACTGTTTGCCATGCAGCCGGAAGCAAGACCGCACGTCTCCTCCCGGCCGGCTGAGAAACAGGCCGCCGTGCAGGCCCTTCGTAACACTTCTTGGCATGTAGACTCCAAGGCGACACGCTGTCCTCTTCCTTGGAAACCTACGTTGCCCCAGCATGCCAACGCTCACGAAGGCAGTCCGAGCCCGTCTCATGTGCTGGGCCACTTGCATTCAGTGAGGAAAAGCCACCTGCATTGAGGTGAACACTCTGCTCAGCGTTCTTTCCGGGAGCTCACACTTGCCGCCTCTCTAGGTTAAGCAGGAAGTCGTAGTGAGGACCAACCTGAGCAAAGAGCACAATTCCTCACGTTACACTGGTAGTCGTCGTAAGAGGAATTGCCAACTACGCCTGGCTGAGGCCTTCCCTGTGTTAAGGAACCAGCCACACTTAGAGGCCTTGAAAGAACAATTTATTCAGCGAAGTTCCCATTGTTTGGCGATGGTCAACCTTTGCAGCGCCAGTACTGCAGGGACTTAGGTTTGCTGCTAACAGGGCTAGGTGACCCTGCATACAGAAGCAGGCGTTTCCCTTTGGAAGCTTGGATCCCGGTTTCTCAGGGGCTGCTTGCAAGACCCTGCTATTGCCCAGCATCTGTCCTCTGCCCCTACGCCCGGGTAGGAAGCGAGTATTTTAGTCTGAGAAGCAGGGCTCTTGCAACTCTGGCGGAGAGCTAATCCTGCAGCCCACGTTCGTCCTGGGAAACCGCAAGGCGACCCTTGGCCTCAGTGTAGTGGCGAAATGGCCGCCAGACAGGTCTTGCCTGCCGCGGTTTCCGTGAGTTCTCCACCGTCTTCGGGCTTAAATGGAGAGCGAGGAGAGCTGTCAGCTCTCACAGAACTCTGGCCTCCGCACTGTTTGCCATGCAGCCGGAAGCAAGACCGCACGTCTCCTCCCGGCCGGCTGAGAAACAGGCCGCCGTGCAGGCCCTTCGTAACACTTCTTGGCATGTAGACTCCAAGGCGACACGCTGTCCTCTTCCTTGGAAACCTACGTTGCCCCAGCATGCCAACGCTCACGAAGGCAGTCCGAGCCCGTCTCATGTGCTGGGCCACTTGCATTCAGTGAGGAAAAGCCACCTGCATTGAGGTGAACACTCTGCTCAGCGTTCTTTCCGGGAGCTCACACTTGCCGCCTCTCTAGGTTAAGCAGGAAGTCGTAGTGAGGACCAACCTGAGCAAAGAGCACAATTCCTCACGTTACACTGGTAGTCGTCGTAAGAGGAATTGCCAACTACGCCTGGCTGAGGCCTTCCCTGTGTTAAGGAACCAGCCACACTTAGAGGCCTTGAAAGAACAATTTATTCAGCGAAGTTCCCATTGTTTGGTGATGGTCAACCTTTGCAGCGCCAGTACTGCAGGGACTTAGGTTTGCTGCTAACAGGGCTAGGTGACCCTGCATACAGAAGCAGGCGTTTCCCTTTGGAAGCTTGGATCCCGGTTTCTCAGGGGCTGCTTGCAAGACCCTGCTATTGCCCAGCATCTCTCCTCTGCCCCTACGCCCGGGTAGGAAGCGAGTATTTTAGCCTGAGAAGCAGGGCTCTTGCAACTCTGGTGGAGAGCTAATCCTGCAGCCCACGTTCGTCCTGGGAAACCGCAAGGCGACCCTTGGCCTCAGTGTAGTGGCGAAATGGCCGCCAGACAGGTCTTGCCTGCCGCGGTTTCCGTGAGTTCTCCACCGTCTTCGGGCTTAAATGGAGAGCGAGGAGAGCAGTCAGCTCTCACAGAACTCTGGCCTCCGCACTGTTTGCCATGCAGCCGGAAGCAAGTCCGCTCGTCTCCTCCCGGCCTGCTGAGAAACAGGCCGCCATGCAGGCCCTTCGTAACACTTCTTGGCATGTAGACTCCAAGGCGACACGCTGTCCTCTTCCTTGGAAACCTACGTTGCCCCAGCATGCCAACGCTCACGTAGGCAGTCCGAGCCCATCTCATGTGCTGGGCCACTTGCATTCAGTGAGGAAAAGCCACCTGCATTGAGGTGAACACTCTGCTCAGCGTTCTTTCCGGGAGCTCACACTTGCCGCCTCTCTAGGTTAAGCAGGAAGTCGTAGTGAGGACCAACCTGAGCAAAGAGCACAATTCCTCACGTTACACTGGTAGTCGTCGTAAGAGGAATTGCCAACTACGCCTGGCTGAGGCCTTCCCTGTGTTAAGGAACCAGCCACACTTAGAGGCCTTGAAAGAACAATTTATTCAGCGAAGTTCCCATTGTTTGGCGATGGTCAACCTTTGCAGCGCCAGTACTGCAGGGACTTAGGTTTGCTGCTAACAGGGCTAGGTGACCCTGCATACAGAAGCAGGCGTTTCCCTTTGGAAGCTTGGATCCCGGTTTCTCAGGGGCTGCTTGCAAGACCCTGCTATTGCCCAGCATCTGTCCTCTGCCCCTACGCCCGGGTAGGAAGCGAGTATTTTAGCCTGAGAAGCAGGGCTCTTGCAACTCTGGCGGAGAGCTAATCCTGCAGCCCACGTTCGTCCTGGGAAACCGCAAGGCGACCCTTGGCCTCAGTGTAGTGGCGAAATGGCCGCCAGACAGGTCTTGCCTGCCGCGGTTTCCGTGAGTTCTCCACCGTCTTCGGGCTTAAATGGAGAGCGAGGAGAGCTGTCAGCTCTCACAGAACTCTGGCCTCCGCACTGTTTGCCATGCAGCCGGAAGCAAGACCGCACGTCTCCTCCCGGCCGGCTGAGAAACAGGCCGCCGTGCAGGCCCTTCGTAACACTTCTTGGCATGTAGACTCCAAGGCGACACGCTGTCCTCTTCCTTGGAAACCTACGTTGCCCCAGCATGCCAACGCTCACGAAGGCAGTCCGAGCCCGTCTCATGTGCTGGGCCACTTGCATTCAGTGAGGAAAAGCCACCTGCATTGAGGTGAACACTCTGCTCAGCGTTCTTTCCGGGAGCTCACACTTGCCGCCTCTCTAGTTTAAGCAGGAAGTCGTAGTGAGGACCAACCTGAGCAAAGAGCACAATTCCTCACGTTACACTGGTAGTCGTCGTAAGAGGAATTGCCAACTACGCCTGGCTGAGGCCTTCCCTGTGTTAAGGAACCAGCCACACTTAGAGGCCTTGAAAGAACAATTTATTCAGCGAAGTTCCCAT
The DNA here is from genome assembly GCF_039906515.1 of Pseudorca crassidens. Classification (NCBI taxonomy): domain Eukaryota; kingdom Metazoa; phylum Chordata; class Mammalia; order Artiodactyla; family Delphinidae; genus Pseudorca; species Pseudorca crassidens. The sequence continues at coordinate 130,918,191 of NC_090301.1, read as the reverse complement.
TGTTTGGCGATGGTCAACCTTTGCAGCGCCAGTACTGCAGGGACTTAGGTTTGCTGCTAACAGGGCTAGGTGACCCTGCATACAGAAGCAGGCGTTTCCCTTTGGAAGCTTGGATCCCGGTTTCTCAGGGGCTGCTTGCAAGACCCTGCTATTGCCCAGCATCTCTCCTCTGCCCCTACGCCCGGGTAGGAAGCGAGTATTTTAGCCTGAGAAGCAGGGCTCTTGCAACTCTGGAGGAGAGCTAATCCTGCAGCCCACGTTCGTCCTGGGAAACCGCAAGGCGACCCTTGGCCTCAGTGTAGTGGCGAAATGGCCGCCGGACAGGTCTTGCCTGCCGCGGTTTCCGTGAGTTCTCCACCGTCTTCGGGCTTAAATGGAGAGCGAGGAGAGCTGTCGGCTCTCACAGAACTCTGGCCTCCGCACTGTTTGCCATGCAACTGCACGCAAGACCACACGTCTCCTCCCGACCTGCTGAGAAACAGGCATCCGTGTAGGCCCTTGTTAACATTTCCTGGCGTGCAGAGTCCAAGGCGACACGCTGTCCTCTGCCTTGGAAACCTACGTTGCCACAGCTTGCCAAACGCTACCGAAGGCAGTCCTAACCAGTCTCGTGTGCTGCGCAGCTTTGATTCGGTTACGAAAAGCCACCTGCATTGAGGTGAACACTCTGCTCAGCGTTCTTTCCGGGAGCTCACAATTGCCCCCTCTCTAGGTTAAGCAGGATGTCGAGGTGAGGTCCAAACTGAGCAAAGAGCACAATTGCTCACTTTGCAGTGGTAGTCGTCGTAAGAGGCATTGCCTACTAGGCCTTGCTAAGGTCTTCGTTCTGTTAGGGAAGTCGCCACACTTAGACGCCTGTAAAGGAAACTTTATTCAGCGAAGTTCCCAGTGTCTTGCGACGGTCTCCCTTCGCAGGGCCAATACAGCAGGGACTTAGGTTTGCTGCTAACTAGGCTAGGTGACCCTGCATACAGAAGCAGGCATTTCCCTTTGGAAGCTTGGATCCCGGTTTCTCAGGGGCTGCTTGCAAGACCCTGCTATTGCCCAGCATCTCTCCTCTGCCCCTACTCCCGTGTAGGAAGCGAGTATTTTAGCCTGAGAAGCAGGGCTCTTGCAACTCTGGCGGAGAGCTAATCCTGCAGCCCACGTTCGTCCTGGGAAACCGCAAGGCGACCCTTGGCCTCAGTGTAGTGGCGAAATGGCCGCCAGACAGGTCTTGCCTGCCGCGGTTTCCGTGAGTTCTCCACCGTCTTCGGGCTTAAATGGAGAGCGAGGAGAGCAGTCAGCTCTCACAGAACTCTGGCCTCCGCACTGTTTGCCATGCAGCCGGAAGCAAGACCGCACGTCTCCTCCCGGCCTGCTGAGAAACAGGCCGCCGTGCAGACCCTTCGTAACACTTCTTGGCATGTAGACTCCAAGGCGACACGCTGTCCTCTTCCTTGGAAACCTACGTTGCCCCAGCATGCCAACGCTCACGAAGGCAGTCCGAGCCTGTCTCATGTGCTGGGCCACTTGCATTCAGTGAGGAAAAGCCACCTGCATTGAGGTGAACACTCTGCTCAGCGTTCTTTCCGGGAGCTCACACTTGCCGCCTCTCTAGGTTAAGCAGGAAGTCGTAGTGAGGACCAACCTGAGCAAAGAGCACAATTCCTCACGTTACACTGGTAGTCGTCGTAAGAGGAATTGCCAACTACGCCTGGCTGAGGCCTTCCCTGTGTTAAGGAACCAGCCACACTTAGAGGCCTTGAAAGAACAATTTATTCAGCGAAGTTGCCATTGTTTGGCGATGGTCAACCTTTGCAGCGCCAGTACTGCAGGGACTTAGGTTTGCTGCTAACAGGGCTAGGTGACCCTGCATACAGAAGCAGGCGTTTCCCTTTGGAAGCTTGTATCCCGGTTTCTCAGGGGCTGCTTGCAAGACCCTGCTATTGCCCAGCATCTCTCCTCTGCCCCTACGCCCGGGTAGGAAGCGAGTATTTTAGCCTGAGAAGCAGGGCTCTTGCAACTCTGGCGGAGAGCTAATCCTGCAGCCCACGTTCGTCCTGGGAAACCGCAAGGCGACCCTTGGCCTCAGTGTAGTGGCGAAATGGCCGCCAGACAGGTCTTGCCTGCCGCGGTTTCCGTGAGTTCTCCACCGTCTTCGGGCTTAAATGGAGAGCGAGGAGAGCTGTCAGCTCTCACAGAACTCTGGCCTCCGCACTGTTTGCCATGCAGCCGGAAGCAAGACCGCACGTCTCCTCCCGGCCGGCTGAGAAACAGGCCGCCGTGCAGGCCCTTCGTAACACTTCTTGGCATGTAGACTCCAAGGCGACACGCTGTCCTCTTCCTTGGAAACCTACGTTGCCCCAGCATGCCAACGCTCACGAAGGCAGTCCGAGCCCGTCTCATGTGCTGGGCCACTTGCATTCAGTGAGGAAAAGCCACCTGCATTGAGGTGAACACTCTGCTCAGCGTTCTTTCCGGGAGCTCACACTTGCCGCCTCTCTAGGTTAAGCAGGAAGTCGTAGTGAGGACCAACCTGAGCAAAGAGCACAATTCCTCACGTTACACTGGTAGTCGTCGTAAGAGGAATTGCCAACTACGCCTGGCTGAGGCCTTCCCTGTGTTAAGGAACCAGCCACACTTAGAGGCCTTGAAAGAACAATTTATTCAGCGAAGTTCCCATTGTTTGGCGATGGTCAACCTTTGCAGCGCCAGTACTGCAGGGACTTAGGTTTGCTGCTAACAGGGCTAGGTGACCCTGCATACAGAAGCAGGCGTTTCCCTTTGGAAGCTTGGATCCCGGTTTCTCAGGGGCTGCTTGCAAGACCCTGCTATTGCCCAGCATCTGTCCTCTGCCCCTACGCCCGGGTAGGAAGCGAGTATTTTAGTCTGAGAAGCAGGGCTCTTGCAACTCTGGCGGAGAGCTAATCCTGCAGCCCACGTTCGTCCTGGGAAACCGCAAGGCGACCCTTGGCCTCAGTGTAGTGGCGAAATGGCCGCCAGACAGGTCTTGCCTGCCGCGGTTTCCGTGAGTTCTCCACCGTCTTCGGGCTTAAATGGAGAGCGAGGAGAGCTGTCAGCTCTCACAGAACTCTGGCCTCCGCACTGTTTGCCATGCAGCCGGAAGCAAGACCGCACGTCTCCTCCCGAACGGCTGAGAAACAGGCCGCCGTGCAGGCCCTTCGTAACACTTCTTGGCATGTAGACTCCAAGGCGACACGCTGTCCTCTTCCTTGGAAACCTACGTTGCCCCAGCATGCCAACGCTCACGAAGGCAGTCCGAGCCCGTCTCATGTGCTGGGCCACTTGCATTCAGTGAGGAAAAGCCACCTGCATTGAGGTGAACACTCTGCTCAGCGTTCTTTCCGGGAGCTCACACTTGCCGCCTCTCTAGGTTAAGCAGGAAGTCGTAGTGAGGACCAACCTGAGCAAAGAGCACAATTCCTCACGTTACACTGGTAGTCGTCGTAAGAGGAATTGCCAACTACGCCTGGCTGAGGCCTTCCCTGTGTTAAGGAACCAGCCACACTTAGAGGCCTTGAAAGAACAATTTATTCAGCGAAGTTCCCATTGTTTGGTGATGGTCAACCTTTGCAGCGCCAGTACTGCAGGGACTTACGTTTGCTGCTAACAGGGCTAGGTGACCCTGCATACAGAAGCAGGCGTTTCCCTTTGGAAGCTTGGATCCCGGTTTCTCAGGGGCTGCTTGCAAGACCCTGCTATTGCCCAGCATCTCTCCTCTGCCCCTACGCCCGGGTAGGAAGCGAGTATTTTAGCCTGAGAAGCAGGGCTCTTGCAACTCTGGTGGAGAGCTAATCCTGCAGCCCACGTTCGTCCTGGGAAACCGCAAGGCGACCCTTGGCCTCAGTGTAGTGGCGAAATGGCCGCCAGACAGGTCTTGCCTGCCGCGGTTTCCGTGAGTTCTCCACCGTCTTCGGGCTTAAATGGAGAGCGAGGAGAGCAGTCAGCTCTCACAGAACTCTGGCCTCCGCACTGTTTGCCATGCAGCCGGAAGCAAGTCCGCTCGTCTCCTCCCGGCCTGCTGAGAAACAGGCCGCCGTGCAGGCCCTTCGTAACACTTCTTGGCATGTAGACTCCAAGGCGACACGCTGTCCTCTTCCTTGGAAACCTACGTTGCCCCAGCATGCCAACGCTCACGTAGGCAGTCCGAGCCCATCTCATGTGCTGGGCCACTTGCATTCAGTGAGGAAAAGCCACCTGCATTGAGGTGAACACTCTGCTCAGCGTTCTTTCCGGGAGCTCACACTTGCCGCCTCTCTAGGTTAAGCAGGAAGTCGTAGTGAGGACCAACCTGAGCAAAGAGCACAATTCCTCACGTTACACTGGTAGTCGTCGTAAGAGGAATTGCCAACTACGCCTGGCTGAGGCCTTCCCTGTGTTAAGGAACCAGCCACACTTAGAGGCCTTGAAAGAACAATTTATTCAGCGAAGTTCCCATTGTTTGGCGATGGTCAACCTTTGCAGCGCCAGTACTGCAGGGACTTAGGTTTGCTGCTAACAGGGCTAGGTGACCCTGCATACAGAAGCAGGCGTTTCCCTTTGGAAGCTTGGATCCCGGTTTCTCAGGGGCTGCTTGCAAGACCCTGCTATTGCCCAGCATCTGTCCTCTGCCCCTACGCCCGGGTAGGAAGCGAGTATTTTAGCCTGAGAAGCAGGGCTCTTGCAACTCTGGCGGAGAGCTAATCCTGCAGCCCACGTTCGTCCTGGGAAACCGCAAGGCGACCCTTGGCCTCAGTGTAGTGGCGAAATGGCCGCCAGACAGGTCTTGCCTGCCGCGGTTTCCGTGAGTTCTCCACCGTCTTCGGGCTTAAATGGAGAGCGAGGAGAGCTGTCAGCTCTCACAGAACTCTGGCCTCCGCACTGTTTGCCATGCAGCCGGAAGCAAGACCGCACGTCTCCTCCCGGCCGGCTGAGAAACAGGCCGCCGTGCAGGCCCTTCGTAACACTTCTTGGCATGTAGACTCCAAGGCGACACGCTGTCCTCTTCCTTGGAAACCTACGTTGCCCCAGCATGCCAACGCTCACGAAGGCAGTCCGAGCCCGTCTCATGTGCTGGGCCACTTGCATTCAGTGAGGAAAAGCCACCTGCATTGAGGTGAACACTCTGCTCAGCGTTCTTTCCGGGAGCTCACACTTGCCGCCTCTCTAGTTTAAGCAGGAAGTCGTAGTGAGGACCAACCTGAGCAAAGAGCACAATTCCTCACGTTACACTGGTAGTCGTCGTAAGAGGAATTGCCAACTACGCCTGGCTGAGGCCTTCCCTGTGTTAAGGAACCAGCCACACTTAGAGGCCTTGAAAGAACAATTTATTCAGCGAAGTTCCCATTGTTTGGCGATGGTCAACCTTTGCAGCGCCAGTACTGCAGGGACTTAGGTTTGCTGCTAACAGGGCTAGGTGACCCTGCATACAGAAGCAGGCGTTTCCCTTTGGAAGCTTGGATCCCGGTTTCTCAGGGGCTGCTTGCAAGACCCTGCTATTGCCCAGCATCTCTCCTCTGCCCCTACGCCCGGGTAGGAAGCGAGTATTTTAGCCTGAGAAGCAGGGCTCTTGCAACTCTGGAGGAGAGCTAATCCTGCAGCCCACGTTCGTCCTGGGAAACCGCAAGGCGACCCTTGGCCTCAGTGTAGTGGCGAAATGGCCGCCGGACAGGTCTTGCCTGCCGCGGTTTCCGTGAGTTCTCCACCGTCTTCGGGCTTAAATGGAGAGCGAGGAGAGCTGTCGGCTCTCACAGAACTCTGGCCTCCGCACTGTTTGCCATGCAACTGCACGCAAGACCACACGTCTCCTCCCGACCTGCTGAGAAACAGGCATCCGTGTAGGCCCTTGTTAACATTTCCTGGCGTGCAGAGTCCAAGGCGACACGCTGTCCTCTGCCTTGGAAACCTACGTTGCCACAGCTTGCCAAACGCTACCGAAGGCAGTCCTAACCAGTCTCGTGTGCTGCGCAGCTTTGATTCGGTTACGAAAAGCCACCTGCATTGAGGTGAACACTCTGCTCAGCGTTCTTTCCGGGAGCTCACAATTGCCCCCTCTCTAGGTTAAGCAGGATGTCGAGGTGAGGTCCAAACTGAGCAAAGAGCACAATTGCTCACTTTGCAGTGGTAGTCGTCGTAAGAGGCATTGCCTACTAGGCCTTGCTAAGGTCTTCGTTCTGTTAGGGAAGTCGCCACACTTAGACGCCTGTAAAGGAAACTTTATTCAGCGAAGTTCCCAGTGTCTTGCGACGGTCTCCCTTCGCAGGGCCAATACAGCAGGGACTTAGGTTTGCTGCTAACTAGGCTAGGTGACCCTGCATACAGAAGCAGGCATTTCCCTTTGGAAGCTTGGATCCCGGTTTCTCAGGGGCTGCTTGCAAGACCCTGCTATTGCCCAGCATCTCTCCTCTGCCCCTACGCCCGGGTAGGAAGCGAGTATTTTAGCCTGAGAAGCAGGGCTCTTGCAACTCTGGCGGAGAGCTAATCCTGCAGCCCACGTTCGTCCTGGGAAACCGCAAGGCGACCCTTGGCCTCAGTGTAGTGGCGAAATGGCCGCCAGACAGGTCTTGCCTGCCGCGGTTTCCGTGAGTTCTCCACCGTCTTCGGGCTTAAATGGAGAGCGAGGAGAGCAGTCAGCTCTCACAGAACTCTGGCCTCCGCACTGTTTGCCATGCAGCCGGAAGCAAGACCGCACGTCTCCTCCCGGCCTGCTGAGAAACAGGCCGCCGTGCAGGCCCTTCGTAACACTTCTTGGCATGTAGACTCCAAGGCGACACGCTGTCCTCTTCCTTGGAAACCTACGTTGCCCCAGCATGCCAACGCTCACGAAGGCAGTCCGAGCCTGTCTCATGTGCTGGGCCACTTGCATTCAGTGAGGAAAAGCCACCTGCATTGAGGTGAACACTCTGCTCAGCGTTCTTTCCGGGAGCTCACACTTGCCGCCTCTCTAGGTTAAGCAGGAAGTCGTAGTGAGGACCAACCTGAGCAAAGAGCACAATTCCTCACGTTACACTGGTAGTCGTCGTAAGAGGAATTGCCAACTACGCCTGGCTGAGGCCTTCCCTGTGTTAAGGAACCAGCCACACTTAGAGGCCTTGAAAGAACAATTTATTCAGCGAAGTTGCCATTGTTTGGCGATGGTCAACCTTTGCAGCGCCAGTACTGCAGGGACTTAGGTTTGCTGCTAACAGGGCTAGGTGACCCTGCATACAGAAGCAGGCGTTTCCCTTTGGAAGCTTGTATCCCGGTTTCTCAGGGGCTGCTTGCAAGACCCTGCTATTGCCCAGCATCTCTCCTCTGCCCCTACGCCCGGGTAGGAAGCGAGTATTTTAGCCTGAGAAGCAGGGCTCTTGCAACTCTGGCGGAGAGCTAATCCTGCAGCCCACGTTCGTCCTGGGAAACCGCAAGGCGACCCTTGGCCTCAGTGTAGTGGCGAAATGGCCGCCAGACAGGTCTTGCCTGCCGCGGTTTCCGTGAGTTCTCCACCGTCTTCGGGCTTAAATGGAGAGCGAGGAGAGCTGTCAGCTCTCACAGAACTCTGGCCTCCGCACTGTTTGCCATGCAGCCGGAAGCAAGACCGCACGTCTCCTCCCGGCCGGCTGAGAAACAGGCCGCCGTGCAGGCCCTTCGTAACACTTCTTGGCATGTAGACTCCAAGGCGACACGCTGTCCTCTTCCTTGGAAACCTACGTTGCCCCAGCATGCCAACGCTCACGAAGGCAGTCCGAGCCCGTCTCATGTGCTGGGCCACTTGCATTCAGTGAGGAAAAGCCACCTGCATTGAGGTGAACACTCTGCTCAGCGTTCTTTCCGGGAGCTCACACTTGCCGCCTCTCTAGGTTAAGCAGGAAGTCGTAGTGAGGACCAACCTGAGCAAAGAGCACAATTCCTCACGTTACACTGGTAGTCGTCGTAAGAGGAATTGCCAACTACGCCTGGCTGAGGCCTTCCCTGTGTTAAGGAACCAGCCACACTTAGAGGCCTTGAAAGAACAATTTATTCAGCGAAGTTCCCATTGTTTGGCGATGGTCAACCTTTGCAGCGCCAGTACTGCAGGGACTTAGGTTTGCTGCTAACAGGGCTAGGTGACCCTGCATACAGAAGCAGGCGTTTCCCTTTGGAAGCTTGGATCCCGGTTTCTCAGGGGCTGCTTGCAAGACCCTGCTATTGCCCAGCATCTCTCCTCTGCCCCTACGCCCGGGTAGGAAGCGAGTATTTTAGCCTGAGAAGCAGGGCTCTTGCAACTCTGGCGGAGAGCTAATCCTGCAGCCCACGTTCGTCCTGGGAAACCGCAAGGCGACCCTTGGCCTCAGTGTAGTGGCGAAATGGCCGCCAGACAGGTCTTGCCTGCCGCCGTTTCCGTGAGTTCTCCACCGTCTTCGGGCTTAAATGGAGAGCGAGGAGAGCTGTCAGCTCTCACAGAACTCTGGCCTCCGCACTGTTTGCCATGCAGCCGGAAGCAAGACCGCACGTCTCCTCCCGAACGGCTGAGAAACAGGCCGCCGTGCAGGCCCTTCGTAACACTTCTTGGCATGTAGACTCCAAGGCGACACGCTGTCCTCTTCCTTGGAAACCTACGTTGCCCCAGCATGCCAACGCTCACGAAGGCAGTCCGAGCCCGTCTCATGTGCTGGGCCACTTGCATTCAGTGAGGAAAAGCCACCTGCATTGAGGTGAACACTCTGCTCAGCGTTCTTTCCGGGAGCTCACACTTGCCGCCTCTCTAGGTTAAGCAGGAAGTCGTAGTGAGGACCAACCTGAGCAAAGAGCACAATTCCTCACGTTACACTGGTAGTCGTCGTAAGAGGAATTGCCAACTACGCCTGGCTGAGGCCTTCCCTGTGTTAAGGAACCAGCCACACTTAGAGGCCTTGAAAGAACAATTTATTCAGCGAAGTTCCCATTGTTTGGCGATGGTCAACCTTTGCAGCGCCAGTACTGCAGGGACTTAGGTTTGCTGCTAACAGGGCTAGGTGACCCTGCATACAGAAGCAGGCGTTTCCCTTTGGAAGCTTGGATCCCGGTTTCTCAGGGGCTGCTTGCAAGACCCTGCTATTGCCCAGCATCTCTCCTCTGCCCCTACGCCCGGGTAGGAAGCGAGTATTTTAGCCTGAGAAGCAGGGCTCTTGCAACTCTGGAGGAGAGCTAATCCTGCAGCCCACGTTCGTCCTGGGAAACCGCAAGGCGACCCTTGGCCTCAGTGTAGTGGCGAAATGGCCGCCGGACAGGTCTTGCCTGCCGCGGTTTCCGTGAGTTCTCCACCGTCTTCGGGCTTAAATGGAGAGCGAGGAGAGCTGTCGGCTCTCACAGAACTCTGGCCTCCGCACTGTTTGCCATGCAACTGCACGCAAGACCACACGTCTCCTCCCGACCTGCTGAGAAACAGGCATCCGTGTAGGCCCTTGTTAACATTTCCTGGCGTGCAGAGTCCAAGGCGACACGCTGTCCTCTGCCTTGGAAACCTACGTTGCCACAGCTTGCCAAACGCTACCGAAGGCAGTCCTAACCAGTCTCGTGTGCTGCGCAGCTTTGATTCGGTTACGAAAAGCCACCTGCATTGAGGTGAACACTCTGCTCAGCGTTCTTTCCGGGAGCTCACAATTGCCCCCTCTCTAGGTTAAGCAGGATGTCGAGGTGAGGTCCAAACTGAGCAAAGAGCACAATTGCTCACTTTGCAGTGGTAGTCGTCGTAAGAGGCATTGCCTACTAGGCCTTGCTAAGGTCTTCGTTCTGTTAGGGAAGTCACCACACTTAGACGCCTGTAAAGGAAACTTTATTCAGCGAAGTTCCCAGTGTCTTGCGACGGTCTCCCTTCGCAGGGCCAATACAGCAGGGACTTAGGTTTGCTGCTAACTAGGCTAGGTGACCCTGCATACAGAAGCAGGCGTTTCCCTTTGGAAGCTTGGATCCCGGTTTCTCAGGGGCTGCTTGCAAGACCCTGCTATTGCCCAGCATCTCTCCTCTGCCCCTACGCCCGGGTAGGAAGCGAGTATTTTAGCCTGAAAAGCAGGGCTCTTGCAACTCTGGCGGAGAGCTAATCCTGCAGCCCACGTTCGTCCTGGGAAACCGCAAGGCGACCCTTGGCCTCAGTGTAGTGGCAAAATGGCCGCCGGACAGGTCTTGCCTGCCGCGGTTTCCGTGAGTTCTCCACCGTCTTCGGGCTTAAATGGAGAGCGAGGAGAGCTGTCGGCTCTCACAGAACTCTGGCCTCCGCACTGTTTGCCATGCAGCCGAACGCAAGACCACACGTCTCCTCCCGGCCTGCTGAGAAACAGGCCGCCGTGCAGGCCCTTTGTAACACTTCTTGGCATGTAGACTCCAAGGCGACACGCTGTCCTCTTCCTTGTAAACCTACGTTGCCCCAGCATGCCAACGCTCACGAAGGCAGTCCGAGCCCGTCTCATGTGCTGGGCCACTTGCATTCAGTGAGGAAAAGCCACCTGCATTGAGGTGAACACTCTGCTCAGCGTTCTTTCCGGGAGCTCACACTTGCCACCTCTCTAGGTTAAGCAGGAAGTCGTAGTGAGGACCAACCTGAGCAAAGAGCACAATTCCTCACGTTACACTGGTAGTCGTTGTAAGAGGAATTGCCAACTACGCCTGGCTGAGGCCTTCCCTGTGTTAAGGAACCAGCCACACTTAGAGGCCTTGAAAGAACAATTTATTCAGCGAAGTTCCCATTGTTTGGCGATGGTCAACCTTTGCAGCGCCAGTACTGCAGGGACTTAGGTTTGCTGCTAACAGGGCTAGGTGACACTGCATACATACAGAAGCAGGCGTTTCCCTTTGGAAGCTTGGATCCCGGTTTCTCAGGGGCTGCTTGCAAGACCCTGCTATTGCCCAGCATCTCTCCTCTGCCCCTACGCCCGTGTAGGAAGCGAGTATTTTAGCCTGAGAAGCAGGGCTCTTGCAACTCTGGCGGAGAGCTAATCCTGCAGCCCACGTTCGTCCTGGGAAACCACAAGGCGACCCTTGGCCTCAGTGTAGTGGCGAAATGGCCGCCAGACAGGTCTTGCCTGCCGCGGTTTCCGTGAGTTCTCCACCGTCTTCGGGCTTAAATGGAGAGCGAGGAGAGCTGTCGGCTCTCACAGAACTCTGGCCTCCGCACTGTTTGCCATGCAACTGCACGCAAGACCGCACGTCTCCTCCCGGCCTGCTGAGAAACAGGCCGCCATGCAGGCCCTTCGTAACACTTCTTGGCATGTAGACTCCAAGGCGACACGCTGTCCTCTTCCTTGGAAACCTACGTTGCCCCAGCATGCCAACGCTCACGAAGGCAGTCCGAGCCCGTCTCATGTGCTGGGCCACTTGCATTCAGTGAGGAAAAGCCACCTGCATTGAGGTGAACATTCTGCTCAGCGTTCTTTCCGGGAGCTCACACTTGCCGCCTCTCTAGGTTAAGCAGGAAGTCGTAGTGAGGACCAACCTGAGCAAAGAGCACAATTCCTCACGTTACACTGGTAGTCGTCGTAAGAGGAATTGCCAACTACGCCTGGCTGAGGCCTTCCCTGTGTTAAGGAACCAGCCACACTTAGAGGCCTTGAAAGAACAATTTATTCAGCGAAGTTCCCATTGTTTGGCGATGGTCAACCTTTGCAGCGCCAGTACTGCAGGGACTTAGGTTTGCTGCTAACAGGGCTAGGTGACCCTGCATACAGAAGCAGGCGTTTCCCTTTGGAAGCTTGGATCCCGGTTTCTCAGGGGCTGCTTGCAAGACCCTGCTATTGCCCAGCATCTCTCCTCTGCCCCTACGCCCGGGTAGGAAGCGAGTATTTTAGCCTGAGAAGCAGGGCTCTTGCAACTCTGGAGGAGAGCTAATCCTGCAGCCCACGTTCGTCCTGGGAAACCGCAAGGCGACCCTTGGCCTCAGTGTAGTGGCGAAATGGCCGCCGGACAGGTCTTGCCTGCCGCGGTTTCCGTGAGTTCTCCACCGTATTCGGGCTTAAATGGAGAGCGAGGAGAGCTGTCGGCTCTCACAGAACTCTGGCCTCCGCACTGTTTGCCATGCAACTGCACGCAAGACCACACGTCTCCTCCCGACCTGCTGAGAAACAGGCATCCGTGTAGGCCCTTGTTAACATTTCCTGGCGTGCAGAGTCCAAGGCAACACGCTGTCCTCTGCCTTGGAAACCTACGTTGCCACAGCTTGCCAAACGCTACCGAAGGCAGTCCTAACCAGTCTCGTGTGCTGCGCAACTTTGATTCGGTTACGAAAAGCCACCTGCATTGAGGTGAACACTCTGCTCAGTGTTCTTTCCGGGAGCTCACAATTGCCCCCTCTCTAGGTTAAGCAGGATGTCGAGGTGAGGTCCAAACTGAGCAAAGAGCACAATTGCTCACTTTGCAGTGGTAGTCGTCGTAAGAGGCATTGCCTACTAGGCCTTGCTAAGGTCTTCGTTCTGTTAGGGAAGTCGCCACACTTAGACGCCTGTAAAGGAAACTTTATTCAGTAAAGTTCCCAGTGTCTTGCGACGGTCTCCCTTCGCAGGGCCAATACAGCAGGGACTTAGGTTTGCTGCTAACTAGGCTAGGTGACCCTGCATACAGAAGCAGGCTTTTCCCTTTGGAAGCTTGGATCCCGGTTTCTCAGGGGCTGCTTGCAAGACCCTGTTATTGCCCAGCATCTCTCCTCTGCCCCTACGCCCGGGTAGGAAGCGAGTATTTTAGCCTGAGAAGCAGGGCTCTTGCAACTCTGGAGGAGAGCTAATCCTGCAGCCCACGTTCGTCCTGGGAAACCGCAAGGCAACCCTTGGCCTCAGTGTAGTGGCGAAATGGCCGCCGGAGAGGTCTTGCCTGCCACGGTTTCCGTGAGTTCTCCACCGACTTCGGGCTTAAATGGAGAGCGAGGAGAGCTGTCGGCTCTCACAGAACTCTGGCCTCCGCACTGTTTGCCATGCAGCCGAACGCAAGACCACACGTCTCCTCCCGGCCTGCTGAGAAACAGGCCGCCGTGCAGGCCCTTCGTAACACTTCTTGGCATGTAGACTCCAAGGCGACACGCTGTCCTCTTCCTTGGAAACCTACGTTGCCCCAGCATGCCAACGCTCACGAAGGCAGTCCGAGCCCGTCTCATGTGCTGGGCCACTTGCATTCAGTGAGGAAAAGCCACCTGCATTGAGGTGAACACTCTGCTCAGCGTTCTTTCCGGGAGCTCACACTTGCCGCCTCTCTAGGTTAAGCAGGAAGTCGTAGTGAGGACCAACCTGAGCAAAGAGCACAATTCCTCACGTTACACTGGTAGTCGTCGTAAGAGGAATTGCCAACTACGCCTGGCTGAGGCCTTCCCTGTGTTAAGGAACCAGCCACACTTAGAGGCCTTGAAAGAACAATTTATTCAGCGAAGTTCCCATTGTTTGGCGATGGTCAACCTTTGCAGCGCCAGTACTGCAGGGACTTAGGTTTGCTGCTAACAGGGCTAGGTGACCCTGCATACAGAAGCAGGCGTTTCCCTTTGGAAGCTTGGATCCCGGTTTCTCAGGGGCTGCTTGCAAGACGCTGCTATTGCCCAGCATCTGTCCTCTGCCCCTACGCCCGGGTAGGAAGCGAGTATTTTAGCCTGAGAAGCAGGGCTCTTGCAACTCTGGCGGAGAGCTAATCCTGCAGCCCACGTTCGTCCTGGGAAACCGCAAGGCGACCCTTGGCCTCAGTGTAGTGGCGAAATGGCCGCCAGACAGGTCTTGCCTGCCGCGGTTTCCGTGAGTTCTCCACCGTCTTCGGGCTTAAATGGAGAGCGAGGAGAGCTGTCAGCTCTCACAGAACTCTGGCCTCTGCACTGTTTGCCATGCAGCCGGAAGCAAGACCGCACGTCTCCTCCCGGCCGGCTGAGAAACAGGCCGCCGTGCAGGCCCTTCGTAACACTTCTTGGCATGTAGACTCCAAGGCGACACGCTGTCCTCTTCCTTGGAAACCTACGTTGCCCCAGCATGCCAACGCTCACGAAGGCAGTCCGAGCCCGTCTCATGTGCTGGGCCACTTGCATTCAGTGAGGAAAAGCCACCTGCATTGAGGTGAACACTCTGCTCAGCGTTCTTTCCGGGAGCTCACACTTGCCGCCTCTCTAGGTTAAGCAGGAAGTCGTAGTGAGGACCAACCTGAGCAAAGAGCACAATTCCTCACGTTACACTGGTAGTCGTCGTAAGAGGAATTGCCAACTACGCCTGGCTGAGGCCTTCCCTGTGTTAAGGAACCAGCCACACTTAGAGGCCTTGAAAGAACAATTTATTCAGCGAAGTTCCCATTGTTTGGCGATGGTCAACCTTTGCAGCGCCAGTACTGCAGGGACTTAGGTTTGCTGCTAACAGGGCTAGGTGACCCTGCATACAGAAGCAGGCGTTTCCCTTTGGAAGCTTGGATCCCGGTTTCTCAGGGGCTGCTTGCAAGACCCTGCTATTGCCCAGCATCTCTCCTCTGCCCCTACGCCCGGGTAGGAAGCGAGTATTTTAGCCTGAGAAGCAGGGCTCTTGCAACTCTGGAGGAGAGCTAATCCTGCAGCCCACGTTCGTCCTGGGAAACCGCAAGGCGACCCTTGGCCTCAGTGTAGTGGCGAAATGGCCGCCGGACAGGTCTTGCCTGCCGCGGTTTCCGTGAGTTCTCCACCGTCTTCGGGCTTAAATGGAGAGCGAGGAGAGCTGTCGGCTCTCACAGAACTCTGGCCTCCGCACTGTTTGCCATGCAACTGCACGCAAGACCACACGTCTCCTCCCGACCTGCTGAGAAACAGGCATCCGTGTAGGCCCTTGTTAACATTTCCTGGCGTGCAGAGTCCAAGGCGACACGCTGTCCTCTGCCTTGGAAACCTACGTTGCCACAGCTTGCCAAACGCTACCGAAGGCAGTCCTAACCAGTCTCGTGTGCTGCGCAGCTTTGATTCGGTTACGAAAAGCCACCTGCATTGAGGTGAACACTCTGCTCAGCGTTCTTTCCGGGAGCTCACAATTGCCCCCTCTCTAGGTTAAGCAGGATGTCGAGGTGAGGTCCAAACTGAGCAAAGAGCACAATTGCTCACTTTGCAGTGGTAGTCGTCGTAAGAGGCATTGCCTACTAGGCCTTGCTAAGGTCTTCGTTCTGTTAGGGAAGTCGCCACACTTAGACGCCTGTAAAGGAAACTTTATTCAGCGAAGTTCCCAGTGTCTTGCGACGGTCTCCCTTCGCAGGGCCAATACAGCAGGGACTTAGGTTTGCTGCTAACTAGGCTAGGTGACCCTGCATACAGAAGCAGGCGTTTCCCTTTGGAAGCTTGGATCCCGGTTTCTCAGGGGCTGCTTGCAAGACCCTGCTATTGCCCAGCATCTCTCCTCTGCCCCTACGCCCGGGTAGGAAGCGAGTATTTTAGCCTGAAAAGCAGGGCTCTTGCAACTCTGGCGGAGAGCTAATCCTGCAGCCCACGTTCGTCCTGGGAAACCGCAAGGCGACCCTTGGCCTCAGTGTAGTGGCGAAATGGCCGCCGGACAGGTCTTGCCTGCCGCGGTTTCCGTGAGTTCTCCACCGTCTTCGGGCTTAAATGGAGAGCGAGGAGAGCTGTCGGCTCTCACAGAACTCTGGCCTCCGCACTGTTTGCCATGCAGCCGAACGCAAGACCACACGTCTCCTCCCGGCCTGCTGAGAAACAGGCCGCCGTGCAGGCCCTTTGTAACACTTCTTGGCATGTAGACTCCAAGGCGACACGCTGTCCTCTTCCTTGGAAACCTACGTTGCCCCAGCATGCCAACGCTCACGAAGGCAGTCCGAGCCCGTCTCATGTGCTGGGCCACTTGCATTCAGTGAGGAAAAGCCACCTGCATTGAGGTGAACACTCTGCTCAGCGTTCTTTCCGGGAGCTCACACTTGCCACCTCTCTAGGTTAAGCAGGAAGTCGTAGTGAGGACCAACCTGAGCAAAGAGCACAATTCCTCACGTTACACTGGTAGTCGTTGTAAGAGGAATTGCCAACTACGCCTGGCTGAGGCCTTCCCTGTGTTAAGGAACCAGCCACACTTAGAGGCCTTGAAAGAACAATTTATTCAGCGAAGTTCCCATTGTTTGGCGATGGTCAACCTTTGCAGCGCCAGTACTGCAGGGACTTAGGTTTGCTGCTAACAGGGCTAGGTGACACTGCATACATACAGAAGCAGGCGTTTCCCTTTGGAAGCTTGGATCCCGGTTTCTCAGGGGCTGCTTGCAAGACCCTGCTATTGCCCAGCATCTCTCCTCTGCCCCTACGCCCGTGTAGGAAGCGAGTATTTTAGCCTGAGAAGCAGGGCTCTTGCAACTCTGGCGGAGAGCTAATCCTGCAGCCCACGTTCGTCCTGGGAAACCGCAAGGCGACCCTTGGCCTCAGTGTAGTGGCGAAATGGCCGCCAGACAGGTCTTGCCTGCCGCGGTTTCCGTGAGTTCTCCACCGTCTTCGGGCTTAAATGGAGAGCGAGGAGAGCTGTCGGCTCTCACAGAACTCTGGCCTCCGCACTGTTTGCCATGCAACTGCACGCAAGACCGCACGTCTCCTCCCGGCCTGCTGAGAAACAGGCCGCTGTGCAGGCCCTTCGTAACACTTCTTGGCATGTAGACTCCAAGGCGACACGCTGTCCTCTTCCTTGGAAACCTACGTTGCCCCAGCATGCCAACGCTCACGAAGGCAGTCCGAGCCCGTCTCATGTGCTGGGCCACTTGCATTCAGTGAGGAAAAGCCACCTGCATTGAGGTGAATATTCTGCTCAGCGTTCTTTCCGGGAGCTCACACTTGCCGCCTCTCTAGGTTAAGCAGGAAGTCGTAGTGAGGACCAACCTGAGCAAAGAGCACAATTCCTCACGTTACACTGGTAGTCGTCGTAAGAGGAATTGCCAACTACGCCTGGCTGAGGCCTTCCCTGTGTTAAGGAACCAGCCACACTTAGAGGCCTTGAAAGAACAATTTATTCAGCGAAGTTCCCATTGTTTGGCGATGGTCAACCTTTGCAGCGCCAGTACTGCAGGGACTTAGGTTTGCTGCTAACAGGGCTAGGTGACCCTGCATACAGAAGCAGGCGTTTCCCTTTGGAAGCTTGGATCCCGGTTTCTCAGGGGCTGCTTGCAAGACCCTGTTATTGCCCAGCATCTCTCCTCTGCCCCTACGCCCGGGTAGGAAGCGAGTATTTTAGCCTGAGAAGCAGGGCTCTTGCAACTCTGGAGGAGAGCTAATCCTGCAGCCCACGTTCGTCCTGGGAAACCGCAAGGCGACCCTTGGCCTCAGTGTAGTGGCGAAATGGCCGCCGGACAGGTCTTGCCTGCCGCGGTTTCCGTGAGTTCTCCACCGTCTTCGGGCTTAAATGGAGAGCGAGGAGAGCTGTCGGCTCTCACAGAACTCTGGCCTCCGCACTGTTTGCCATGCAACTGCACGCAAGACCACACGTCTCCTCCCGACCTGCTGAGAAACAGGCATCCGTGTAGGCCCTTGTTAACATTTCCTGGCGTGCAGAGTCCAAGGCGACACGCTGTCCTCTGCATTGGAAACCTACGTTGCCACAGCTTGCCAAACGCTACCGAAGGCAGTCCTAACCAGTCTCGTGTGCTGCGCAACTTTGATTCGGTTACGAAAAGCCACCTGCATTGAGGTGAACACTCTGCTCAGTGTTCTTTCCGGGAGCTCACAATTGCCCCCTCTCTAGGTTAAGCAGGATGTCGAGGTGAGGTCCAAACTGAGCAAAGAGCACAATTGCTCACTTTGCAGTGGTAGTCGTCGTAAGAGGCATTGCCTACTAGGCCTTGCTAAGGTCTTCGTTCTGTTAGGGAAGTCGCCACACTTAGACGCCTGTAAAGGAAACTTTATTCAGTAAAGTTCCCAGTGTCTTGCGACGGTCTCCCTTCGCAGGGCCAATACAGCAGGGACTTAGGTTTGCTGCTAACTAGGCTAGGTGACCCTGCATACAGAAGCAGGCTTTTCCCTTTGGAAGCTTGGATCCCGGTTTCTCAGGGGCTGCTTGCAAGACCCTGCTATTGCCCAGCATCTCTCCTCTGCCCCTACGCCCGTGTAGGAAGCGAGTATTTTAGCCTGAGAAGCAGGGCTCTTGCAACTCTGGCGGAGAGCTAATCCTGCAGCCCACGTTCGTCCTGGGAAACCGCAAGGCGACCCTTGGCCTCAGTGTAGTGGCGAAATGGCCGCCAGACAGGTCTTGCCTGCCGCGGTTTCCGTGAGTTCTCCACCGTCTTCGGGCTTAAATGGAGAGCGAGGAGAGCTGTCGGCTCTCACAGAACTCTGGCCTCCGCACTGTTTGCCATGCAACTGCACGCAAGACCGCACGTCTCCTCCCGGCCTGCTGAGAAACAGGCCGCTGTGCAGGCCCTTCGTAACACTTCTTGGCATGTAGACTCCAAGGCGACACGCTGTCCTCTTCCTTGGAAACCTACGTTGCCCCAGCATGCCAACGCTCACGAAGGCAGTCCGAGCCCGTCTCATGTGCTGGGCCACTTGCATTCAGTGAGGAAAAGCCACCTGCATTGAGGTGAATATTCTGCTCAGCGTTCTTTCCGGGAGCTCACACTTGCCGCCTCTCTAGGTTAAGCAGGAAGTCGTAGTGAGGACCAACCTGAGCAAAGAGCACAATTCCTCACGTTACACTGGTAGTCGTCGTAAGAGGAATTGCCAACTACGCCTGGCTGAGGCCTTCCCTGTGTTAAGGAACCAGCCACACTTAGAGGCCTTGAAAGAACAATTTATTCAGCGAAGTTCCCATTGTTTGGCGATGGTCAACCTTTGCAGCGCCAGTACTGCAGGGACTTAGGTTTGCTGCTAACAGGGCTAGGTGACCCTGCATACAGAAGCAGGCGTTTCCCTTTGGAAGCTTGGATCCCGGTTTCTCAGGGGCTGCTTGCAAGACCCTGTTATTGCCCAGCATCTCTCCTCTGCCCCTACGCCCGGGTAGGAAGCGAGTATTTTAGCCTGAGAAGCAGGGCTCTTGCAACTCTGGAGGAGAGCTAATCCTGCAGCCCACGTTCGTCCTGGGAAACCGCAAGGCGACCCTTGGCCTCAGTGTAGTGGCGAAATGGCCGCCGGACAGGTCTTGCCTGCCGCGGTTTCCGTGAGTTCTCCACCGTCTTCGGGCTTAAATGGAGAGCGAGGAGAGCTGTCGGCTCTCACAGAACTCTGGCCTCCGCACTGTTTGCCATGCAACTGCACGCAAGACCACACGTCTCCTCCCGACCTGCTGAGAAACAGGCATCCGTGTAGGCCCTTGTTAACATTTCCTGGCGTGCAGAGTCCAAGGCGACACGCTGTCCTCTGCGTTGGAAACCTACGTTGCCACAGCTTGCCAAACGCTACCGAAGGCAGTCCTAACCAGTCTCGTGTGCTGCGCAACTTTGATTCGGTTACGAAAAGCCACCTGCATTGAGGTGAACACTCTGCTCAGTGTTCTTTCCGGGAGCTCACAATTGCCCCCTCTCTAGGTTAAGCAGGATGTCGAGGTGAGGTCCAAACTGAGCAAAGAGCACAATTGCTCACTTTGCAGTGGTAGTCGTCGTAAGAGGCATTGCCTACTAGGCCTTGCTAAGGTCTTCGTTCTGTTAGGGAAGTCGCCACACTTAGACGCCTGTAAAGGAAACTTTATTCAGTAAAGTTCCCAGTGTCTTGCGACGGTCTCCCTTCGCAGGGCCAATACAGCAGGGACTTAGGTTTGCTGCTAACTAGGCTAGGTGACCCTGCATACAGAAGCAGGCTTTTCCCTTTGGAAGCTTGGATCCCGGTTTCTCAGGGGCTGCTTGCAAGACCCTGTTATTGCCCAGCATCTCTCCTCTGCCCCTACGCCCGGGTAGGAAGCGAGTATTTTAGCCTGAGAAGCAGGGCTCTTGCAACTCTGGAGGAGAGCTAATCCTGCAGCCCACGTTCGTCCTGGGAAACCGCAAGGCGACCCTTGGCCTCAGTGTAGTGGCGAAATGGCCGCCGGAGAGGTCTTGCCTGCCACGGTTTCCGTGAGTTCTCCACCGACTTCGGGCTTAAATGGAGAGCGAGGAGAGCTGTCGGCTCTCACAGAACTCTGGCCTCCGCACTGTTTACCATGCAGCCGAACGCAAGACCACACGTCTCCTCCCGGCCTGCTGAGAAACAGGCCGCCGTGCAGGCCCTTCGTAACACTTCTTGGCATGTAGACTCCAAGGCGACACGCTGTCCTCTTCCTTGGAAACCTACGTTGCCCCAGCATGCCAACGCTCACGAAGGCAGTCCGAGCCCGTCTCATGTGCTGGGCCACTTGCATTCAGTGAGGAAAAGCCACCTGCATTGAGGTGAACACTCTGCTCAGCGTTCTTTCCGGGAGCTCACACTTGCCGCCTCTCTAGGTTAAGCAGGAAGTCGTAGTGAGGACCAACCTGAGCAAAGAGCACAATTCCTCACGTTACACTGGTAGTCGTCGTAAGAGGAATTGCCAACTACGCCTGGCTGAGGCCTTCCCTGTGTTAAGGAACCAGCCACACTTAGAGGCCTTGAAAGAACAATTTATTCAGCGAAGTTCCCATTGTTTGGCGATGGTCAACCTTTGCAGCGCCAGTACTGCAGGGACTTAGGTTTGCTGCTAACAGGGCTAGGTGACCTTGCATACAGAAGCAGGCGTTTCCCTTTGGAAGCTTGGATCCCGGTTTCTCAGGGGCTGCTTGCAAGACCCTGCTATTGCCCAGCATCTCTCCTCTGCCCCTACAACCGGGTAGGAAGCATTTTAGCCTGAGAAGCAGGGCTCTTGCAACTCTGGCGGAGAGCTAATCCTGCAGCCCACGTTCGTCCTGGGAAACCGCAAGGCGACCCTTGGCCTCAGTGTAGTGGCGAAATGGCCGCCAGACAGGTCTTGCCTGCCGCGGTTTCCGTGAGTTCTCCACCGTCTTCGGGCTTAAATGGAGAGCGAGGAGAGCAGTCAGCTCTCACAGAACTCTGGCCTCCGCACTGTTTGCCATGCAGCCGGAAGCAAGACCGCACGTCTCCTCCCGGCCTGCTGAGAAACAGGCCACCGTGCAGGCCCTTCGTAACACTTCTTGGCATGTAGACTCCAAGGCGACACGCTGTCCTCTTCCTTGGAAACCTACGTTGCCCCAGCATGCCAACGCTCACGAAGGCAGTCCGAGCCCGTCTCATGTGCTGGGCCACTTGCATTCAGTGAGGAAAAGCCACCTGCATTGAGGTGAACACTCTGCTCAGCGTTCTTTCCGGGAGCTCACACTTGCCGCCTCTCTAGGTTAAGCAGGAAGTCGTAGTGAGGACCAACCTGAGCAAAGAGCACAATTCCTCACGTTACACTGGTAGTCGTCGTAAGAGGAATTGCCAACTACGCCTGGCTGAGGCCTTCCCTGTGTTAAGGAACCAGCCACACTTAGAGGCCTTGAAAGAACAATTTATTCAGCGAAGTTCCCATTGTTTGGCGATGGTCAACCTTTGCAGCGCCAGTACTGCAGGGACTTAGGTTTGCTGCTAACAGGGCTAGGTGACCCTGCATACAGAAGCAGGCGTTTCCCTTTGGAAGCTTGGATCCCGGTTTCTCAGGGCTGCTTGCAAGACCCTGCTATTGCCCAGCATCTCTCCTCTGCCCCTACGCCCGGGTAGGAAGCGAGTATTTTAGCCTGAGAAGCAGGGCTCTTGCAACTCTGGAGGAGAGCTAATCCTGCAGACCACGTTCGTCCTGGGAAACCGCAAGGCGACCCTTGGCCTCAGTGTAGTGGCGAAATGGCCGCCGGACAGGTCTTGCCTGCCGCGGTTTCCATGAGTTCTCCACCGTCTTCGGGCTTAAATGGAGAGCAAGGAGAGCTGTCGGCTCTCACAGAACTCTGGCCTCCGCACTTTTTGCCATGCAGCCGAACGCAAGACCACACGTCTCCTCCCGGCCTGCTGAGAAACAGGCCGCCGTGCAGGCCCTTCGTAACACTTCTTGGCATGTAGACTCCAAGGCGACACGCTGTCCTCTTCCTTGGAAACCTACGTTGCCCCAGCATGCCAACGCTCACGAAGGCAGTCCGAGCCCGTCTCATGTGCTGGGCCACTTGCATTCAGTGAGGAAAAGCCACCTGCATTGAGGTGAACACTCTGCTCAGCGTTCTTTCCGGGAGCTCACACTTGCCACCTCTCTAGGTTAAGCAGGAAGTCGTAGTGAGGACCAACCTGAGCAAAGAGCACAATTCCTCACGTTACACTGGTAGTCGTCGTAAGAGGAATTGCCAACTACGCCTGGCTGAGGCCTTCCCTGTGTTAAGGAACCAGCCACACTTAGAGGCCTTGAAAGAACAATTTATTCAGCGAAGTTCCCATTGTTTGGTGATGGTCAACCTTTGCAGCGCCAGTACTGCAGGGACTTAGGTTTGCTGCTAACAGGGCTAGGTGACCCTGCATACATACAGAAGCAGGCGTTTCCCTTTGGAAGCTTGGATCCCGGTTTCTCAGGGGCTGCTTGCAAGACCCTGCTATTGCCCAGCATCTCTCCTCTGCCCCTACGCCCGGGTAGGAAGCGAGTATTTTAGCCTGAGAAGCAGGGCTCTTGCAACTCTGGAGGAGAGCTAATCCTGCAGCCCACGTTCGTCCTGGGAAACCGCAAGGCGACCCTTGGCCTCAGTGTAGTGGCGAAATGGCCGCCGGACAGGTCTTGCCTGCCGCGGTTTCCGTGAGTTCTCCACCGTCTTCGGGCTTAAATGGAGAGCGAGGAGAGCTGTCGGCTCTCACAGAACTCTGGCCTCCGCACTGTTTGCCATGCAACTGCACGCAAGACCACACGTCTCCTCCCGACCTGCTGAGAAACAGGCATCCGTGTAGGCCCTTGTTAACATTTCCTGGCGTGCAGAGTCCAAGGCGACACGCTGTCCTCTGCCTTGGAAACCTACGTTGCCACAGCTTGCCAAACGCTACCGAAGGCAGTCCTAACCAGTCTCGTGTGCTGCGCAGCTTTGATTCGGTTACGAAAAGCCACCTGCATTGAGGTGAACACTCTGCTCAGCGTTCTTTCCGGGAGCTCACAATTGCCCCCTCTCTAGGTTAAGCAGGATGTCGAGGTGAGGTCCAAACTGAGCAAAGAGCACAATTGCTCACTTTGCAGTGGTAGTCGTCGTAAGAGGCATTGCCTACTAGGCCTTGCTAAGGTCTTCGTTCTGTTAGGGAAGTCGCCACACTTAGACGCCTGTAAAGGAAACTTTATTCAGCGAAGTTCCCAGTGTCTTGCGACGGTCTCCCTTCGCAGGGCCAATACAGCAGGGACTTAGGTTTGCTGCTAACTAGGCTAGGTGACCCTGCATACAGAAGCAGGCATTTCCCTTTGGAAGCTTGGATCCCTGTTTCTCAGGGGCTGCTTGCAAGACCCTGCTATTGCCCAGCATCTCTCCTCTGCCCCTACGCCCGGGTAGGAAGCGAGTATTTTAGCCTGAGAAGCAGGGCTCTTGCAACTCTGGCGGAGAGCTAATCCTGCAGCCCACGTTCGTCCTGGGAAACCGCAAGGCGACCCTTGGCCTCAGTGTAGTGGCGAAATGGCCGCCAGACAGGTCTTGCCTGCCGCGGTTTCCGTGAGTTCTCCACCGTCTTCGGGCTTAAATGGAGAGCGAGGAGAGCAGTCAGCTCTCACAGAACTCTGGCCTCCGCACTGTTTGCCATGCAGCCGGAAGCAAGACCGCACGTCTCCTCCCGGCCTGCTGAGAAACAGGCCACCGTGCAGGCCCTTCGTAACACTTCTTGGCATGTAGACTCCAAGGCGACACGCTGTCCTCTTCCTTGGAAACCTACGTTGCCCCAGCATGCCAACGCTCACGAAGGCAGTCCGAGCCCGTCTCATGTGCTGGGCCACTTGCATTCAGTGAGGAAAAGCCACCTGCATTGAGGTGAACACTCTGCTCAGCGTTCTTTCCGGGAGCTCACACTTGCCGCCTCTCTAGGTTAAGCAGGAAGTCGTAGTGAGGACCAACCTGAGCAAAGAGCACAATTCCTCACGTTACACTGGTAGTCGTCGTAAGAGGAATTGCCAACTACGCCTGGCTGAGGCCTTCCCTGTGTTAAGGAACCAGCCACACTTAGAGGCCTTGAAAGAACAATTTATTCAGCGAAGTTCCCATTGTTTGGCGATGGTCAACCTTTGCAGCGCCAGTACTGCAGGGACTTAGGTTTGCTGCTAACAGGGCTAGGTGACCCTGCATACAGAAGCAGGCGTTTCCCTTTGGAAGCTTGGATCCCGGTTTCTCAGGGGCTGCTTGCAAGACCCTGCTATTGCCCAGCATCTCTCCTCTGCCCCTACGCCCGGGTAGGAAGCGAGTATTTTAGCCTGAGAAGCAGGGCTCTTGCAACTCTGGCGGAGAGCTAATCCTGCAGCCCACGTTCGTCCTGGGAAACCGCAAGGCGACCCTTGGCCTCAGTGTAGTGGCGAAATGGCCGCCAGACAGGTCTTGCCTGCCGCGGTTTCCGTGAGTTCTCCACCGTCTTCGGGCTTAAATGGAGAGCGAGGAGAGCTGTCGGCTCTCACAGAACTCTGGACTCCGCACTGTTTGCCATGCAACTGCACGCAAGACCACACGTCTCCTCCCGACCTGCTGAGAAACAGGCATCCGTGTAGGCCCTTGTTAACATTTCCTGGCGTGCAGAGTCCAAGGCGACACGCTGTCCTCTGCCTTGGAAACCTACGTTGCCACAGCTTGCCAAACGCTACCGAAGGCAGTCCTAACCAGTCTCGTGTGCTGCGCAGCTTTGATTCGGTTACGAAAAGCCACCTGCATTGAGGTGAACACTCTGCTCAGCGTTCTTTCCGGGAGCTCACAATTGCCCCCTCTCTAGGTTAAGCAGGATGTCGAGGTGAGGTCCAAACTGAGCAAAGAGCACAATTGCTCACTTTGCAGTGGTAGTCGTCGTAAGAGGCATTGCCTACTAGGCCTTGCTAAGGTCTTCGTTCTGTTAGGGAAGTCGCCACACTTAGACGCCTGTAAAGGAAACTTTATTCAGCGAAGTTCCCAGTGTCTTGCGACGGTCTCCCTTCGCAGGGCCAATACAGCAGGGACTTAGGTTTGCTGCTAACTAGGCTAGGTGACCCTGCATACAGAAGCAGGCGTTTCCCTTTGGAAGCTTGGATCCCGGTTTCTCAGGGGCTGCTTGCAAGACCCTGCTATTGCCCAGCATCTCTCCTCTGCCCCTACGCCTGGGTAGGAAGCGAGTATTTTAGCCTGAGAAGCAGGGCTCTTGCAACTCTGGCGGAGAGCTAATCCTGCAGCCCACGTTCGTCCTGGGAAACCGCAAGGCGACCCTTGGCCTCAGTGTAGTGGCGAAATGGCCGCCGGGAAGGTCTTGCCTGCCACGGTTTCCGTGAGTTCTCCACCGTCTTCGGGCTTAAATGGAGAGCGAGGAGAGCTGTCGGCTCTCACAGAACTCTGGCCTCCGCACTGTTTGCCATGCAGCCGAACGCAAGACCACACGTCTCCTCCCGGCCTGCTGAGAAACAGGCCACCGTGCAGGCCCTTCGTAACACTTCTTGGCATGTAGACTCCAAGGCGACACGCTGTCCTCTTCCTTGGAAACCTACGTTGCCCCAGCATGCCAAAGCTCACGAAGGCAGTCCGAGCCCGTCTCATGTGCTGGGCCACTTGCATTCAGTGAGGAAAAGCCACCTGCATTGAGGTGAACACTCTGCTCAGCGTTCTTTCCGGGAGCTCACACTTGCCGCCTCTCTAGGTTAAGCAGGAAGTCGTAGTGAGGACCAACCTGAGCAAAGAGCACAATTCCTCACGTTACACTGGTAGTCGTCGTAAGAGGAATTGCCAACTACGCCTGGCTGAGGCCTTCCCTGTGTTAAGGAACCAGCCACACTTAGAGGCCTTGAAAGAACAATTTATTCAGCGAAGTTCCCATTGTTTGGCGATGGTCAACCTTTGCAGCGCCAGTACTGCAGGGACTTAGGTTTGCTGCTAACAGGGCTAGGTGACCCTGCATACAGAAGCAGGCGTTTCCCTTTGGAAGCTTGGATCCCGGTTTCTCAGGGGCTGCTTGCAAGACCCTGCTATTGCCCAGCATCTCTCCTCTGCCCCTACGCCCGGGTAGGAAGTGAGTATTTTAGCCTGAGAAGCAGGGCTCTTGCAACTCTGTAGGAGAGCTAATCCTGCAGCCCACGTTCGTCCTGGGAAACCGCAAGGCGACCCTTGGCCTCAGTGTAGTGGCGAAATGGCCGCCGGACAGGTCTTGCCTGCCGCGGTTTCCGTGAGTTCTCCACCGTCTTCGGGCTTAAATGGAGAGCGAGGAGAGCTGTCGGCTCTCACAGAACTCTGGCCTCCGCACTGTTTGCCATGCAACTGCACGCAAGACCACACGTCTCCTCCCGACCTGCTGAGAAACAGGCATCCGTGTAGGCCCTTGTTAACATTTCCTGGCGTGCAGAGTCCAAGGCGACACGCTGTCCTCTGCCTTGGAAACCTACGTTGCCACAGCTTGCCAAACGCTACCGAAGGCAGTCCTAACCAGTCTCGTGTGCTGCGCAGCTTTGATTCGGTTACGAAAAGCCAGCTGCATTGAGGTGAACACTCTGCTCAGCGTTCTTTCCGGGAGCTCACAATTGCCCCCTCTCTAGGTTAAGCAGGATGTCGAGGTGAGGTCCAAACTGAGCAAAGAGCACAATTGCTCACTTTGCAGTGGTAGACGTCGTAAGAGGCATTGCCTACTAGGCCTTGCTAAGGTCTTCGTTCTGTTAGGGAAGTCGCCACACTTAGACGCCTGTAAAGGAAACTTTATTCAGCGAAGTTCCCAGTGTCTTGCGACGGTCTCCCTTCGCAGGGCCAATACAGCAGGGACTTAGGTTTGCTGCTAACTAGGCTAGGTGACCCTGCATACAGAAGCAGGCGTTTCCCTTTGGAAGCTTGGATCCCGGTTTCTCAGGGGCTGCTTGCAAGACCCTGCTATTGCCCAGCATCTCTCCTCTGCCCCTACGCCCGGGTAGGAAGCGAGTATTTTAGCCTGAGAAGCAGTGCTCTTGCAACTCTGGCGGAGAGCTAATCCTGCAGCCCACGTTCGTCCTGGGAAACCGCAAGGCGACCCTTGGCCTCAGTGTAGTGGCGAAATGGCCGCCAGACAGGTCTTGCCTGCCGCGGTTTCCGTGAGTTCTCCACCGTCTTCGGGCTTAAATGGAGAGCGAGGAGAGCTGTCGGCTCTCACAGAACTCTGGCCTCCGCACTGTTTGCCATGCAACTGCACGCAAGACCACACGTCTCCTCCCGACCTGCTGAGAAACAGGCATCCGTGTAGGCCCTTGTTAACATTTCCTGGCGTGCAGAGTCCAAGGCGACACGCTGTCCTCTGCCTTGGAAACCTACGTTGCCACAGCTTGCCAAACGCTACCGAAGGCAGTCCTAACCAGTCTCGTGTGCTGCGCAGCTTTGATTCGGTTACGAAAAGCCACCTGCATTGAGGTGAACACTCTGCTCAGCGTTCTTTCCGGGAGCTCACAATTGCCCCCTCTCTAGGTTAAGCAGGATGTCGAGGTGAGGTCCAAACTGAGCAAAGAGCACAATTGCTCACTTTGCAGTGGTAGTCGTCGTAAGAGGCATTGCCTACTAGGCCTTGCTAAGGTCTTCGTTCTGTTAGGGAAGTCGCCACACTTAGACGCCTGTAAAGGAAACTTTATTCAGCGAAGTTCCCAGTGTCTTGCGACGGTCTCCCTTCGCAGGGCCAATACAGTAGGGACTTAGGTTTGCTGCTAACTAGGCTAGGTGACCCTGCATACAGAAGCAGCCTTTTCCCTTTGGAAGCTTGGATCCCGGTTTCTCAGGGGCTGCTTGCAAGACCCTGCTATTGCCCAGCATCTCTCCTCTGCCCCTACGACCGGGTAGGAAGCGAGTATTTTAGCCTGAAAAGCAGGGCTCTTGCAACTCTGGCGGAGAGCTAATCCTGCAGCCCACGTTCGTCCTGGGAAACCGCAAGGCGACCCTTGGCCTCAGTGTAGTGGCGAAATGGCCGCCGGACAGGTCTTGCCTGCCGCGGTTTCCGTGAGTTCTCCACCGTCTTCGGGCTTAAATGGAGAGCGAGGAGAGCTGTCGGCTCTCACAGAACTCTGGCCTCCGCACTGTTTGCCATGCAGCCGAACGCAAGACCACACGTCTCCTCCCGGCCTGCTGAGAAACAGGCCGCCGTGCAGGCCCTTCGTAACACTTCTTGGCATGTAGACTCCAAGGCGACACGCTGTCCTCTTCCTTGGAAACCTACGTTGCCCCAGCATGCCAACGCTCACGAAGGCAGTCCGAGCCCGTCTCATGTGCTGGGCCACTTGCATTCAGTGAGGAAAAGCCACCTGCATTGAGGTGAACACTCTGCTCAGCGTTCTTTCCGGGAGCTCACACTTGCCACCTCTCTAGGTTAAGCAGGAAGTCGTAGTGAGGACCAACCTGAGCAAAGAGCACAATTCCTCACGTTACACTGGTAGTCGTCGTAAGAGGAATTGCCAACTACGCCTGGCTGAGGCCTTCCCTGTGTTAAGGAACCAGCCACACTTAGAGGCCTTGAAAGAACAATTTATTCAGTGAAGTTCCCATTGTTTGGCGATGGTCAACCTTTGCAGCGCCAGTACTGCAGGGACTTAGGTTTGCTGCTAACAGGGCTAGGTGACCCTGCATACAGAAGCAGGCGTTTCCCTTTGGAAGCTTGGATCCTGGTTTCTCAGGGGCTGCTTGCAAGACCCTGTTATTGCCCAGCATCTCTCCTCTGCCCCTACACCCGGGTAGGAAGCGAGTATTTTAGCCTGAGAAGCAGGGCTCTTGCAACTCTGGAGGAGAGCTAATCCTGCAGCCCACGTTCGTCCTGGGAAACCGCAAGGCGACCCTTGGCCTCAGTGTAGTGGCGAAATGGCCGCCGGACAGGTCTTGCCTGCCGCGGTTTCCGTGAGTTCTCCACCGTCTTCGGGCTTAAATGGAGAGCGAGGAGAGCTGTCGGCTCTCACAGAACTCTGGACTCCGCACTGTTTGCCATGCAACTGCACGCAAGACCACACGTCTCCTCCCGACCTGCTGAGAAACAGGCATCCGTGTAGGCCCTTGTTAACATTTCCTGGTGTGCAGAGTCCAAGGCGACACGCTGTCCTCTGCCTTGGAAACCTATGTTGCCACAGCTTGCCAAACGCTACCGAAGGCAGTCCTAACCAGTCTCGTGTGCTGCGCAGCTTTGATTCGGTTACGAAAAGCCACCTGCATTGAGGTGAACACTCTGCTCAGCGTTCTTTCCGGGAGCTCACAATTGCCCCCTCTCTAGGTTAAGCAGGATGTCGAGGTGAGGTCCAAACTGAGCAAAGAGCACAATTGCTCACTTTGCAGTGGTAGTCGTCGTAAGAGGCATTGCCTACTAGGCCTTGCTAAGGTCTTCGTTCTGTTAGGGAAGTCGCCACACTTAGACGCCTGTAAAGGAAACTTTATTCAGCGAAGTTCCCAGTGTCTTGCGACGGTCTCCCTTCGCAGGGCCAATACAGCAGGGACTTAGGTTTGCTGCTAACTAGGCTAGGTGACCCTGCATACAGAAGCAGGCGTTTCCCTTTGGAAGCTTGGATCCCGGTTTCTCAGGGGCTGCTTGCAAGACCCTGCTATTGCCCAGCATCTCTCCTCTGCCCCTACGCCCGGGTAGGAAGCGAGTATTTTAGCCTGAGAAGCAGGGCTCTTGCAACTCTGGCGGAGAGCTAATCCTGCAGCCCACGTTCGTCCTGGGAAACCGCAAGGCGACCCTTGGCCTCAGTGTAGTGGCGAAATGGCCGCCAGACAGGTCTTGCCTGCCGCGGTTTCCGTGAGTTCTCCACCGTCTTCGGGCTTAAATGGAGAGCGAGGAGAGCTGTCGGCTCTCACAGAACTCTGGCCTCCGCACTGTTTGCCATGCAGCCGAACGCAAGACCGCACGTCTCCTCCCGGCCTGCTGAGAAACAGGCCGCCGTGCAGGCCCTTCGTAACACTTCTTGGCATGTAGACTCCAAGGTGACACGCTGTCCTCTTCCTTGGAAACCTACGTTGCCCCAGCATGCCAACGCTCACGAAGGCAGTCCGAGCCCGTCTCATGTGCTGGGCCACTTGCATTCAGTGAGGAAAAGCCACCTGCATTGAGGTGAACACTCTGCTCAGCGTTCTTTCCGGGAGCTCACACTTGCCGCCTCTCTAGGTTAAGCAGGAAGTCGTAGTGAGGACCAACCTGAGCAAAGAGCACAATTCCTCACGTTACACTGGTAGTCGTCGTAAGAGGAATTGCCAACTACGCCTGGCTGAGGCCTTCCCTGTGTTAAGGAACCAGCCACACTTAGAGGCCTTGAAAGAACAATTTATTCAGCGAAGTTCCCATTGTTTGGCGATGGTCAACCTTTGCAGCGCCAGTACTGCAGGGACTTAGGTTTGCTGCTAACAGGGCTAGGTGACCCTGCATACAGAAGCAGGCGTTTCCCTTTGGAAGCTTGGATCCCGGTTTCTCAGGGGCTGCTTGCAAGACCCTGCTATTGCCCAGCATCTCTCCTCTGCCCCTACACCCGGGTAGGAAGCATTTTAGCCTGAGAAGCAGGGCTCTTGCAACTCTGACGGAGAGCTAATCCTGCAGCCCACGTTCGTCCTGGGAAACCGCAAGGTGACCCTTGGCCTCAGTGTAGTGGCGAAATGGCCGCCGGACAGGTCTTGCCTGCCGCGGTTTCCGTGAGTTCTCCACCGTCTTCGGGCTTAAATGGAGAGCGAGGAGAGCTGTCGGCTCTCACAGAACTCTGGCCTCCGCACTGTTTGCCATGCAACTGCACGCAAGACCACACGTCTCCTCCCGACCTGCTGAGAAACAGGCATCCGTGTAGGCCCTTGTTAACATTTCCTGGCGTGCAGAGTCCAAGGCGACACGCTGTCCTCTGCCTTGGAAACCTACGTTGCCACAGCTTGCCAAACGCTACCGAAGGCAGTCCTAACCAGTCTCGTGTGCTGCGCAGCTTTGATTCGGTTACGAAAAGCCACCTGCATTGAGGTGAACACTCTGCTCAGCGTTCTTTCCGGGAGCTCACAATTGCCCCCTCTCTAGGTTAAGCAGGATGTCGAGGTGAGGTCCAAACTGAGCAAAGAGCACAATTGCTCACTTTGCAGTGGTAGTCGTTGTAAGAGGCATTGCCTACTAGGCCTTGCTAAGGTCTTCGTTCTGTTAGGGAAGTCGCCACACTTAGACGCCTGTAAAGGAAACTTTATTCAGCGAAGTTCCCAGTGTCTTGCGACGGTCTCCCTTCGCAGGGCCAATACAGCAGGGACTTAGGTTTGCTGCTAACTAGGCTAGGTGACCCTGCATACAGAAGCAGGCGTTTCCCTTTGGAAGCTTGGATCCCGGTTTCTCAGGGGCTGCTTGCAAGACCCTGCTATTGCCCAGCATCTCTCCTCTGCCCCTACGCCCGGGTAGGAAGCGAGTATTTTAGCCTGAGAAGCAGGGCTCTTGCAACTCTGGCGGAGAGCTAATCCTGCAGCCCACGTTCGTCCTGGGAAACCACAAGGGGACCCTTGGCCTCAGTGTAGTGGCGAAATGGCCGCCGGACAGGTCTTGCCTGCCGTGGTTTCTGTGAGTTCTCCACCGTCTTCGGGCTTAAATGGAGAGCGAGGAGAGCTGTCGGCTCTCACAGAACTCTGGCCTCCGCACTGTTTGCCATGCAGCCGAACGCAAGACCACACGTCTCCTCCCGGCCTGCTGAGAAACAGGCCGCCGTGCAGGCCCTTCGTAACACTTCTTGGCATGTAGACTCCAAGGCGACACGCTGTCCTCTTCCTTGGAAACCTACGTTGCCCCAGCATGCCAACGCTCACGAAGGCAGTCCGAGCCCGTCTCATGTGCTGGGCCACTTGCATTCAGTGAGGAAAAGCCACCTGCATTGAGGTGAACACTCTGCTCAGCGTTCTTTCCGGGAGCTCACACTTGCCACCTCTCTAGGTTAAGCAGGAAGTCGTAGTGAGGACCAACCTGAGCAAAGAGCACAATTCCTCACGTTACACTGGTAGTCGTCGTAAGAGGAATTGCCAACTACGCCTGGCTGAGGCCTTCCCTGTGTTAAGGAACCAGCCACACTTAGAGGCCTTGAAAGAACAATTTATTCAGTGAAGTTCCCATTGTTTGGCGATGGTCAACCTTTGCAGCGCCAGTACTGCAGGGACTTAGGTTTGCTGCTAACAGGGCTAGGTGACCCTGCATACAGAAGCAGGCGTTTCCCTTTGGAAGCTTGGATCCCGGTTTCTCAGGGGCTGCTTGCAAGACCCTGTTATTGCCCAGCATCTCTCCTCTGCCCCTACACCCGGGTAGGAAGCGAGTATTTTAGCCTGAGAAGCAGGGCTCTTGCAACTCTGGAGGAGAGCTAATCCTGCAGCCCACGTTCGTCCTGGGAAACCGCAAGGCGACCCTTGGCCTCAGTGTAGTGGCGAAATGGCCGCCGGACAGGTCTTGCCTGCCGCGGTTTCCGTGAGTTCTCCACCGTCTTCGGGCTTAAATGGAGAGTGAGGAGAGCTGTCGGCTCTCACAGAACTCTGGCCTCCGCACTGTTTGCCATGCAACTGCACGCAAGACCACACGTCTCCTCCCGACCTGCTGAGAAACAGGCATCCGTGTAGGCCCTTGTTAACATTTCCTGGTGTGCAGAGTCCAAGGCGACACGCTGTCCTCTGCCTTGGAAACCTATGTTGCCACAGCTTGCCAAACGCTACCGAAGGCAGTCCTAACCAGTCTCGTGTGCTGCGCAGCTTTGATTCGGTTACGAAAAGCCACCTGCATTGAGGTGAACACTCTGCTCAGCGTTCTTTCCGGGAGCTCACAATTGCCCCCTCTCTAGGTTAAGCAGGATGTCGAGGTGAGGTCCAAACTGAGCAAAGAGCACAATTGCTCACTTTGCAGTGGTAGTCGTCGTAAGAGGCATTGCCTACTAGGCCTTGCTAAGGTCTTCGTTCTGTTAGGGAAGTCGCCACACTTAGACGCCTGTAAAGGAAACTTTATTCAGCGAAGTTCCCAGTGTCTTGCGACGGTCTCCCTTCGCAGGGCCAATACAGCAGGGACTTAGGTTTGCTGCTAACTAGGCTAGGTGACCCTGCATACAGAAGCAGGCGTTTCCCTTTGGAAGCTTGGATCCCGGTTTCTCAGGGGCTGCTTGCAAGACCCTGCTATTGCCCAGCATCTCTCCTCTGCCCCTACGCCGGGTAGGAAGCGAGTATTTTAGCCTGAGAAGCAGGGCTCTTGCAACTCTGGCGGAGAGCTAATCCTGCAGCCCACGTTCATCCTGGGAAACCGCAAGGCGACCCTTGGCCTCAGTGTAGTGGCGAAATGGCCGCCGGACAGGTCTTGCCTGCCGCAGTTTCCGTGAGTTCTCCACCGTCTTCGGGCTTAAATGGAGAGCGAGGAGAGCTGTCGGCTCTCACAGAACTCTGGCCTCCGCACTGTTTGCCATGCAGCCGAACGCAAGACCACACGTCTCCTCCCGGCCTGCTGAGAAACAGGCCGCCGTGCAGGCCCTTCGTAACACTTCTTGGCATGTAGACTCCAAGGCGACACGCTGTCCTCTTCCTTGGAAACCTACGTTGCCCCAGCATGCCAACGCTCATGAAGGCAGTCCGAGCCCGTCTCATGTGCTGGGCCACTTGCATTCAGTTAAGAAAAGCCACCTGCATTGAGGTGAACACTCTGCTCAGCGTTCTTTCCGGGAGCTCACACTTGCCGCCTCTCTAGGTTAAGCAGGAAGTCGTAGTGAGGACCAACCTGAGCAAAGAGCACAATTCCTCACGTTACACTGGTAGTCGTCGTAAGAGGAATTGCCAACTACGCCTGGCTGAGACCTTCCCTGTGTTAAGGAACCAGCCACACTTAGAGGCCTTGAAAGAACAATTTATTCAGCGAAGTTCCCATTGTTTGGCGATGGTCAACCTTTGCAGCGCCAGTACTGCAGGGACTTAGGTTTGCTGCTAACAGGGCTAGGTGACCCTGCATACAGAAGCAGGCGTTTCCCTTTGGAAGCTTGGATCCCGGTTTCTCAGGGGCTGCTTGCAAGACCCTGCTATTGCCCAGCATCTCTCCTCTGCCCCTACGCCCGGGTAGGAAGCGAGTATTTTAGCCTGAGAAGCAGGGCTCTTGCAACTCTGGAGGAGAGCTAATCCTGCAGCCCACGTTCGTCCTGGGAAACCGCAAGGAGACAGTTGGCCTCAGTGTAGTGGTGAAATGGCCGCCGGACAGGTCTTGCCTGCCGCGGTTTCCGTGAGTTCTCCACCGTCTTCGGGCTTAAATGGAGAGCGAGGAGAGCTGTCGGCTCTCACAGAACTCTGGCCTCTGCACTGTTTGCCATGCAACTGCACGCAAGACCACACGTCTCCTCCCGACCTGCTGAGAAACAGGCATCCGTGTAGGCCCTTGTTAACATTTCCTGGCGTGCAGAGTCCAAGGCGACACGCTGTCCTCTGCCTTGGAAACCTACGTTGCCACAGCTTGCCAAACGCTACCGAAGGCAGTCCTAACCAGTCTCGTGTGCTGCGCAGCTTTGATTCGGTTACGAAAAGCCACCTGCATTGAGGTGAACACTCTGCTCAGCGTTCTTTCCGGGAGCTCACAATTGCCCCCTCTCTAGGTTAAGCAGGATGTCGAGGTGAGGTCCAAACTGAGCAAAGAGCACAATTGCTCACTTTGCAGTGGTAGTCGTCGTAAGAGGCATTGCCTACTAGGCCTTGCTAAGGTCTTCGTTCTGTTAGGGAAGTCGCCACACTTAGACGCCTGTAAAGGAAACTTTATTCAGCGAAGTTCCCAGTGTCTTGCGACGGTCTCCCTTCGCAGGGCCAATACAGCAGGGACTTAGGTTTGCTGCTAACTAGGCTAGGTGACCCTGCATACAGAAGCAGGCGTTTCCCTTTGGAAGCTTGGATCCCGGTTTCTCAGGGGCTGCTTGCAAGACCCTGCTATTGCCCAGCATCTCTCCTCTGCCCCTACGCCCGGGTAGGAAGCGAGTATTTTAGCCTGAGAAGCAGGGCTCTTGCAACTCTGGCGGAGAGCTAATCCTGCAGCCCACGTTCGTCCTGGGAAACCGCAAGGCGACCCTTGGCCTCAGTGTAGTGGCGAAATGGCCGCCAGACAGGTCTTGCCTGCCGCGGTTTCCGTGAGTTCTCCACCGTCTTCGGGCTTAAATGGAGAGCGCAGAGAGCTGTCGGCTCTCACAGAACTCTGGCCTCTGCACTGTTTGCCATGCAGCTGAACGCAAGACCGCACGTCTCCTCCCGGCCTGCTGAGAAACAGGCCACCGTGCAGGCCCTTCGTAACACTTCTTGGCATGTAGACTCCAAGGCGACACGCTGTCCTCTTCCTTGGAAACCTACGTTGCCCCAGCATGCCAACGCTCACGAAGGCAGTCCGAGCCCGTCTCATGTGCTGGGCCACTTGCATTCAGTGAGGAAAAGCCACCTGCATTGAGGTGAACACTCTGCTCAGCGTTCTTTCTGGGAGCTCACACTTGCCGCCTCTCTAGGTTAAGCAGGAAGTCGTAGTGAGGACCAACCTGAGCAAAGAGCACAATTCCTCACGTTACACTGGTAGTCGTCGTAAGAGGAATTGCCAACTACGCCTGGCTGAGGCCTTCCCTGTGTTAAGGAACCAGCCACACTTAGAGGCCTTGAAAGAACAATTTATTCAGCGAAGTTCCCATTGTTTGGCGATGGTCAACCTTTGCAGCGCCAGTACTGCAGGGACTTAGGTTTGCTGCTAACAGGGCTAGGTGACCCTGCATACAGAAGCAGGCCTTTCCCTTTGGAAGCTTGGATCCCGGTTTCTCAGGGGCTGCTTGCAAGACCCTGCTATTGCCCAGCATCTCTCCTCTGCCCCTACGCCCGGGTAGGAAGCGAGTATTTTAGCCTGAGAAGCAGGGCTCTTGCAACTCTGGCGGAGAGCTAATCCTGCAGCCCACGTTCGTCCTGGGAAACCGCAAGGCGACCCTTGGCCTCAGTGTAGTGGCGAAATGGCCGCCAGACAGGTCTTGCCTGCCGCGGTTTCCGTGAGTTCTCCACCGTCTTCGGGCTTAAATGGAGAGCGAGGAGAGCTGTCAGCTCTCACAGAACTCTGGCCTCCGCACTGTTTGCCATGCAGCCGGAAGCAAGACCACACGTCTCCTCCCGGCCGGCTGAGAAACAGGCCGCCGTGCAGGCCCTTCGTAACACTTCTTGGCATGTAGACTCCAAGGCGACACGCTGTCCTCTTCCTTGGAAACCTACGTTGCCCCAGCATGCCAACGCTCACGAAGGCAGTCCGAGCCCGTCTCATGTGCTGGGCCACTTGCATTCAGTGAGGAAAAGCCACCTGCATTGAGGTGAACACTCTGCTCAGCGTTCTTTCCGGGAGCTCACACTTGCCGCCTCTCTAGGTTAAGCAGGAAGTCGTAGTGAGGACCAACCTGAGCAAAGAGCACAATTCCTCACGTTACACTGGTAGTCGTCGTAAGAGGAATTGCCAACTACGCCTGGCTGAGGCCTTCCCTGTGTTAAGGAACCAGCCACACTTAGAGGCCTTGAAAGAACAATTTATTCAGTGAAGTTCCCATTGTTTGGCGATGGTCAACCTTTGCAGCGCCAGTACTGCAGGGACTTAGGTTTGCTGCTAACAGGGCTAGGTGACCCTGCATACAGAAGCAGGCGTTTCCCTTTGGAAGCTTGGATCCCGGTTTCTCAGGGGCTGCTTGCAAGACCCTGCTATTGCCCAGCATCTCTCCTCTGCCCCTACGCCCGGGTAGGAAGCGAGTATTTTAGCCTGAGAAGCAGGGCTCTTGCAACTCTGGCGGAGAGCTAATCCTGCAGCCCACGTTCGTCCTGGGAAACCGCAAGGCGACCCTTGGCCTCAGTGTAGTGGCGAAATGGCCGCCGGGAAGGTCTTGCCTGCCACGGTTTCCGTGAGTTCTCCAGCGTCTTCGGGCTTAAATGGAGAGCGAGGAGAGCTGTCGGCTCTCATAGAACTCTGGCCTCCGCACTGTTTGCCATGCAGCTGAACGCAAGACCACACGTCTCCTCCCGGCCTGCTGAGAAACAGGCCGCCGTGCAGGCCCTTCGTAACACTTCTTGGCATGTAGACTCCAAGGCGACACGCTGTCCTCTTCCTTGGAAACCTACGTTGCCCCAGCATGCCAACGCTCACGAAGGCAGTCCGAGCCCGTCTCATGTGCTGGGCCACTTGCATTCAGTGAGGAAAAGCCACCTGCATTGAGGTGAACACTCTGCTCAGCGTTCTTTCCGGGAGCTCACACTTGCCGCCTCTCTAGGTTAAGCAGGAAGTCGTAGTGAGGACCAACCTGAGCAAAGAGCACAATTCCTCACGTTACACTGGTAGTCGTCGTAAGAGGAATTGCCAACTACGCCTGGCTGAGGCCTTCCCTGTGTTAAGGAACCAGCCACACTTAGAGGCCTTGAAAGAACAATTTATTCAGCGAAGTTCCCATTGTTTGGCGATGGTCAACCTTTGCAGCGCCAGTACTGCAGGGACTTAGGTTTGCTGCTAACAGGGCTAGGTGACCCTGCATACATACAGAAGCAGGCGTTTCCCTTTGGAAGCTTGGATCCCGGTTTCTCAGGGGCTGCTTGCAAGACCCTGCTATTGCCCAGCATCTCTCCTCTGCCCCTACGCCCAGGTAGGAAGCGAGTATTTTAGCCTGAGAAGCAGGGCTCTTGCAACTCTGGAGGAGAGCTAATCCTGCAGCCCACGTTCGTCCTGGGAAACCGCAAGGCGACCCTTGGCCTCAGTGTAGTGGCGAAATGGCCGCCGGACAGGTCTTGCCTGCCGCGGTTTCCGTGAGTTCTCCACCGTCTTCGGGCTTAAATGGAGAGCGAGGAGAGCTGTAAGCTCTCACAGAACTCTGGCCACCGCACTGTTTGCCATGCAACTGCACGCAAGACCACACGTCTCCTCCCGACCTGCTGAGAAACAGGCATCCGTGTAGGCCCTTGTTAACATTTCCTGGCGTGCAAAGTCCAAGGCGACACGCTGTCCTCTGCCTTGGAAACCTACGTTGCCACAGCTTGCCAAACGCTACCGAAGGCAGTCCTAACCAGTCTCGTGTGCTGCACAGCTTTGATTCGGTTACGAAAAGCCACCTGCATTGAGGTGAACACTCTGCTCAGCGTTCTTTCCGGGAGCTCACAATTGCCCCCTCTCTAGGTTAAGCAGGATGTCGAGGTGAGGTCCAAACTGAGCAAAGAGCACAATTGCTCACTTTGCAGTGGTAGTCGTCGTAAGAGACATTGCCTACTAGGCCTTGCTAAGGTCTTCGTTCTGTTAGGGAAGTCGCCACACTTAGACGCCTGTAAAGGAAACTTTATTCAGCGAAGTTCCCAGTGTCTTGCGACGGTCTCCCTTCGCAGGGCCAATACAGCAGGGACTTAGGTTTGCTGCTAACTAGGCTAGGTGACCCTGCATACAGAAGCAGGCTTTTCCCTTTGGAAGCTTGGATCCCGGTTTCTCAGGGGCTGCTTGCAAGACCCTGCTATTGCCCAGCATCTCTCCTCTGCCCCTACGCCCGGGTAGGAAGCGAGTATTTTAGCCTGAGAAGCAGGGCTCTTGCAACTCTGGCGGAGAGCTAATCCTGCAGCCCACGTTCGTCCTGGGAAACCGCAAGGCGACCCTTGGCCTCAGTGTAGTGGCGAAATGGCCGCCGGACAGGTCTTGCCTGCCGCGGTTTCCGTGAGTTCTCCACCGTCTTCGGGCTTAAATGGAGAGCGAGGAGAGCTGTCGGCTCTCACAGAACTCTGGCCTCCGCACTGTTTGCCATGCAGCCGAACGCAAGACCACACGTCTCCTCCCGGCCTGCTGAGAAACAGGCCGCCGTGCAGGCCCTTCGTAACACTTCTTGGCATGTAGACTCCAAGGCGACACGCTGTCCTCTTCCTTGGAAACCTACGTTGCCCCAGCATGCCAACGCTCACGAAGGCAGTCCGAGCCCGTCTCATGTGCTGGGCCACTTGCATTCAGTGAGGAAAAGCCACCTGCATTGAGGTGAACACTCTGCTCAGCGTTCTTTCCAGGAGCTCACACTTGCTGCCTCTCTAGGTTAAGCAGGAAGTCGTAGTGAGTACCAACCTGAGCAAAGAGCACAATTCCTCACGTTACACTGGTAGTCGTCGTAAGAGGAATTGCCAACTACGCCTGGCTGAGGCCTTCCCTGTGTTAAGGAACCAGCCACACTTAGAGGCCTTGAAAGAACAATTTATTCAGCGAAGTTCCCATTGTTTGGCGATGGTCAACCTTTGCAGCGCCAGTACTGCAGGGACTTAGGTTTGCTGCTAACAGGGCTAGGTGACCCTGCATACATACAGAAGCAGGCGTTTCCCTTTGGAAGCTTGGATCCCGGTTTCTCAGGGGCTGCTTGCAAGACCCTTCTATTGCCCAGCATCTGTCCTCTGCCCCTACGCCCAGGTAGGAAGCGAGTATTTTAGCCTGAGAAGCAGGGCTCTTGCAACTCTGGAGGAGAGCTAATCCTGCAGCCCACGTTCGTCCTGGGAAACCGCAAGGCGACCCTTGGCCTCAGTGTAGTGGCGAAATGGCCGCCGGACAGGTCTTGCCTGCCGCGGTTTCCGTGAGTTCTCCACCGTCTTCGGGCTTAAATGGAGAGCGAGGAGAGCTGTCGGCTCTCACAGAACTCTGGCCTCCGCACTGTTTGCCATGCAACTGCACGCAAGACCACACGTCTCCTCCCGACCTGCTGAGAAACAGGCATCCGTGTAGGCCCTTGTTAACATTTCCTGGCGTGCAGAGTCCAAGGCGACACGCTGTCCTCTGCCTTGGAAACCTACGTTGCCACAGCTTGCCAAACGCTACCGAAGGCAGTCCTAACCAGTCTCGTGTGCTGCGCAACTTTGATTCGGTTACGAAAAGCCACCTGCATTGAGGTGAACACTCTGCTCAGCGTTCTTTCCGGGAGCTCACAATTGCCCCCTCTCTAGGTTAAGCAGGATGTCGAGGTGAGGTCCAAACTGAGCAAAGAGCACAATTGCTCACTTTGCAGTGGTAGTCGTCGTAAGAGGCATTGCCTACTAGGCCTTGCTAAGGTCTTCGTTCTGTTAGGGAAGTCGCCACACTTAGACGCCTGTAAAGGAAACTTTATTCAGCGAAGTTCCCAGTGTCTTGCGACGGTCTCCCTTCGCAGGGCCAATACAGCAGGGACTTACGTTTGCTGCTAACTAGGCTAGGTGACCCTGCATACAGAAGCAGGCTTTTCCCTTTGGAAGCTTGGATCCCGGTTTCTCAGGGGCTGCTTGCAAGACCCTGCTATTGCCCAGCATCTCTCCTCTGCCCCTACGCCCGGGTAGGAAGCGAGTATTTTAGCCTGAGAAGCAGGGCTCTTGCACCTCTGGAGGAGAGCTAATCCTGCAGCCCACGTTCGTCCTGGGAAACCGCAAGGCGACCCTTGGCCTCAGTGTAGTGGCGAAATGGCCGCCGGACAGGTCTTGCCTGCCGCGGTTTCCGTGAGTTCTCCACCGTCTTCGGGCTTAAATGGAGAGCGAGGAGAGCTGTCGGCTCTCACAGAACTGTGGCCTCCGCACTGTTTGCCATGCAGCTGAACGCAAGACCACACGTCTCCTCCCGGCCTGCTGAGAAACAGGCCGCCGTGCAGGCCCTTTGTAACACTTCTTGGCATGTAGACTTCAAGGCGACACGCTGTCCTCTTCCTTGGAAACCTACGTTGCCCCAGCATGCCAACGCTCACGAAGGCAGTCTGAGCCCGTCTCATGTGCTGGGCCACTTGCATTCAGTGAGGAAAAGCCACCTGCATTGAGGTGAACACTCTGCTCAGCGTTCTTTCCGGGAGCTCACACTTGCCGCCTCTCTAGGTTAAGCAGGAAGTCGTAGTGAGGACCAACCTGAGCAAAGAGCACAATTCCTCA
Organism: Pseudorca crassidens; assembly: GCF_039906515.1. Taxonomy (NCBI): domain Eukaryota; kingdom Metazoa; phylum Chordata; class Mammalia; order Artiodactyla; family Delphinidae; genus Pseudorca; species Pseudorca crassidens. The sequence continues at coordinate 130,877,439 of NC_090301.1, read as the reverse complement.
CGTTACACTGGTAGTCGTCGTAAGAGGAATTGCCAACTACGCCTGGCTGAGGCCTTCCCTGTGTTAAGGAACCAGCCACACTTAGAGGCCTTGAAAGAACAATTTATTCAGCGAAGTTCCCATTGTTTGGCGATGGTCAACCTTTGCAGCGCCAGTACTGCAGGGACTTAGGTTTGCTGCTAACAGGGCTAGGTGACCCTGCATACAGAAGCAGGCGTTTCCCTTTGGAAGCTTGGATCCCGGTTTCTCAGGGGCTGCTTGCAAGACCCTGCTATTGCCCAGCATCTCTCCTCTGCCCCTACGCCCGGGTAGGAAGCGAGTATTTTAGCCTGAGAAGCAGGGCTCTTGCAACTCTGGTGGAGAGCTTATCCTGCAGCCCACGTTCGTCCTGGGAAACCACAAGGAGACCCTTGGCCTCAGTGTAGTGGCGAAATGGCCGCCGGACAGGTCTAGCCTGCCGCGGTTTCCGTGAGTTCTCCACCGTCTTCGGGCTTAAATGGAGAGCGAGGAGAGCTGTCGGCTCTCACAGAACTCTGGCCTCCGCACTGTTTGCCATGCAACTGCACGCAAGACCAAACGTCTCCTCCCGACCTGCTGAGAAACAGGCATCCGTGTAGGCCCTTGTTAACATTTCCTGGCGTGCAGAGTCCAAGGCGACACGCTGTCCTCTGCCTTGGAAACCTACGTTGCCACAGCTTGCCAAACGCTACCGAAGGCAGTCCTAACCAGTCTCGTGTGCTGCGCAACTTTGATTCGGTTACGAAAAGCCACCTGCATTGAGGTGAACACTCTGCTCAGCGTTCTTTCCGGGAGCTCACAATTGCCCCCTCTCTAGGTTAAGCAGGATGTCGAGGTGAGGTCCAAACTGAGCAAAGAGCACAATTGCTCACTTTGCAGTGGTAGTCGTCGTAAGAGGCATTGCCTACTAGGCCTTGCTAAGGTCTTCGTTCTGTTAGGGAAGTCGCCACACTTAGACGCCTGTAAAGGAAACTTTATTCAGCGAAGTTCCCAGTGTCTTGCGACGGTCTCCCTTCGCAGGGCCAATACAGCAGGGACTTACGTTTGCTGCTAACTAGGCTAGGTGACCCTGCATACAGAAGCAGGCGTTTCCCTTTGGAAGCTTGGATCCCGGTTTCTCAGGGGCTGCTTGCAAGACCCTGCTATTGCCCAGCATCTCTCCTCTGCCCCTACGCCCGGGTAGGAAACGAGTATTTTAGCCTGAGAAGCAGGGCTCTTGCACCTCTGGAGGAGAGCTAATCCTGCAGCCCACGTTCGTCCTGGGAAACCGCAAGGCGACCCTTGGCCTCAGTGTAGTGGCGAAATGGCCGCCGGACAGGTCTTGCCTGCCGCGGTTTCCGTGAGTTCTCCACCGTCTTCGGGCTTAAATGGAGAGCGAGGAGAGCTGTCGGCTCTCACAGAACTGTGGCCTCCGCACTGTTTGCCATGCAGCTGAACGCAAGACCACACGTCTCCTCCCGGCCTGCTGAGAAACAGGCCGCCGTGCAGGCCCTTTGTAACACTTCTTGGCATGTAGACTTCAAGGCGACACGCTGTCCTCTTCCTTGGAAACCTACGTTGCCCCAGCATGCCAACGCTCACGAAGGCAGTCTGAGCCCATCTCATGTGCTGGGCCACTTGCATTCAGTGAGGAAAAGCCACCTGCATTGAGGTGAACACTCTGCTCAGCGTTCTTTCCGGGAGCTCACACTTGCCGCCTCTCTAGGTTAAGCAGGAAGTCGTAGTGAGGACCAACCTGAGCAAAGAGCACAATTCCTCACGTTACACTGGTAGTCGTCGTAAGAGGAATTGCCAACTACGCCTGGCTGAGGCCTTCCCTGTGTTAAGGAACCAGCCACACTTAGAGGCCTTGAAAGAACAATTTATTCAGCGAAGTTCCCATTGTTTGGCGATGGTCAACCTTTGCAGCGCCAGTACTGCAGGGACTTAGGTTTGCTGCTAACAGGGCTAGGTGACCCTGCATACAGAAGCAGGCGTTTCCCTTTGGAAGCTTGGATCCCGGTTTCTCAGGGGCTGCTTGCAAGACCCTGCTATTGCCCAGCATCTCTCCTCTGCCCCTACGCCCGGGTAGGAAGCGAGTATTTTAGCCTGAGAAGCAGGGCTCTTGCAACTCTGGTGGAGAGCTTATCCTGCAGCCCACGTTCGTCCTGGGAAACCACAAGGAGACCCTTGGCCTCAGTGTAGTGGCGAAATGGCCGCCGGACAGGTCTAGCCTGCCGCGGTTTCCGTGAGTTCTCCACCGTCTTCGGGCTTAAATGGAGAGCGAGGAGAGCTGTCGGCTCTCACAGAACTCTGGCCTCCGCACTGTTTGCCATGCAACTGCACGCAAGACCAAACGTCTCCTCCCGACCTGCTGAGAAACAGGCATCCGTGTAGGCCCTTGTTAACATTTCCTGGCGTGCAGAGTCCAAGGCGACACGCTGTCCTCTGCCTTGGAAACCTACGTTGCCACAGCTTGCCAAACGCTACCGAAGGCAGTCCTAACCAGTCTCGTGTGCTGCGCAGCTTTGATTCGGTTACGAAAAGCCACCTGCATTGAGGTGAACACTCTGCTCAGCGTTCTTTCCGGGAGCTCACAATTGCCCCCTCTCTAGGTTAAGCAGGATGTCGAGGTGAGGTCCAAACTGAGCAAAGAGCACAATTGCTCACTTTGCAGTGGTAGTCGTCGTAAGAGGCATTGCCTACTAGGCCTTGCTAAGGTCTTCGTTCTGTTAGGGAAGTCGCCACACTTAGACGCCTGTAAAGGAAACTTTATTCAGCGAAGTTCCCAGTGTCTTGCGACGGTCTCCCTTCGCAGGGCCAATACAGCAGGGACTTAGGTTTGCTGCTAACTAGGCTAGGTGACCCTGCATACAGAAGCAGGCTTTTCCCTTTGGAAGCTTGGATCCCGGTTTCTCAGGGGCTGCTTGCAAGACCCTGCTATTGCCCAACATCTCTCCTCTGCCCCTACGCCCGGGTAGGAAGCGAGTATTTTAGCCTGAGAAGCAGGGCTCTTGCACCTCTGGAGGAGAGCTAATCCTGCAGCCCACGTTCGTCCTGGGAAACCGCAAGGCGACCCTTGGCCTCAGTGTAGTGGCGAAATGGCCGCCGGGAAGGTCTTGCCTGCCGCGGTTTCCGTGAGTTCTCCACCGTCTTCGGGCTTAAATGGAGAGCGAGGAGAGCTGTCAGCTCTCACAGAACTCTGGCCTCCGCACTGTTTGCCATGCAGCTGAACGCAAGACCACACGTCTCCTCCCGGCCTGCTGAGAAACAGGCCGCCGTGCAGGCCCTTTGTAACACTTCTTGGCATGTAGACTCCAACGCAACATGCTGTCCTCTTCCTTGGAAACCTACGTTGCCCCAGCATGTCAACGCTCACGAAGGCAGTCCGAGCCCGTCTCATGTGCTGGGCCACTTGCATTCAGTGAGGAAAAGCCACCTGCATTGAGGTGAACACTCTGCTCAGCGTTCTTTCCGGGAGCTCACACTTGCCGCCTCTCTAGGTTAAGCAGGAAGTCGTAGTGAGGACCAACCTGAGCAAAGAGCACAATTCCTCACGTTACACTGGTAGTCGTCGTAAGAGGAATTGCCAACTACGCCTGGCTGAGGCCTTCCCTGTGTTAAGGAACCAGCCACACTTAGAGGCCTTGAAAGAACAATTTATTCAGCGAAGTTCCCATTGTTTGGCGATGGTCAACCTTTGCAGCGCCAGTACTGCAGGGACTTAGGTTTGCTGCTAACAGGGCTAGGTGACCCTGCATACAGAAGCAGGCGTTTCCCTTTGGAAGCTTGGATCCCGGTTTCTCAGGAGCTGCTTGCAAGACCCTGCTATTGCCCAGCATCTGTCCTCTGCCCCTACGCCCGGGTAGGAAGCGAGTATTTTAGCCTGAGAAGCAGGGCTCTTGCAACTCTGGTGGAGAGCTAATCCTGCAGCCCACGTTCGTCCTGGGAAACCACAAGGAGACCCTTGGCCTCAGTGTAGTGGCGAAATGGCCGCCGGACAGGTCTTGCCTGCCGCGGTTTCCGTGAGTTCTCCACCGTCTTCGGGCTTAAATGGAGAGCGAGGAGAGCTGTCGGCTCTCACAGAACTGTGGCCTCCGCACTGTTTGCCATGCAACTGCATGCAAGACCACATGTCTCCTCCCGACCTGCTGAGAAACAGGCATCCGTGTAGGCCCTTGTTAACATTTCCTGGCGTGCAGAGACCAAGGCGACACGCTGTCCTCTGCCTTGGAAACCTACGTTGCCACAGCTTGCCAAACGCTACCGAAGGCAGTCCTAACCAGTCTCGTGTGCTGCGCAGCTTTGATTCGGTTACGAAAAGCCACCTGCATTGAGGTGAACACTCTGCTCAGCGTTCTTTCCGGGAGCTCACAATTGCCCCCTCTCTAGGTTAAGGAGGATGTCGAGGTGAGGTCCAAACTGAGCAAAGAGCACAATTGCTCACTTTGCAGTGGTAGTCGTCATAAGAGGCATTGCCTACTAGGCCTTGCTAAGGTCTTCGTTCTGTTAGGGAAGTCGCCACACTTAGACGCCTGTAAAGAAACTTTATTCAGCGAAGTTCCCAGTGTCTTGCGACGGTCTCCCTTCGCAGGGCCAATACAGCAGGGACTTAGCTTTGCTGCTAACTAGGCTAGGTGACCCTGCATACAGAAGCAGGCTTTTCCCTTTGGAAGCTTGGATCCCGGTTTCTCAGGGGCTGCTTGCAAGACCTTGCTATTGCCCAGCATCTCTCCTCTGCCCCTACGCCCGGGTAGGAAGTGAGTATTTTAGCCTGAGAAGCAGGGCTCTTGCAACTCTGGCGGAGAGCTAATCCTGCAGCCCACGTTCGTCCTGGGAAACCGCAAGGAGACCCTTGGCCTCAGTGTAGTGGCGAAATGGCTGCCGGACAGGTCTTGCCTGCCGCGGTTTCCGTGAGTTCTCCACCGTCTTCGGGCTTAAATGGAGAGCGAGGAGAGCTGTCGGCTCTCACAGAACTCTGGCCTCCGCACTGTTTGCCATGCAGCCGAACGCAAGACCACACGTCTCCTCCCGGCCTGCTGAGAAACAGGCCGCCGTGCAGGCCCTTCGTAACACTTCTTGGCATGTAGACTCCAAGGCGACACGCTGTCCTCTTCCTTTGAAACCTACGTTGCCCCAGCATGCCAACGCTCACGAAGGCAGTCCGAGCCCGTCTCATGTGCTGGGCCACTTGCATTCAGTGAGGAAAAGCCACCTGCATTGAGGTGAACACTCTGCTCAGCGTTCTTTCCGGGAGCTCACACTTGCCGCCTCTCTAGGTTAAGCAGGAAGTCGTAGTGAGGACCAACCTGAGCAAAGAGCACAATTCCTCACGTTACACTGGTAGTCGTCGTAAGAGGAATTGCCAACTACGCCTGGCTGAGGCCTTCCCTGTGTTAAGGAACCAGCCACACTTAGAGGCCTTGAAAGAACAATTTATTCAGCGAAGTTCCCATTGTTTGGCGATGGTCAACCTTTGCAGCGCCAGTACTGCAGGGACTTAGGTTTGCTGCTAACAGGGCTAGGTGACCCTGCATACAGAAGCAGGCGTTTCCCTTTGGAAGCTTGGATCCCGGTTTCTCAGGGGCTGCTTGCAAGACCCTGCTATTGCCCAGCATCTGTCCTCTGCCCCTACGCCCGGGTAGGAAGCGAGTATTTTAGCCTGAGAAGCAGGGCTCTTGCAACTCTGGAGGAGAGCTAATCCTGCAGCCCACGTTCGTCCTGGGAAACCGCAAGGCGACCCTTGGCCTCAGTGTAGTGGCGAAATGGCCGCCGGACAGGTCTTGCCTGCCGCGGTTTCCGTGAGTTCTCCACCATCTTCGGGCTTAAATGGAGAGCGAGGAGAGCTGTCGGCTCTCACAGAACTCTGGCCTCCGCACTGTTTGCCATGCAACTGCACGCAAGACCACACGTCTCCTCCCGACCTGCTGAGAAACAGGCATCCGTGTAGGCCCTTGTTAACATTTCCTGGCGTGCAGAGTCCAAGGCGACACGCTGTCCTCTGCCTTGGAAACCTACGTTGCCACAGCTTGCCAAACGCTACCGAAGGCAGTCCTAACCAGTCTCGTGTGCTGCGCAGCTTTGATTCGGTTACGAAAAGCCACCTGCATTGAGGTGAACACTCTGCTCAGCGTTCTTTCCGGGAGCTCACAATTGCCCCCTCTCTAGGTTAAGCAGGATGTCGAGGTGAGGTCCAAACTGAGCAAAGAGCACAATTGCTCACTTTGCAGTGGTAGTCGTCGTAAGAGGCATTGCCTACTAGGCCTTGCTAAGGTCTTCGTTCTGTTAGGGAAGTCGCCACACTTAGACGCCTGTAAAGGAAACTTTATTCAGCGAAGTTCCCAGTGTCTTGCGACGGCCTCCCTTCGCAGGGCCAATACAGCAGGGACTTAGGTTTGCTGCTAACTAGGCTAGGTGACCCTGCATACAGAAGCAGGCGTTTCCCTTTGGAAGCTTGGATCCCGGTTTCTCAGGGGCTGCTTGCAAGACCCTGCTATTGCCCAGCATCTCTCCTCTGCCCCTACGCCCGGGTAGGAAGCGAGTATTTTAGCCTGAGAAGCAGGGCTCTTGCAACTCTGGCGGAGAGCTAATCCTGCAGCCCACGTTCGTCCTGGGAAACCGCAAGGCGACCCTTGGCCTCAGTGTAGTGGCGAAATGGCCGCCGGAAAGGTCTTGCCTGCCGCGGTTTCCGTGAGCTCTCCAGCGTCTTCGGGCTTAAATGGAGAGCGAGGAGAGCTGTCAGTTCTCACAGAACTCTGGCCTCCGCACTGTTTGCCATGCAGCCGAACGCAAGACCACACGTCTCCTCCCGGCCTGCTGAGAAACAGGCCGCCGTGCAGGCCCTTCGTAACACTTCTTGGCATGTAGACTCCAAGGCGACACGCTGTCCTCTTCCTTGGAAACCTACGTTGCCCCAGCATGCCAACGCTCACGAAGGCAGTCCGAGCCCGTCTCATGTGCTGGGCCACTTGCATTCAGTGAGGAAAAGCCACCTGCATTGAGGTGAACACTCTGCTCAGCGTTCTTTCCGGGAGCTCACACTTGCCGCCTCTCTAGGTTAAGCAGGAAGTCGTAGTGAGGACCAACCTGAGCAAAGAGCACAATTCCTCACGTTACACTGGTAGTCGTCGTAAGAGGAATTGCCAACTACGCCTGGCTGAGGCCTTCCCTGTGTTAAGGAACCAGCCACACTTAGAGGCCTTGAAAGAACAATTTATTCAGCGAAGTTCCCATTGATTGGTGATGGTCAACCTTTGCAGCGCCAGTACTGCAGGGACTTAGGTTTGCTGCTAACAGGGCTAGGTGACCCTGCATACAGAAGCAGGCGTTTCCCTTTGGAAGCTTGGATCCCGGTTTCTCAGGGGCTGCTTGCAAGACCCTTCTATTGCCCAGCATCTCTCCTCTGCCCCTACGCCCGGGTAGGAAGCGAATATTTTAGCCTGAGAAGCAGGGCTCTTGCAACTCTGGAGGAGAGCTAATCCTGCAGCCCACGTTCGTCCTGGGAAACCGCAAGGCGACCCTTGGCCTCAGTGTAGTGGCGAAATGGCTGCCGGACAGGTCTTGCCTGCCGCGGTTTCCGTGAGTTCTCCACCGTCTTCGGGCTTAAATGGAGAGCGAGGAGAGCTGTCGGCTCTCACAGAACTCTGGCCTCCGCACTGTTTGCCATGCAACTGCACGCAAGACCACACGTCTCCTCCCGACCTGCTGAGAAACAGGCATCCGTGTAGGCCCTTGTTAACATTTCCTGGCGTGCAGAGTCCAAGGCGACACGCTGTCCTCTGCCTTGGAAACCTACGTTGCCACAGCTTGCCAAATGCTACCGAAGGCAGTCCTAACCAGTCTCGTGTGCTGCGCAGCTTTGATTCGGTTACGAAAAGCCACCTGCATTGAGGTGAACACTCTGCTCAGCGTTCTTTCCGGGAGCTCACAATTGCCCCCTCTCTAGGTTAAGCAGGATGTCGAGGTGAGGTCCAAACTGAGCAAAGAGCACAATTGCTCACTTTGCAGTGGTAGTCGTCATAAGAGACATTGCCTACTAGGCCTTGCTAAGGTCTTCGTTCTGTTAGGGAAGTCGCCACACTTAGACGCCTGTAAAGGAAACTTTATTCAGCGAAGTTCCCAGTGTCTTGCGACGGTCTCCCTTCGCAGGGCCAATACAGCAGGGACTTAGGTTTGCTGCTAACTAGGCTAGGTGACCCTGCATACAGAAGCAGGCTTTTCCCTTTGGAAGCTTGGATCCCGGTTTCTCAGGGGCTGCTTGCAAGACCCTGCTATTGCCCAGCATCTCTCCTCTGCCCCTACGCCCGGGTAGGAAGCGAGTATTTTAGCCTGAGAAGCAGGGCTCTTGCAACTCTGGAGGAGAGCTAATCCTGCAGCCCACGTTCGTCCTGGGAAACCGCAAGGCGACCCTTGGCCTCAGTGTAGTGGCGAAATGGCCGCCGGAAAGGTCTTGCCTGCCGCGGTTTCCGTGAGCTCTCCAGCGTCTTCGGGCTTAAATGGAGAGCGAGGAGAGCTGTCAGTTCTCACAGAACTCTGGCCTCCGCACTGTTTGCCATGCAGCCGAACGCAAGACCACACGTCTCCTCCCGGCCTGCTGAGAAACAGGCCGCCGTGCAGGCCCTTCGTAACACTTCTTGGCATGTAGACTCCAAGGCGACACGCTGTCCTCTTCCTTGGAAACCTACGTTGCCCCAGCATGCCAACGCTCACGAAGGCAGTCCGAGCCCGTCTCATGTGCTGGGCCACTTGCATTCAGTGAGGAAAAGCCACCTGCATTGAGGTGAACACTCTGCTCAGCGTTCTTTCCGGGAGCTCACACTTGCCGCCTCTCTAGGTTAAGCAGGAAGTCGTAGTGAGGACCAACCTGAGCAAAGAGCACAATTCCTCACGTTACACTGGTAGTCGTCGTAAGAGGAATTGCCAACTACGCCTGGCTGAGGCCTTCCCTGTGTTAAGGAACCAGCCACACTTAGAGGCCTTGAAAGAACAATTTATTCAGCGAAGTTCCCATTGTTTGGCGATGGTCAACCTTTGCAGCGCCAGTACTGCAGGGACTTAGGTTTGCTGCTAACAGGGCTAGGTGACCCTGCATACAGAAGCAGGCGTTTCCCTTTGGAAGCTTGGATCCCGGTTTCTCAGGGGCTGCTTGCAAGACCCTGCTATTGCCCAGCATCTCTCCTCTGCCCCTACGCCCGGGTAGGAAGTGAGTATTTTAGCCTGAGAAGCAGGGCTCTTGCAACTCTGGAGGAGAGCTAATCCTGCAGCCCACGTTCGTCCTGGGAAACCGCAAGGCGACCCTTGGCCTCAGTGTAGTGGCGAAATGGCCGCCGGACAGGTCTTGCCTGCCGCGGTTTCCGTGAGTTCTCCACCGTCTTCGGGCTTAAATGGAGAGCGAGGAGAGCTGTCGGCTCTCACAGAACTCTGGCCTCCGCACTGTTTGCCATGCAACTGCACGCAAGACCACACGTCTCCTCCCGACCTGCTGAGAAACAGGCATCCGTGTAGGCCCTTGTTAACATTTCCTGGCGTGCAGAGTCCAAGGCGACACGCTGTCCTCTGCCTTGGAAACCTACGTTGCCACAGCTTGCCAAACGCTACCGAAGGCAGTCCTAACCAGTCTCGTGTGCTGCGCAGCTTTGATTCGGTTACGAAAAGCCACCTGCATTGAGGTGAACACTCTGCTCAGCGTTCTTTCCGGGAGCTCACAATTGCCCCCTCTCTAGGTTAAGCAGGATGTCGAGGTGAGGTCCAAACTGAGCAAAGAGCACAATTGCTCACTTTGCAGTGGTAGTCGTCGTAAGAGGCATTGCCTACTAGGCCTTGCTAAGGTCTTCGTTCTGTTAGGGAAGTCGCCACACTTAGACGCCTGTAAAGGAAACTTTATTCAGCGAAGTTCCCAGTGTCTTGCGACGGTCTCCCTTCGCAGGGCCAATACAGCAGGGACTTAGGTTTGCTGCTAACTAGGCTAGGTGACCCTGCATACAGAAGCAGGCGTTTCCCTTTGGAAGCTTGGATCCCGGTTTCTCAGGGGCTGCTTGCAAGACCCTGCTATTGCCCAGCATCTCTCCTCTGCCCCTACGCCCGGGTAGGAAGCGAGTATTTTAGCCTGAGAAGCAGGGCTCTTGCAACTCTGGTGGAGAGCTAATCCTGCAGCCCACGTTCATCCTGGGAAACTGCAAGGCGACCCTTGGCCTCAGTGTAGTGGCGAAATGGCCGCCGGACAGGTCTTGCCTGCCGCGGTTTCTGTGAGTTCTCCACCGTCTTCGGGCTTAAATGGAGAGCGAGGAGAGCTGTCGGCTCTCACAGAACTCTGGCCTCCGCACTGTTTGCCATGCAGGTGAACGCAAGACCGCACGTCTCCTCCCGGCCTGCTGAGAAACAGGCCGCCGTGCAGGCCCTTCGTAACACTTCTTGGCATGTAGACTCCAAGGCAACACGCTGTCCTCTTCCTTGGAAACCTACGTTGCCCCAGCATGCCAACGCTCACGAAGGCAGTCCGAGCCCGTCTCATGTGCTGGGCCACTTGCATTCAGTGAGGAAAAGCCACCTGCATTGAGGTGAACACTCTGCTCAGCGTTCTTTCCGGGAGCTCACACTTGCCGCCTCTCTAGGTTAAGCAGGAAGTCGTAGTGAGGACCAACCTGAGCAAAGAGCACAATTCCTCACGTTACACTGGTAGTCGTCGTAAGAGGAATTGCCAACTACGCCTGGCTGAGGCCTTCCCTGTGTTAAGGAACCAGCCACACTTAGAGGCCTTGAAAGAACAATTTATTCAGCGAAGTTCCCATTGTTTGGCGATGGTCAACCTTTGCAGCGCCAGTACTGCAGGGACTTAGGTTTGCTGCTAACAGGGCTAGGTGACCCTGCATACATACAGAAGCAGGCGTTTCCCTTTGGAAGCTTGGATCCCGGTTTCTCAGGGGCTGCTTGCAAGACCCTGCTATTGCCCAGCATCTCTCCTCTGCCCCTACGCCCGGGTAGGAAGCGAGTATTTTAGCCTGAGAAGCAGGGCTCTTGCAACTCTGGAGGAGAGCTAATCCTGCAGCCCACGTTCGTCCTGGGAAACCGCAAGGCGACCCTTGGCCTCAGTGTAGTGGCGAAATGGCCGCCGGACAGGTCTTGCCTGCCGCGGTTTCCGTGAGTTCTCCACCGTCTTCGGGCTTAAATGGAGAGCGAGGAGAGCTGTCGGCTCTCACAGAACTCTGGCCTCCGCACTGTTTGCCATGCAACTGCACGCAAGACCACACGTCTCCTCCTGACCTGCTGAGAAACAGGCATCCGTGTAGGCCCTTGTTAACATTTCCTGGCGTGCAGAGTCCAAGGCGACACGCTGTCCTCTGCCTTGGAAACCTACGTTGCCACAGCTTGCCAAACGCTACCGAAGGCAGTCCTAACCAGTCTCGTGTGCTGCGCAGCTTTGATTCGGTTACGAAAAGCCACCTGCATTGAGGTGAACACTCTGCTCAGCGTTCTTTCCGGGAGCTCACAATTGCCCCCTCTCTAGGTTAAGCAGGATGTCGAGGTGAGGTCCAAACTGAGCAAAGAGCACAATTGCTCACTTTGCAGTGGTAGTCGTCGTAAGAGGCATTGCCTACTAGGCCTTGCTAAGGTCTTCGTTCTGTTAGGGAAGTCGCCAGACTTAGACGCCTGTAAAGGAAACTTTATTCAGCGAAGTTCCCAGTGTCTTGCGACGGTCTCCCTTCGCAGGGCCAATACAGCAGGGACTTAGGTTTGCTGCTAACTAGGCTAGGTGACCCTGCATACAGAAGCAGGCTTTTCCCTTTGGAAGCTTGGATCCCGGTTTCTCAGGGGCTGCTTGCAAGACCCTGCTATTGCCCAGCATCTCTCCTCTGCCCCTACGACCGGGTAGGAAGCGAGTATTTTAGCCTGAAAAGCAGGGCTCTTGCAACTCTGGAGGAGAGCTAATCCTGCAGCCCACGTTCGTCCTGGGAAACCGCAAGGCGACCCTTGGCCTCAGTGTAGTGGCGAAATGGCCGCCGGACAGGTCTTGCCTGCCGCGGTTTCCGTGAGTTCTCCACCGTCTTCGGGCTTAAATGGAGAGCGAGGAGAGCTGTCGGCTCTCACAGAACTCTGGCCTCCGCACTGTTTGCTATGCAGCCGAACGCAAGACCACACGTCTCCTCCCGGCCTGCTGAGAAACAGGCCGCCGTGCAGGCCCTTCGTAACACTTCTTGGCATGTAGACTCCAAGGCGACACGCTGTCCTCTTCCTTGGAAACCTACGTTGCCCCAGCATGCCAAAGCTCACGAAGGCAGTCCGAGCCCGTCTCATGTGCTGGGCCACTTGCATTCAGTGAGGAAAAGCCACCTGCATTGAGGTGAACACTCTGCTCAGCGTTCTTTCCGGGAGCTCACACTTGCCGCCTCTCTAGGTTAAGCAGGAAGTCGTAGTGAGGACCAACCTGAGCAAAGAGCACAATTCCTCACGTTACACTGGTAGTCGTCGTAAGAGGAATTGCCAACTACGCCTGGCTGAGGCCTTCCCTGTGTTAAGGAACCAGCCACACTTAGAGGCCTTGAAAGAACAATTTATTCAGCGAAGTTCCCATTGTTTGGCGATGGTCAACCTTTGCAGCGCCAGTACTGCAGGGACTTAGGTTTGCTGCTAACAGGGCTAGGTGACCCTGCATACAGAAGCAGGTGTTTCCCTTTGGAAGCTTGGATCCCGGTTTCTCAGGGGCTGCTTGCAAGACCCTGCTATTGCCCAGCATCTCTCCTCTGCCCCTACGCCCGGGTAGGAAGCGAGTATTTTAGCCTGAGAAGCAGGGCTCTTGCAACTCTGGAGGAGAGCTAATCCTGCAGCCCACGTTCGTCCTGGGAAACCGCAAGGCGACCCTTGGCCTCAGTGTAGTGGCGAAATGGCCGCCGGACAGGTCTTGCCTGCCGCGGTTTCCGTGAGTTCTCCACCGTCTTCGGGCTTAAATGGAGAGCGAGGAGAGCTATCGGCTCTCACAGAACTCTGGCCTCCGCACTGTTTGCCATGCAACTGCACGCAAGACCACACGTCTCCTCCCGACCTGCTGAGAAACAGGCATCCGTGTAGGCCCTTGTTAACATTTCCTGGCGTGCAGAGTCCAAGGCGACACGCTGTCTTCTGCCTTGGAAACCTACGTTGCCACAGCTTGCCAAACGCTACCGAAGGCAGTCCTAACCAGTCTCGTGTGCTGCGCAGCTTTGATTCGGTTACGAAAAGCCACCTGCATTGAGGTGAACACTCTGCTCAGCGTTCTTTCCGGGAGCTCACAATTGCCCCCTCTCTAGGTTAAGCAGGATGTCGAGGTGAGGTCCAAACAGAGCAAAGAGCACAATTGCTCACTTTGCAGTGGTAGTCGTCGTAAGAGGCATTGCCTACTAGGCCTTGCTAAGGTCTTCGTTCTGTTAGGGAAGTCGCCACACTTAGACGCCTGTAAAGGAAACTTTATTCAGCGAAGTTCCCAGTGTCTTGCGACGGTCTCCCTTCGCAGGGCCAATACAGCAGGGACTTAGGTTTGCTGCTAACTAGGCTAGGTGACCCTGCATACAGAAGCAGGCGTTTCCCTTTGGAAGCTTGGATCCCGGTTTCTCAGGGGCTGCTTGCAAGACCCTGCTATTGCCCAGCATCTCTCCTCTGCCCCTACGCCCGGGTAGGAAGCGAGTATTTTAGCCTGAGAAGCAGGGCTCTTGCAACTCTGGCGGAGAGCTAATCCTGCAGCCCACGTTCGTCCTGGGAATCCGCAAGGCGATCCTTGGCCTCAGTGTAGTGGCGAAATGGCCGCCAGACAGGTCTTGCCTGCCGCGGTTTCCGTGAGTTCTCCACCGTCTTCGGGCTTAAATGGAGAGCGAGGAGAGCTGTCGGCTCTCACAGAACTCTGGCCTCCGCACTGTTTGCCATGCAGCTGAACGCAAGACCGCACGACTCCTCCCGGCCTGCTGAGAAACAGGCCGCCGTGCAGGCCCTTCGTAACACTTCTTGGCATGTAGACTCCAAGGCGACACACTGTCCTCTTCCTTGGAAACCTACATTGCCCCAGCATGCCAACGCTCACGAAGGCAGTCCGAGCCCGTCTCATGTGCTGGGCCACTTGCATTCAGTGAGGAAAAGCCACCTGCATTGAGGTGAACACTCTGCTCAGCGTTCTTTCCGGGAGCTCACACTTGCCGCCTCTCTAGGTTAAGCAGGAAGTCGTAGTGAGGACCAACCTGAGCAAAGAGCACAATTCCTCACGTTACACTGGTAGTCGTCGTAAGAGGAATTGCCAACTACGCCTGGCTGAGGCCTTCCCTGTGTTAAGGAACCAGCCACACTTAGAGGCCTTGAAAGAACAATTTATTCAGCGAAGTTCCCATTGTTTGGCGATGGTCAACCTTTGCAGCGCCAGTACTGCAAGGGACTTAGGTTTGCTGCTAACAGGGCTAGGTGACCCTGCATACATACAGAAGCAGGCGTTTCCCTTTGGAAGCTTGGATCCCGGTTTCTCAGGGGCTGCTTGCAAGACCCTGCTATTGCCCAGCATCTCTCCTCTGCCCCTACGACCGGGTAGGAAGCGAGTATTTTAGCCTGAAAAGCAGGGCTCTTGCAACTCTGGCGGAGAGCTAATCCTGCAGCCCACGTTCGTCCTGGGAAACCGCAAGGCGACCCTTGGCCTCAGTGTAGTGGCGAAATGGCCGCCGGACAGGTCTTGCCTGCCGCGGTTTCCGTGAGTTCTCCACCGTCTTCGGGCTTAAATGGAGAGCGAGGAGAGCTGTCGGCTCTCACAGAACTCTGGCCTCCGCACTGTTTGCTATGCAGCCGAACGCAAGACCGCACGTCTCCTCCCGGCCTGCTGAGAAACAGGCCGCCGTGCAGGCCCTTCGTAACACTTCTTGGCATGTAGACTCCAAGGCGACACGCTGTCCTCTTCCTTGGAAACCTACGTTGCCCCAGCATGCCAAAGCTCACGAAGGCAGTCCGAGCCCGTCTCATGTGCTGGGCCACTTGCATTCAGTGAGGAAAAGCCACCTGCATTGAGGTGAACACTCTGCTCAGCGTTCTTTCCGGGAGCTCACACTTGCCGCCTCTCTAGGTTAAGCAGGAAGTCGTAGTGAGGACCAACCTGAGCAAAGAGCACAATTCCTCACGTTACACTGGTAGTCGTCGTAAGAGGAATTGCCAACTACGCCTGGCTGAGGCCTTACCTGTGTTAAGGAACCAGCCACACTTAGAGGCCTTGAAAGAACAATTTATTCAGCGAAGTTCCCATTGTTTGGCGATGGTTAACCTTTGCAGCGCCAGTACTGCAGGGACTTAGGTTTGCTGCTAACAGGGCTAGGTGACCCTGCATACAGAAGCAGGCGTTTCCCTTTGGAAGCTTGGATCCCGGTTTCTCAGGGGCTGCTTGCAAGACCCTGCTATTGCCCAGCATCTCTCCTCTGCCCCTACGCCCGGGTAGGAAGCGAGTATTTTAGCCTGAGAAGCAGGGCTCTTGCAACTCTGGAGGAGAGCTAATCCTGCAGCCCACGTTCGTCCTGGGAAACCGCAAGGCGACCCTTGGCCTCAGTGTAGTGGCGAAATGGCCGCCGGACAGGTCTTGCCTGCCGCGGTTTCCGTGAGTTCTCCACCGTCTTCGGGCTTAAATGGAGAGCGAGGAGAGCTGTCGGCTCTCACAGAACTCTGGCCTCCGCACTGTTTGCCATGCAACTGCACGCAAGACCACACGTCTCCTCCCGACCTGCTGAGAAACAGGCATCCGTGTAGGCCCTTGTTAACATTTCCTGGCGTGCAGAGTCCAAGGCGACACGCTGTCTTCTGCCTTGGAAACCTACGTTGCCACAGCTTGCCAAACGCTACCGAAGGCAGTCCTAACCAGTCTCGTGTGCTGCGCAGCTTTGATTCGGTTACGAAAAGCCACCTGCATTGAGGTGAACACTCTGCTCAGCGTTCTTTCCGGGAGCTCACAATTGCCCCCTCTCTAGGTTAAGCAGGATGTCGAGGTGAGGTCCAAACAGAGCAAAGAGCACAATTGCTCACTTTGCAGTGGTAGTCGTCGTAAGAGGCATTGCCTACTAGGCCTTGCTAAGGTCTTCGTTCTGTTAGGGAAGTCGCCACACTTAGACGCCTGTAAAGGAAACTTTATTCAGCGAAGTTCCCAGTGTCTTGCGACGGTCTCCCTTCGCAGGGCCAATACAGCAGGGACTTAGGTTTGCTGCTAACTAGGCTAGGTGACCCTGCATACAGAAGCAGGCGTTTCCCTTTGGAAGCTTGGATCCCGGTTTCTCAGGGGCTGCTTGCAAGACCCTGCTATTGCCCAGCATCTCTCCTCTGCCCCTACGCCCGGGTAGGAAGCGAGTATTTTAGCCTGAGAAGCAGGGCTCTTGCAACTCTGGCGGAGAGCTAATCCTGCAGCCCACGTTCGTCCTGGGAATCCGCAAGGCGATCCTTGGCCTCAGTGTAGTGGCGAAATGGCCGCCAGACAGGTCTTGCCTGCCGCGGTTTCCGTGAGTTCTCCACCGTCTTCGGGCTTAAATGGAGAGCGAGGAGAGCTGTCGGCTCTCACAGAACTCTGGCCTCCGCACTGTTTGCCATGCAGCTGAACGCAAGACCGCACGACTCCTCCCGGCCTGCTGAGAAACAGGCCGCCGTGCAGGCCCTTCGTAACACTTCTTGGCATGTAGACTCCAAGGCGACACACTGTCCTCTTCCTTGGAAACCTACATTGCCCCAGCATGCCAACGCTCACGAAGGCAGTCCGAGCCCGTCTCATGTGCTGGGCCACTTGCATTCAGTGAGGAAAAGCCACCTGCATTGAGGTGAACACTCTGCTCAGCGTTCTTTCCGGGAGCTCACACTTGCCGCCTCTCTAGGTTAAGCAGGAAGTCGTAGTGAGGACCAACCTGAGCAAAGAGCACAATTCCTCACGTTACACTGGTAGTCGTCGTAAGAGGAATTGCCAACTACGCCTGGCTGAGGCCTTCCCTGTGTTAAGGAACCAGCCACACTTAGAGGCCTTGAAAGAACAATTTATTCAGCGAAGTTCCCATTGTTTGGCGATGGTCAACCTTTGCAGCGCCAGTACTGCAAGGGACTTAGGTTTGCTGCTAACAGGGCTAGGTGACCCTGCATACATACAGAAGCAGGCGTTTCCCTTTGGAAGCTTGGATCCCGGTTTCTCAGGGGCTGCTTGCAAGACCCTGCTATTGCCCAGCATCTCTCCTCTGCCCCTACGACCGGGTAGGAAGCGAGTATTTTAGCCTGAAAAGCAGGGCTCTTGCAACTCTGGCGGAGAGCTAATCCTGCAGCCCACGTTCGTCCTGGGAAACCGCAAGGCGACCCTTGGCCTCAGTGTAGTGGCGAAATGGCCGCCGGACAGGTCTTGCCTGCCGCGGTTTCCGTGAGTTCTCCACCGTCTTCGGGCTTAAATGGAGAGCGAGGAGAGCTGTCGGCTCTCACAGAACTCTGGCCTCCGCACTGTTTGCTATGCAGCCGAACGCAAGACCGCACGTCTCCTCCCGGCCTGCTGAGAAACAGGCCGCCGTGCAGGCCCTTCGTAACACTTCTTGGCATGTAGACTCCAAGGCGACACGCTGTCCTCTTCCTTGGAAACCTACGTTGCCCCAGCATGCCAAAGCTCACGAAGGCAGTCCGAGCCCGTCTCATGTGCTGGGCCACTTGCATTCAGTGAGGAAAAGCCACCTGCATTGAGGTGAACACTCTGCTCAGCGTTCTTTCCGGGAGCTCACACTTGCCGCCTCTCTAGGTTAAGCAGGAAGTCGTAGTGAGGACCAACCTGAGCAAAGAGCACAATTCCTCACGTTACACTGGTAGTCGTCGTAAGAGGAATTGCCAACTACGCCTGGCTGAGGCCTTACCTGTGTTAAGGAACCAGCCACACTTAGAGGCCTTGAAAGAACAATTTATTCAGCGAAGTTCCCATTGTTTGGCGATGGTCAACCTTTGCAGCGCCAGTACTGCAGGGACTTAGGTTTGCTGCTAACAGGGCTAAGTGACCCTGCATACAGAAGCAGGCGTTTCCCTTTGGAAGCTTGGATCCCGGTTTCTCAGGGGCTGCTTGCAAGACCCTGCTATTGCCCAGCATCTCTCCTCTGCCCCTACGCCCGGGTAGGAAGCGAGTATTTTAGCCTGAGAAGCAGGGCTCTTGCAACTCTGGAGGAGAGCTAATCCTGCAGCCCACGTTCGTCCTGGGAAACCGCAAGGCGACCCTTGGCCTCAGTGTAGTGGCGAAATGGCCGCCGGACAGGTCTTGCCTGCCGCGGTTTCCGTGAGTTCTCCACCGTCTTCGGGCTTAAATGGAGAGCGAGGAGAGCTGTCGGCTCTCACAGAACTCTGGCCTCCGCACTGTTTGCCATGCAACTGCACGCAAGACCACACGTCTCCTCCCGACCTGCTGAGAAACAGGCATCCGTGTAGGCCCTTGTTAACATTTCCTGGCGTGCAGAGTCCAAGGCGACACGCTGTCCTCTGCCTTGGAAACCTACGTTGCCACAGCTTGCCAAACGCTACCGAAGGCAGTCCTAACCAGTCTCGTGTGCTGCGCAGCTTTGATTCGGTTACGAAAAGCCACCTGCATTGAGGTGAACACTCTGCTCAGCGTTCTTTCCGGGAGCTCACAATTGCCCCCTCTCTAGGTTAAGCAGGATGTCGAGGTGAGGTCCAAACTGAGCAAAGAGCACAATTGCTCACTTTGCAGTGGTAGTCGTCGTAAGAGGCATTGCCTACTAGGCCTTGCTAAGGTCTTCGTTCTGTTAGGGAAGTCGCCACACTTAGACGCCTGTAAAGGAAACTTTATTCAGCGAAGTTCCCAGTGTCTTGCGACGGTCTCCCTTCGCAGGGCCAATACAGCAGGGACTTAGGTTTGCTGCTAACTAGGCTAGGTGACCCTGCATACAGAAGCAGGCGTTTCCCTTTGGAAGCTTGGATCCCGGTTTCTCAGGGGCTGCTTGCAAGACCCTGCTATTGCCCAGCATCTCTCCTCTTCCCCTACGCCCGGGTAGGAAGCGAGTATTTTAGCCTGAGAAGCAGGGCTCTTGCAACTCTGGCGGAGAGCTAATCCTGCAGCCCACGTTCGTCCTGGGAAACCGCAAGGCGACCCTTGGCCTCAGTGTAGTGGCGAAATGGCCGCCAGACAGGTCTTGCCTGCCGCGGTTTCCGTGAGTTCTCCACCGTCTTCGGGCTTAAATGGAGAGCGAGGAGAGCTGTCGGCTCTCACAGAACTCTGGCCTCCGCACTGTTTGCCATGCAGCCGAACGCAAGACCGCACGTCTCCTCCCGGCCTGCTGAGAAACAGGCCACCGTGCAGGCCCTTCGTAACACTTCTTGGCATGTAGACTCCAAGGCGACACGCTGTCCTCTTCCTTGGAAACCTACGTTGCCCCAGCATGCCAACGCTCACGAAGGCAGTCCGAGCCCGTCTCATGTGCTGGGCCACTTGCATTCAGTGAGGAAAAGCCACCTGCATTGAGGTGAACACTCTGCTCAGCGTTCTTTCCGGGAGCTCACACTTGCCGCCTCTCTAGGTTAAGCAGGAAGTCGTAGTGAGGACCAACCTGAGCAAAGAGCACAATTCCTCACGTTACACTGGTAGTCGTCGTAAGAGGAATTGCCAACTACGCCTGGCTGAGGCCTTCCCTGTGTTAAGGAACCAGCCACACTTAGAGGCCTTGAAAGAACAATTTATTCAGCGAAGTTCCCATTGTTTGGCGATGGTCAACCTTTGCAGCGCCAGTACTGCAGGGACTTAGGTTTGCTGCTAACAGGGCTAGGTGACCCTGCATACAGAAGCAGGCGTTTCCCTTTGGAAGCTTGGATCCCGGTTTCTCAGGGGCTGCTTGCAAGACCCTGCTATTGCCCAGCATCTCTCCTCTGCCCCTACGCCCGGGTAGGAAGCGAGTATTTTAGCCTGAGAAGCAGGGCTCTTGCAACTCTGGCGGAGAGCTAATCCTGCAGCCCACGTTCGTCCTGGGAAACCGCAAGGCGACCCTTGGCCTCAGTGTAGTGGCGAAATGGCCGCCGGACAGGTCTTGCCTGCCGCAGTTTCCGTGAGTCCTCCACCGTCTTCGGGCTTAAATGGAGAGCGAGGAGAGCTGTCGGCTCTCACAGAACTCTGGCCTCCGCACTGTTTGCCATGCAACTGCACGCAAGACCACACGTCTCCTCCCGACCTGCTGAGAAACAGGCATCCGTGTAGGCCCTTGTTAACATTTCCTGGCGTGCAGAGTCCAAGGCGACACGCTGTCCTCTGCCTTGGAAACCTACGTTGCCACAGCTTGCCAAACGCTACCGAAGGCAGTCCTAACCAGTCTCGTGTGCTGCGCAGCTTTGATTCGGTTACGAAAAGCCACCTGCATTGAGGTGAACACTCTGCTCAGCATTCTTTCCGGGAGCTCACAATTGCCCCCTCTCTAGGTTAAGCAGGATGTCGAGGTGAGGTCCAAACTGAGCAAAGAGCACAATTGCTCACTTTGCAGTGGTAGTCGTCGTAAGAGGCATTGCCTACTAGGCCTTGCTAAGGTCTTCGTTCTGTTAGGGAAGTCGCCACACTTAGACGCCTGTAAAGGAAACTTTATTCAGCGAAGTTCCCAGTGTCTTGCGACGGTCTCCCTTCGCAGGGCCAATACAGCAGGGACTTAGGTTTGCTGCTAACTAGGCTAGGTGACCCTGCATACAGAAGCAGGCGTTTCCCTTTGGAAGCTTGGATCCCGGTTTCTCAGGGGCTGCTTGCAAGACCCTGCTATTGCCCAGCATCTCTCCTCTGCCCCTACGCCCGGGTAGGAAGCGAGTATTTTAGCCTGAGAAGCAGGGCTCTTGCAACTCTGGCAGAGAGCTAATCCTGCAGCCCACGTTCGTCCTGGGAAACCGCAAGGCGACCCTTGGCCTCAGTGTAGTGGCGAAATGGCCGCCAGACAGGTCTTGCCTGCCGCGGTTTCCGTGAGTTCTCCACCGTCTTCGGGCTTAAATGGAGAGCGAGGAGAGCTGTCGGCTCTCACAGAACTCTGGCCTCCGCACTGTTTGCCATGCAGCCGAACGCAAGACCGCACGTCTCCTCCCGGCCTGCTGAGAAACAGGCCGCCGTGCAGGCCCTTCGTAACACTTCTTGGCATGTAGACTCCAAGGCGACACGCTGTCCTCTTCCTTGGAAACCTACGTTGCCCCAGCATGCCAACGCTCACGAAGGCAGTCCGAGCCCGTCTCATGTGCTGGGCCACTTGCATTCAGTGAGGAAAAGCCACCTGCATTGAGGTGAACACTCTGCTCAGCGTTCTTTCCGGGAGCTCACACTTGCCGCCTCTCTAGGTTAAGCAGGAAGTCGTAGTGAGGACCAACCTGAGCAAAGAGCACAATTCCTCACGTTACACTGGTAGTCGTCGTAAGAGGAATTGCCAACTACGCCTGGCTGAGGCCTTCCCTGTGCTAAGGAACCAGCCACACTTAGAGGCCTTGAAAGAGCAATTTATTCAACGATGTTCCCATTGTTTGGCGATGGTCAACCTTTGCAGCGCCAGTACTGCAGGGACTTAGGTTTGCTGCTAACAGGGCTAGGTGACCCTGCATACAGAAGCAGGCGTTTCCCTTTGGAAGCTTGGATCCCGGTTTCTCAGGGGCTGCTTGCAAGACCCTGCTATTGCCCAGCATCTCTCCTCTGCCCCTACGCCCGGGTAGGAAGCGAGTATTTTAGCCTGAGAAGCAGGGCTCTTGCAACTCTGGAGGAGAGCTAATCCTGCAGCCCACGTTCGTCCTGGGAAACCGCAAGGCGACCCTTGGCCTCAGTGTAGTGGCGAAATGGCCGCCGGACAGGTCTTGCCTGCCGCGGTTTCCGTGAGTTCTCCACCGTCTTCGGGCTTAAATGGAGAGCGAGGAGAGCTGTCGGCTCTCACAGAACTCTGGCCTCCGCACTGTTTGCCATGCAACTGCACGCAAGACCACACGTCTCCTCCCGACCTGCTGAGAAACAGGCATCCGTGTAGGCCCTTGTTAACATTTCCTGGCGTGCAGAGTCCAAGGCGACACGCTGTCCTCTGCCTTGGAAACCTACGTTGCCACAGCTTGCCAAACGCTACCGAAGGCAGTCCTAACCAGTCTCGTGTGCTGCGCAGCTTTGATTCGGTTACGAAAAGCCACCTGCATTGAGGTGAACACTCTGCTCAGCGTTCTTTCCGGGAGCTCACAATTGCCCCCTCTCTAGGTTAAGCAGGATGTCGAGGTGAGGTCCAAACTGAGCAAAGAGCACAATTGCTCACTTTGCAGTGGTAGTCGTCGTAAGAGGCATTGCCTACTAGGCCTTGCTAAGGTCTTCGTTCTGTTAGGGAAGTCGCCACACTTAGACGCCTGTAAAGGAAACTTTATTCAGCGAAGTTCCCAGTGTCTTGCGACGGTCTCCCTTTGCAGGGCCAATACAGCAGGGACTTAGGTTTGCTGCTAACTAGGCTAGGTGACCCTGCATACAGAAGCAGGCGTTTCCCTTTGGAAGCTTGGATCCCGGTTTCTCAGGGGCTGCTTGCAAGACCCTGCTATTGCCCAGCATCTCTCCTCTGCCCCTACGCCCGGGTAGGAAGCGAGTATTTTAGCCTGAGAAGCAGGGCTCTTGCAACTCTGGAGGAGAGCTAATCCTGCAGCCCACGTTCGTCCTGGGAAACTGCAAGGCGACCCTTGGCCTCAGTGTAGTGGCGAAATGGCCGCCGGACAGGTCTTGCCTGCCACGGTTTCCGTGAGTTCTCCAGCGTCTTCGGGCTTAAATGGAGAGCGAGGAGAGCTGTCGGCTCTCACAGAACTCTGGCCTCCGCACTGTTTGCCATGCAGCCGAACGCAAGACCACACGTCTCCTCCCGGCCTGCTGAGAAACAGGCCGCCGTGCAGGCCCTTCGTAACACTTCTTGGCATGTAGAGTCCAAGGCGACACGCTGTCCTCTTCCTTGGAAACCTACGTTGCCCCAGCATGCCAACGCTCACGAAGGCAGTCCGAGCCCGTCTCATGTGCTGGGCCACTTGCATTCAGTGAGGAAAAGCCACCTGCATTGAGGTGAACACTCTGCTCAGCGTTCTTTCCGGGAGCTCACACTTGCCGCCTCTCTAGGTTAAGCAGGAAGTCGTAGTGAGGACCAACCTGAGCAAAGAGCACAATTCCTCACGTTACACTGGTAGTCGTCGTAAGAGGAATTGCCAACTACGCCTGGCTGAGGCCTTCCCTGTGTTAAGGAACCAGCCACACTTAGAGGCCTTGAAAGAACAATTTATTCAGCGAAGTTCCCATTGTTTGGCGATGGTCAACCTTTGCAGCGCCAGTACTGCAGGGACTTAGGTTTGCTGCTAACAGGGCTATGTGACCCTGCATACAGAAGCAGGCGTTTCCCTTTGGAAGCTTGGATCCCGGTTTCTCAAGGGCTGCTTGCAAGACCCTGCTATTGCCCAGCATCTCTCCTCTGCCCCTACGCCCGGGTAGGAAGCGAGTATTTTAGCCTGAGAAGCAGGGCTCTTGCAACTCTGGCGGAGAGCTAATCCTGCAGCCCACGTTCGTCCTGGGAAACCGCAAGGCGACCCTTGGCCTCAGTGTAGTGGCGAAATGGCCGCCGGACAGGTCTTGCCTGCCGCGGTTTCCGTGAGTTCTCCACCGTCTTCGGGCTTAAATGGAGAGTGAGGAGAGCTGTCGGCTCTCACAGAACTCTGGCCTCCGCACTGTTTGCCATGCAACTGCACGCAAGACCACACGTCTCCTCCCGACCTGCTGAGAAACAGGCATCCGTGTAGGCCCTTGTTAACATTTCCTGGCGTGCAGAGTCCAAGGCGACACGCTGTCCTCTGCCTTGGAAACCTACGTTGCCACAGCTTGCCAAACGCTACCGAAGGCAGTCCTAACCAGTCTCGTGTGCTGCGCAGCTTTGATTCGGTTACGAAAAGCCACCTGCATTGAGGTGAACACTCTGCTCAGCGTTCTTTCCGGGAGCTCACAATTGCCCCCTCTCTAGGTTAAGCAGGATGTCGAGGTGAGGTCCAAACTGAGCAAAGAGCACAATTGCTCACTTTGCAGTGGTAGTCGTCGTAAGAGGCATTGCCTACTAGGCCTTGCTAAGGTCTTCGTTCTGTTAGGGAAGTCGCCACACTTAGACGCCTGTAAAGGAAACTTTATTCAGCGAAGTTCCCAGTGTCTTGCGACGGTCTCCCTTCGCAGGGCCAATACAGCAGGGACTTAGGTTTGCTGCTAACTAGGCTAGGTGACCCTGCATACAGAAGCAGGCGTTTCCCTTTGGAAGCTTGGATCCCGGTTTCTCAGGGGCTGCTTGCAAGACCCTGCTATTGCCCAGCATCTCTCCTCTGCCCCTACGCCCGGGTAGGAAGCGAGTATTTTAGCCTGAGAAGCAGGGCTCTTGCAACTCTGGAGGAGAGCTAATCCTGCAGCCCACGTTCGTCCTGGGAAACTGCAAGGCGACCCTTGGCCTCAGTGTAGTGGCGAAATGGCCGCCGGACAGGTCTTGCCTGCCACGGTTTCCGTGAGTTCTCCAGCGTCTTCGGGCTTAAATGGAGAGCGAGGAGAGCTTTCAGCTCTCACAGAACTCTGGCCTCCGCACTGTTTGCCATGCAGCCGAACGCAAGACCACACGTCTCCTCCCGGCCTGCTGAGAAACAGGCCGCCGTGCAGGCCCTTCGTAACACTTCTTGGCATGTAGAGTCCAAGGCGACACGCTGTCCTCTTCCTTGGAAACCTACGTTGCCCCAGCATGCCAACGCTCACGAAGGCAGTCCGAGCCCGTCTCATGTGCTGGGCCACTTGCATTCAGTGAGGAAAAGCCACCTGCATTGAGGTGAACACTCTGCTCAGCGTTCTTTCCGGGAGCTCACACTTGCCGCCTCTCTAGGTTAAGCAGGAAGTCGTAGTGAGGACCAACCTGAGCAAAGAGCACAATTCCTCACGTTACACTGGTAGTCGTCGTAAGAGGAATTGCCAACTACGCCTGGCTGAGGCCTTCCCTGTGCTAAGGAACCAGCCACACTTAGAGGCCTTGAAAGAACAATTTATTCAGCGAAGTTCCCATTGTTTGGCGATGGTCAACCTTTGCAGCGCCAGTACTGCAGGGACTTAGGTTTGCTGCTAACAGGGCTAGGTGACCCTGCATACAGAAGCAGGCGTTTCCCTTTGGAAGCTTGGATCCCGGTTTCTCAAGGGCTGCTTGCAAGACCCTGCTATTGCCCAGCATCTCTCCTCTGCCCCTACGCCCGGGTAGGAAGCGAGTATTTTAGCCTGAGAAGCAGGGCTCTTGCAACTCTGGCGGAGAGCTAATCCTGCAGCCCACGTTCGTCCTGGGAAACCGCAAGGCGACCCTTGGCCTCAGTGTAGTGGCGAAATGGCCGCCGGACAGGTCTTGCCTGCCGCGGTTTCCGTGAGTTCTCCACCGTCTTCGGGCTTAAATGGAGAGTGAGGAGAGCTGTCGGCTCTCACAGAACTCTGGCCTCCGCACTGTTTGCCATGCAACTGCACGCAAGACCACACGTCTCCTCCCGACCTGCTGAGAAACAGGCACCCGTGTAGGCCCTTGTTAACATTTCCTGGCGTGCAGAGTCCAAGGCGACACGCTGTCCTCTGCCTTGGAAACCTACGTTGCCACAGCTTGCCAAACGCTACCGAAGGCAGTCCTAACCAGTCTCGTGTGCTGCGCAGCTTTGATTCGGTTACGAAAAGCCACCTGCATTGAGGTGAACACTCTGCTCAGCGTTCTTTCCGGGAGCTCACAATTGCCCCCTCTCTAGGTTAAGCAGGATGTCGAGGTGAGGTCCAAACTGAGCAAAGAGCACAATTGCTCACTTTGCAGTGGTAGTCGTCGTAAGAGGCATTGCCTACTAGGCCTTGCTAAGGTCTTCGTTCTGTTAGGGAAGTCGCCACACTTAGACGCCTGTAAAGGAAACTTTATTCAGCGAAGTTCCCAGTGTCTTGCGACGGTCTCCCTTCGCAGGGCCAATACAGCAGGGACTTAGGTTTGCTGCTAACTAGGCTAGGTGACCCTGCATACAGAAGCAGGCGTTTCCCTTTGGAAGCTTGGATCCCGGTTTCTCAGGGGCTGCTTGCAAGACCCTGCTATTGCCCAGCATCTCTCCTCTGCCCCTACGCCCGGGTAGGAAGCGAGTATTTTAGCCTGAGAAGCAGGGCTCTTGCAACGCTGGCGGAGAGCTAATCCTGCAGCCCACGTTCGTCCTGGGAAACCGCAAGGCGACCCTTGGCCTCAGTGTAGTGGCGAAATGGCCGCCGGACAGGTCTTGCCTGCCGCGGTTTCCGTGAGTTCTCCACCGTCTTCGGGCTTAAATGGAGAGCGAGGAGAGCTGTCAGCTCTCACAGAACTCTGGCCTCCGCACTGTTTGCCATGCAGCTGAACGCAAGACCGCACGTCTCCTCCCGGCCTGCTGAGAAACAGGCCGCCGTGCAGGCCCTTCGTAACACTTCTTGGCATGTAGAGTCCAAGGCGACACGCTGTCCTCTTCCTTGGAAACCTACGTTGCCCCAGCATGCCAACGCTCACGAAGGCAGTCCGAGCCCGTCTCATGTGCTGGGCCACTTGCATTCAGTGAGGAAAAGCCACCTGCATTGAGGTGAACACTCTGCTCAGCGTTCTTTCCGGGAGCTCACACTTGCCGCCTCTCTAGGTTAAGCAGGAAGTCGTAGTGAGGACCAACCTGAGCAAAGAGCACAATTCCTCACGTTACACTGGTAGTCGTCGTAAGAGGAATTGCCAACTACGCCTGGCTGAGGCCTTCCCTGTGTTAAGGAACCAGCCACACTTAGAGGCCTTGAAAGAACAATTTATTCAGCGAAGTTCCCATTGTTTGGCGATGGTCAACCTTTGCAGCGCCAGTACTGCAGGGACTTAGGTTTGCTGCTAACAGGGCTAGGTGACCCTGCATACAGAAGCAGGCGTTTCCCTTTGGAAGCTTGGATCCCGGTTTCTCAGGGGCTGCTTGCAAGACCCTGCTATTGCCCAGCATCTGTCCTCTGCCCCTACGCCCGGGTAGGAAGCGAGTATTTTAGCCTGAGAAGCAGGGCTCTTGCAACTCTGGAGGAGAGCTAATCCTGCAGCCCACGTTCGTCCTGGGAAACCGCAAGGCGACCCTTGGCCTCAGTGTAGTGGCGAAATGGCCGCCGGACAGGTCTTGCCTGCCGCGGTTTCCGTGAGTTCTCCACCGTCTTCGGGCTTAAATGGAGAGCGAGGAGAGCTGTCGGCTCTCACAGAACTCTGGCCTCCGCACTGTTTGCCATGCAACTGCACGCAAGACCACACGTCTCCTCCCGACCTGCTGAGAAACAGGCATCCGTGTAGGCCCTTGTTAACATTTCCTGGCGTGCAGAGTCCAAGGCAACACGCTGTCCTCTGCCTTGGAAACCTACGTTGCCACAGCTTGCCAAACGCTACCGAAGGCAGTCCTAACCAGTCTCGTGTGCTGCGCAGCTTTGATTCGGTTACGAAAAGCCACCTGCATTGAGGTGAACACTCTGCTCAGCGTTCTTTCCGGGAGCTCACAATTGCCCCCTCTCTAGGTTAAGCAGGATGTCGAGGTGAGGTCCAAACTGAGCAAAGAGCACAATTGCTCACTTTGCAGTGGTAGTCGTCGTAAGAGGCATTGCCTACTAGGCCTTGCTAAGGTCTTCGTTCTGTTAGGGAAGTCGCCACACTTAGACGCCTGTAAAGGAAACTTTATTCAGCGAAGTTCCCAGTGTCTTGTGACGGTCTCCCTTCGCAGGGCCAATACAGCAGGTTCTTAGGTTTGCTGCTAACTAGGCTAGGTGACCCTGCATACAGAAGCAGGCGTTTCCCTTTGGAAGCTTGGATCCCGGTTTCTCAGGGGCTGCTTGCAAGACCCTGCTATTGCCCAGCATCTCTCCTCTGCCCCTACGCCCGGGTAGGAAGCGAGTATTTTAGCCTGAGAAGCAGGGCTCTTGCAACTCTGGCGGAGAGCTAATCCTGCAGCCCACGTTCGTCCTGGGAAACCGCAAGGCGACCCTTGGCCTCAGTGTAGTGGCGAAATGGCCGCCGGGAAGGTCTTGCCTGCCGCGGTTTCCGTGAGTTCTCCACCGTCTTCGGGCTTAAATGGAGAGCGAGGAGAGCTGTCAGCTCTCACAGAACTCTGGCCTCCGCACTGTTTGCCATGCAGCTGAACGCAAGACCGCACGTCTCCTCCCGGCCTGCTGAGAAACAGGCCGCCGTGCAGGCCCTTCGTAACACTTCTTGGCATGTAGACTCCAAGGCGACACGCTGTCCTCTTCCTTGGAAACCTACGTTGCCCCAGCATGCCAACGCTCACGAAGGCAGTCCGAGCCCGTCTCATGTGCTGGGCCACTTGCATTCAGTGAGGAAAAGCCACCTGCATTGAGGTGAACACTCTGCTCAGCGTTCTTTCCGGGAGCTCACACTTGCCGCCTCTCTAGGTTAAGCAGGAAGTCGTAGTGAGGACCAACCTGAGCAAAGAGCACAATTCCTCACGTTACACTGGTAGTCGTCGTAAGAGGAATTGCCAACTACGCCTGGCTGAGGCCTTCCCTGTGTTAAGGAACCAGCCACACTTAGAGGCCTTGAAAGAACAATTTATTCAGCGAAGTTCCCATTGTTTGGCGATGGTCAACCTTTGCAGCGCCAGTACTGCAGGGACTTAGGTTTGCTGCTAACAGGGCTAGGTGACCCTGCATACAGAAGCAGGCGTTTCCCTTTGGAAGCTTGGATCCCGGTTTCTCAGGGGCTGCTTGCAAGACCCTGCTATTGCCCAGCATCTGTCCTCTGCCCCTACGCCCAGGTAGGAAGCGAGTATTTTAGCCTGAGAAGCAGGGCTCTTGCAACTCTGGAGGAGAGCTAATCCTGCAGCCCACGTTCGTCCTGGGAAACCGCAAGGCGACCCTTGGCCTCAGTGTAGTGGCGAAATGGCCGCCGGACAGGTCTTGCCTGCCGCGGTTTCCGTGAGTTCTCCACCGTCTTCGGGCTTAAATGGAGAGCGAGGAGAGCTGTCGGCTCTCACAGAACTGTGGCCTCCGCACTGTTTGCCATGCAACTGCACGCAAGACCACACGTCTCCTCCCGGCCTGCTGAGAAACAGGCATCCGTGTAGGCCCTTGTTAACATTTCCTGGCGTGCAGAGTCCAAGGCGACACGCTGTCCTCTGCCTTGGAAACCTACGTTGCCACAGCTTGCCAAACGCTACCGAAGGCAGTCCTAACCAGTCTCGTGTGCTGCGCAGCTTTGATTCGGTTACGAAAAGCCACCTGCATTGAGGTGAACACTCTGCTCAGCGTTCTTTCCGGGAGCTCACAATTGCCCCCTCTCTAGGTTAAGCAGGATGTCGAGGTGAGGTCCAAACTGAGCAAAGAGCACAATTGCTCACTTTGCAGTGGTAGTCGTCGTAAGAGGCATTGCCTACTAGGCCTTGCTAAGGTCTTCGTTCTGTTAGGGAAGTCGCCACACTTAGACGCCTGTAAAGGAAACTTTATTCAGCGAAGTTCCCAGTGTCTTGTGACGGTCTCCCTTCGCAGGGCCAATACAGCAGGTTCTTAGGTTTGCTGCTAACTAGGCTAGGTGACCCTGCATACAGAAGCAGGCGTTTCCCTTTGGAAGCTTGGATCCCGGTTTCTCAGGGGCTGCTTGCAAGACCCTGCTATTGCCCAGCATCTCTCCTCTGCCCCTACGCCCGGGTAGGAAGCGAGTATTTTAGCCTGAGAAGCAGGGCTCTTGCAACTCTGGCGGAGAGCTAATCCTGCAGCCCACGTTCGTCCTGGGAAACCGCAAGGCGACCCTTGGCCTCAGTGTAGTGGCGAAATGGCCGCCGGGAAGGTCTTGCCTGCCGCGGTTTCCGTGAGTTCTCCACCGTCTTCGGGCTTAAATGGAGAGCGAGGAGAGCTGTCGGCTCTCACAGAACTCTGGCCTCCGCACTGTTTGCCATGCAGCTGAACGCAAGACCACACGTCTCCTCCCGGCCTGCTGAGAAACAGGCCGCCGTGCAGGCCCTTCGTAACACTTCTTGGCATGTAGACTCCAAGGCGACACGCTGTCCTCTTCCTTGGAAACCTACGTTGCCCCAGCATGCCAACGCTCACGAAGGCAGTCCGAGCCCGTCTCATGTGCTGGGCCACTTGCATTCAGTGAGGAAAAGCCACCTGCATTGAGGTGAACACTCTGCTCAGCGTTCTTTCCGGGAGCTCACACTTGCCGCCTCTCTAGGTTAAGCAGGAAGTCGTAGTGAGGACCAACCTGAGCAAAGAGCACAATTCCTCACGTTACACTGGTAGTCGTCGTAAGAGGAATTGCCAACTACGCCTGGCTGAGGCCTTCCCTGTGTTAAGGAACCAGCCACACTTAGAGGCCTTGAAAGAACAATTTATTCAGCGAAGTTCCCATTGTTTGGCGATGGTCAACCTTTGCAGCGCCAGTACTGCAGGGACTTAGGTTTGCTGCTAACAGGGCTAGGTGACCCTGCATACAGAAGCAGGCGTTTCCCTTTGGAAGCTTGGATCCCGGTTTCTCAGGGGCTGCTTGCAAGACCCTGCTATTGCCCAGCATCTGTCCTCTGCCCCTACGCCCAGGTAGGAAGCGAGTATTTTAGCCTGAGAAGCAGGGCTCTTGCAACTCTGGAGGAGAGCTAATCCTGCAGCCCACGTTCGTCCTGGGAAACCGCAAGGCGACCCTTGGCCTCAGTGTAGTGGCGAAATGGCCGCCGGACAGGTCTTGCCTGCCGCGGTTTCCGTGAGTTCTCCACCGTCTTCGGGCTTAAATGGAGAGCGAGGAGAGCTGTCGGCTCTCACAGAACTCTGGCCTCCGCACTGTTTGCCATGCAACTGCACGCAAGACCACACGTCTCCTCCCGGCCTGCTGAGAAACAGGCATCCGTGTAGGCCCTTGTTAACATTTCCTGGCGTGCAGAGTCCAAGGCGACACGCTGTCCTCTGCCTTGGAAACCTACGTTGCCACAGCTTGCCAAACGCTACCGAAGGCAGTCCTAACCAGTCTCGTGTGCTGCGCAGCTTTGATTCGGTTACGAAAAGCCACCTGCATTGAGGTGAACACTCTGCTCAGCGTTCTTTCCGGGAGCTCACAATTGCCCCCTCTCTAGGTTAAGCAGGATGTCGAGGTGAGGTCCAAACTGAGCAAAGAGCACAATTGCTCACTTTGCAGTGGTAGTCGTCGTAAGAGGCATTGCCTACTAGGCCTTGCTAAGGTCTTCGTTCTGTTAGGGAAGTCGCCACACTTAGACGCCTGTAAAGGAAACTTTATTCAGCGAAGTTCCCAGTGTCTTGTGACGGTCTCCCTTCGCAGGGCCAATACAGCAGGTTCTTAGGTTTGCTGCTAACTAGGCTAGGTGACCCTGCATACAGAAGCAGGCGTTTCCCTTTGGAAGCTTGGATCCCGGTTTCTCAGGGGCTGCTTGCAAGACCCTGCTATTGCCCAGCATCTCTCCTCTGCCCCTACGCCCGGGTAGGAAGCGAGTATTTTAGCCTGAGAAGCAGGGCTCTTGCAACTCTGGCGGAGAGCTAATCCTGCAGCCCACGTTCGTCCTGGGAAACCGCAAGGCGACCCTTGGCCTCAGTGTAGTGGCGAAATGGCCGCCGGGAAGGTCTTGCCTGCCGCGGTTTCCGTGAGTTCTCCACCGTCTTCGGGCTTAAATGGAGAGCGAGGAGAGCTGTCGGCTCTCACAGAACTCTGGCCTCCGCACTGTTTGCCATGCAGCTGAACGCAAGACCACACGTCTCCTCCCGGCCTGCTGAGAAACAGGCCGCCGTGCAGGCCCTTCGTAACACTTCTTGGCATGTAGACTCCAAGGCGACACGCTGTCCTCTTCCTTGGAAACCTACGTTGCCCCAGCATGCCAACGCTCACGAAGGCAGTCCGAGCCCGTCTCATGTGCTGGGCCACTTGCATTCAGTGAGGAAAAGCCACCTGCATTGAGGTGAACACTCTGCTCAGCGTTCTTTCCGGGAGCTCACACTTGCCGCCTCTCTAGGTTAAGCAGGAAGTCGTAGCGAGGACCAACCTGAGCAAAGAACACAATTCCTCACGTTACACTGGTAGTCGTCGTAAGAGAAATTGCCAACTACACCTGGCTGAGGCCTTCCCTGTGTTAAGGAACCAGCCACACTTAGAGGCCTTGAAAGAACAATTTATTCAGCGAAGTTCCCATTGTTTGGCGATGGTCAACCTTTGCAGCGCCAGTACTGCAGGGACTTAGGTTTGCTGCTAACAGGGCTAGGTGACCCTGCATACATACAGAAGCAGGCGTTTCCCTTTGGAAGCTTGGATCCCGGTTTCTCAGGGGCTGCTTGCAAGACCCTGCTATTGCCCAGCATCTCTCCTCTGCCCCTACGCCCGGGTAGGAAGCGAGTATTGTAGCCTGAGAAGCAGGGCTCTTGCAACTCTGGAGGAGAGCTAATCCTGCAGCCCACGTTCGTCCTGGGAAACCGCAAGGCGACCCTTGGCCTCAGTGTAGTGGCGAAATGGCCGCCGGACAGGTCTTGCCTGCCGCGGTTTCCGTGAGTTCTCTACCATCTTCGGGCTTAAATGGAGAGCGAGGAGAGCTGTCGGCTCTCACAGAACTCTGGCCTCCGCACTGTTTGCCATGCAATTGCACGCAAGACCACACGTCTCCTCCCGACCTGCTGAGAAACAGGCATCCGTGTAGGCCCTTGTTAACATTTCCTGGCGTGCAGAGTCCAAGGCGACACGCTGTCCTCTGCCTTGGAAACCTACGTTGCCACAGCTTGCCAAACGCTACCGAAGGCAGTCCTAACCAGTCTCGTGTGCTGCGCAGCTTTGATTCGGTTACGAAAAGCCACCTGCATTGAGGTGAACACTCTGCTCAGCGTTCTTTCCGGGAGCTCACAATTGCCCCCTCTCTAGGTTAAGCAGGATGTCGAGGTGAGGTCCAAACTGAGCAAAGAGCACAATTGCTCACTTTGCAGTGGTAGTCGTCGTAAGAGGCATTGCCTAATAGGCCTTGCTAAGGTCTTCGTTCTGTTAGGGAAGTCGCCACACTTAGACGCCTGTAAAGGAAACTTTATTCAGCGAAGTTCCCAGTGTCTTGCGACGGTCTCCCTTCGCAGGGCCAATACAGCAGGGACTTAGGTTTGCTGCTAACTAGGCTAGGTGACCCTGCATACAGAAGCAGGCTTTTCCCTTTGGAAGCTTGGATCCCGGTTTCTCAGGGGCTGCTTGCAAGACCCTGCTATTGCCCAGCATCTCTCCTCTGCCCCTACGCCCGGGTAGGAAGCGAGTATTTTAGCCTGAGAAGCAGGGCTCTTGCACCTCTGGAGGAGAGCTAATCCTGCAGCCCACGTTCGTCCTGGGAAACCGCAAGGCGACCCTTGGCCTCAGTGTAGTGGCGAAATGGCCGCCGGGAAGGTCTTGCCTGCCGCGGTTTCCGTGAGTTCTCCACCGTCTTCGGGCTTAAATGGAGAGCGAGGAGAGCTGTCGGCTCTCACAGAACTCTGGCCTCCACACTGTTTGCCATGCAGCTGAACGCAAGACCACACGTCTCCTCCCGGCCTGCTGAGAAACAGGCCGCCGTGCAGGCCCTTTGTAACACTTCTTGGCATGTAGACTCCAAGGCGACACGCTGTCCTCTTCCTTGGAAACCTACGTTGCCCCAGCATGCCAACGCTCACGAAGGCAGTCCGAGCCCGTCTCATGTGCTGGGCCACTTGCATTCAGTGAGGAAAAGCCACCTGCATTGAGGTGAACACTCTGCTTAACGTTCTTTCCGGGAGCTCACACTTGCCGCCTCTCTAGGTTAAGCAGGAAGTCGTAGTGAGGACCAACCTGAGCAAAGAGCACAATTCCTCACGTTACACTGGTAGTCGTCGTAAGAGGAATTGCCAACTACGCCTGGCTGAGGCCTTCCCTGTGTTAAGGAACCAGCCACACTTAGAGGCCTTGAAAGAACAATTTATTCAGCGAAGTTCCCATTGTTTGGCGATGGTCAACCTTTGCAGCGCCAGTACTGCAGGGACTTAGGTTTGCTGCTAACAGGGCTAGGTGACCCTGCATACAGAAGCAGGCGTTTCCCTTTGGAAGCTTGGATCCCGGTTTCTCAGGGGCTGCTTGCAAGACCCTGCTATTGCCCAGCATCTGTCCTCTGCCCCTACGCCCGGGTAGGAAGCGAGTATTTTAGCCTGAGAAGCAGGGCTCTTGCAACTCTGGTGGAGAGCTAATCCTGCAGCCCACGTTCGTCCTGGGAAACCACAAGGAGACCCTTGGCCTCAGTGTAGTGGCAAAATGGCCGCCGGACAGGTCTAGCCTGCCGCGGTTTCCGTGAGTTCTCCACCGTCTTCGGGCTTAAATGGAGAGCGAGGAGAGCTGTCGGCTCTCACAGAACTCTGGCCTCCGCACTGTTTGCCATGCAACTGCACGCAAGACCACACGTCTCCTCCCGACCTGCTGAGAAACAGGCATCCGTGTAGGCCCTTGTTAACATTTCCTGGCGTGCAGAGTCCAAGGCGACACGCTGTCCTCTGCCTTGGAAACCTACGTTGCCACAGCTTGCCAAACGCTACCGAAGGCAGTCCTAACCAGTCTCGTGTGCTGCGCAGCTTTGATTCGGTTACGAAAAGCCACCTGCATTGAGGTGAACACTCTGCTCAGCATTCTTTCCGGGAGCTCACAATTGCCCCCTCTCTAGGTTAAGCAGGATGTCGAGGTGAGGTCCAAACTGAGCAAAGAGCACAATTGCTCACTTTGCAGTGGTAGTCGTCGTAAGAGGCATTGCCTACTAGGCCTTGCTAAGGTCTTCGTTCTGTTAGGGAAGTCGCCACACTTAGACACCTGTAAAGGAAACTTTATTCAGCGAAGTTCCCAGTGTCTTGCGACGGTCTCCCTTCGCAGGGCCAATACAGCAGGGACATAGGTTTGCTGCTAACTAGGCTAGGTGACCCTGCATACAGAAGCAGGCTTTTCCCTTTGGAAGCTTGGATCCCGGTTTCTCAGGGGCTGCTTGCAAGACCCTGCTATTGCCCAGCATCTCTCCTCTGCCCCTACGCCCGGGTAGGAAGCGAGTATTTTAGCCTGAGAAGCAGGGCTCTTGCAACTCTGGAGGAGAGCTAATCCTGCAGCCCACGTTCGTCCTGGGAAACCGCAAGGCGACCCTTGGCCTCAGTGTAGTGGCGAAATGGCCGCCGGGAAGGTCTTGCCTGCCGCGGTTTCCGTGAGTTCTCCACCGTCTTCGGGCTTAAATGGAGAGCGAGGAGAGCTGTCGGCTCTCACAGAACTCTGGCCTCCGCACTGTTTGCCATGCAGCCGAACGCAAGACCGCACGTCTCCTCCCGGCCTGCTGAGAAACAGGCCGCCGTGCAGGCCCTTCGTAACACTTCTTGGCATGTAGACTCCAAGGCGACACGCTGTTCTCTTCCTTGGAAACCTACGTTGCCCCAGCATGCCAACGCTCACGAAGGCAGTCCGAGCCCGTCTCATGTGCTGGGCCACTTGCATTCAGTGAGGAAAAGCCACCTGCATTGAGGTGAACACTCTGCTCAGCGTTCTTTCCGGGAGCTCACACTTGCCGCCTCTCTAGGTTAAGCAGGAAGTCGTAGTGAGGACCAACCTGAGCAAAGAGCAGAATTCCTCACGTTACACTGGTAGTCGTCGTAAGAGGAATTGCCAACTACGCCTGGCTGAGGCCTTCCCTGTGTTAAGGAACCAGCCACACTTAGAGGCCTTGAAAGAACAATTTATTCAGCGAAGTTCCCATTGTTTGGCGATGGTCAACCTTTGCAGCGCCAGTACTGCAGGGACTTAGGTTTGCTGCTAACAGGGCTAGGTGACCCTGCATACAGAAGCAGGCATTTCCCTTTGGAAGCTTGGATCCCGGTTTCTCAGGGGCTGCTTGCAAGACCCTGCTATTGCCCAGCATCTGTCCTCTGCCCCTACGCCCGGGTAGGAAACGAGTATTTTAGCCTGAGAAGCAGGGCTCTTGCAACTCTGGAGGAGAGCTAATCCTGCAGCCCACGTTCGTCCTGGGAAACCACAAGGAGACCGTTGGCCTCAGTGTAGTGGCAAAATGGCCGCCGGACAGGTCTTGCCTGCCGCGGTTTCCGTGAGTTCTCCACCGTCTTCGGGCTTAAATGGAGAGCGAGGAGAGCTGTCGGCTCTCACAGAACTCTGGCCTCCGCACTGTTTGCCATGCAACTGCACGCAAGACCACACGTCTCCTCCCGACCTGCTGAGAAACAGGCATCCGTGTAGGCCCTTGTTAACATTTTCTGGCGTGCAGAGTCCAAGGCGACACGCTGTCCTCTGCCTTGGAAACCTACGTTGCCACAGCTTGCCAAACGCTACCGAAGGCAGTCCTAACCAGTCTCGTGTGCTGCGCAGCTTTGATTCGGTTACGAAAAGCCACCTGCATTGAGGTGAACACTCTGCTCAGCGTTCTTTCCGGGAGCTCACAATTGCCCCCTCTCTAGGTTAAGCAGGATGTCGAGGTGAGGTCCAAACTGAGCAAAGAGCACAATTGCTCACTTTGCAGTGGTAGTCGTCATAAGAGGCATTGCCTACTAGGCCTTGCTAAGGTCTTCGTTCTGTTAGGGAAGTCGCCACACTTAGACGCCTGTAAAGGATACTTTATTCAGCGAAGTTCCCAGTGTCTTGCGACGGTCTCCCTTCGCAGGGCCAATACAGCAGGGACTTAGGTTTGCTGCTAACTAGGCTAGGTGACCCTGCATACAGAAGCAGGCGTTTCCCTTTGGAAGCTTGGATCCCGGTTTCTCAGGGGCTGCTTGCAAGACCCTGCTATTGCCCAGCATCTCTCCTCTGCCCCTACGCCCGGGTAGGAAGCGAGTATTTTAGCCTGAGAAGCAGGGCTCTTGCAACTCTGGAGGAGAGCTAATCCTGCAGCCCACGTTCGTCCTGGGAAACCGCAAGGCGACCCTTGGCCTCAGTGTAGTGGCAAAATGGCCGCCAGACAGGTCTTGCCTGCCGCGGTTTCCGTGAGTTCTCCACCGTCTTCGGGCTTAAATGGAGAGCGAGGAGAGCTGTCGGCTCTCACAGAACTCTGGCCTCCGCACTGTTTGCCATGCAACTGCACGCAAGACCGCACGTCTCCTCCCGGCCAGCTGAGAAACAGGCCGCCGTGCAGGCCCTTCGTAACACTTCTTGGCATGTAGACTCCAAGGCGACACGCTGTCCTCTTCCTTGGAAACCTACGTTGCCCCAGCATGCCAACGCTCATGAAGGCAGTCCGAGCGCGTCTCATGTGCTGGGCCACTTGCATTCAGTGAGGAAAAGCCACCTGCATTGAGGTGAACACTCTGCTCAGCGTTCTTTCCGGGAGCTCACACTTGCCGCCTCTCTAGGTTAAGCAGGAAGTCGTAGTGAGGACCAACCTGAGCAAAGAGCACAATTCCTCACGTTACACTGGTAGTCGTCGTAAGAGGAATTGCCAACTACGCCTGGCTGAGGCCTTCCCTGTGTTAAGGAACCACCCACACTTAGAGGCCTTGAAAGAACAATTTATTCAGCGAAGTTCCCATTGTTTGGCGATGGTCAACCTTTTTAGCGCCAGTACTGCAGGGACTTAGGTTTGCTGCTAACAGGGCTAGGTGACCCTGCATACAGAAGCAGGCATTTCCCTTTGGAAGCTTGGATCCCGGTTTCTCAGGGGCTGCTTGCAAGACCCTGCTATTGCCCAGCATCTCTCCTCTGCCCCTACGCCCGGGTAGGAAGCGAGTATTTTAGCCTGAGAAGCAGGGCTCTTGCAACTCTGGAGGAGAGCTAATCCTGCAGCCCACGTTCGTCCTGGGAAACCGCAAGGCGACCCTTGGCCTCAGTGTAGTGGCGAAATGGCCGCCGGACAGGTCTTGCCTGCCGCGGTTTCCGTGAGTTCTCCACCGTCTTCGGGCTTAAATGGAGAGCGAGGAGAGCTGTCGGCTCTCACAGAACTCTGGCCTCCGCACTGTTTGCCATGCAGCCGAACGCAAGACCGCACGTCTCCTCCCGGCCTGCTGAGAAACAGGCCGCCGTGCAGGCCCTTCGTAACACTTCTTGGCATGTAGACTCCAAGGCGACACGCTGTTCTCTTCCTTGGAAACCTACGTTGCCCCAGCATGCCAACGCTCACGAAGGCAGTCCGAGCCCGTCTCATGTGCTGGGCCACTTGCATTCAGTGAGGAAAAGCCACCTGCATTGAGGTGAACACTCTGCTCAGCGTTCTTTCCGGGAGCTCACACTTGCCGCCTCTCTAGGTTAAGCAGGAAGTCGTAGTGAGGACCAACCTGAGCAAAGAGCAGAATTCCTCACGTTACACTGGTAGTCGTCGTAAGAGGAATTGCCAACTACGCCTGGCTGAGGCCTTCCCTGTGTTAAGGAACCA
This sequence comes from Pseudorca crassidens, assembly GCF_039906515.1. Classification (NCBI taxonomy): domain Eukaryota; kingdom Metazoa; phylum Chordata; class Mammalia; order Artiodactyla; family Delphinidae; genus Pseudorca; species Pseudorca crassidens. Next base: position 130,839,144 of record NC_090301.1, on the reverse strand, counting down.
GCCACACTTAGAGGCCTTGAAAGAACAATTTATTCAGCGAAGTTCCCATTGTTTGGCGATGGTCAACCTTTGCAGCGCCAGTACTGCAGGGACTTAGGTTTGCTGCTAACAGGGCTAGGTGACCCTGCATACAGAAGCAGGCGTTTCCCTTTGGAAGCTTGGATCCCGGTTTCTCAGGGGCTGCTTGCAAGACCCTGCTATTGCCCAGCATCTGTCCTCTGCCCCTACGCCCGGGTAGGAAGCGAGTATTTTAGCCTGAGAAGCAGGGCTCTTGCAACTCTGGAGGAGAGCTAATCCTGCAGCCCACGTTCGTCCTGGGAAACCGCAAGGCGACCCTTGGCCTCAGTGTAGTGGCGAAATGGCCGCCGGACAGGTCTTGCCTGCCGCGGTTTCCGTGAGTTCTCCACCGTCTTCGGGCTTAAATGGAGAGCGAGGAGAGCTGTCGGCTCTCACAGAACTCTGGCCTCCGCACTGTTTGCCATGCAACTGCACGCAAGACCACACGTCTCCTCCCGACCTGCTGAGAAACAGGCATCCGTGTAGGCCCTTGTTAACACTTCCTGGCGTGCAGAGTCCAAGGCGACACGCTGTCCTCTGCCTTGGAAACCTACGTTGCCACAGCTTGCCAAACGCTACCGAAGGCAGTCCTAACCAGTCTCGTGTGCTGCGCAGCTTTGATTCGGTTACGAAAAGCCACCTGCATTGAGGTGAACACTCTGCTCAGCGTTCTTTCCGGGAGCTCACAATTGCCCCCTCTCTAGGTTAAGCAGGATGTCGAGGTGAGGTCCAAACTGAGCAAAGAGCACAATTGCTCACTTTGCAGTGGTAGTCGTCGTAAGAGGCATTGCCTACTAGGCCTTGCTAAGGTCTTCGTTCTGTTAGGGAAGTCGCCACACTTAGACGCCTGTAAAGGAAACTTTATTCAGCGAAGTTCCCAGTGTCTTGCGACGGTCTCCCTTCGCAGGGCCAATACAGCAGGGACTTAGGTTTGCTGCTAACTAGGCTAGGTGACCCTGCATACAGAAGCAGGCTTTTCCCTTTGGAAGCTTGGATCCCGGTTTCTCAGGGGCTGCTTGCAAGACCCTGCTATTGCCCAGCATCTCTCCTCTGCCCCTACGCCCGTGTAGGAAGCGAGTATTTTAGCCTGAGAAGCAGGGCTCTTGCAACTCTGGCGGAGAGCTAATCCTGCAGCCCACGTTCGTCCTGGGAAACCGCAAGGCGACCCTTGGCCTCAGTGTAGTGGCGAAATGGCCGCCGGACAGGTCTTGCCTGCCGCGGTTTCCATGAGTTCTCCACCGTCTTCGGGCTTAAATGGAGAGCGAGGAGAGCTGTCGGCTCTCACAGAACTCTGGCCTCCGCACTGTTTGCCATGCAGCCGAACGCAAGACCACACGTCTCCTCCCGGCCTGCTGAGAAACAGGCCGCCGTGCAGGCCCTTCGTAACACTTCTTGGCATGTAGACTCCAAGGCGACACGCTGTCCTCTTCCTTGGAAACCTACGTTGCCCCAGCATGCCAACGCTCACGAAGGCAGTCCGAGCCCGTCTCATGTGCTGGGCCACTTGCATTCAGTGAGGAAAAGCCACCTGCATTGAGGTGAACGCTCTGCTCAGCGTTCTTTCCGGGAGCTCACACTTGCCGCCTCTCTAGGTTAAGCATGAAGTCGTAGTGAGGACCAACCTGAGCAAAGAGCACAATTCCTCACGTTACACTGGTAGTCGTCGTAAGAGGAATTGCCAACTACGCCTGGCTGAGGCCTTCCCTGTGTTAAGGAACCAGCCACACTTAGAGGCCTTGAAAGAACAATTTATTCAGCGAAGTTCCCATTGTTTGGCAATGGTCAACCTTTGCAGCGCCAGTACTGCAGGGACTTAGGTTTGCTGCTAACAGGGCTAGGTGACCCTGCATACAGAAGCAGGCGTTTCCCTTTGGAAGCTTGGATCCCGGTTTCTCAGGGGCTGCTTGCAAGACCCTGCTATTGCCCAGCATCTCTCCTCTGCCCCTACGCCCGGGTAGGAAACGAGTATTTTAGCCTGAGAAGCAGGGCTCTTGCAACTCTGGAGGAGAGCTAATCCTGCAGCCCACGTTCGTCCTGGGAAACCGCAAGGCGACCCTTGGCCTCAGTGTAGTGGCGAAATGGCCGCTGGACACGTCTTGCCTGCCGCGGTTTCTGTGAGTTCTCCACCGTCTTCGGGCTTAAATGGAGAGCGAGGAGAGCTGTCGGCTCTCACAGAACTCTGGCCTCCGCACTGTTTGCCATGCAACTGCACGCAAGACCACACGTCTCCTCCCGACCTGCTGAGAAACAGGCATCCGTGTAGGCCCTTGTTAACATTTCCTGGCGTGCAGAGTCCAAGGCGACACGCTGTCCTCTGCCTTGGAAACCTACGTTGCCACAGCTTGCCAAACGCTACCGAAGGCAGTCCTAACCAGTCTCGTGTGCTGCGCAGCTTTGATTCGGTTACGAAAAGCCACCTGCATTGAGGTGAACACTCTGCTCAGCGTTCTTTCCGGGAGCTCACAATTGCCCCCTCTCTAGGTTAAGCAGGATGTCGAGGTGAGGTCCAAACTGAGCAAAGAGCACAATTGCTCACTTTGCAGTGGTAGTCGTCGTAAGAGGCATTGCCTACTAGGCCTTGCTAAGGTCTTCGTTCTGTTAGGGAAGTCGCCACACTTAGACGCCTGTAAAGGAAACTTTATTCAGCGAAGTTCCCAGTGTCTTGCGACGGTCTCCCTTCGCAGGGCCAATACAGCAGGGACTTAGGTTTGCTGCTAACTAGGCTAGGTGACCCTGCATACAGAAGCAGGCGTTTCCCTTTGGAAGCTTGGATCCCGGTTTCTCAGGGGCTGCTTGCAAGACCCTGCTATTGCCCAGCATCTCTCCTCTGCCCCTACGCCCGGGTAGGAAGCGAGTATTTTAGCCTGAGAAGCAGGGCTCTTGCAACTCTGGAGGAGAGCTAATCCTGCAGCCCACGTTCGTCCTGGGAAACCGCAAGGCGACCCTTGGCCTCAGTGTAGTGGCGAAATGGCCGCCGGACAGGTCTTGCCTGCCGCGGTTTCCGTGAGTTCTCCACCATCTTCGGGCTTAAATGGAGAGCGAGGAGAGCTGTCGGCTCTCACAGAACTCTGGCCTCCGCACTGTTTGCCATGCAGCCGAACGCAGGACCACACGTCTCCTCCCGACCTGCTGAGAAACAGGCATCCGTGTAGGCCCTTGTTAACATTTCCTGGCGTGCAGAGTCCAAGGCGACACGCTGTCCTCTTCCTTGGAAACCTACGTTGCCCCAGCATGCCAACGCTCACGAAGGCAGTCCGAGCCCGTCTCATGTGCTGGGCCACTTGCATTCAGTGAGGAAAAGCCACCTGCATTGAGGTGAACACTCTGCTCAGCGTTCTTTCCGGGAGCTCACACTTGCCGCCTCTCTAGGTTAAGCAGGAAGTCGTAGTGAGGACCAACCTGAGCAAAGAGCACAATTCCTCACGTTACACTGGTAGTCGTCGTAAGAGGAATTGCCAACTACGCCTGGCTGAGGCCTTCCCTGTGTTAAGGAACCAGCCACACTTAGAGGCCTTGAAAGAACAATTTATTCAGCGAAGTTCCCATTGTTTGGCGATGGTCAACCTTTGCAGCGCCAGTACTGCAGGGACTTAGGTTTGCTGCTAACAGGGCTAGGTGACCCTGCATACAGAAGCAGGCGTTTCCCTTTGGAAGCTTGGATCCCGGTTTCTCAGGGGCTGCTTGCAAGACCCTGCTATTGCCCAGCATCTCTCCTCTGCCCCTACGCCCGGGTAGGAAGCGAGTATTTTAGCCTGAGAAGCAGGGCTCTTGCAACTCTGGAGGAGAGCTAATCCTGCAGCCCACGTTCGTCCTGGGAAACCGCAAGGCGACCCTTGGCCTCAGTGTAGTGGCGAAATGGCCGCCGGACAGGTCTTGCCTGCCGCGGTTTCCGTGAGTTCTCCACCGTCTTCGGGCTTAAATGGAGAGCGAGGAGAGCTGTCGGCTCTCACAGAACTCTGGCCTCCGCACTGTTTGCCATGCAACTGCACGCAAGACCACACGTCTCCTCCCGACCTGCTGAGAAACAGGCATCCGTGTAGGCCCTTGTTAACACTTCCTGGCGTGCAGAGTCCAAGGCGACACGCTGTCCTCTGCCTTGGAAACCTACGTTGCCACAGCTTGCCAAACGCTACCGAAGGCAGTCCTAACCAGTCTCGTGTGCTGCGCAGCTTTGATTCGGTTACGAAAAGCCACCTGCATTGAGGTGAACACTCTGCTCAGCGTTCTTTCCGGGAGCTCACAATTGCCCCCTCTCTAGGTTAAGCAGGATGTCGAGGTGAGGTCCAAACTGAGCAAAGAGCACAATTGCTCACTTTGCAGTGGTAGTCGTCGTAAGAGGCATTGCCTACTAGGCCTTGCTAAGGTCTTCGTTCTGTTAGGGAAGTCGCCACACTTAGACGCCTGTAAAGGAAACTTTATTCAGCGAAGTTCCCAGTGTCTTGCGACGGTCTCCCTTCGCAGGGCCAATACAGCAGGGACTTAGGTTTGCTGCTAACTAGGCTAGGTGACCCTGCATACAGAAGCAGGCTTTTCCCTTTGGAAGCTTGGATCCCGGTTTCTCAGGGGCTGCTTGCAAGACCCTGCTATTGCCCAGCATCTCTCCTCTGCCCCTACGCCCGTGTAGGAAGCGAGTATTTTAGCCTGAGAAGCAGGGCTCTTGCAACTCTGGCGGAGAGCTAATCCTGCAGCCCACGTTCGTCCTGGGAAACCGCAAGGCGACCCTTGGCCTCAGTGTAGTGGCGAAATGGCCGCCGGACAGGTCTTGCCTGCCGCGGTTTCCATGAGTTCTCCACCGTCTTCGGGCTTAAATGGAGAGCGAGGAGAGCTGTCGGCTCTCACAGAACTCTGGCCTCCGCACTGTTTGCCATGCAGCCGAACGCAAGACCACACGTCTCCTCCCGGCCTGCTGAGAAACAGGCCGCCGTGCAGGCCCTTCGTAACACTTCTTGGCATGTAGACTCCAAGGCGACACGCTGTCCTCTTCCTTGGAAACCTACGTTGCCCCAGCATGCCAACGCTCACGAAGGCAGTCCGAGCCCGTCTCATGTGCTGGGCCACTTGCATTCAGTGAGGAAAAGCCACCTGCATTGAGGTGAACGCTCTGCTCAGCGTTCTTTCCGGGAGCTCACACTTGCCGCCTCTCTAGGTTAAGCATGAAGTCGTAGTGAGGACCAACCTGAGCAAAGAGCACAATTCCTCACGTTACACTGGTAGTCGTCGTAAGAGGAATTGCCAACTACGCCTGGCTGAGGCCTTCCCTGTGTTAAGGAACCAGCCACACTTAGAGGCCTTGAAAGAACAATTTATTCAGCGAAGTTCCCATTGTTTGGCAATGGTCAACCTTTGCAGCGCCAGTACTGCAGGGACTTAGGTTTGCTGCTAACAGGGCTAGGTGACCCTGCATACAGAAGCAGGCGTTTCCCTTTGGAAGCTTGGATCCCGGTTTCTCAGGGGCTGCTTGCAAGACCCTGCTATTGCCCAGCATCTCTCCTCTGCCCCTACGCCCGGGTAGGAAACGAGTATTTTAGCCTGAGAAGCAGGGCTCTTGCAACTCTGGAGGAGAGCTAATCCTGCAGCCCACGTTCGTCCTGGGAAACCGCAAGGCGACCCTTGGCCTCAGTGTAGTGGCGAAATGGCCGCTGGACACGTCTTGCCTGCCGCGGTTTCTGTGAGTTCTCCACCGTCTTCGGGCTTAAATGGAGAGCGAGGAGAGCTGTCGGCTCTCACAGAACTCTGGCCTCCGCACTGTTTGCCATGCAACTGCACGCAAGACCACACGTCTCCTCCCGACCTGCTGAGAAACAGGCATCCGTGTAGGCCCTTGTTAACATTTCCTGGCGTGCAGAGTCCAAGGCGACACGCTGTCCTCTGCCTTGGAAACCTACGTTGCCACAGCTTGCCAAACGCTACCGAAGGCAGTCCTAACCAGTCTCGTGTGCTGCGCAGCTTTGATTCGGTTACGAAAAGCCACCTGCATTGAGGTGAACACTCTGCTCAGCGTTCTTTCCGGGAGCTCACAATTGCCCCCTCTCTAGGTTAAGCAGGATGTCGAGGTGAGGTCCAAACTGAGCAAAGAGCACAATTGCTCACTTTGCAGTGGTAGTCGTCGTAAGAGGCATTGCCTACTAGGCCTTGCTAAGGTCTTCGTTCTGTTAGGGAAGTCGCCACACTTAGACGCCTGTAAAGGAAACTTTATTCAGCGAAGTTCCCAGTGTCTTGCGACGGTCTCCCTTCGCAGGGCCAATACAGCAGGGACTTAGGTTTGCTGCTAACTAGGCTAGGTGACCCTGCATACAGAAGCAGGCGTTTCCCTTTGGAAGCTTGGATCCCGGTTTCTCAGGGGCTGCTTGCAAGACCCTGCTATTGCCCAGCATCTCTCCTCTGCCCCTACGCCCGGGTAGGAAGCGAGTATTTTAGCCTGAGAAGCAGGGCTCTTGCAACTCTGGAGGAGAGTTAATCCTGCAGCCCACGTTCGTCCTGGGAAACCGCAAGGCGACCCTTGGCCTCAGTGTAGTGGCGAAATGGCCGCCGGACAGGTCTTGCCTGCCGCGGTTTCCGTGAGTTCTCCACCATCTTCGGGCTTAAATGGAGAGCGAGGAGAGCTGTCGGCTCTCACAGAACTCTGGCCTCCGCACTGTTTGCCATGCAGCCGAACGCAGGACCACACGTCTCCTCCCGACCTGCTGAGAAACAGGCATCCGTGTAGGCCCTTGTTAACATTTCCTGGCGTGCAGAGTCCAAGGCGACACGCTGTCCTCTTCCTTGGAAACCTACGTTGCCCCAGCATGCCAACGCTCACGAAGGCAGTCCGAGCCCGTCTCATGTGCTGGGCCACTTGCATTCAGTGAGGAAAAGCCACCTGCATTGAGGTGAACACTCTGCTCAGCGTTCTTTCCGGGAGCTCACACTTGCCGCCTCTCTAGGTTAAGCAGGAAGTCGTAGTGAGGACCAACCTGAGCAAAGAGCACAATTCCTCACGTTACACTGGTAGTCGTCGTAAGAGGAATTGCCAACTACGCCTGGCTGAGGCCTTCCCTGTGTTAAGGAACCAGCCACACTTAGAGGCCTTGAAAGAACAATTTATTCAGCGAAGTTCCCATTGTTTGGCGATGGTCAACCTTTGCAGCGCCAGTACTGCAGGGACTTAGGTTTGCTGCTAACAGGGCTAGGTGACCCTGCATACAGAAGCAGGCGTTTCCCTTTGGAAGCTTGGATCCCGGTTTCTCAAGGGCTGCTTGCAAGACCCTGCTATTGCCCAGCATCTCTCCTCTGCCCCTACGCCCGGGTAGGAAGCGAGTATTTTAGCCTGAGAAGCAGGGCTCTTGCAACTCTGGAGGAGAGCTAATCCTGCAGCCCACGTTCGTCCTGGGTAACCGCAAGGCGACCCTTGGCCTCAGTGTAGTGGCGAAATGGCCGCCGGACAGGTCTTGCCTGCCGCGGTTTCCGTGAGTTCTCCACCGTCTTCGGGCTTAAATGGAGAGCGAGGAGAGCTGTCGGCTCTCACAGAACTCTGGCCTCCGCACTGTTTGCCATGCAACTGCACGCAAGACCACACGTCTCCTCCCGACCTGCTGAGAAACAGGCATCCGTGTAGGCCCTTGTTAACATTTCCTGGCGTGCAGAGTCCAAGGCGACACGCTGTCCTCTGCCTTGGAAACCTACGTTGCCACAGCTTGCCAAACGCTACCGAAGGCAGTCCTAACCAGTCTCGTGTGCTGCGCAGCTTTGATTCGGTTACGAAAAGCCACCTGCATTGAGGTGAACACTCTGCTCAGCGTTCTTTCCGGGAGCTCACAATTGCCCCCTCTCTAGGTTAAGCAGGATGTCGAGGTGAGGTCCAAACTGAGCAAAGAGCACAATTGCTCACTTTGCAGTGGTAGTCGTCGTAAGAGGCATTGCCTACTAGGCCTTGCTAAGGTCTTCGTTCTGTTAGGGAAGTCGCCACACTTAGACGCCTGTAAAGGAAACTTTATTCAGCGAAGTTCCCAGTGTCTTGCGACGGTCTCCCTTCGCAGGGCCAATACAGCAGGGACTTAGGTTTGCTGCTAACTAGGCTAGGTGACCCTGCATACAGAAGCAGGCGTTTCCCTTTGGAAGCTTGGATCCCGGTTTCTCAGGGGCTGCTTGCAAGACCCTGCTATTGCCCAGCATCTCTCCTCTGCCCCTACGCCCGGGTAGGAAGCGAGTATTTTAGCCTGAGAAGCAGGGCTCCTGCAACTCTGGAGGAGAGCTAATCCTGCAGCCCACGTTCGTCCTGGGAAACCGCAAGGCGACCCTTGGCCTCAGTGTAGTGGCGAAATGGCCGCCGGACAGGTCTTGCCTGCCGCGGTTTCCGTGAGTTCTCCACCATCTTCGGGCTTAAATGGAGAGCGAGGAGAGCTGTCGGCTCTCACAGAACTCTGGCCTCCGCACTGTTTGCCATGCAGCCGAACGCAGGACCACACGTCTCCTCCCGACCTGCTGAGAAACAGGCATCCGTGTAGGCCCTTGTTAACATTTCCTGGCGTGCAGAGTCCAAGGCGACACGCTGTCCTCTTCCTTGGAAACCTACGTTGCCCCAGCATGCCAACGCTCACGAAGGCAGTCCGAGCCCGTCTCATGTGCTGGGCCACTTGCATTCAGTGAGGAAAAGCCACCTGCATTGAGGTGAACACTCTGCTCAGCGTTCTTTCCGGGAGCTCACACTTGCCGCCTCTCTAGGTTAAGCAGGAAGTCGTAGTGAGGACCAACCTGAGCAAAGAGCACAATTCCTCACGTTACACTGGTAGTCGTCGTAAGAGGAATTGCCAACTACGCCTGGCTGAGGCCTTCCCTGTGTTAAGGAACCAGCCACACTTAGAGGCCTTGAAAGAACAATTTATTCAGCGAAGTTCCCATTGTTTGGCGATGGTCAACCTTTGCAGCGCCAGTACTGCAGGGACTTAGGTTTGCTGCTAACAGGGCTAGGTGACCCTGCATACAGAAGCAGGCGTTTCCCTTTGGAAGCTTGGATCCCGGTTTCTCAAGGGCTGCTTGCAAGACCCTGCTATTGCCCAGCATCTCTCCTCTGCCCCTACGCCCGGGTAGGAAGCGAGTATTTTAGCCTGAGAAGCAGGGCTCTTGCAACTCTGGAGGAGAGCTAATCCTGCAGCCCACGTTCGTCCTGGGAAACCGCAAGGCGACCCTTGGCCTCAGTGTAGTGGCGAAATGGCCGCCGGACAGGTCTTGCCTGCCGCGGTTTCCGTGAGTTCTCCACCGTCTTCGGGCTTAAATGGAGAGCGAGGAGAGCTGTCGGCTCTCACAGAACTCTGGCCTCCGCACTGTTTGCCATGCAACTGCACGCAAGACCACACGTCTCCTCCCGACCTGCTGAGAAACAGGCATCCGTGTAGGCCCTTGTTAACATTTCCTGGCGTGCAGAGTCCAAGGCGACACGCTGTCCTCTGCCTTGGAAACCTACGTTGCCACAGCTTGCCAAACGCTACCGAAGGCAGTCCTAACCAGTCTCGTGTGCTGCGCAGCTTTGATTCGGTTACGAAAAGCCACCTGCATTGAGGTGAACACTCTGCTCAGCGTTCTTTCCGGGAGCTCACAATTGCCCCCTCTCTAGGTTAAGCAGGATGTCGAGGTGAGGTCCAAACTGAGCAAAGAGCACAATTGCTCACTTTGCAGTGGTAGTCGTCGTAAGAGGCATTGCCTACTAGGCCTTGCTAAGGTCTTCGTTCTGTTAGGGAAGTCGCCACACTTAGACGCCTGTAAAGGAAACTTTATTCAGCGAAGTTCCCAGTGTCTTGCGACGGTCTCCCTTCGCAGGGCCAATACAGCAGGGACTTAGGTTTGCTGCTAACTAGGCTAGGTGACCCTGCATACAGAAGCAGGCGTTTCCCTTTGGAAGCTTGGATCCCGGTTTCTCAGGGGCTGCTTGCAAGACCCTGCTATTGCCCAGCATCTCTCCTCTGCCCCTACGCCCGGGTAGGAAGCGAGTATTTTAGCCTGAAAAGCAGGGCTCTTGCAACTCTGGCGGAGAGCTAATCCTGCAGCCCACGTTCGTCCTGGGAAACCGCAAGGCGACCCTTGGCCTCAGTGTAGTGGCGAAATGGCCGCCGGACAGGTCTTGCCTGCCGCGGTTTCCGTGAGTTCTCCACCGTCTTCGGGCTTAAATGGAGAGCGAGGAGAGCTGTCGGCTCTCACAGAACTCTGGCCTCCGCACTGTTTGCCATGCAGCCGAACGCAAGACCACACGTCTCCTCCTGGCCTGCTGAGAAACAGGCCGCCGTGCAGGCCCTTCGTAACACTTCTTGGCATGTAGACTCCAAGGCGACACGCTGTCCTCTTCCTTGGAAACCTACGTTGCCCCAGCATGCCAACGCTCACGAAGGCAGTCCGAGCCCGTCTCATGTGCTGGGCCACTTGCATTCAGTGAGGAAAAGCCACCTGCATTGAGGTGAACACTCTGCTCAGCGTTCTTTCCGGGAGCTCACACTTGCCGCCTCTCTAGGTTAAGCAGGAAGTCGTAGTGAGGACCAACCTGAGCAAAGAGCACAATTCCTCACGTTACACTGGTAGTCGTCGTAAGAGGAATTGCCAACTACGCCTGGCTGAGGCCTTCCCTGTGTTAAGGAACCAGCCACACTTAGAGGCCTTGAAAGAACAATTTATTCAGCGAAGTTCCCATTGTTTGGCGATGGTCAACCTTTGCAGCGCCAGTACTGCAGGGACTTAGGTTTGCTGCTAACAGGGCTAGGTGACCCTGCATACAGAAGCAGGCGTTTCCCTTTGGAAGCTTGGATCCCGGTTTCTCAGGGGCTGCTTGCAAGACCCTGCTATTGCCCAGCATCTCTCCTCTGCCCCTACGCCCGGGTAGGAAGCGAGTATTTTAGCCTGAGAAGCAGGGCTCTTGCAACTCTGGAGGAGAGCTAATCCTGCAGCCCACGTTCGTCCTGGGAAACCGCAAGGCGACCCTTGGCCTCAGTGTAGTGGCGAAATGGCCGCCGGACAGGTCTTGCCTGCCGCGGTTTCCGTGAGTTCTCCACCGTCTTCGGGCTTAAATGGAGAGCGAGGAGAGCTGTCGGCTCTCACAGAACTCTGGCCTCCGCACTGTTTGCCATGCAACTGCACGCAAGACCACACGTCTCCTCCCGACCTGCTGAGAAACAGGCATCCGTGTAGGCCCTTGTTAACATTTCCTGGCGTGCAGAGTCCAAGGCGACACGCTGTCCTCTGCCTTGGAAACCTACGTTGCCACAGCTTGCCAAACGCTACCGAAGGCAGTCCTAACCAGTCTCGTGTGCTGCGCAGCTTTGATTCGGTTACGAAAAGCCACCTGCATTGAGGTGAACACTCTGCTCAGCGTTCTTTCCGGGAGCTCACAATTGCCCCCTCTCTAGGTTAAGCAGGATGTCGAGGTGAGGTCCAAACTGAGCAAAGAGCACAATTGCTCACTTTGCAGTGGTAGTCGTCGTAAGAGGCATTGCCTACTAGGCCTTGCTAAGGTCTTCGTTCTGTTAGGGAAGTCGCCACACTTAGACGCCTGTAAAGGAAACTTTATTCAGTAAAGTTCCCAGTGTCTTGCGACGGTCTCCCTTCGCAGGGCCAATACAGAAGGGACTTAGGTTTGCTGCTAACTAGGCTAGGTGACCCTGCATACAGAAGCAGGCTTTTCCCTTTGGAAGCTTGGATCCCGGTTTCTCAGGGGCTGCTTGCAAGACCCTGCTATTGCCCAGCATCTCTCCTCTGCCCCTACGCCCGGGTAGGAAGCGAGTATTTTAGCCTGAGAAGCAGGGCTCTTGCAACTCTGGAGGAGAGCTAAACCTGCAGCCCACGTTCGTCCTGGGAAACCGCAAGGCGACCCTTGGCCTCAGTGTAGTGGCGAAATGGCCGCCGGAGAGGTCTTGCCTGCCACGGTTTCCGTGAGTTCTCCACCGACTTCGGGCTTAAATGGAGAGCGAGGAGAGCTGTCGGCTCTCACAGAACTCTGGCCTCCGCACTGTTTGCCATGCAGCCGAACGCAAGACCACACGTCTCCTCCCGGCCTGCTGAGAAACAGGCCGCCGTGCAGGCCCTTCGTAACACTTCTTGGCATGTAGACTCCAAGGCGACACGCTGTCCTCTTCCTTGGAAACCTACGTTGCCCCAGTATGCCAACGCTCACGAAGGCAGTCCGAGCCCGTCTCATGTGCTGGGCCACTTGCATTCAGTGAGGAAAAGCCACCTGCATTGAGGTGAACACTCTGCTCAGCGTTCTTTCCGGGAGCTCACACTTGCCGCCTCTCTAGGTTAAGCAGGAAGTCGTAGTGAGGACCAACCTGAGCAAAGAGCACAATTCCTCACGTTACACTGGTAGTCGTCGTAAGAGGAATTGCCAACTACGCCTGGCTGAGGCCTTCCCTGTGTTAAGGAACCAGCCACACTTAGAGGCCTTGAAAGAACAATTTATTCAGCGAAGTTCCCATTGTTTGGCGATGGTCAACCTTTGCAGCGCCAGTACTGCAGGGACTTAGGTTTGCTGCTAACAGGGCTAGGTGACCCTGCATACAGAAGCAGGCGTTTCCCTTTGGAAGCTTGGATCCCGGTTTCTCAGGGGCTGCTTGCAAGACCCTGCTATTGCCCAGCATCTCCCCTCTGCCCCTACACCCGTGTAGGAAGCATTTTAGCCTGAGAAGCAGGGCTCTTGCAACTCTGGAGGAGAGCTAATCCTGCAGCCCACGTTCGTCCTGGGAAACCGCAAGGTGACCCTTGGCCTCAGTGTAGTGGCGAAATGGCCGCCGGACAGGTCTTGCCTGCCGCGGTTTCCGTGAGTTCTCCACCGTCTTCGGGCTTAAATGGAGAGCGAGGAGAGCTGTCGGCTCTCACAGAACTCTGGCCTCTGCACTGTTTGCCATGCAACTGCACGCAAGACCACACGTCTCCTCCCGACCTGCTGAGAAACAGGCATCCGTGTAGGCCCTTGTTAACATTTCCTGGCGTGCAGAGTCCAAGGCGACACGCTGTCCTCTGCCTTGGAAACCTACGTTGCCACAGCTTGCCAAACGCTACCGAAGGCAGTCCTAACCAGTCTCGTGTGCTGCGCAGCTTTGATTCGGTTACGAAAAGCCACCTGCATTGAGGTGAACACTCTGCTCAGCGTTCTTTCCGGGAGCTCACAATTGCCCCCTCTCTAGGTTAAGCAGGATGTCGAGGTGAGGTCCAAACTGAGCAAAGAGCACAATTGCTCACTTTGCAGTGGTAGTCGTCGTAAGAGGCATTGCCTACTAGGCCTTGCTAAGGTCTTCGTTCTGTTAGGGAAGTCGCCACACTTAGACGCCTGTAAAGGAAACTTTATTCAGCGAAGTTCCCAGTGTCTTGCGACGGTCTCCCTTCGCAGGGCCAATACAGCAGGGACTTAGGTTTGCTGCTAACTAGGCTAGGTGACCCTGCATACAGAAGCAGGCGTTTCCCTTTGGAAGCTTGGATCCCGGTTTCTCAGGGGCTGCTTGCAAGACCCTGCTATTGCCCAGCATCTCTCCTCTGCCCCTACGCCCGGGTAGGAAGCGAGTATTTTAGCCTGAGAAGCAGGGCTCTTGCAACTCTGGCGGAGAGCTAATCCTGCAGCCCACGTTCGTCCTGGGAAACCGCAAGGCGACCCTTGGCCTCAGTGTACTGGCGAAATGGCCGCCGGACAGGTCTTGCCTGCCGCGGTTTCCGTGAGTTCTCCACCATCTTCGGGCTTAAATGGAGAGCGAGGAGAGCTGTCGGCTCTCACAGAACTCTGGCCTCCGCACTGTTTGCCATGAAGCCGAACGCAAGACCGCACGTCTCCTCCCGGCCTGCTGAGAAACAGGCCACCGTGCAGGCCCTTCGTAACACTTCTTGGCATGTAGACTCCAAGGCGACACGCTGTCCTCTTCCTTGGAAACCTACGTTGCCCCAGCATGCCAACGCTCACGAAGGCAGTCTGAGCCCGTCTCATGTGCTGGGCCACTTGCATTCAGTGAGGAAAAGCCACCTGCATTGAGGTGAACACTCTGCTCAGCGTTCTTTCCGGGAGCTCACCCTTGCCGCCTCTCTAGGTTAAGCAGGAAGTCGTAGTGAGGACCAACCTGAGCAAAGAGCACAATTCCTCACGTTACACTGGTAGTCGTCGTAAGAGGAATTGCCAACTACGCCTGGCTGAGGCCTTCCCTGTGTTAAGGAACCAGCCACACTTAGAGGCCTTGAAAGAACAATTTATTCAGCGAAGTTCCCATTGTTTGGTGATGGTCAACCTTTGCAGCGCCAGTACTGCAGGGACTTAGGTTTGCTGCTAACAGGGCTAGGTGACCCTGCATACAGAAGCAGGCGTTTCCCTTTGGAAGCTTGGATCCCGGTTTCTCAGGGGCTGCTTGCAAGACCCTGCTATTGCCCAGCATCTGTCCTCTGCCCCTACACCCGGGTAGGAAGCGAGTATTTTAGCCTGAGAAGCAGGGCTCTTGCAACTCTGGAGGAGAGCTAATCCTGCAGCCCACGTTCGTCCTGGGAAACCGCAAGGCGACCCTTGGCCCCAGTGTAGTGGTGAAATGGCCGCCGCACAGGTCTTGCCTGCCGCGGTTTCCGTGAGTTCTCCACCGTCTTCGGGCTTAAATGGAGAGCGAGGAGAGCTGTCGGCTCTCACAGAACTCTGGCCTCCGCACTGTTTGCCATGCAACTGCACGCAAGACCACACGTCTCCTCCCGACCTGCTGAGAAACAGGCATCCGTGTAGGCCCTTGTTAACATTTCCTGGCGTGCAGAGTCCAAGGCGACACGCTGTCCTCTGCCTTGGAAACCTACGTTGCCACAGCTTGCCAAACGCTACCGAAGGCAGTCCTAACCAGTCTCGTGTGCTGCGCAGCTTTGATTCGGTTACGAAAAGCCACCTGCATTGAGGTGAACACTCTGCTCAGTGTTCTTTCCGGGAGCTCACAATTGCCCCCTCTCTAGGTTAAGCAGGATGTCGAGGTGAGGTCCAAACTGAGCAAAGAGCACAATTGCTCACTTTGCAGTGGTAGTCGTCGTAAGAGGCATTGCCTACTAGGCCTTGCTAAGGTCTTCGTTCTGTTAGGGAAGTCGCCACACTTAGACGCCTGTAAAGGAAACTTTATTCAGCGAAGTTCCCAGTGTCTTGCGACGGTCTCCCTTCGCAGGGCCAATACAGCAGGGACTTAGGTTTGCTGCTAACTAGGCTAGGTGACCCTGCATACAGAAGCAGGCGTTTCCCTTTGGAAGCTTGGATCCCGGTTTCTCAGGGGCTGCTTGCAAGACCCTGCTATTGCCCAGCATCTCTCCTCTGCCCCTACGCCTGGGTAGGAAGCGAGTATTTTAGCCTGAGAAGCAGGGCTCTTGCAACTCTGGCGGAGAGCTAATCCTGCAGCCCACGTTCGTCCTGGGAAACCGCAAGGCGACCCTTGGCCTCAGTGTAGTGGCGAAATGGCCGCCAGACAGGTCTTGCCTGCCGCGGTTTCCGTGAGTTCTCCACCGTCTTCGGGCTTAAATGGAGAGCGAGGAGAGCTGTCGGCTCTCACAGAACTCTGGCCTCCGCACTGTTTGCCATGCAACTGCACGCAAGACCGCACGTCTCCTCCCGGCCTGCTGAGAAACAGGCCGCCGTGCAGGCCCTTCGTAACACTTCTTGGCATGTAGACTCCAAGGCGACACGCTGTCCTCTTCCTTGGAAACCTACGTTGCCCCAGCATGCCAACGCTCACGAAGGCAGTCCGAGCCCGTCTCATGTGCTGGGCCACTTGCATTCAGTGAGGAAAAGCCACCTGCATTGAGCTGAACACTCTGCTCAGCGTTCTTTCCAGGAGCTCACACTTGCCGCCTCTCTAGGTTAAGCAGGAAGTCGTAGTGAGGACCAACCTGAGCAAAGAGCACAATTCCTCACGTTACACTGGTAGTCGTCGTAAGAGGAATTGCCAACTACGCCTGGCTGAGGCCTTCCCTGTGTTAAGGAACCAGCCACACTTAGAGGCCTTGAAAGAACAATTTATTCAGCGAAGTTCCCATTGTTTGGCGATGGTCAACCTTTGCAGCGCCAGTACTGCAGGGACTTAGGTTTGCTGCTAACAGGGCTAGGTGACCCTGCATACATACAGAAGCAGGCGTTTCCCTTTGGAAGCTTGGATCCCGGTTTCTCAAGGGCTGCTTGCAAGACCCTGCTATTGCCCAGCATCTCTCCTCTGCCCCTACGCCCGGGTAGGAAGCGAGTATTTTAGCCTGAGAAGCAGGGCTCTTGCAACTCTGGAGGAGAGCTAATCCTGCAGCCCACGTTCGTCCTGGGAAACCGCAAGGCGACCCTTGGCCTCAGTGAAGTGGCGAAATGGCCGCCGGACAGGTCTTGCCTGCCGCGGTTTCCGTGAGTTCTCCAGCGTCTTCGGGCTTAAATGGAGAGCGAGGAGAGCTGTCGGCTCTCACAGAACTCTGGCCTCCGCACTGTTTGCCATGCAACTGCACGCAAGACCACACGTCTCCTCCCGACCTGCTGAGAAACAGGCATCCGTGTAGGCCCTTGTTAACATTTCCTGGCGTGCAGAGTCCAAGGCGACACGCTGTCCTCTGCCTTGGAAACCTACGTTGCCACAGCTTGCCAAACGCTACCGAAGGCAGTCCTAACCAGTCTCGTGTGTTGCGCAGCTTTGATTCGGTTACGAAAAGCCACCTGCATTGAGGTGAACACTCTGCTCAGCGTTCTTTCCGGGAGCTCACAATTGCCCCCTCTCTAGGTTAAGCAGGATGTCGAGGTGAGGTCCAAACTGAGCAAAGAGCACAATTGCTCACTTTGCAGTGGTAGTCGTCGTAAGAGGCATTGCCTACTAGGCCTTGCTAAGGTCTTCGTTCTGTTAGGGAAGTCGCCACACTTAGACGCCTGTAAAGGAAACTTTATTCAGCGAAGTTCCCAGTGTCTTGCGACGGTCTCCCTTCGCAGGGCCAATACAGCAGGGACTTAGGTTTGCTGCTAACTAGGCTAGGTGACCCTGCATACAGAAGCAGGCGTTTCCCTTTGGAAGCTTGGATCCCGGTTTCTCAGGGGCTGCTTGCAAGACCCTGCTATTGCCCAGCATCTCTCCTCTGCCCCTACGCCCGGGTAGGAAGCGAGTATTTTAGCCTGAGAAGCAGGGCTCTTGCAACTCTGGCGGAGAGCTAATCCTGCAGCCCACGTTCGTCCTGGGAAACCGCAAGGTGACCCTTGGCCTCAGTGTAGTGGCGAAATGGCCGCCAGACAGGTCTTGCCTGCCGCGGTTTCCGTGAGTTCTCCACCGTCTTCGGGCTTAAATGGAGAGCGAGGAGAGCTGTCGGCTCTCACAGAACTCTGGCCTCTGCACTGTTTGCCATGCAGCTGAACGCAAGACCGCACGTCTCCTCCCGGCCTGTGAGAAACAGGCCACCGTGCAGGCCCTTCGTAACACTTCTTGGCATGTAGACTCCAAGGCGACACGCTGTCCTCTTCCTTGGAAACCTACGTTGCCCCAGCATGCCAACGCTCACGAAGGCAGTCCGAGCCCGTCTCATGTGCTGGGCCACTTGCATTCAGTGAGGAAAAGCCACCTGCATTGAGGTGAACACTCTGCTCAGCGTTCTTTCCGGGAGCTCACACTTGCCGCCTCTCTAGGTTAAGCAGGAAGTCGTAGTGAGGACCAACCTGAGCAAAGAGAACAATTCCTCACGTTACACTGGTAGTCGTCGTAAGAGGAATTGCCAACTACGCCTGGCTGAGGCCTTCCCTGTGTTAAGGAACCAGCCACACTTAGAGGCCTTGAAAGAACAATTTATTCAGCGAAGTTCCCATTGTTTGGCGATGGTCAACCTTTGCAGCGCCAGTACTGCAGGGACTTAGGTTTGCTGCTAACAGGGCTAGGTGACCCTGCATACAGAAGCAGGCGTTTCCCTTTGGAAGCTTGGATCCCGGTTTCTCAGGGGCTGCTTGCAAGACCCTGCTATTGCCCAGCATCTCTCCTCTGCCCTTACGCCCGGGTAGGAAACGAGTATTTTAGCCTGAGAAGCAGGGCTCTTGCAACTCTGGAGGAGAGCTAATCCTGCAGCCCACGTTCGTCCTGGGAAACCTCAAGGCGACCCTTGGCCTCAGTGTAGTGGCGAAATGGCCGCTGGACACGTCTTGCCTGCCGCGGTTTCCGTGAGTTCTCCACCGTCTTCGGGCTTAAATGGAGAGCGAGGAGAGCTGTCGGCTCTCACAGAACTCTGGACTCCGCACTGTTTGCCATGCAACTGCACGCAAGACCACACGTCTCCTCCCGACCTGCTGAGAAACAGGCATCCGTGTAGGCCCTTGTTAACATTTCCTGGCGTGCAGAGTCCAAGGCGACACGCTGTCCTCTGCCTTGGAAACCTACGTTGCCACAGCTTGCCAAACGCTACCGAAGGCAGTCCTAACCAGTCTCGTGTGCTGCGCAGCTTTGATTCGGTTACGAAAAGCCACCTGCATTGAGGTGAACACTCTGCTCAGCGTTCTTTCCGGGAGCTCACAATTGCCCCCTCTCTAGGTTAAGCAGGATGTCGAGGTGAGGTCCAAACTGAGCAAAGAGCACAATTGCTCACTTTGCAGTGGTAGTCGTCGTAAGAGGCATTGCCTACTAGGCCTTGCTAAGGTCTTCGTTCTGTTAGGGAAGTCGCCACACTTAGACGCCTGTAAAGGAAACTTTATTCAGCGAAGTTCCCAGTGTCTTGCGACGGTCTCCCTTCGCAGGGCCAATACCGCAGGGACTTAGGTTTGCTGCTAACTAGGCTAGGTGACCCTGCATACAGAAGCAGGCGTTTCCCTTTGGAAGCTTGGATCCCGGTTTCTCAGGGGCTGCTTGCAAGACCCTGCTATTGCCCAGCATCTCTCCTCTGCCCCTACGCCCGGGTAGGAAGCGAGTATTTTAGCCTGAGAAGCAGGGCTCTTGCAACTCTGGCGGAGAGCTAATCCTGCAGCCCACGTTCGTCCTGGGAAACCGCAAGGCGACCCTTGGCCTCAGTGTAGTGGCGAAATGGCCGCCAGACAGGTCTTGCCTGCCGCGGTTTCCGTGAGTTCTCGACCGTCTTCGGGCTTAAATGGAGAGCGAGGAGAGCTGTCGGCTCTCACAGAACTCTGGCCTCCGCACTGTTTGCCATGCAACTGCACGCAAGACCGCACGTCTCCTCCCGGCCTGCTGAGAAACAGGCCGCCGTGCAGGCCCTTCGTAACACTTCTTGGCATGTAGACTCCAAGGCGACACGCTGTCCTCTTCCTTGGAAACCTACGTTGCCCCAGCATGCCAACGCTCATGAAGGCAGTCCGAGCCCGTCTCATGTGCTGGGCCACTTGCATTCAGTGAGGAAAAGCCACCTGCATTGAGGTGAACATTCTGCTCAGCGTTCTTTCCGGGAGCTCACACTTGCCGCCTCTCTAGGTTAAGCAGGATGTCGTAGTGAGGACCAACCTGAGCAAAGAGCACAATTCCTCACGTTACACTGGTAGTCGTCGTAAGAGGAATTGCCAACTACGCCTGGCTGAGGCCTTCCCTGTGTTAAGGAACCAGCCACACTTAGAGGCCTTGAAAGAACAATTTATTCAGCGAAGTTCCCATTGTTTGGCGATGGTCAACCTTTGCAGCGCCAGTACTGCAGGGACTTAGGTTTGCTGCTAACAGGGCTAGGTGACCCTGCATACAGAAGCAGGCGTTTCCCTTTGGAAGCTTGGATCCCGGTTTCTCAGGGGCTGCTTGCAAGACCCTGCTATTGCCCAGCATCTCTCCTCTGCCCCTACGCCCGCGTAGGAAGCGAGTATTTTAGCCTGAGAAGCAGGGCTCTTGCAACTCTGGCGGAGAGCTAATCCTGCAGCCCACGTTCGTCCTGGGAAACCGCAAGGCGACCCTTGGCCTCAGTGTAGTGGCGAAATGGCCGCCGGACAGGTCTTGCCTGCCGCAGTTTCCGTGAGTTCTCCACCGTCTTCGGGCTTAAATGGAGAGCGAGGAGAGCTGTCGGCTCTCACAGAACTCTGGCCTCCGCACTGTTTGCCATGCAACTGCACGCAAGACCACACGTCTCCTCCCGACCTGCTGAGAAACAGGCATCCGTGTAGGCCCTTGTTAACATTTCCTGGCGTGCAGAGTCCAAGGCGACACGCTGTCCTCTGCCTTGGAAACCTACGTTGCCACAGCTTGCCAAACGCTACCGAAGGCAGTCCTAACCAGTCTCGTGTGCTGCGCAGCTTTGATTCGGTTACAAAAAGCCACCTGCATTGAGGTGAACACTCTGCTCAGCGTTCTTTCCGGGAGCTCACAATTGTCCCCTCTCTAGGTTAAGCAGGATGTCGAGGTGAGGTCCAAACTGAGCAAAGAGCACAATTGCTCACTTTGCAGTGGTAGTCGTCGTAAGAGGCATTGCCTACTAGGCCTTGCTAAGGTCTTCGTTCTGTTAGGGAAGTCGCCACACTTAGACGCCTGTAAAGGAAACTTTATTCAGCGAAGTTCCCAGTGTCTTGCGACGGTCTCCCTTCGCAGGGCCAATACAGCAGGGACTTAGGTTTGCTGCTAACTAGGCTAGGTGACCCTGCATACAGAAGCAGGCGTTTCCCTTTGGAAGCTTGGATCCCGGTTTCTCAGGGGCTGCTTGCAAGACCCTGCTATTGCCCAGCATCTCTCCTCTGCCCCTACGCCCGGGTAGGAAGCGAGTATTTTAGCCTGAGAAGCAGGGCTCTTGCAACTCTGGCGGAGAGCTAATCCTGCAGCCCACATTCGTCCTGGGAAACCACAAGGGGACCCTTGGCCTCAGTGTAGTGGCGAAATGGCCGCCGGACAGGTCTTGCCTGCCGCGGTTTCCGTGAGTTCTCCACCGTCTTCGGGCTTAAATGGAGAGCGAGGAGAGCTGTCGGCTCTCACAGAACTCTGGCCTCCGCACTGTTTGCCATGCAGCCGAACGCAAGACCACACGTCTCCTCCCGGCCTGCTGAGAAACAGGCCGCCGTGCAGGCCCTTCGTAACACTTCTTGGCATGTAGACTCCAAGGCGACACGCTGTCCTCTTCCTTGGAAACCTACGTTGCCCCAGCATGCCAACGCTCACGAAGGCAGTCCGAGCCCGTCTCATGTGCTGGGCCACTTGCATTCAGTGAGGAAAAGCCACCTGCATTGAGGTGAACACTCTGCTCAGCGTTCTTTCCGGGAGCTCACACTTGCCGCCTCTCTAGGTTAAGCAGGAAGTCGTAGTGAGGACCAACCTGAGCAAAGAGAACAATTCCTCACGTTACACTGGTAGTCGTCGTAAGAGGAATTGCCAACTACGCCTGGCTGAGGCCTTCCCTGTGTTAAGGAACCAGCCACACTTAGAGGCCTTGAAAGAACAATTTATTCAGTGAAGTTCCCATTGTTTGGCGATGGTCAACCTTTGCAGCGCCAGTACTGCAGGGACTTAGGTTTGCTGCTAACAGGGCTAGGTGACCCTGCATACAGAAGCAGGCATTTCCCTTTGGAAGCTTGGATCCCGGTTTCTCAGGGGCTGCTTGCAAGACCCTGTTATTGCCCAGCATCTCTCCTCTGCCCCTACGCCCGGGTAGGAAGCGAGTATTTTAGCCTGAGAAGCAGGGCTCTTGCAACTCTGGAGGAGAGCTAATCCTGCAGCCCACGTTCGTCCTGGGAAACCGCAAGGAGACCCTTGGCCTCAGTGTAGTGGCGAAATGGCCGCCGGACAGGTCTTGCCTGCCGTGGTTTCCGTGAGTTCTCCACCGTCTTCGGGCTTAAATGGAGAGCGAGGAGAGCTGTCGGCTCTCACAGAACTCTGGACTCCGCACTGTTTGCCATGCAACTGCACGCAAGACCACACGTCTCCTCCCGACCTGCTGAGAAACAGGCATCCGTGTAGGCCCTTGTTAACATTTCCTGGCGTGCAGAGTCCAAGGCGACACGCTGTCCTCTGCCTTGGAAACCTATGTTGCCACAGCTTGCCAAACGCTACCGAAGGCAGTCCTAACCAGTCTCGTGTGCTGCGCCGCTTTGATTCGGTTACGAAAAGCCACCTGCATTGAGGTGAACACTCTGCTCAGCGTTCTTTCCGGGATCTCACATTTGCCCCCTCTCTAGGTTAAGCAGGATGTCGAGGTGAGGTCCAAACTGAGCAAAGAGCACAATTGCTCACTTTGCAGTGGTAGTCGTCGTAAGAGGCATTGCCTACTAGGCCTTGCTAAGGTCTTCGTTCTGTTAGGGAAGTCGCCACACTTAGACGCCTGTAAAGGAAACTTTATTCAGCGAAGTTCCCAGTGTCTTGCGACGGTCTCCCTTCACAGGGCCAATACAGCAGGGACTTAGGTTTGCTGCTAACTAGGCTAGGTGACCCTGCATACAGAAGCAGGCGTTTCCCTTTGGAAGCTTGGATCCCGGTTTCTCAGGGGCTGCTTGCAAGACCCTGCTATTGCCCAGCATCTCTCCTCTGCCCCTACACCCGGGTAGGAAGCGAGTATTTTAGCCTGAGAAGCAGGGCTCTTGCAACTCTGGCGGAGAGCTAATCCTGCAGCCCACGTTCGTCCTGGGAAACCGCAAGGCGACCCTTGGCCTCAGTGTAGTGGCGAAATGGCCGCCGGACAGGTCTTGCCTGCCGCGGTTTCCGTGAGTTCTCCACCGTCTTCGGGCTTAAATGGAGAGCGAGGAGAGCTGTCGGCTCTCACAGAACTCTGGCCTCCGCACTGTTTGCCATGCAACTGCACGCAAGACCACACGTCTCCTCCCGACCTGCTGAGAAACAGGCATCCGTGTAGGCCCTTGTTAACATTTCCTGGCGTGCAGAGTCCAAGGCAACACGCTGTCCTCTGCCTTGGAAACCTACGTTGCCACAGCTTGCCAAACGCTACCGAAGGCAGTCCTAACCAGTCTCGTGTGCTGCGCAGCTTTGATTCGGTTACGAAAAGCCACCTGCATTGAGGTGAACACTCTGCTCAGCGTTCTTTCCGGGAGCTCACAATTGCCCCCTCTCTA
The DNA here is from genome assembly GCF_039906515.1 of Pseudorca crassidens. Classification (NCBI taxonomy): domain Eukaryota; kingdom Metazoa; phylum Chordata; class Mammalia; order Artiodactyla; family Delphinidae; genus Pseudorca; species Pseudorca crassidens. The sequence continues at coordinate 130,816,172 of NC_090301.1, read as the reverse complement.
GGTTAAGCAGGATGTCGAGGTGAGGTCCAAACTGAGCAAAGAGCACAATTGCTCACTTTGCAGTGGTAGTCGTCGTAAGAGGCATTGCCTACTAGGCCTTGCTAAGGTCTTCGTTCTGTTAGGGAAGTCGCCACACTTAGACGCCTGTAAAGGAAACTTTATTCAGCGAAGTTCCCAGTGTCTTGCGACGGTCTCCCTTCGCAGGGCCAATACAGCAGGGACTTAGGTTTGCTGCTAACTAGGCTAGGTGACCCTGCATACAGAAGCAGGCGTTTCCCTTTGGAAGCTTGGATCCCGGTTTCTCAGGGGCTGCTTGCAAGACCCTGCTATTGCCCAGCATCTCTCCTCTGCCCCTACGCCCGGGTAGGAAGCGAGTATTTTAGCCTGAGAAGCAGGGCTCTTGCAACTCTGGCGGAGAGCTAATCCTGCAGCCCACGTTCGTCCTGGGAAACCGCAAGGCGACCCTTGGCCTCAGTGTAGTGGCGAAATGGCCGCCGGACAGGTCTTGCCTGCCGCGGTTTCCGTGAGTTCTCCACTGTCTTCGGGCTTAAATGGAGAGCGAGGAGAGCTGTCGGCTCTCACAGAACTCTGGCCTCCGCACTGTTTGCCATGCAGCCGAACGCAAGACCGCACGTCTCCTCCCGGCCTGCTGAGAAACAGGCCGCCGTGCAGGCCCTTCGTAACACTTCTTGGCATGTAGACTCCAAGGCGACACGCTGTCCTCTTCCTTGGAAACCTACGTTGCCCCAGCATGCCAACGCTCATGAAGGCAGTCCGAGCCCGTCTCATGTGCTGGGCCACTTGCATTCAGTGAGGAAAAGCCACCTGCATTGAGGTGAACACTCTGCTCAGCGTTCTTTCCGGGAGCTCACACTTGCCGCCTCTCTAGGTTAAGCAGGAAGTCGTAGTGAGGACCAACCTGAGCAAAGAGCACAATTCCTCACGTTACACTGGTAGTCGTCGTAAGAGGAATTGCCAACTACGCCTGGCTGAGGCCTTCCCTGTGTTAAGGAACCAGCCACACTTAGAGGCCTTGAAAGAACAATTTATTCAGCGAAGTTCCCATTGTTTGGCGATGGTCAACCTTTGCAGCGCCAGTACTGCAGGGACTTAGGTTTGCTGCTAACAGGGCTAGGTGACCCTGCATACAGAAGCAGGCGTTTCCCTTTGGAAGCTTGGATCCCGGTTTCTCAGGGGCTGCTTGCAAGACCCTGCTATTGCCCAGCATCTCTCCTCTGCCCCTACGCCCGGGTAGGAAGCGAGTATTTTAGCCTGAGAAGCAGGGCTCTTGCAACTCTGGAGGAGAGCTAATCCTGCAGCCCACGTTCGTCCTGGGAAACCGCAAGGCGACCCTTGGCCTCAGTGTAGTGGCGAAATGGCCGCCGGACAGGTCTTGCCTGCCGCGGTTTCCGTGAGTTCTCCACCGTCTTCGGGCTTAAATGGAGAGCGAGGAGAGCTGTCGGCTCTCACAGAACTCTGGCCTCCGCACTGTTTGCCATGCAACTGCACGCAAGACCACACGTCTCCTCCCGACCTGCTGAGAAACAGGCATCCGTGTAGGCCCTTGTTAACATTTCCTGGCGTGCAGAGTCCAAGGTGACACGCTGTCCTCTGCCTTGGAAACCTACGTTGCCACAGCTTGCCAAACGCTACCGAAGGCAGTCCTAACCAGTCTCGTGTGCTGCGCAACTTTGATTCGGTTACGAAAAGCCACCTGCATTGAGGTGAACACTCTGCTCAGCGTTCTTTCCGGGAGCTCACAATTGCCCCCTCTCTAGGTTAAGCAGGATGTCGAGGTGAGGTCCAAACTGAGCAAAGAGCACAATTGCTCACTTTGCAGTGGTAGTCGTCGTAAGAGGCATTGCCTACTAGGCCTTGCTAAGGTCTTCGTTCTGTTAGGGAAGTCGCCACACTTAGACACCTGTAAAGGAAACTTTATTCAGCGAAGTTCCAGGTGTCTTGCGACGGTCTCCCTTCGCAGGGCCAATACAGCAGGGACTTAGGTTTGCTGCTAACTAGGCTAGGTGACCCTGCATACAGAAGCAGGCGTTTCCCTTTGGAAGCTTGGATCCCGGTTTCTCAGGGGCTGCTTGCAAGACCCTGCTATTGCCCAGCATCTCTCCTCTGCCCCTACGCCCGGGTAGGAAGCGAGTATTTTAGCCTGAGAAGCAGGGCTCTTGCAACTCTGGCAGAGAGCTAATCCTGCAGCCCACGTTCGTCCTGGGAAACCGCAAGGCGACCCTTGGCCTCAGTGTAGTGGCGAAATGGCCGCCGGACAGGTCTTGCCTGCCGCGGTTTCCGTGAGTTCTCCACCGTCTTCGGGCTTAAATGGAGAGCGAGGAGAGCTGTCGGCTCTCACAGAACTCTGGCCTCCGCACTGTTTGCCATGCAGCCGAACGCAAGAACGCACGTCTCCTCCCGGCCTGCTGAGAAACAGGCCGCCGTGCAGGCCCTTCGTAACACTTCTTGGCATGTAGACTCCAAGGCGACACGCTGTCCTCTTCCTTGGAAACCTACGTTGCCCCAGCATGCCAACGCTCATGAAGGCAGTCCGAGCCCGTCTCATGTGCTGGGCCACTTGCATTCAGTGAGGAAAAGCCACCTGCATTGAGGTGAACACTCTGCTCAGCGTTCTTTCCGGGAGCTCACACTTGCCGCCTCTCTAGGTTAAGCAGGAAGTCGTAGTGAGGACCAACCTGAGCAAAGAGCACAATTCCTCACGTTACACTGGTAGTCGTCGTAAGAGGAATTGCCAACTAGGCCTGGCTGAGGCCTTCCCTGTGTTAAGGAACCAGCCACACTTAGAGGCCTTGAAAGAACAATTTATTCAGCGAAGTTCCCATTGTTTGGCGATGGTCAACCTTTGCAGCGCCAGTACTGCAGGGACTTAGGTTTGCTGCTAACAGGGCTAGGTGACCCTGCATACAGAAGCAGGCGTTTCCCTTTGGAAGCTTGGATCCCGGTTTCTCAGGGGCTGCTTGCAAGACCCTGCTATTGCCCAGCATCTCTCCTCTGCCCCTACGCCCGGGTAGGAAGCGAGTATTTTAGCCTGAGAAGCAGGGCTCTTGCAACTCTGGCAGAGAGCTAATCCTGCAGCCCACGTTCGTCCTGGGAAACCGCAAGGCGACCCTTGGCCTCAGTGTAGTGGCGAAATGGCCGCCGGACAGGTCTTGCCTGCCGCGGTTTCCGTGAGTTCTCCACCGTCTTCGGGCTTAAATGGAGAGCGAGGAGAGCTGTCGGCTCTCACAGAACTCTGGCCTCCGCACTGTTTGCCATGCAACTGCACGCAAGACCACACGTCTCCTCCCGACCTGCTGAGAAACAGGCATCCGTGTAGGCCCTTGTTAACATTTCCTGGCATGCAGAGTCCAAGGCGACACGCTGTCCTCTGCCTTGGAAACCTACGTTGCCACAGCTTGCCAAACGCTACCGAAGGCAGTCCTAACCAGTCTCGTGTGCTGCGCAGCTTTGATTCGGTTACGAAAAGCCACCTGCATTGAGGTGAACACTCTGCTCAGCGTTCTTTCCGGGAGCTCACAATTGTCCCCTCTCTAGGTTAATCAGGATGTCGAGGTGAGGTCCAAACTGAGCAAAGAGCACAATTGCTCACTTTGCAGTGGTAGTCGTCGTAAGAGGCATTGCCTACTAGGCCTTGCTAAGGTCTTCGTTCTGTTAGGGAAGTCGCCACACTTAGACGCCTGTAAAGGAAACTTTATTCAGCGAAGTTCCCAGTGTCTTGCGACGGTCTCCCTTCGCAGGGCCAATACAGCAGGGACTTAGGTTTGCTGCTAACTAGGCTAGGTGACCCTGCATACAGAAGCAGGCCTTTCCCTTTGGAAGCTTGGATCCCGGTTTCTCAGGGGCTGCTTGCAAGACCCTGCTATTGCCCAGCATCTCTCCTCTGCCCCTACGCCCGGGTAGGAAGCGAGTATTTTAGCCTGAGAAGCAGGGCTCTTGCAACTCTGGCGGAGAGCTAATCCTGCAGCCCACGTTCGTCCTGGGAAACCACAAGGGGACCCTTGGCCTCAGTGTAGTGGCGAAATGGCCGCCGGACAGGTCTTGCCTGCCGCGGTTTCCGTGAGTTCTCCACCGTCTTCGGGCTTAAATGGAGAGCGAGGAGAGCTGTCGGCTCTCACAGAACTCTGGCTTCCGCACTGTTTGCCATGCAGCCGAACGCAAGACCACACGTCTCCTCCCGGCCTGCTGAGAAACAGACCGCCGTGCAGGCCCTTCGTAACACTTCTTGGCATGTAGACTCCAAGGCGACACGCTGTCCTCTTCCTTGGAAACCTACGTTGCCCCAGCATGCCAACGCTCACGAAGGCAGTCCGAGCCCGTCTCATGTGCTGGGCCACTTGCATTCAGTGAGGAAAAGCCACCTGCATTGAGGTGAACACTCTGCTCAGCGTTCTTTCCGGGAGCTCACACTTGCCGCCTCTCTAGGTTAAGCAGGAAGTCGTAGTGAGGACCAACCTGAAGAAAGAGAACAATTCCTCACGTTACACTGGTAGTCGTCGTAAGAGGAATTGCCAACTACGCCTGGCTGAGGCCTTCCCTGTGTTAAGGAACCAGCCACACTTAGAGGCCTTGAAAGAATAATTTATTCAGTGAAGTCCCCATTGTTTGGCGATGGTCAACCTTTGCAGCGCCAGTACTGCAGGGACTTAGGTTTGCTGCTAACAGGGCTAGGTGACCCTGCATACAGAAGCAGGCGTTTCCCTTTGGAAGCTTGGATCCCGGTTTCTCAGGGGCTGCTTGCAAGACCCTGTTATTTCCCAGCATCTCTCCTCTGCCCCTACGCCCGGGTAGGAAGCGAGTATTTTAGCCTGAGAAGCAGGGCTCTTGCAACTCTGGAGGAGAGCTAATCCTGCAGCCCACGTTCGTCCTGGGAAACCGCAAGGCGACCCTTGGCCTCAGTGTAGTGGCGAAATGGCCGCCGGACAGGTCTTGCCTGCCGTGGTTTCCGTGAGTTCTCCACCGTCTTCGGGCTTAAATGGAGAGCGAGGAGAGCTGTCGGCTCTCACAGAACTCTGGACTCCGCACTGTTTGCCATGCAACTGCACGCAAGACCACACGTCTCCTCCCGACCTGCTGAGAAACAGGCATCCGTGTAGGCCCTTGTTAACATTTCCTGGCGTGCAGAGTCCAAGGCGACACGCTGTCCTCTGCCTTGGAAACCTATGTTGCCACAGCTTGCCAAACGCTACCGAAGGCAGTCCTAACCAGTCTCGTGTGCTGCGCAGCTTTGATTCGGTTACGAAAAGCCACCTGCATTGAGGTGAACACTCTGCTCAGCGTTCTTTCCCTAAGCTCACAATTGCCCCCTCTCTAGGTTAAGCAGGATGTCGAGGTGAGGTCCAAACTGAGCAAAGAGCACAATTGCTCACTTTGCAGTGGTAGTCGTCGTAAGAGGCATTGCCTACTAGGCCTTGCTAAGGTCTTCGTTCTGTTAGGGAAGTCGCCACACTTAGACGCCTGTAAAGGAAACTTTATTCAGCGAAGTTCCCAGTGTCTTGCGACGGTCTCCCTTCGCAGGGCCAATACAGCAGGGACTTAGGTTTGCTGCTAACTAGGCTAGGTGACCCTGCATACAGAAGCAGGCGTTTCCCTTTGGAAGCTTGGATCCCGGTTTCTCAGGGGCTGCTTGCAAGACCCTGCTATTGCCCAGCATCTCTCCTCTGCCCCTACGCCCGGGTAGGAAGCGAGTATTTTAGCCTGAGAAGCAGGGCTCTTGCAACTCTGGCGGAGAGCTAATCCTGCAGCCCACGTTCGTCCTGGGAAACCGCAAGGCGACCCTTGGCCTCAGTGTAGTGGCGAAATGGCCGCCGGACAGGTCTTGCCTGCCGCGGTTTCCGTGAGTTCTCCACCGTCTTCGGGCTTAAATGGAGAGCGAGGAGAGCTGTCGGCTCTCACAGAACTCTGGCCTCCGCACTGTTTGCCATGCAACTGCACGCAAGACCACACGTCTCCTCCCGACCTGCTGAGAAACAGGCATCCGTGTAGGCCCTTGTTAACATTTCCTGGCGTGCAGAGTCCAAGGCGACACGCTGTCCTCTGCCTTGGAAACCTACGTTGCCACAGCTTGCCAAACGCTACCGAAGGCAGTCCTAACCAGTCTCGTGTGCTGCGCAGCTTTGATTCGGTTACGAAAAGCCACCTGCATTGAGGTGAACACTCTGCTCAGCGTTCTTTCCGGGAGCTCACAATTGCCCCCTCTCTAGGTTAAGCAGGATGTCGAGGTGAGGTCCAAACTGAGCAAAGAGCACAATTGCTCACTTTGCAGTGGTAGTCGTCGTAAGAGGCATTGCCTACTAGGCCTTGCTAAGGTCTTCGTTCTGTTAGGGAAGTCGCCACACTTAGACGCCTGTAAAGGAAACTTTATTCAGCGAAGTTCCCAGTGTCTTGCGACGGTCTCCCTTCGCAGGGCCAATACAGCAGGGACTTAGGTTTGCTGCTAACTAGGCTAGGTGACCCTGCATACAGAAGCAGGCGTTTCCCTTTGGAAGCTTGGATCCCGGTTTCTCAGGGGCTGCTTGCAAGACCCTGCTATTGCCCAGCATCTCTCCTCTGCCCCTACGCCCGGGTAGGAAGCGAGTATTTTAGCCTGAGAAGCAGGGCTCTTGCAACTCTGGCGGAGAGCTAATCCTGCAGCCCACGTTCGTCCTGGGAAACCGCAAGGCGACCCTTGGCCTCAGTGTAGTGGCGAAATGGCCGCCGGACAGGTCTTGCCTGCCGCGGTTTCCGTGAGTTCTCCATTGTCTTCGGGCTTAAATGGAGAGCGAGGAGAGCTGTCGGCTCTCACAGAACTCTGGCCTCCGCACTGTTTGCCATGCAGCCGAACGCAAGACCGCACGTCTCCTCCCGGCCTGCTGAGAAACAGGCCGCCGTGCAGGCCCTTCGTAACACTTCTTGGCATGTAGACTCCAAGGCGACACGCTGTCCTCTTCCTTGGAAACCTACGTTGCCCCAGCATGCCAACGCTCATGAAGGCAGTCCGAGCCCGTCTCATGTGCTGGGCCACTTGCATTCAGTGAGGAAAAGCCACCTGCATTGAGGTGAACACTCTGCTCAGCGTTCTTTCCGGGAGCTCACACTTGCCGCCTCTCTAGGTTAAGCAGGAAGTCGTAGTGAGGACCAACCTGAGCAAAGAGCACAATTCCTCACGTTACACTGGTAGTCGTCGTAAGAGGAATTGCCAACTACGCCTGGCTGAGGCCTTCCCTGTGTTAAGGAACCAGCCACACTTAGAGGCCTTGAAAGAACAATTTATTCAGCGAAGTTCCCATTGTTTGGCGATGGTCAACCTTTGCAGCGCCAGTACTGCAGGGACTTAGGTTTGCTGCTAACAGGGCTAGGTGACCCTGCATACAGAAGCAGGCGTTTCCCTTTGGAAGCTTGGATCCCGGTTTCTCAGGGGCTGCTTGCAAGACCCTGCTATTGCCCAGCATCTCTCCTCTGCCCCTACGCCCGGGTAGGAAGCGAGTATTTTAGCCTGAGAAGCAGGGCTCTTGCAACTCTGGAGGAGAGCTAATCCTGCAGCCCACGTTCGTCCTGGGAAACCGCAAGGCGACCCTTGGCCTCAGTGTAGTGGCGAAATGGCCGCCGGACAGGTCTTGCCTGCCGCGGTTTCCGTGAGTTCTCCACCGTCTTCGGGCTTAAATGGAGAGCGAGGAGAGCTGTCGGCTCTCACAGAACTCTGGCCTCCGCACTGTTTGCCATGCAACTGCACGCAAGACCACACGTCTCCTCCCGACCTGCTGAGAAACAGGCATCCGTGTAGGCCCTTGTTAACATTTCCTGGCGTGCAGAGTCCAAGGCGACACGCTGTCCTCTGCCTTGGAAACCTACGTTGCCACAGCTTGCCAAACGCTACCGAAGGCAGTCCTAACCAGTCTCGTGTGCTGCGCAACTTTGATTCGGTTACGAAAAGCCACCTGCATTGAGGTGAACACTCTGCTCAGCGTTCTTTCCGGGAGCTCACAATTGCCCCCTCTCTAGGTTAAGCAGGATGTCGAGGTGAGGTCCAAACTGAGCAAAGAGCACAATTGCTCACTTTGCAGTGGTAGTCGTCGTAAGAGGCATTGCCTACTAGGCCTTGCTAAGGTCTTCGTTCTGTTAGGGAAGTCGCCACACTTAGACACCTGTAAAGGAAACTTTATTCAGCGAAGTTCCCAGTGTCTTGCGACGGTCTCCCTTCGCAGGGCAAATACAGCAGGGACTTAGGTTTGCTGCTAACTAGGCTAGGTGACCCTGCATACAGAAGCAGGCGTTTCCCTTTGGAAGCTTGGATCCCGGTTTCTCAGGGGCTGCTTGCAAGACCCTGCTATTGCCCAGCATCTCTCCTCTGCCCCTACGCCCGGGTAGGAAGCGAGTATTTTAGCCTGAGAAGCAGGGCTCTTGCAACTCTGGCGGAGAGCTAATCCTGCAGCCCACGTTCGTCCTGGGAAACCACAAGGGGACCCTTGGCCTCAGTGTAGTGGCGAAATGGCCGCCGGACAGGTCTTGCCTGCCGCGGTTTCCGTGAGTTCTCCACCGTCTTCGGGCTTAAATGGAGAGCGAGGAGAGCTGTCGGCTCTCACAGAACTCTGGCCTCCGCACTGTTTGCCATGCAGCCGAACGCAAGACCACACGTCTCCTCCCGGCCTGCTGAGAAACAGGCCGCCGTGCAGGCCCTTCGTAACACTTCTTGGCATGTAGACTCCAAGGCGACACGCTGTCCTCTTCCTTGGAAACCTACGTTGCCCCAGCATGCCAACGCTCACGAAGGCAGTCCGAGCCCGTCTCATGTGCTGGGCCACTTGCATTCAGTGAGGAAAAGCCACCTGCATTGAGGTGAACACTCTGCTCAGCATTCTTTCCGGGAGCTCACACTTGCCGCCTCTCTAGGTTAAGCAGGAAGTCGTAGTGAGGACCAACCTGAGCAAAGAGCACAATTCCTCACGTTACACTGGTAGTCGTCGTAAGAGGAATTGCCAACTACGCCTGGCTGAGGCCTTCCCTGTGTTAAGGAACCAGCCACACTTAGAGGCCTTGAAAGAACAATTTATTCAGCGAAGTTCCCATTGTTTGGCGATGGTCAACCTTTGCAGCGCCAGTACTGCAGGGACTTAGGTTTGCTGCTAACAGGGCTAGGTGACCCTGCATACAGAAGCAGGCGTTTCCCTTTGGAAGCTTGGATCCCGGTTTCTCAGGGGCTGCTTGCAAGACCCTGCTATTGCCCAGCATCTCTCCTCTGCCCCTACGCCCGGGTAGGAAGCGAGTATTTTAGCCTGAGAAGCAGGGCTCTTGCAACTCTGGAGGAGAGCTAATCCTGCAGCCCACGTTCGTCCTGGGAAACCGCAAGGCGACCCTTGGCCTCAGTGTAGTGGCGAAATGGCCGCCGGACAGGTCTTGCCTGCCGTGGTTTCCGTGAGTTCTCCACCGTCTTCGGGCTTAAATGGAGAGCGAGGAGAGCTGTCGGCTCTCACAGAACTCTGGACTCCGCACTGTTTGCCATGCAACTGCACGCAAGACCACACGTCTCCTCCCGACCTGCTGAGAAACAGGCATCCGTGTAGGCCCTTGTTAACATTTCCTGGCGTGCAGAGTCCAAGGCGACACGCTGTCCTCTGCCTTGGAAACCTATGTTGCCACAGCTTGCCAAACGCTACCGAAGGCAGTCCTAACCAGTCTCGTGTGCTGCGCAGCTTTGATTCGGTTACGAAAAGCCACCTGCATTGAGGTGAACACTCTGCTCAGCGTTCTTTCCGGAAGCTCACAATTGCCCCCTCTCTAGGTTAAGCAGGATGTCGAGGTGAGGTCCAAACTGAGCAAAGAGCACAATTGCTCACTTTGCAGTGGTAGTCGTCGTAAGAGGCATTGCCTACTAGGCCTTGCTAAGGTCTTCGTTCTGTTAGGGAAGTCGCCACACTTAGACGCCTGTAAAGGAAACTTTATTCAGCGAAGTTCCCAGTGTCTTGCGACGGTCTCCCTTCGCAGGGCCAATACAGCAGGGACTTAGGTTTGCTGCTAACTAGGCTAGGTGACCCTGCATACAGAAGCAGGCGTTTCCCTTTGGAAGCTTGGATCCCGGTTTCTCAGGGGCTGCTTGCAAGACCCTGCTATTGCCCAGCATCTCTCCTCTGCCCCTACGCCCGGGTAGGAAGCGAGTATTTTAGCCTGAGAAGCAGGGCTCTTGCAACTCTGGCGGAGAGCTAATCCTGCAGCCCACGTTCGTCCTGGGAAACCGCAAGGCGACCCTTGGCCTCAGTGTAGTGGCGAAATGGCCGCCGGACAGGTCTTGCCTGCCGCGGTTTCCGTGAGTTCTCCACCGTCTTCGGGCTTAAATGGAGAGCGAGGAGAGCTGTCGGCTCTCACAGAACTCTGGCCTCCGCACTGTTTGCCATGCAACTGCACGCAAGACCACACGTCTCCTCCCGACCTGCTGAGAAACAGGCATCCGTGTAGGCCCTTGTTAACATTTCCTGGCGTGCAGAGTCCAAGGCGACACGCTGTCCTCTGCCTTGGAAACCTACGTTGCCACAGCTTGCCAAACGCTACCGAAGGCAGTCCTAACCAGTCTCGTGTGCTGCGCAGCTTTGATTCGGTTACGAAAAGCCACCTGCATTGAGGTGAACACTCTGCTCAGCGTTCTTTCCGGGAGCTCACAATTGCCCCCTCTCTAGGTTAAGCAGGATGTCGAGGTGAGGTCCAAACTGAGCAAAGAGCACAATTGCTCACTTTGCAGTGGTAGTCGTCGTAAGAGGCATTGCCTACTAGGCCTTGCTAAGGTCTTCGTTCTGTTAGGGAAGTCGCCACACTTAGACGCCTGTAAAGGAAACTTTATTCAGCGAAGTTCCCAGTGTCTTGCGACGGTCTCCCTTCGCAGGGCCAATACAGCAGGGACTTAGGTTTGCTGCTAACTAGGCTAGGTGACCCTGCATACAGAAGCAGGCGTTTCCCTTTGGAAGCTTGGATCCCGGTTTCTCAGGGGCTGCTTGCAAGACCCTGCTATTGCCCAGCATCTCTCCTCTGCCCCTACGCCCGGGTAGGAAGCGAGTATTTTAGCCTGAGAAGCAGGGCTCTTGCAACTCTGGCGGAGAGCTAATCCTGCAGCCCACGTTCGTCCTGGGAAACCGCAAGGCGACCCTTGGCCTCAGTGTAGTGGCGAAATGGCCGCCGGACAGGTCTTGCCTGCCGCGGTTTCCGTGAGTTCTCCATTGTCTTCGGGCTTAAATGGAGAGCGAGGAGAGCTGTCGGCTCTCACAGAACTCTGGCCTCCGCACTGTTTGCCATGCAGCCGAACGCAAGACCGCACGTCTCCTCCCGGCCTGCTGAGAAACAGGCCGCCGTGCAGGCCCTTCGTAACACTTCTTGGCATGTAGACTCCAAGGCGACACGCTGTCCTCTTCCTTGGAAACCTACGTTGCCCCAGCATGCCAACGCTCATGAAGGCAGTCCGAGCCCGTCTCATGTGCTGGGCCACTTGCATTCAGTGAGGAAAAGCCACCTGCATTGAGGTGAACACTCTGCTCAGCGTTCTTTCCGGGAGCTCACACTTGCCGCCTCTCTAGGTTAAGCAGGAAGTCGTAGTGAGGACCAACCTGAGCAAAGAGCACAATTCCTCACGTTACACTGGTAGTCGTCGTAAGAGGAATTGCCAACTACGCCTGGCTGAGGCCTTCCCTGTGTTAAGGAACCAGCCACACTTAGAGGCCTTGAAAGAACAATTTATTCAGCGAAGTTCCCATTGTTTGGCGATGGTCAACCTTTGCAGCGCCAGTACTGCAGGGACTTAGGTTTGCTGCTAACAGGGCTAGGTGACCCTGCATACAGAAGCAGGCGTTTCCCTTTGGAAGCTTGGATCCCGGTTTCTCAGGGGCTGCTTGCAAGACCCTGCTATTGCCCAGCATCTCTCCTCTGCCCCTACGCCCGGGTAGGAAGCGAGTATTTTAGCCTGAGAAGCAGGGCTCTTGCAACTCTGGAGGAGAGCTAATCCTGCAGCCCACGTTCGTCCTGGGAAACCGCAAGGCGACCCTTGGCCTCAGTGTAGTGGCGAAATGGCCGCCGGACAGGTCTTGCCTGCCGCGGTTTCCGTGAGTTCTCCACCGTCTTCGGGCTTAAATGGAGAGCGAGGAGAGCTGTCGGCTCTCACAGAACTCTGGCCTCCGCACTGTTTGCCATGCAACTGCACGCAAGACCACACGTCTCCTCCCGACCTGCTGAGAAACAGGCATCCGTGTAGGCCCTTGTTAACATTTCCTGGCGTGCAGAGTCCAAGGCGACACGCTGTCCTCTGCCTTGGAAACCTACGTTGCCACAGCTTGCCAAACGCTACCGAAGGCAGTCCTAACCAGTCTCGTGTGCTGCGCAACTTTGATTCGGTTACGAAAAGCCACCTGCATTGAGGTGAACACTCTGCTCAGCGTTCTTTCCGGGAGCTCACAATTGCCCCCTCTCTAGGTTAAGCAGGATGTCGAGGTGAGGTCCAAACTGAGCAAAGAGCACAATTGCTCACTTTGCAGTGGTAGTCGTCGTAAGAGGCATTGCCTACTAGGCCTTGCTAAGGTCTTCGTTCTGTTAGGGAAGTCGCCACACTTAGACACCTGTAAAGGAAACTTTATTCAGCGAAGTTCCCAGTGTCTTGCGACGGTCTCCCTTCGCAGGGCAAATACAGCAGGGACTTAGGTTTGCTGCTAACTAGGCTAGGTGACCCTGCATACAGAAGCAGGCGTTTCCCTTTGGAAGCTTGGATCCCGGTTTCTCAGGGGCTGCTTGCAAGACCCTGCTATTGCCCAGCATCTCTCCTCTGCCCCTACGCCCGGGTAGGAAGCGAGTATTTTAGCCTGAGAAGCAGGGCTCTTGCAACTCTGGCAGAGAGCTAATCCTGCAGCCCACGTTCGTCCTGGGAAACCGCAAGGCGACCCTTGGCCTCAGTGTAGTGGCGAAATGGCCGCCGGACAGGTCTTGCCTGCCGCGGTTTCCGTGAGTTCTCCACCGTCTTCGGGCTTAAATGGAGAGCGAGGAGAGCTGTCGGCTCTCACAGAACTCTGGCCTCCGCACTGTTTGCCATGCAGCCGAACGCAAGACCGCACGTCTCCTCCCGGCCTGCTGAGAAACAGGCCGCCGTGCAGGCCCTTCGTAACACTTCTTGGCATGTAGACTCCAAGGCGACACGCTGTCCTCTTCCTTGGAAACCTACGTTGCCCCAGCATGCCAACGCTCATGAAGGCAGTCCGAGCCCGTCTCATGTGCTGGGCCACTTGCATTCAGTGAGGAAAAGCCACCTGCATTGAGGTGAACACTCTGCTCAGCGTTCTTTCCGGGAGCTCACACTTGCCGCCTCTCTAGGTTAAGCAGGAAGTCGTAGTGAGGACCAACCTGAGCAAAGAGCACAATTCCTCACGTTACACTGGTAGTCGTCGTAAGAGGAATTGCCAACTAGGCCTGGCTGAGGCCTTCCCTGTGTTAAGGAACCAGCCACACTTAGAGGCCTTGAAAGAACAATTTATTCAGCGAAGTTCCCATTGTTTGGCGATGGTCAACCTTTGCAGCGCCAGTACTGCAGGGACTTAGGTTTGCTGCTAACAGGGCTAGGTGACCCTGCATACAGAAGCAGGCATTTCCCTTTGGAAGCTTGGATCCCGGTTTCTCAGGGGCTGCTTGCAAGACCCTGCTATTGCCCAGCATCTCTCCTCTGCCCCTACGCCCGGGTAGGAAGCGAGTATTTTAGCCTGAGAAGCAGGGCTCTTGCAACTCTGGCGGAGAGCTAATCCTGCAGCCCACGTTCGTCCTGGGAAACCGCAAGGCGACCCTTGGCCTCAGTGTAGTGGCGAAATGGCCGCCGGACAGGTCTTGCCTGCCGCGGTTTCCGTGAGTTCTCCATTGTCTTCGGGCTTAAATGGAGAGCGAGGAGAGCTGTCGGCTCTCACAGAACTCTGGCCTCCGCACTGTTTGCCATGCAGCCGAACGCAAGACCGCACGTCTCCTCCCGGCCTGCTGAGAAACAGGCCGCCGTGCAGGCCCTTCGTAACACTTCTTGGCATGTAGACTCCAAGGCGACACGCTGTCCTCTTCCTTGGAAACCTACGTTGCCCCAGCATGCCAACGCTCATGAAGGCAGTCCGAGCCCGTCTCATGTGCTGGGCCACTTGCATTCAGTGAGGAAAAGCCACCTGCATTGAGGTGAACACTCTGCTCAGCGTTCTTTCCGGGAGCTCACACTTGCCGCCTCTCTAGGTTAAGCAGGAAGTCGTAGTGAGGACCAACCTGAGCAAAGAGCACAATTCCTCACGTTACACTGGTAGTCGTCGTAAGAGGAATTGCCAACTACGCCTGGCTGAGGCCTTCCCTGTGTTAAGGAACCAGCCACACTTAGAGGCCTTGAAAGAACAATTTATTCAGCGAAGTTCCCATTGTTTGGCGATGGTCAACCTTTGCAGCGCCAGTACTGCAGGGACTTAGGTTTGCTGCTAACAGGGCTAGGTGACCCTGCATACAGAAGCAGGCGTTTCCCTTTGGAAGCTTGGATCCCGGTTTCTCAGGGGCTGCTTGCAAGACCCTGCTATTGCCCAGCATCTCTCCTCTGCCCCTACGCCCGGGTAGGAAGCGAGTATTTTAGCCTGAGAAGCAGGGCTCTTGCAACTCTGGAGGAGAGCTAATCCTGCAGCCCACGTTCGTCCTGGGAAACCGCAAGGCGACCCTTGGCCTCAGTGTAGTGGCGAAATGGCCGCCGGACAGGTCTTGCCTGCCGCGGTTTCCGTGAGTTCTCCACCGTCTTCGGGCTTAAATGGAGAGCGAGGAGAGCTGTCGGCTCTCACAGAACTCTGGCCTCCGCACTGTTTGCCATGCAACTGCACGCAAGACCACACGTCTCCTCCCGACCTGCTGAGAAACAGGCATCCGTGTAGGCCCTTGTTAACATTTCCTGGCGTGCAGAGTCCAAGGCGACACGCTGTCCTCTGCCTTGGAAACCTACGTTGCCACAGCTTGCCAAACGCTACCGAAGGCAGTCCTAACCAGTCTCGTGTGCTGCGCAACTTTGATTCGGTTACGAAAAGCCACCTGCATTGAGGTGAACACTCTGCTCAGCGTTCTTTCCGGGAGCTCACAATTGCCCCCTCTCTAGGTTAAGCAGGATGTCGAGGTGAGGTCCAAACTGAGCAAAGAGCACAATTGCTCACTTTGCAGTGGTAGTCGTCGTAAGAGGCATTGCCTACTAGGCCTTGCTAAGGTCTTCGTTCTGTTAGGGAAGTCGCCACACTTAGACACCTGTAAAGGAAACTTTATTCAGCGAAGTTCCCAGTGTCTTGCGACGGTCTCCCTTCGCAGGGCAAATACAGCAGGGACTTAGGTTTGCTGCTAACTAGGCTAGGTGACCCTGCATACAGAAGCAGGCGTTTCCCTTTGGAAGCTTGGATCCCGGTTTCTCAGGGGCTGCTTGCAAGACCCTGCTATTGCCCAGCATCTCTCCTCTGCCCCTACGCCCGGGTAGGAAGCGAGTATTTTAGCCTGAGAAGCAGGGCTCTTGCAACTCTGGCAGAGAGCTAATCCTGCAGCCCACGTTCGTCCTGGGAAACCGCAAGGCGACCCTTGGCCTCAGTGTAGTGGCGAAATGGCCGCCGGACAGGTCTTGCCTGCCGCGGTTTCCGTGAGTTCTCCACCGTCTTCGGGCTTAAATGGAGAGCGAGGAGAGCTGTCGGCTCTCACAGAACTCTGGCCTCCGCACTGTTTGCCATGCAGCCGAACGCAAGACCGCACGTCTCCTCCCGGCCTGCTGAGAAACAGGCCGCCGTGCAGGCCCTTCGTAACACTTCTTGGCATGTAGACTCCAAGGCGACACGCTGTCCTCTTCCTTGGAAACCTACGTTGCCCCAGCATGCCAACGCTCATGAAGGCAGTCCGAGCCCGTCTCATGTGCTGGGCCACTTGCATTCAGTGAGGAAAAGCCACCTGCATTGAGGTGAACACTCTGCTCAGCGTTCTTTCCGGGAGCTCACACTTGCCGCCTCTCTAGGTTAAGCAGGAAGTCGTAGTGAGGACCAACCTGAGCAAAGAGCACAATTCCTCACGTTACACTGGTAGTCGTCGTAAGAGGAATTGCCAACTAGGCCTGGCTGAGGCCTTCCCTGTGTTAAGGAACCAGCCACACTTAGAGGCCTTGAAAGAACAATTTATTCAGCGAAGTTCCCATTGTTTGGCGATGGTCAACCTTTGCAGCGCCAGTACTGCAGGGACTTAGGTTTGCTGCTAACAGGGCTAGGTGACCCTGCATACAGAAGCAGGCATTTCCCTTTGGAAGCTTGGATCCCGGTTTCTCAGGGGCTGCTTGCAAGACCCTGCTATTGCCCAGCATCTCTCCTCTGCCCCTACGCCCGGGTAGGAAGCGAGTATTTTAGCCTGAGAAGCAGGGCTCTTGCAACTCTGGAGGAGAGCTAATCCTGCAGCCCACGTTCGTCCTGGGAAACCGCAAGGAGACAGTTGGCCTCAGTGTAGTGGTGAAATGGCCGCCGGACAGGTCTTGCCTGCCGCGGTTTCCGTGAGTTCTCCACCGTCTTCGGGCTTAAATGGAGAGCGAGGAGAGCTGTCGGCTCTCACAGAACTCTGGCCTCCGCACTGTTTGCCATGCAACTGCACGCAAGACCACACGTCTCCTCCCGACCTGCTGAGAAACAGGCATCCGTGTAGGCCCTTGTTAACATTTCCTGGCGTGCAGAGTCCAAGGCGACACGCTGTCCTCTGCCTTGGAAACCTACGTTGCCACAGCTTGCCAAACGCTACCGAAGGCAGTCCTAACCAGTCTCGTGTGCTGCGCAGCTTTGATTCGGTTACGAAAAGCCACCTGCATTGAGGTGAACACTCTGCTCAGCGTTCTTTCCGGGAGCTCACAATTGCCCCCTCTCTAGGTTAAGCAGGATGTCGAGGTGAGGTCCAAACTGAGCAAAGAGCACAATTGCTCACTTTGCAGTGGTAGTCGTTGTAAGAGGCATTGCCTACTAGGCCTTGCTAAGGTCTTCGTTCTGTTAGGGAAGTCGCCACACTTAGACGCCTGTAAAGGAAACTTTATTCAGCGAAGTTCCCAGTGTCTTGCGACGGTCTCCCTTCGCAGGGCCAATACAGCAGGGACTTAGGTTTGCTGCTAACTAGGCTAGGTGACCCTGCATACAGAAGCAGGCATTTCCCTTTGGAAGCTTGGATCCCGGTTTCTCAGGGGCTGCTTGCAAAACCCTGCTATTGCCCAGCATCTCTCCTCTGCCCCTACGCCCGGGTAGGAAGCGAGTATTTTAGCCTGAGAAGCAGGGCTCTTGCAACTCTGGAGGAGAGCTAATCCTGCAGCCCACGTTCGTCCTGGGAAACCGCAAGGCGACCCTTGGCCTCAGTGTAGTGGCGAAATGGCCGCCGGACAGGTCTTGCCTGCCGCGGTTTCCGTGAGTTCTCCACCGTCTTCGGGCTTAAATGGAGAGAGAGGAGAGCTGTCGGCTCTCACAGAACTCTGGCCTCCGCACTGTTTGCCATGCAGCCGAACGCAAGACCACACGTCTCCTCCCGGCCTGCTGAGAAACAGGCCGCCGTGCAGGCCCTTCGTAACACTTCTTGGCATGTAGACTCCAAGGCGACACGCTGTCCTCTTCGTTGGAAACCTACGTTGCCCCAGCATGCCAAAGCTCACGAAGGCAGTCCGAGCCCATCTCATGTGCTGGGCCACTTGCATTCAGTGAGGAAAAGCCACCTGCATTGAGGTGAACACTCTGCTCAGCGTTCTTTCCGGGAGCTCACACTTGCCGCCTCTCTAGGTTAAGCAGGAAGTCATAGTGAGGACCAACCTGAGCAAAGAGCACAATTCCTCACGTTACACTGGTAGTCGTCGTAAGAGGAATTGCCAACTACGCCTGGCTGAGGCCTTCCCTGTGTTAAGGAACCAGCCACACTTAGAGGCCTTGAAAGAACAATTTATTCAGCGAAGTTCCCATTGTTTGGCGATGGTCAACCTTTGCAGCGCCAGTACTGCAGGGACTTAGGTTTGCTGCTAACAGGGCTAGGTGACCCTGCATACAGAAGCAGGCGTTTCCCTTTGGAAGCTTGGATCCCGGTTTCTCAGGGGCTGCTTACAAGACCCTGCTATTGCCCAGCATCTCTCCTCTGCCCCTACGCCCGGGTAGGAAGCGAGTATTTTAGCCTGAGAAGCAGGGCTCTTGCAACTCTGGAGGAGAGCTAATCCTGCAGCCCACGTTCGTCCTGGGAAACCGCAAGGCGACCCTTGGCCTCAGTGTAGTGGCGAAATGGCCGCCGGACAGGTCTTGCCTGCCGCGGTTTCCGTGAGTTCTCCACCGTCTTCGGGCTTAAATGGAGAGCGAGGAGAGCTGTCGGCTCTCACAGAACTCTGGCCTCCGCACTGTTTGCCATGCAACTGCACGCAAGACCACACGTCTCCTCCCGACCTGCTGAGAAACAGGCATCCGTGTAGGCCCTTGTTAACATTTCCTGGCGTGCAGAGTCCAAGGCGACACGCTGTCCTCTGCCTTGGAAACCTACGTTGCCACAGCTTGCCAAACGCTACCGAAGGCAGTCCTAACCAGTCTCGTGTGCTGCGCAGCTTTGATTCGGTTACGAAAAGCCACCTGCATTGAGGTGAACACTCTGCTCAGCGTTCTTTCCGGGAGCTCACAATTGCCCCCTCTCTAGGTTAAGCAGGATGTCGAGGTGAGGTCCAAACTGAGCAAAGAGCACAATTGCTCACTTTGCAGTGGTAGTCGTCGTAAGAGGCATTGCCTACTAGGCCTTGCTAAGGTCTTCGTTCTGTTAGGGAAGTCGCCACACTTAGACGCCTGTAAAGGAAACTTTATTCAGCGAAGTTCCCAGTGTCTTGCGACGATCTCCCTTCGCAGGGCCAATACAGCAGGGACTTAGGTTTGCTGCTAACTAGGCTAGGTGACCCTGCATACAGAAGCAGGCGTTTCCCTTTGGAAGCTTGGATCCCGGTTTCTCAGGGGCTGCTTGCAAGACCCTGCTATTGCCCAGCATCTCTCCTCTGCCCCTACGCCCGGGTAGGAAGCGAGTATTTTAGCCTGAGAAGCAGGGCTCTTGCAACTCTGGCGGAGAGCTAATCCTGCAGCCCACGTTCGTCCTGGGAAACTGCAAGGCGACCCTTGGCCTCAGTGTAGTGGCGAAATGGCCGCCAGACAGGTCTTGCCTGCCGCGGTTTCCGTGAGTTCTCCACCGTCTTCGGGCTTAAATGGAGAGCGAGGAGAGCTGTCGGCTCTCACAGAACTCTGGCCTCCGCACTGTTTGCCATGCAGCCGAACGCAAGACCGCACGTCTCCTCCCGGCCTGCTGAGAAACAGGCCACCGTGCAGGCCCTTCGTAACACTTCTTGGCATGTAGACTCCAAGGCGACACGCTGTCCTCTTCCTTGGAAACCTACGTTGCCCCAGCATGCCAACGCTCACGAAGGCAGTCCGAGCCCGTCTCATGTGCTGGGCCACTTGCATTCAGTGAGGAAAAGCCACCTGCATTGAGGTGAACACTCTGCTCAGCGTTCTTTCCGGGAGCTCACACTTGCCGCCTCTCTAGGTTAAGCAGGAAGTCGTAGTGAGGACCAACCTGAGCAAAGAGCACAATTCCTCACGTTACACTGGTAGTCGTCGTAAGAGGAATTGCCAACTACGCCTGGCTGAGGCCTTCCCTGTGTTAAGGAACCAGCCACACTTAGAGGCCTTGAAAGAACAATTTATTCAGCGAAGTTCCCATTGTTTGGCGATGGTCAACCTTTGCAGCGCCAGTACTGCAGGGACTTAGGTTTGCTGCTAACAGGGCTAGGTGACCCTGCATACAGAAGCAGGCGTTTCCCTTTGGAAGCTTGGATCCCGGTTTCTCAGGGGCTGCTTGCAAGACCCTGCTATTGCCCAGCATCTCTCCTCTGCCCCTACGCCCGGGTAGGAAGCGAGTATTTTAGCCTGAGAAGCAGGGCTCTTGCAACTCTGGAGGAGAGCTAATCCTGCAGCCCACGTTCGTCCTGGGAAACCGCAAGGCGACCCTTGGCCTCAGTGTAGTGGCGAAATGGCCGCCGGACAGGTCTTGCCTGCCGCGGTTTCCGTGAGTTCTCCACCGTCTTCGGGCTTAAATGGAGAGCGAGGAGAGCTGTCGGCTCTCACAGAACTCTGGACTCCGCACTGTTTGCCATGCAACTGCACGCAAGACCACACGTCTCCTCCCGACCTGCTGAGAAACAGGCATCCGTGTAGGCCCTTGTTAACATTTCCTGGCGTGCAGAGTCCAAGGCGACACGCTGTCCTCTGCCTTGGAAACCTACGTTGCCACAGCTTGCCAAACGCTACCGAAGGCAGTCCTAACCAGTCTCGTGTGCTGCGCAGCTTTGATTCGGTTACGAAAAGCCACCTGCATTGAGGTGAACACTCTGCTCAGCGTTCTTTCCGGGAGCTCACAATTGCCCCCTCTCTAGGTTAAGCAGGATGTCGAGGTGAGGTCCAAACTGAGCAAAGAGCACAATTGCTCACTTTGCAGTGGTAGTCGTCGTAAGAGGCATTGCCTACTAGGCCTTGCTAAGGTCTTCGTTCTGTTAGGGAAGTCGCCACACTTAGACGCCTGTAAAGGAAACTTTATTCAGCGAAGTTCCCAGTGTCTTGCGACGGTCTCCCTTCGCAGGGCCAATACAGCAGGGACTTAGGTTTGCTGCTAACTAGGCTAGGTGACCCTGCATACAGAAGCAGGCGTTTCCCTTTGGAAGCTTGGATCCCGGTTTCTCAGGGGCTGCTTGCAAGACCCTGCTATTGCCCAGCATCTCTCCTCTGCCCCTACGCCCGGGTAGGAAGCGAGTATTTTAGCCTGAAAAGCAGGGCTCTTGCAACTCTGGCGGAGAGCTAATCCTGCAGCCCACGTTCGTCCTGGGAAACCGCAAGGCGACCCTTGGCCTCAGTGTAGTGGCGAAATGGCCGCCGGACAGGTCTTGCCTGCCGCGGTTTCCGTGAGTTCTCCACCGTCTTCGGGCTTAAATGGAGAGCGAGGAGAGCTGTCGGCTCTCACAGAACTCTGGCCTCCGCACTGTTTGCCATGCAGCCGAACGCAAGACCACACGTCTCCTCCCGGCCTGCTGAGAAACAGGCCGCCGTGCAGGCCCTTCGTAACACTTCTTGGCATGTAGACTCCAAGGCGACACGCTGTCCTCTTCCTTGGAAACCTACGTTGTCCCAGCATGCCAACGCTCACGAAGGCAGTCCGAGCCCGTCTCATGTGCTGGGCCACTTGCATTCAGTGAGGAAAAGCCACCTGCATTGAGGTGAACACTCTGCTCAGCGTTCTTTCCGGGAGCTCACACTTGCCGCCTCTCTAGGTTAAGCAGGAAGTCGTAGTGAGGACCAACCTGAGCAAAGAGCACAATTCCTCACGTTACACTGGTAGTCGTCGTAAGAGGAATTGCCAACTACGCCTGGCTGAGGCCTTCCCTGTGTTAAGGAACCAGCCACACTTAGAGGCCTTGAAAGAACAATTTATTCAGCGAAGTTCCCATTGTTTGGCGATGGTCAACCTTTGCAGCGCCAGTACTGCAGGGACTTAGGTTTGCTGCTAACAGGGCTAGGTGACCCTGCATACAGAAGCAGGCGTTTCCCTTTGGAAGCTTGGATCCCGGTTTCTCAGGGGCTGCTTGCAAGACCCTGCTATTGCCCAGCATCTCTCCTCTGCCCCTACGCCCGGGTAGGAAGCGAGTATTTTAGCCTGAGAAGCAGGGCTCTTGCAACTCTGGAGGAGAGCTAATCCTGCAGCCCACGTTCGTCCTGGGAAACCGCAAGGCGACCCTTGGCCTCAGTGTAGTGGCGAAATGGCCGCCGGACAGGTCTTGCCTGCCGCGGTTTCCGTGAGTTCTCCACCGTCTTCGGGCTTAAATGGAGAGCGAGGAGAGCTGTCGGCTCTCACAGAACTCTGGCCTCCGCACTGTTTGCCATGCAGCCGAACGCAAGACCACACGTCTCCTCCCGACCTGCTGAGAAACAGGCATCCGTGTAGGCCCTTGTTAACATTTCCTGGCGTGCAGAGTCCAAGGCGACACGCTGTCCTCTGCCTTGGAAACCTACGTTGCCACAGCTTGCCAAACGCTACCGAAGGCAGTCCTAACCAGTCTCGTGTGCTGCGCAGCTTTGATTCGGTTACGAAAAGCCACCTGCATTGAGGTGAACACTCTGCTCAGCGTTCTTTCCGGGAGCTCACAATTGCCCCCTCTCTAGGTTAAGCAGGATGTCGAGGTGAGGTCCAAACTGAGCAAAGAGCACAATTGCTCACTTTGCAGTGGTAGTCGTCGTAAGAGGCATTGCCTACTAGGCCTTGCTAAGGTCTTCGTTCTGTTAGGGAAGTCGCCACACTTAGACGCCTGTAAAGGAAACTTTATTCAGCGAAGTTCCCAGTGTCTTGCGACGGTCTCCCTTCGCAGGGCCAATACAGCAGGGACTTAGGTTTGCTGCTAACTAGGCTAGGTGACCCTGCATACAGAAGCAGGCATTTCCCTTTGGAAGCTTGGATCCCGGTTTCTCAGGGGCTGCTTGCAAGACCCTGCTATTGCCCAGCATCTCTCCTCTGCCCCTACGCCCGGGTAGGAAGTGAGTATTTTAGCCTGAGAAGCAGGGCTCTTGCAACTCTGGCGGAGAGCTAATCCTGCAGCCGAAGTTCGTCCTGGGAAACCGCAAGGCGACCCTTGGCCTCAGTGTAGTGGCGAAATGGCCGCCGGACAGGTCTTGCCTGCCGCAGTTTCCGTGAGTTCTCCACCGTCTTCGGGCTTAAATGGAGAGCGAGGAGAGCAGTCAGCTCTCACAGAACTCTGGCCTCCGCACTGTTTGCCATGCAGCCGGAAGCAAGACCGCACGTCTCCTCCCGGCCTGCTGAGAAACAGGCCACCGTGCAGGCCCTTCGTAACACTTCTTGGCATGTAGACTCCAAGGCGACACGCTGTCCTCTTCCTTGGAAACCTACGTTGCCCCAGCATGTCAACGCTCACGAAGGCAGTCCGAGCCCATCTCATGTGCTGGGCCACTTGCATTCAGTGAGGAAAAGCCACCTGCATTGAGGTGAACACTCTGCTCAGCGTTCTTTCCGGGAGCTCACACTTGCCGCCTCTCTAGGTTAAGCAGGAAGTCGTAGTGAGGACCAACCTGAGCAAAGAGCACAATTCCTCACGTTACACTGGTAGTTGTCGTAAGAGGAATTGCCAACTACGCCTGGCTGAGGCCTTCCCTGTGTTAAGGAACCAGCCACACTTAGAGGCCTTGAAAGAACAATTTATTCAGCGAAGTTCCCATTGTTTGGCGATGGTCAACCTTTGCAGCGCCAGTACTGCAGGGACTTAGGTTTGCTGCTAAAAGGGCTAGGTGACCCTGCATACAGAAGCAGGCCTTTCCCTTTGGAAGCTTGGATCCCGGTTTCTCAGGGGCTGCTTGCAAGACCCTGCTATTGCCCAGCATCTCTCCTCTGCCCCTACGCCCGGGTAGGAAGCGAGTATTTTAGCCTGAGAAGCAGGGCTCTTGCAACTCTGGCGGAGAGCTAATCCTGCAGCCCACGTTCGTCCTGGGAAACCGCAAGGCGACCCTTGGCCTCAGTGTAGTGGCGAAATGGCCGCCAGACAGGTCTTGCCTGCCGCGGTTTCCGTGAGTTCTCCACCGTCTTCGGGCTTAAATGGAGAGCGAGGAGAGCTGTTGGCTCTCACAGAACTCTGGCCTCCGCACTGTTTGCCATGCAGCCGGAAGCAAGACCGCACGTCTCCTCCCGGCCGGCTGAGAAACAGGCCGCCGTGCAGGCCCTTCGTAACACTTCTTGGCATGTAGACTCCAAGGCGACACGCTGTCCTCTTCCTTGGAAACCTACGTTGCCCCAGCATGCCAACGCTCACGAAGGCAGTCCGAGCCCGTCTCATGTGCTGGGCCACTTGCATTCAGTGAGGAAAAGCCACCTGCATTGAGGTGAACACTCTGCTCAGCATTCTTTCCGGGAGCTCACACTTGCTGCCTCTCTAGGTTAAGCAGGAAGTCGTAGTGAGGACCAACCTGAGCAAAGAGCACAATTCCTCACGTTACACTGGTAGTCGTCGTAAGAGGAATTGCCAACTACGCCTGGCTGAGGCCTTCCCTGTGTTAAGGAACCAGCCACACTTAGAGGCCTTGAAAGAACAATTTATTCAGCGAAGTTCCCATTGTTTGGCGATGGTCAACCTTTGCAGCGCCAGTACTGCAGGGACTTAGGTTTGCTGCTAACAGGGCTAGGTGACCCTGCATACAGAAGCAGGCGTTTCCCTTTGGAAGCTTGGATCCCGGTTTCTCAGGGGCTGCTTGCAAGACCCTGCTATTGCCCAGCATCTCTCCTCTGCCCCTACGCCCGGGTAGGAAGCGAGTATTTTAGCCTGAGAAGCAGGGCTCTTGCAACTCTGGAGGAGAGCTAATCCTGCAGCCCACGTTCGTCCTGGGAAACCGCAAGGCGACCCTTGGCCTCAGTGTAGTGGCGAAATGGCCGCCGGACAGGTCTTGCCTGCCGCGGTTTCCGTGAGTTCTCCACCGTCTTCGGGCTTAAATGGAGAGCGAGGAGAGCTGTCGGCTCTCACAGAACTCTGGCCTCCGCACTGTTTGCCATGCAACTGCACGCAAGACCACACGTCTCCTCCCGACCTGCTGAGAAACAGGCATCCGTGTAGGCCCTTGTTAACATTTCCTGGCGTGCAGAGTCCAAGGCGACACGCTGTCCTCTGCCTTGGAAACCTACGTTGCCACAGCTTGCCAAACGCTACCGAAGGCAGTCCTAACCAGTCTCGTGTGCTGCGCAGCTTTGATTCGGTTACGAAAAGCCACCTGCATTGAGGTGAACACTCTGCTCAGCGTTCTTTCCGGGAGCTCACAATTGCCCCCTCTCTAGGTTAAGCAGGATGTCGAGGTGAGGTCCAAACTGAGCAAAGAGCACAATTGCTCACTTTGCAGTGGTAGTCGTCGTAAGAGGCATTGCCTACTAGGCCTTGCTAAGGTCTTCGTTCTGTTAGGGAAGTCGCCACACTTAGACGCCTGTAAAGGAAACTTTATTCAGCGAAGTTCCCAGTGTCTTGCGACGGTCTCCCTTCGCAGGGCCAATACAGCAGGGACTTAGGTTTGCTGCTAACTAGGCTAGGTGACCCTGCATACAGAAGCAGGCGTTTCCCTTTGGAAGCTTGGATCCCGGTTTCTCAGGGGCTGCTTGCAAGACCCTGCTATTGCCCAGCATCTCTCCTCTGCCCCTACGCCCGGGTAGGAAGCGAGTATTTTAGCCTGAGAAGCAGGGCTCTTGCAACTCTGGCGGAGAGCTAATCCTGCAGCCCACGTTCGTCCTGGGAAACCGCAAGGCGACCCTTGGCCTCAGTGTAGTGGCAAAATGGCCGCCGGACAGGTCTTGCCTGCCGCGGTTTCCGTGAGTTCTCCACCGTCTTCGGGCTTAAATGGAGAGCGAGGAGAGCTGTCGGCTCTCACAGAACTCTGGCCTCCGCACTGTTTGCCATGCAGCCGAACGCAAGACCGCACGTCTCCTCCCGGCCTGCTGAGAAACAGGCCGCCGTGCAGGCCCTTCGTAACACTTCTTGGCATGTAGACTCCAAGGCGACACGCTGTCCTCTTCCTTGGAAACCTACGTTGCCCCAGCATGCCAACGCTCACGAAGGCAGTCCGAGCCCGTCTCATGTGCTGGGCCACTTGCATTCAGTGAGGAAAAGCCACCTGCATTGAGGTGAACACTCTGCTCAGCGTTCTTTCCGGGAGCTCACACTTGCCGCCTCTCTAGGTTAAGCATGAAGTCGTAGTGAGGACCAACCTGAGCAAAGAGCACAATTCCTCACGTTACACTGGTAGTCGTCGTAAGAGGAATTGCCAACTACGCCTGGCTGAGGCCTTCCCTGTGTTAAGGAACCAGCCACACTTAGAGGCTTTGAAAGAGCAATTTATTCAGCGAAGATCCCATTGTTTGGCGATGGTCAACCTTTGCAGCGCCAGTACTGCAGGGACTTAGGTTTGCTGCTAACAGGGCTAGGTGACCCTGCATAAAGAAGCAGGCGTTTCCCTTTGGAAGCTTGGATCCCGGTTTCTCAGGGGCTGCTTGCAAGACCCTGCTATTGCCCAGCATCTCTCCTCTGCCCCTACACCCGTGTAGGAACCGAGTATTTTAGCCTGAGAAGCAGGGCTCTTGCAACTCTGGCGGAGAGCTAATCCTGCAGCCCACGTTCGTCCTGGGAAACCGCAAGGCGACCCTTGGCCTCAGTGTAGTGGCGAAATGGCCGCCGGACAGGTCTTGCCTGCCGCGGTTTCCGTGAGTTCTCCACCGTCTTCGGGCTTAAATGGAGAGTGAGGAGAGCTGTCGGCTCTCACAGAACTCTGGCCTCCGCACTGTTTGCCATGCAACTGCACGCAAGACCACACGTCTCCTCCCGACCTGCTGAGAAACAGGCATCCGTGTAGGCCCTTGTTAACATTTCCTGGCGTGCAGAGTCCAAGGCGACACGCTGTCCTCTGCCTTGGAAACCTACGTTGCCACAGCTTGCCAAACGCTACCGAAGGCAGTCCTAAACAGTCTCGTGTGCTGCGCAGCTTTGATTCGGTTACGAAAAGCCACCTGCATTGAGGTGAACACTCTGCTCAGCGTTCTTTCCGGGAGCTCACAATTGCCCCCTCTCTAGGTTAAGCAGGATGTCGAGGTGAGGTCCAAACTGAGCAAAGAGCACAATTGCTCACTTTGCAGTGGTAGTCGTCGTAAGAGGCATTGCCTACTAGGCCTTGCTAAGGTCTTCGTTCTGTTAGGGAAGTCGCCACACTTAGACGCCTGTAAAGGAAACTTTATTCAGCGAAGTTCCCAGTGTCTTGCGACGGTCTCCCTTCGCAGGGCCAATACAGCAGGTTCTTAGGTTTGCTGCTAACTAGGCTAGGTGACCCTGCATACAGAAGCAGGCTTTTCCCTTTGGAAGCTTGGATCCCGGTTTCTCAGGGGCTGCTTGCAAGACCCTGCTATTGCCCAGCATCTCTCCTCTGCCCCTACGCCCGGGTAGGAAGCGAGTATTTTAGCCTGAGAAGCAGGGCTCTTGCAACTCTGGAGGAGAGCTAATCCTGCAGCCCACGTTCGTCCTGGGAAACCGCAAGGCGACCCTTGGCCTCAGTGTAGTGGCGAAATGGCCGCCAGGAAAGTCTTGCCTGCCGCGGTTTCCGTGAGTTCTCCACCGTCTTCGGGCTTAAATGGAGAGCGAGGAGAGCTGTCGGCTCTCACAGAACTCTGGCCTCCGCACTGTTTGCCATGCAGCTGAACGCAAGACCACACGTCTCCTCCCGGCCTGCTGAGAAACAGGCCGCCGTGCAGGCCCTTCGTAACACTTCTTGGCATGTAGACTCCAAGGCGACACGCTGTCCTCTTCCTTGGAAACCTACGTTGCCCCAGCATGCCAACGCTCACGAAGGCAGTCCGAGCCCGTCTCATGTGCTGGGCCACTTGCATTCAGTGAGGAAAAGCCACCTGCATTGAGGTGAACAGTCTGCTCAACGTTCTTTCCGGGAGCTCACACTTGCCGCCTCTCTAGGTTAAGCAGGAAGTCGTAGTGAGGACCAACCTGAGCAAAGAGCACAATTCCTCACGTTACACTGGTAGTCGTCGTAAGAGGAATTGCCAACTACGCCTGGCTGAGGCCTTCCCTGTGTTAAGGAACCAGCCACACTTAGAGGCCTTGAAAGAACAATTTATTCAGCGAAGTTCCCATTGTTTGGCGATGGTCAACCTTTGCAGCGCCAGTACTGCAGGGACTTAGGTTTGCTGCTAACAGGGCTAGGTGACCCTGCATACAGAAGCAGGCGTTTCCCTTTGGAAGCTTGGATCCCGGTTTCTCAGGGGCTGTTTGCAAGACCCTGCTATTGCCCAGCATCTCTCCTCTGCCCCTACGCCCGGGTAGGAAGCGAGTATTTTAGCCTGAGAAGCAGGGCTCTTGCAACTCTGGAGGAGAGCTAATCCTGCAGCTCACGTTCGTCCTGGGAAACCGCAAGGAGACCCTTGGCCTCAGTGTAGTGGCGAAATGGCCGCCGGACAGGTCTTGCCTGTCGCGGTTTCCGTGAGTTCTCCACCGTCTTCGGGCTTAAATGGAGAGCGAGGAGAGCTGTCGGCTCTCACAGAACTCTGGCCTCCGCACTGTTTGCCATGCAACTGCACGCAACACCACACGTCTCCTCCCGACCTGCTGAGAAACAGGCATCCGTGTAGGCTCTTGTTAACATTTTCTGGCGTGCAGAGTCCAAGGCGACACGCTGTCCTCTGCCTTGGAAACCTACGTTGCCACAGCTTGCCAAACGCTACCGAAGGCAGTCCTAACCAGTCTCGTGTGCTGCGCAGCTTTGATTCGGTTACGAAAAGCCACCTGCATTGAGGTGAACACTCTGCTCAGCGTTCTTTCCGGGAGCTCACAATTGCCCCCTCTCTAGGTTAAGCAGGATGTCGAGGTGAGGTCCAAACTGAGCAAAGAGCACAATTGCTCACTTTGCAGTGGTAGTCGTCGTAAGAGGCATTGCCTACTAGGCCTTGCTAAGGTCTTCGTTCTGTTAGGGAAGTCGCCACACTTAGACGCCTGTAAAGGAAATTTTATTCAGCGAAGTTCCCAGTGTCTTGCGACGGTCTCCCTTCGCAGGGCCAATACAGCAGGGACTTAGGTTTGCTGCTAACTAGGCTAGGTGACCCTGCATACAGAAGCAGGCGTTTCCCTTTGGAAGCTTGGATCCCGGTTTCTCAGGGGCTGCTTGCAAGACCCTGCTATTGCCCAGCATCTCTCCTCTGCCCCTACGCCCGGGTAGGAAGCGAGTATTTTAGCCTGAGAAGCAGGGCTCTTGCAACTCTGGAGGAGAGCTAATCCTGCAGCCCACGTTCGTCCTGGGAAACCGCAAGGTGACCCTTGGCCTCAGTGTAGTGGCGAAATGGCCGCCGGACAGGTCTTGCCTGCCGCGGTTTCCGTGAGTTCTCCACCGTCTTCGGGCTTAAATGGAGAGCGAGGAGAGCTGTCGGCTCTCACAGAACTCTGGCCTCCGCACTGTTTGCCATGCAACTGCACGCAAGACCACACGTCTCCTCCCGACCTGCTGAGAAACAGGCATCCGTGTAGGCCCTTGTTAACATTTCCTGGCGTGCAGAGTCCAAGGCGACACGCTGTCCTCTGCCTTGGAAACCTACGTTGCCACAGCTTGCCAAACGCTACCGAAGGCAGTCCTAACCAGTCTCGTGTGCTGCGCAGCTTTGATTCGGTTACGAAAAGCCACCTGCATTGAGGTGAACACTCTGCTCAGCGTTCTTTCCGGGAGCTCACAATTGCCCCCTCTCTAGGTTAAGCAGGATGTCGAGGTGAGGTCCAAACTGAGCAAAGAGCACAATTGCTCACTTTGCAGTGGTAGTCGTCGTAAGAGGCATTGCCTACTAGGCCTTGCTAAGGTCTTCGTTCTGTTAGGGAAGTCGCCACACTTAGACGCCTGTAAAGGAAACTTTATTCAGCGAAGTTCCCAGTGTCTTGCGACGGTCTCCCTTCGCAGGGCCAATACAGCAGGGACTTAGGTTTGCTGCTAACTAGGCTAGGTGACCCTGCATACAGAAGCAGGCGTTTCCCTTTGGAAGCTTGGATCCCGGTTTCTCAGGGGCTGCTTGCAAGACCCTGCTATTGCCCAGGATCTCTCCTCTGCCCCTACGCCCGGGTAGGAAGCGAGTATTTTAGCCTGAGAAGCAGGGCTCTTGCAACTCTGGCGGAGAGCTAATCCTGCAGCCCACGTTCGTCCTGGGAAACCGCAAGGCGACCCTTGGCCTCAGTGTAGTGGCGAAATGGCCGCCGGACAGGTCTTGCCTGCCGCGGTTTCCGTGAGTTCTCCACCGTCTTCGGGCTTAAATGGAGAGCGAGGAGAGCTGTCGGCTCTCACAGAACTCTGGCCTCCGCACTGTTTGCCATGCAGCCGAACGCAAGACCGCACGTCTCCTCCCGGCCTGCTGAGAAACAGGCCGCCGTGCAGGCCCTTCGTAACACTTCTTGGCATGTAGACTCCAAGGCGACACGCTGTCCTCTTCCTTGGAAACCTACGTTGCCCCAGCATGCCAACGCTCACGAAGGCAGTCCGAGCCCGTCTCATGTGCTGGGCCACTTGCATTCAGTGAGGAAAAGCCACCTGCATTGAGGTGAACACTCTGCTCAGCGTTCTTTCCGGGAGCTCACACTTGCCGCCTCTCTAGGTTAAGCAGGAAGTCGTAGTGAGGACCAACCTGAGCAAAGAGCACAATTCCTCACGTTACACTGGTAGTCGTCGTAAGAGGAATTGCCAACTACGCCTGGCTGAGGCCTTCCCTGTGTTAAGGAACCAGCCACACTTAGAGGCCTTGAAAGAGCAATTTATTCAGCGAAGTTCCCATTGTTTGGCGATGGTCAACCTTTGCAGCGCCAGTACTGCAGGGACTTAGGTTTGCTGCTAACAGGGCTAGGTGACCCTGCATACAGAAGCAGGCGTTTCCCTTTGGAAGCTTGGATCCCGGTTTCTCAGGGGCTGCTTGCAAGACCCTGCTATTGCCCAGCATCTGTCCTCTGCCCCTACGCCCGGGTAGGAAGCGAGTATTTTAGCCTGAGAAGCAGGGCTCTTGCAACTCTGGAGGAGAGCTAATCCTGCAGCCCACGTTCGTCCTGGGAAACCGCAAGGCGACCCTTGGCCTCAGTGTAGTGGCGAAATGGCCGCCGGACAGGTCTTGCCTGCCGCGGTTTCCGTGAGTTCTCCACCGTCTTCGGGCTTAAATGGAGAGCGAGGAGAGCTGTCGGCTCTCACAGAACTCTGGCCTCCGCACTGTTTGCCATGCAACTGCACGCAAGACCACACGTCTCCTCCCGACCTGCTGAGAAACAGGCATCCGTGTAGGCCCTTGTTAACATTTCCTGGCGTGCAGAGTCCAAGGCGACACGCTGTCCTCTGCCTTGGAAACCTACGTTGCCACAGCTTGCCAAACGCTACCGAAGGCAGTCCTAACCAGTCTCCTGTGCTGCGCAACTTTGATTCGGTTACGAAAAGCCACCTGCATTGAGGTGAACACTCTGCTCAGCGTTCTTTCCGGGAGCTCACAATTGCCCCCTCTCTAGGTTAAGCAGGATGTCGAGGTGAGGTCCAAACTGAGCAAAGAGCACAATTGCTCACTTTGCAGTGGTAGTCGTCGTAAGAGGCATTGCCTACTAGGCCTTGCTAAGGTCTTCGTTCTGTTAGGGAAGTCGCCACACTTAGACGCCTGTAAAGGAAACTTTATTCAGCGAAGTTCCCAGTGTCTTGCGACGGTCTCCCTTCACAGGGCCAATACAGCAGGGACTTAGGTTTGCTGCTAACAGGGCTAGGTGACCCTGCATACAGAAGCAGGCGTTTCCCTTTGGAAGCTTGGATCCCGGTTTCTCAGGGGCTGCTTGCAAGACCCTGCTATTGCCCAGCATCTCTCCTCTGCCCCTACGCCCGGGTAGGAAGCGAGTATTTTAGCCTGAGAAGCAGGGCTCTTGCAACTCTGGCGGAGAGCTAATCCTGCAGCCCACGTTCGTCCTGGGAAACCGCAAGGCGACCCTTGGCCTCAGTGTAGTGGCGAAATGGCCGCCGGACAGGTCTTGCCTGCCGCGGTTTCCGTGAGTTCTCCACCGTCTTCGGGCTTAAATGGAGAGCGAGGAGAGCTGTCGGCTCTCACAGAACTCTGGCCTCCGCACTGTTTGCCATGCAGCCGAACGCAAGACCGCACGTCTCCTCCCGGCCTGCTGAGAAACAGGCCGCCGTGCAGGCCCTTCGTAACACTTCTTGGCATGTAGACTCCAAGGCGACACGCTGTCCTCTTCCTTGGAAACCTACGTTGCCCCAGCATGCCAACGCTCACGAAGGCAGTCCGAGCCCGTCTCATGTGCTGGGCCACTTGCATTCAGTGAGGAAAAGCCACCTGCATTGAGGTGAACACTCTGCTCAGCGTTCTTTCCGGGAGCTCACACTTGCCGCCTCTCTAGGTTAAGCAGGAAGTCGTAGTGAGGACCAACCTGAGCAAAGAGCACAATTCCTCACGTTACACTGGTAGTCGTCGTAAGAGGAATTGCCAACTAGGCCTGGCTGAGGCCTTCCCTGTGTTAAGGAACCAGCCACACTTAGAGGCCTTGAAAGAACAATTTATTCAGCGAAGTTCCCATTGTTTGGCGATGGTCAACCTTTGCAGCGCCAGTACTGCAGGGACTTAGGTTTGCTGCTAACAGGGCTAGGTGACCCTGCATACAGAAGCAGGCCTTTCCCTTTGGAAGCTTGGATCCCGGTTTCTCAGGGGCTGCTTGCAAGACCCTGCTATTGCCCAGCATCTCTCCTCTGCCCCTACGCCCGGGTAGGAAGCGAGTATTTTAGCCTGAGAAGCAGGGCTCTTGCAACTCTGGCGGAGAGCTAATCCTGCAGCCCACGTTCGTCCTGGGAAACCGCAAGGCGACCCTTGGCCTCAGTGTAGTGGCGAAATGGCCGCCGGACAGGTCTTGCCTGCCGCGGTTTCCGTGAGTTCTCCACCGTCTTCGGGCTTAAATGGAGAGCGAGGAGAGCTGTCGGCTCTCACAGAACTCTGGCCTCCGCACTGTTTGCCATGCAACTGCACGCAAGACCACACGTCTCCTCCCGACCTGCTGAGAAACAGGCATCCGTATAGGCCCTTGTTAACATTTCCTGGCGTGCAGAGTCCAAGGCGACACGCTGTCCTCTGCCTTGGAAACCTACGTTGCCACAGCTTGCCAAACGCTACCGAAGGCAGTCCTAACCAGTCTCGTGTGCTGCGCAGCTTTGATTCGGTTACGAAAAGCCACCTGCATTGAGGTGAACACTCTGCTCAGCGTTCTTTCCGGGAGCTCACAATTGCCCCCTCTCTAGGTTAAGCAGGATGTCGAGGTGAGGTCCAAACTGAGCAAAGAGCACAATTGCTCACTTTGCAGTGGTAGTCGTCGTAAGAGGCATTGCCTACTAGGCCTTGCTAAGGTCTTCGTTCTGTTAGGGAAGTCGCCACACTTAGACGCCTGTAAAGGAAACTTTATTCAGCGAAGTTCCCAGTGTCTTGCGACGGTCTCCCTTCGCAGGGCCAATACAGCAGGGACTTAGGTTTGCTGCTAACTAGGCTAGGTGACCCTGCATACAGAAGCAGGCGTTTCCCTTTGGAAGCTTGGATCCCGGTTTCTCAGGGGCTGCTTGCAAGACCCTGCTATTGCCCAGCATCTCTCCTCTGCCCCTACGCCCGGGTAGGAAGCGAGTATTTTAGCCTGAGAAGCAGGGCTCTTGCAACTCTGGCGGAGAGCTAATCCTGCAGCCCACGTTCGTCCTGGGAAACCGCAAGGCGATCCTTGGCCTCAGTGTAGTGGCGAAATGGCCGCCGGGAAGGTCTTGCCTGCCGCGGTTTCCGTGAGTTCTCCACCGTCTTCGGGCTTAAATGGAGAGCGAGGAGAGCTGTCGGCTCTCACAGAACTCTGGCCTCCGCACTGTTTGCCATGCAGCTGAACGCAAGACCACACGTCTCCTCCCGGCCTGCTGAGAAACAGGCCGCCGTGCAGGCCCTTCGTAACACTTCTTGGCATGTAGACTCCAAGGCGACACGCTGTCCTCTTCCTTGGAAACCTACGTTGCCCCAGCATGCCAACGCTCACGAAGGCAGTCCGAGCCCGTCTCATGTGCTGGGCCACTTGCATTCAGTGAGGAAAAGCCACCTGCATTGAGGTGAACACTCTGCTCAGCGTTCTTTCCGGGAGCTCACACTTGCCGCCTCTCTAGGTTAAGCAGGAAGTCGTAGTGAGGACCAACCTGAGCAAAGAGCACAATTCCTCACGTTACACTGGTAGTCGTCGTAAGAGGAATTGCCAACTACACTTGGCTGAGGCCTTCCCTGTGTTAAGGAACCAGCCACACTTAGAGGCCTTGAAAGAACAATTTATTCAGCGAAGTTCCCATTGTTTGGCGATGGTCAACCTTTGCAGCGCCAGTACTGCAGGGACTTAGGTTTGCTGCTAACAGGGCTAGGTGACCCTGCATACAGAAGCAGGCGTTTCCCTTTGGAAGCTTGGATCCCGGTTTCTCAGGGGCTGCTTGCAAGACCCTGTTATTGCCCAGCATCTGTCCTCTGCCCCTACGCCCGGGTAGGAAGCGAGTATTTTAGCCTGAGAAGCAGGGCTCTTGCAACTCTGGCGGAGAGCTAATCCTGCAGCCCACGTTCGTCCTGGGAAACCGCAAGGCGACCCTTGGCCTCAGTGTAGTTGCGAAATGGCCGCCGGACAGGTCTTGCCTGCCGCGGTTTCCGTGAGTTCTCCACCGTCTTCGGGCTTAAATGGAGAGCGAGGAGAGCTGTCGGCTCTCACAGAACTCTGGCCTCCGCACTGTTTGCCATGCAACTGCACGCAAGACCACACGTCTCCTCCCGACCTGCTGAGAAACAGGCATCCGTGTAGGCCCTTGTTAACATTTCCTGGCGTGCAGAGTCCAAGGCGACACGCTGTCCTCTGCCTTGGAAACCTACGTTGCCACAGCTTGCCAAACGCTACCGAAGGCAGTCCTAACCAGTCTCGTGTGCTGCGCAACTTTGATTCGGTTACGAAAAGCCACCTGCATTGAGGTGAACACTCTGCTCAGCGTTCTTTCCGGGAGCTCACAATTGCCCCCTCTCTAGGTTAAGCAGGATGTCGAGGTGAGGTCCAAACTGAGCAAAGAGCACAATTGCTCACTTTGCAGTGGTAGTCGTCGTAAGAGGCATTGCCTACTAGGCCTTGCTAAGGTCTTCGTTCTGTTAGGGAAGTCGCCACACTTAGACGCCTGTAAAGGAAACTTTATTCAGCGAAGTTCCCAGTGTCTTGCGACGGTCTCCCTTCGCAGGGCCAATACAGCAGGGACTTAGGTTTGCTGCTAACTAGGCTAGGTGACCCTGCATACAGAAGCAGGCGTTTCCCTTTGGAAGCTTGGATCCCGGTTTCTCAGGGGCTGCTTGCAAGACCCTGCTATTGCCCAGCATCTCTCCTCTGCCCCTACGCCCGGGTAGGAAGCGAGTATTTTAGCCTGAGAAGCAGGGCTCTTGCAACTCTGGAGGAGAGCTAATCCTGCAGCCCACGTTCATCCTGGGAAACCGCAAGGCGACCCTTGGCCTCAGTGTAGTGGCGAAATGGCCGCCGGACAGGTCTTGCCTGCCGCGGTTTCCGTGAGTTCTCCAGCGTCTTCGGGCTTAAATGGAGAGCGAGGAGAGCTGTCGGCTCTCACAGAACTCTGGCCTCCGCACTGTTTGCCATGCAGCTGAACGCAAGACCGCACGTCTCCTCCCGGCCTGCTGAGAAACAGGCCGCCGTGCAGGCCCTTCGTAACACTTCTTGGCATGTAGACTCCAAGGCGACACGCTGTCCTCTTCCTTGGAAACCTACGTTGCCCCAGCATGCCAACGCTCACGAAGGCAGTCCGAGCCCGTCTCATGTGCTGGGCCACTTGCATTCAGTGAGGAAAAGCCACCTGCATTGAGGTGAACACTCTGCTCAGCGTTCTTTCCGGGAGCTCACACTTGCCGCCTCTCTAGGTTAAGCAGGAAGTCGTAGTGAGGACCAACCTGAGCAAAGAGCACAATTCCTCACGTTACACTGGTAGTCGTCGTAAGAGGAATTGCCAACTACGCCTGGCTGAGGCCTTCCCTGTGTTAAGGAACCAGCCACACTTAGAGGCCTTGAAAGAACAATTTATTCAGCGAAGTTCCCATTGTTTGGCGATGGTCAACCTTTGCAGCGCCAGTACTGCAGGGACTTAGGTTTGCTGCTAACAGGGCTAGGTGACCCTGCATACAGAAGCAGGCGTTTCCCTTTGGAAGCTTGGATCCCGGTTTCTCAGGGGCTGCTTGCAAGACCCTGCTATTGCCCAGCATCTCTCCTCTGCCCCTACGCCCGGGTAGGAAGCGAGTATTTTAGCCTGAGAAGCAGGGATCTTGCAACTCTGGTGGAGAGCTAATCCTGCAGCCCACGTTCGTCCTGGGAAACCGCAAGGCGACCCTTGGCCTCAGTGTAGTGGCGAAATGGCCACCGGACAGGTCTTGCCTGCCGCGGTTTCCGTGAGTTCTCCACCATCTTCGGGCTTAAATGGAGAGCGAGGAGAGCTGTCGGCTCTCACAGAACTCTGGCCTCCGCACTGTTTGCCATGCAACTGCACGCAAGACCACACGTCTCCTCCCGACCTGCTGAGAAACAGGCATCCGTGTAGGCCCTTGTTAACATTTCCTGGCGTGCAGAGTCCAAGGCGACACGCTGTCCTCTGCCTTGGAAACCTACGTTGCCACAGCTTGCCAAACGCTACCGAAGGCAGTCCTAACCAGTCTCGTGTGCTGCACAGCTTTGATTCGGTTACGAAAAGCCACCTGCATTGAGGTGAACACTCTGCTCAGCGTTCTTTCCGGGAGCTCACAATTGCCCCCTCTCTAGGTTAAGCAGGATGTCGAGGTGAGGTCCAAACTGAGCAAAGAGCACAATTGCTCACTTTGCAGTGGTAGTCGTCGTAAGAGGCATTGCCTACTAGGCCTTGCTAAGGTCTTCGTTCTGTTAGGGAAGTCGCCACACTTAGACGCCTGTAAAGGAAACTTTATTCAGCGAAGTTCCCAGTGTCTTGCGACGGTCTCCCTTCGCAGGGCCAATACAGCAGGGACTTAGGTTTGCTGCTAACTAGGCTAGGTGACCCTGCATACAGAAGCAGGCGTTTCCCTTTGGAAGCTTGGATCCCGGTTTCTCAGGGGCTGCTTGCAAGACCCTGCTATTGCCCAGCATCTCTCCTCTGCCCCTACGCCCGGGTAGGAAGCGAATATTTTAGCCTGAGAAGCAGGGCTCTTGCAACTCTGGAGGAGAGCTAATCCTGCAGCCCACGTTCGTCCTGGGAAACCGCAAGGCGACCCTTGGCCTCAGTGTAGTGGCGAAATGGCCGCCGGACAGGTCTTGCCTGCCGCGGTTTCCGTGAGTTCTCCACCGTCTTCGGGCTTAAATGGAGAGCGAGGAGAGCTGTCGGCTCTCACAGAACTCTGGCCTCCGCACTGTTTGCCATGCAGCCGAACGCAAGACCGCACGTCTCCTCCCGGCCTGCTGAGAAACAGGCCGCCGTGCAGGCCCTTCGTAACACTTCTTGGCATGTAGACTCCAAGGCGACACGCTGTCCTCTTCCTTGGAAACCTACGTTGCCCCAGCATGCCAACGCTCACGAAGGCAGTCCGAGCCTGTCTCATGTGCTGGGCCACTTGCATTCAGTGAGGAAAAGCCACCTGCATTGAGGTGAACACTCTGCTCAGCGTTCTTTCCGGGAGCTCACACTTGCCGCCTCTCTAGGTTAAGCAGGAAGTCGTAGTGAGGACCAACCTGAGCAAAGAGCACAATCCTCACGTTACACAGGTAGTCGTCGTAAGAGGAATTGCCAACTATGCCTGGCTGAGGCCTTCCCTGTGTTAAGGAACCAGCCACACTTAGAGGCCTTGAAAGAACAATTTATTCAGCGAAGTTCCCATTGTTTGGCGATGGTCAACCTTTGCAGCGCCAGTACTGCAGGGACTTAGGTTTGCTGCTAACAGGGCTAGGTGACCCTGCATACATACAGAAGCAGGCGTTTCCCTTTGGAAGCTTGGATCCCGGTTTCTCAGGGGCTGCTTGCAAGACCCTGCTATTGCCCAGCATCTCTCCTCTGCCCCTACACCCGGGTAGGAAGCGAGTATTTTAGCCTGAGAAGCAGGGCTCTTGCAACTCTGGAGGAGAGCTAATCCTGCAGCCCACATTCGTCCTGGGAAACCGCAAGGCGACCCTTGGCCTCAGTGTAGTGGCGAAATGGCCGCCGGACAGGTCTTGCCTGCCGCGGTTTCCGTGAGTTCTCCACCGTCTTCGGGCTTAAATGGAGAGCGAGGAGAGCTGTCGGCTCTCACAGAACTCTGGCCTCCGCACTGTTTGCCATGCAAGTGCACGCAAGACCACACGTCTCCTCCCGACCTGCTGAGAAACAGGCATCCGTGTAGGCCCTTGTTAACATTTCCTGGTGTGCAGAGTCCAAGGCGACACGCTGTCCTCTGCCTTGGAAACCTACGTTGCCACAGCTTGCCAAATGCTACCGAAGGCAGTCCTAAACAGTCTCGTGTGCTGCGCAGCTTTGATTCGGTTACGAAAAGCCACCTGCATTGAGGTGAACACTCTGCTCAGCGTTCTTTCCGGGAGCTCACAATTGCCCCCTCTCTAGGTTAAGCAGGATGTCGAGGTGAGGTCCAAACTGAGCAAAGAGCACAATTGCTCACTTTGCAGTGGTAGTCGTCGTAAGAGGCATTGCCTACTAGGCCTTGCTAAGGTCTTCGTTCTGTTAGGGAAGTCACCACACTTAGACGCCTGTAAAGGAAACTTTATTCAGCGAAGTTCCCAGTGTCTTGCGACGGTCTCCCTTCGCAGGGCCAATACAGCAGGGACTTAGGTTTGCTGCTAAATAGGCTAGGTGACCCTGCATACAGAAGCAGGCGTTTCCCTTTGGAAGCTTGGATCCCGGTTTCTAAGGGGCTGCTTGCAAGACCCTGCTATTGCCCAGCATCTCTCCTCTATCCCGACGCCCGGGTAGGAAGCGAGTATTTTAGCCTGAGAAGCAGGGCTCTTGCAACTCTGGAGGAGAGCTAATCCTGCAGCCCACATTCGTCCTGGGAAACCGCAAGGCGACCCTTGGCCTCAGTGTAGTGGCGAAATGGCCGCCGGACAGGTCTTGCCTGCCGCGGTTTCCGTGAGTTCTCCACCGTCTTCGGGCTTAAATGGAGAGCGAGGAGAGCTGTCGGCTCTCACAGAACTCTGGCCTCCGCACTGTTTGCCATGCAGCCGAACGCAAGACCGCACGTCTCCTCCCGGCCTGCTGAGAAACAGGCCGCCGTGCAGGCCCTTCGTAACACTTCTTGGCATGTAGACTCCAAGGCGACACGCTGTCCTCTTCCTTGGAAACCTACGTTGCCCCAGCATGCCAACGCTCACGAAGGCAGTCCGAGCCCGTCTCATGTGCTGGGCCACTTGCATTCAGTGAGGAAAAGCCACCTGCATTGAGGTGAACACTCTGCTCAGCGTTCTTTCCGGGAGCTCACACTTGCCGCCTCTCTAGGTTAAGCAGGAAGTCGTAGTGAGGACCAACCTGAGCAAAGAGCACAATCCTCACGTTACACTGGTAGTCGTCGTAAGAGGAATTGCCAACTATGCCTGGCTGAGGCCTTCTCTGTGTTAAGGAACCAGCCACACTTAGAGGCCTTGAAAGAACAATTTATTCAGCGAAGTTCCCATTGTTTGGCGATGGTCAACCTTTGCAGCGCCAGTACTGCAGGGACTTAGGTTTGCTGCTAACAGGGCTAGGTGACCCTGCATACATACAGAAGCAGGCGTTTCCCTTTGGAAGCTTGGATCCCGGTTTCTCAGGGGATGCTTGCAAGACCCTGCTATTGCCCAGCATCTCTCCTCTGCCCCTACGCCCGGGTAGGAAGCGAGTATTTTAGCCTGAGAAGCAGGGCTCTTGCAACTCTGGAGGACAGCTAATCCTGCAGCCCACGTTCGTCCTGGGAAACCGCAAGGCGACCCTTGGCCTCAGTGTAGTGGCGAAATGGCCGCCGGACAGGTCTTGCCTGCCGCGGTTTCCGTGAGTTCTCCACCGTCTTCGGGCTTAAATGGAGAGCGAGGAGAGCTGTCGGCTCTCACAGAACTCTGGCCTCCGCACTGTTTGCCATGCAACTGCACGCAAGACCACACGTCTCCTCCCGACCTGCTGAGAAACAGGCATCCGTGTAGGCCCTTGTTAACATTTCCTGGCGTGCAGAGTCCAAGGCGACACGCTGTCCTCTGCCTTGGAAACCTACGTTGCCACAGCTTGCCAAATGCTACCGAAGGCAGTCCTAAACAGTCTCGTGTGCTGCGCAGCTTTGATTCGGTTACGAAAAGCCACCTGCATTGAGGTGAACACTCTGCTCAGCCTTCTTTCCGGGAGCTCACAATTGCCCCCTCTCTAGGTTAAGCAGGATGTCGAGGTGAGGTCCAAACTGAGCAAAGAGCACAATTGCTCACTTTGCAGTGGTAGTCGTCGTAAGAGGCATTGCCTACTAGGCCTTGCTAAGGTCTTCGTTCTGTTAGGGAAGTCGCCACACTTAGACGCCTGTAAAGGAAACTTTATTCAGCGAAGTTCCCAGTGTCTTGCGACGGTCTCCCTTCACAGGGCCAATACAGCAGGGACTTAGGTTTGCTGCTAACAGGGCTAGGTGACCCTGCATACAGAAGCAGGCGTTTCCCTTTGGAAGCTTGGATCCCGGTTTCTCACGGGCTGCTTGCAAGACCCTGCTATTGCCCAGCATCTCTCCTCTGCCCCTACGCCCGGGTAGGAAGCGAGTATTTTAGCCTGAGAAGCAGGGCTCTTGCAACTCTGGCGGAGAGCTAATCCTGCAGCCCACGTTCGTCCTGGGAAACCGCAAGGCGACCCTTGGCCTCAGTGTAGTGGCGAAATGGCCGCCGGACAGGTCTTGCCTGCCGCGGTTTCCGTGAGTTCTCCACCGTCTTCGGGCTTAAATGGAGAGCGAGGAGAGCTGTCGGCTCTCACAGAACTCTGGCCTCCGCACTGTTTGCCATGCAACTGCACGCAAGACCACACGTCTCCTCCCGACCTGCTGAGAAACAGGCATCCGTGTAGGCCCTTGTTAACACTTCCTGGCGTGCAGAGTCCAAGGCGACACGCTGTCCTCTGCCTTGGAAACCTACGTTGCCACAGCTTGCCAAACGCTACCGAAGGCAGTCCTAACCAGTCTCGTGTGCTGCGCAGCTTTGATTCGGTTACGAAAAGCCACCTGCATTGAGGTGAACACTCTGCTCAGCGTTCTTTCCGGGAGCTCACAATTGCCCCCTCTCTAGGTTAAGCAGGATGTCGAGGTGAGGTCCAAACTGAGCAAAGAGCACAATTGCTCACTTTGCAGTGGTAGTCGTCGTAAGAGGCATTGCCTACTAGGCCTTGCTAAGGTCTTCGTTCTGTTAGGGAAGTCGCCACACTTAGACGCCTGTAAAGGAAACTTTATTCAGCGAGGTTCCCAGTGTCTTGCGACGGTCTCCCTTCGCAGGGCCAATACAGCAGGGACTTAGGTTTGCTGCTAACTAGGCTAGGTGACCCTGCATACAGAAGCAGGCTTTTCCCTTTGGAAGCTTGGATCCCGGTTTCTCAGGGGCTGCTTGCAAGACCCTGCTATTGCCGAGCATCTGTCCTCTGCCCCTACGCCCGGGTAGGAAGCGAGTATTTTAGCCTGAGAATCAGGGCTCTTGCAACTCTGGAGGAGAGCTAATCCTGCAGCCCACGTTCGTCCTGGGAAACCGCAAGGCGACCCTTGGCCTCAGTGTAGTGGCGAAATGGCCGCCGGACAGGTCTTGCCTGCCGCGGTTTCCGTGAGTTCTCCACCGTCTTCGGGCTTAAATGGAGAGCGAGGAGAGCTGTCGGCTCTCACAGAACTCTGGCCTCCGCACTGTTTGCCATGCAGCCGAACGCAAGACCACACGTCTCCTCCCGGCCTGCTGAGAAACAGACCGCCGTGCAGGCCCTTCGTAACACTTCTTGGCATGTAGACTCCAAGGCGACACGCTGTCCTCTTCCTTGGAAACCTACGTTGCCCCAGCATGCCAACGCTCACGAAGGCAGTCCGAGCCCGTCTCATGTGCTGGGCCACTTGCATTCAGTGAGGAAAAGCCACCTGCATTGAGGTGAACACTCTGCTCAGCGTTCTTTCCGGGAGCTCACACTTGCCGCCTCTCTAGGTTAAGCAGGAAGTCGTAGTGAGGACCAACCTGAGCAAAGAGCACAATTCCTCACGTTACACTGGTAGTCGTCGTAAGAGGAATTGCCAACTAGGCCTGGCTGAGGCCTTCCCTGTGTTAAGGAACCAGCCACACTTAGAGGCCTTGAAAGAACAATTTATTCAGCGAAGTTCCCATTGTTTGGCGATGGTCAACCTTTGCAGCGCCAGTACTGCAGGGACTTAGGTTTGCTGCTAACAGGGCTAGGTGACCCTGCATACAGAAGCAGGCGTTTCCCTTTGGAAGCTTGGATCCCGGTTTCTCAGGGGCTGCTTGCAAGACCCTGCTATTGCCCAGCATCTCTCCTCTGCCCCTACGCCCGGGTAGGAAGCGAGTATTTTAGCCTGAGAAGCAGGGCTCTTGCAACTCTGGAGGAGAGCTAATCCTGCAGCCCACGTTCGTCCTGGGAAACCGCAAGGCGACCCTTGGCCTCAGTGTAGTGGCGAAATGGCCGCCGGACAGGTCTTGCCTGCCGCGGTTTCCGTGAGTTCTCCACCGTCTTCGGGCTTAAATGGAGAGCGAGGAGAGCTGTCGGCTCTCACAGAACTCTGGCCTCCGCACTGTTTGCCATGCAACTGCACGCAAGACCACACGTCTCCTCCCGACCTGCTGAGAAACAGGCATCCGTGTAGGCCCTTGTTAACATTTCCTGGCGTGCAGAGTCCAAGGCGACACGCTGTCCTCTGCCTTGGAAACCTACGTTGCCACAGCTTGCCAAACGCTACCGAAGGCAGTCCTAACCAGTCTCGTGTGCTGCGCAGCTTTGATTCGGTTACGAAAAGCCACCTGCATTGAGGTGAACACTCTGCTCAGCGTTCTTTCCGGGAGCTCACAATTGCCCCCTCTCTAGGTTAAGCAGGATGTCGAGGTGAGGTCCAAACTGAGCAAAGAGCACAATTGCTCACTTTGCAGTGGTAGTCGTCGTAAGAGGCATTGCCTACTAGGCCTTGCTAAGGTCTTCGTTCTGTTAGGGAAGTCGCCACACTTAGACGCCTGTAAAGGAAACTTTATTCAGCGAAGTTCCCAGTGTCTTGCGACGGTCTCCCTTCGCAGGGCCAATACAGCAGGGACTTAGGTTTGCTGCTTACTAGGCTAGGTGACCCTGCATACAGAAACAGGCGTTTCCCATTGGAAGCTTGGATCCCGGTTTCTCAGGGGCTGCTTGCAAGACCCTGCTATTGCCCAGCATCTCACCTCTGCCTCTACGCCCGGGTAGGAAGCGAGTATTTTAGCCTGAGAAGCAGGGCTCTTGCAACTCTGGCGGAGAGCTAATCCTGCAGCCCACGTTCGTCCTGGGAAACCACAAGGGGACCCTTGGCCTCAGTGTAGTGGCGAAATGGCCGCCGGACAGGTCTTGCCTGCCGCGGTTTCCGTGAGTTCTCCAGCGTCTTCGGGCTTAAATGGAGAGCGAGGAGAGCTGTCGGCTCTCACAGAACTCTGGCCTCCGCACTGTTTGCCATACAGCCGAACGCAAGACCACACGTCTCCTCCCGGCCTGCTGAGAAACAGGCCGCCGTGCAGGCCCTTCGTAACACTTCTTGGCATGTAGACTCCAAGGCGACACGCTGTCCTCTTCCTTGGAAACCTACGTTGCCCCAGCATGCCAACGCTCACGAAGGCAGTCCGAGCCCGTCTCATGTGCTGGGCCACTTGCATTCAGTGAGGAAAAGCCACCTGCATTGAGGTGAACACTCTGCTCAGCGTTCTTTCCGGGAGCTCACACTTGCCGCCTCTCTAGGTTAAGCAGGAAGTCGTAGTGAGG
Organism: Pseudorca crassidens; assembly: GCF_039906515.1. Taxonomy (NCBI): domain Eukaryota; kingdom Metazoa; phylum Chordata; class Mammalia; order Artiodactyla; family Delphinidae; genus Pseudorca; species Pseudorca crassidens. The sequence continues at coordinate 130,772,604 of NC_090301.1, read as the reverse complement.
ACCAACCTGAGCAAAGAGCACAATTCCTCACGTTACACTGGTAGTCGTCGTAAGAGGAATTGCCAACTACGCCTGGCTGAGGCCTTCCCTGTGTTAAGGAACCAGCCACACTTAGAGGCCTTGAAAGAACAATTTATTCAGTGAAGTTCCCATTGTTTGGCGATGGTCAACCTTTGCAGCGCCAGTACTGCAGGGACTTAGGTTTGCTGCTAACAGGGCTAGGTGACCCTGCATACAGAAGCAGGCGTTTCCCTTTGGAAGCTTGGATCCCGGTTTCTCAGGGGCTGCTTGCAAGACCCTGCTATTGCCCAGCATCTCTCCTCTGCCCCTACGCCCGGGTAGGAAGCGAGTATTTTAGCCTGAGAAGCAGGGCTCTTGCAACTCTGGAGGAGAGCTAATCCTGCAGCCCACGTTCGTCCTGGGAAACCGCAAGGCGACCCTTGGCCTCAGTGTAGTGGCGAAATGGCCGCCGGACAGGTCTTGCCTGCCGCGGTTTCCGTGAGTTCTCCACCGTCTTCGGGCTTAAATGGAGAGCGAGGAGAGCTGTCGGCTCTCACAGAACTCTGGACTCCACACTGTTTGCCATGCAACTGCACGCAAGACCACACGTCTCCTCCTGACCTGCTGAGAAACAGGCATCCGTGTAGGCCCTTGTTAACATTTCCTGGCGTGCAGAGTCCAAGGCGACACGCTGTCCTCTGCCTTGGAAACCTATGTTGCCACAGCTTGCCAAACGCTACCGAAGGCAGTCCTAACCAGTCTCGTGTGCTGCGCAGCTTTGATTCGGTTACGAAAAGCCACCTGCATTGAGGTGAACACTCTGCTCAGCGTTCTTTCCGGGAGCTCACAATTGCCCCCTCTCTAGGTTAAGCAGGATGTCGAGGTGAGGTCCAAACTGAGCAAAGAGCACAATTGCTCACTTTGCAGTGGTAGTCGTCGTAAGAGGCATTGCCTACTAGGCCTTGCTAAGGTCTTCGTTCTGTTAGGGAAGTCGCCACACTTAGACGCCTGTAAAGGAAACTTTATTCAGCGAAGTTCCCAGTGTCTTGCGACGGTCTCCCTTCGCAGGGCCAATACAGCAGGGACTTAGGTTTGCTGCTAACTAGGCTAGGTGACCCTGCATACAGAAGCAGGCGTTTCCCTTTGGAAGCTTGGATCCCGGTTTCTCAGGGGCTGCTTGCAAGACCCTGCTATTGCCCAGCATCTCTCCTCTGCCCCTACGCCCGGGTAGGAAGCGAGTATTTTAGCCTGAGAAGCAGGGCTCTTGCAACTCTGGCGGAGAGCTAATCCTGCAGCCCACGTTCGTCCTGGGAAACCGCAAGGCGACCCTTGGCCTCAGTGTAGTGGCGAAATGGCCGCCGGACAGGTCTTGCCTGCCGCGGTTTCCGTGAGTTCTCCACCGTCTTCGGGCTTAAATGGAGAGCGAGGAGAGCTGTCGGCTCTCACAGAACTCTGGCCTCCGCACTGTTTGCCATGCAACTGCACGCAAGACCACACGTCTCCTCCCGACCTGCTGAGAAACAGGCATCCGTGTAGGCCCTTGTTAACATTTCCTGGCGTGCAGAGTCCAAGGTGACACGCTGTCCTCTGCCTTGGAAACCTACGTTGCCACAGCTTGCCAAACGCTACCGAAGGCAGTCCTAACCAGTCTCGTGTGCTGCGCAGCTTTGATTCGGTTACGAAAAGCCACCTGCATTGAGGTGAACACTCTGCTCAGCGTTCTTTCCGGGAGCTCACAATTGCCCCCTCTCTAGGTTAAGCAGGATGTCGAGGTGAGGTCCAAACTGAGCAAAGAGCACAATTGCTCACTTTGCAGTGGTAGTCGTCGTAAGAGGCATTGCCTACTAGGCCTTTCTAAGGTCTTCGTTCTGTTAGGGAAGTCGCCACACTTAGACGCCTGTAAAGGAAACTTTATTCAGCGAAGTTCCCAGTGTCTTGCGACGGTCTCCCTTCGCAGGGCCAATACAGCAGGGACTTAGGTTTGCTGCTAACTAGGCTAAGTGACCCTGCATACAGAAGCAGGCATTTCCCTTTGGAAGCTTGGATCCCGGTTTCTCAGGGGCTGCTTGCAAGACCCTGCTATTGCCCAGCATCTCTCCTCTGCCCCTACGCCCGGGTAGGAAGCGAGTATTTTAGCCTGAGAAGCAGGGCTCTTGCAACTCTGGCGGAGAGCTAATCCTGCAGCCCACGTTCGTCCTGGGAAACCGCAAGGCGACCCTTGGCCTCAGTGTAGTGGCGAAATGGCCGCCAGACAGGTCTTGCCTGCCGCGGTTTCCGTGAGTTCTCCACCGTCTTCGGGCTTAAATGGAGAGCGAGGAGAGCAGTCAGCTCTCACAGAACTCTGGCCTCCGCACTGTTTGCCATGCAGCCGGAAGCAAGTCCGCTCGTCTCCTCCCGGCCTGCTGAGAAACAGGCCGCCGTGCAGGCCCTTCGTAACACTTCTTGGCATGTAGACTCCAAGGCGACACGCTGTCCTCTTCCTTGGAAACCTACGTTGCCCCAGCATGCCAACGCTCACGTAGGCAGTCCGAGCCCATCTCATGTGCTGGGCCACTTGCATTCAGTGAGGAAAAGCCACCTGCATTGAGGTGAACACTCTGCTCAGCGTTCTTTCCGGGAGCTCACACTTGCCGCCTCTCTAGGTTAAGCAGGAAGTCGTAGTGAGGACCAACCTGAGCAAAGAGCACAATTCCTCACGTTACACTGGTAGTCGTCGTAAGAGGAATTGCCAACTACGCCTGGCTGAGGCCTTCCCTGTGTTAAGGAACCAGCCACACTTAGAGGCCTTGAAAGAACAATTTATTCAGCGAAGTTCCCATTGTTTGGCGATGGTCAACCTTTGCAGCGCCAGTACTGCAGGGACTTAGGTTTGCTGCTAACAGGGCTAGGTGACCCTGCATACAGAAGCAGGCGTTTCCCTTTGGAAGCTTGGATCCCGGTTTCTCAGGGGCTGCTTGCAAGACCCTGCTATTGCCCAGCATCTGTCCTCTGCCCCTACGCCCGGGTAGGAAGCGAGTATTTTAGCCTGAGAAGCAGGGCTCTTGCAACTCTGGCGGAGAGCTAATCCTGCAGCCCACGTTCGTCCTGGGAAACCGCAAGGCGACCCTTGGCCTCAGTGTAGTGGCGAAATGGCCGCCAGACAGGTCTTGCCTGCCGCGGTTTCCGTGAGTTCTCCACCGTCTTCGGGCTTAAATGGAGAGCGAGGAGAGCTGTCAGCTCTCACAGAACTCTGGCCTCCGCACTGTTTGCCATGCAGCCGGAAGCAAGACCGCACGTCTCCTCCCGGCCGGCTGAGAAACAGGCCGCCGTGCAGGCCCTTCGTAACACTTCTTGGCATGTAGACTCCAAGGCGACACGCTGTCCTCTTCCTTGGAAACCTACGTTGCCCCAGCATGCCAACGCTCACGAAGGCAGTCCGAGCCCGTCTCATGTGCTGGGCCACTTGCATTCAGTGAGGAAAAGCCACCTGCATTGAGGTGAACACTCTGCTCAGCGTTCTTTCCGGGAGCTCACACTTGCCGCCTCTCTAGTTTAAGCAGGAAGTCGTAGTGAGGACCAACCTGAGCAAAGAGCACAATTCCTCACGTTACACTGGTAGTCGTCGTAAGAGGAATTGCCAACTACGCCTGGCTGAGGCCTTCCCTGTGTTAAGGAACCAGCCACACTTAGAGGCCTTGAAAGAACAATTTATTCAGCGAAGTTCCCATTGTTTGGCGATGGTCAACCTTTGCAGCGCCAGTACTGCAGGGACTTAGGTTTGCTGCTAACAGGGCTAGGTGACCCTGCATACAGAAGCAGGCGTTTCCCTTTGGAAGCTTGGATCCCGGTTTCTCAGGGGCTGCTTGCAAGACCCTGCTATTGCCCAGCATCTCTCCTCTGCCCCTACGCCCGGGTAGGAAGCGAGTATTTTAGCCTGAGAAGCAGGGCTCTTGCAACTCTGGAGGAGAGCTAATCCTGCAGCCCACGTTCGTCCTGGGAAACCGCAAGGCGACCCTTGGCCTCAGTGTAGTGGCGAAATGGCCGCCGGACAGGTCTTGCCTGCCGCGGTTTCCGTGAGTTCTCCACCGTCTTCGGGCTTAAATGGAGAGCGAGGAGAGCTGTCGGCTCTCACAGAACTCTGGCCTCCGCACTGTTTGCCATGCAACTGCACGCAAGACCACACGTCTCCTCCCGACCTGCTGAGAAACAGGCATCCGTGTAGGCCCTTGTTAACATTTCCTGGCGTGCAGAGTCCAAGGCGACACGCTGTCCTCTGCCTTGGAAACCTACGTTGCCACAGCTTGCCAAACGCTACCGAAGGCAGTCCTAACCAGTCTCGTGTGCTGCGCAGCTTTGATTCGGTTACGAAAAGCCACCTGCATTGAGGTGAACACTCTGCTCAGCGTTCTTTCCGGGAGCTCACAATTGCCCCCTCTCTAGGTTAAGCAGGATGTCGAGGTGAGGTCCAAACTGAGCAAAGAGCACAATTGCTCACTTTGCAGTGGTAGTCGTCGTAAGAGGCATTGCCTACTAGGCCTTGCTAAGGTCTTCGTTCTGTTAGGGAAGTCGCCACACTTAGACGCCTGTAAAGGAAACTTTATTCAGCGAAGTTCCCAGTGTCTTGCGACGGTCTCCCTTCGCAGGGCCAATACAGCAGGGACTTAGGTTTGCTGCTAACTAGGCTAGGTGACCCTGCATACAGAAGCAGGCATTTCCCTTTGGAAGCTTGGATCCCGGTTTCTCAGGGGCTGCTTGCAAGACCCTGCTATTGCCCAGCATCTCTCCTCTGCCCCTACGCCCGGGTAGGAAGCGAGTATTTTAGCCTGAGAAGCAGGGCTCTTGCAACTCTGGCGGAGAGCTAATCCTGCAGCCCACGTTCGTCCTGGGAAACCGCAAGGCGACCCTTGGCCTCAGTGTAGTGGCGAAATGGCCGCCAGACAGGTCTTGCCTGCCGCGGTTTCCGTGAGTTCTCCGTCTTCGGGCTTAAATGGAGAGCGAGGAGAGCAGTCAGCTCTCACAGAACTCTGGCCTCCGCACTGTTTGCCATGCAGCCGGAAGCAAGACCGCACGTCTCCTCCCGGCCTGCTGAGAAACAGGCCGCCGTGCAGGCCCTTCGTAACACTTCTTGGCATGTAGACTCCAAGGCGACACGCTGTCCTCTTCCTTGGAAACCTACGTTGCCCCAGCATGCCAACGCTCACGAAGGCAGTCCGAGCCCGTCTCATGTGCTGGGCCACTTGCATTCAGTGAGGAAAAGCCACCTGCATTGAGGTGAACACTCTGCTCAGCGTTCTTTCCGGGAGCTCACACTTGCCGCCTCTCTAGGTTAAGCAGGAAGTCGTAGTGAGGACCAACCTGAGCAAAGAGCACAATTCCTCACGTTACACTGGTAGTCGTCGTAAGAGGAATTGCCAACTACGCCTGGCTGAGGCCTTCCCTGTGTTAAGGAACCAGCCACACTTAGAGGCCTTGAAAGAACAATTTATTCAGCGAAGTTCCCATTGTTTGGCGATGGTCAACCTTTGCAGCGCCAGTACTGCAGGGACTTAGGTTTGCTGCTAACAGGGCTAGGTGACCCTGCATACAGAAGCAGGCGTTTCCCTTTGGAAGCTTGGATCCCGGTTTCTCAGGGGCTGCTTGCAAGACCCTGCTATTGCCCAGCATCTCTCCTCTGCCCCTACGCCCGGGTAGGAAGCGAGTATTTTAGTCTGAGAAGCAGGGCTCTTGCAACTCTGGCGGAGAGCTAATCCTGCAGCCCACGTTCGTCCTGGGAAACCGCAAGGCGACCCTTGGCCTCAGTGTAGTGGCGAAATGGCCGCCAGACAGGTCTTGCCTGCCGCGGTTTCCGTGAGTTCTCCACCGTCTTCGGGCTTAAATGGAGAGCGAGGAGAGCTGTCAGCTCTCACAGAACTCTGGCCTCCGCACTGTTTGCCATGCAGCCGGAAGCAAGACCGCACGTCTCCTCCCGGCCGGCTGAGAAACAGGCCGCCGTGCAGGCCCTTCGTAACACTTCTTGGCATGTAGACTCCAAGGCGACACGCTGTCCTCTTCCTTGGAAACCTACGTTGCCCCAGCATGCCAACGCTCACGAAGGCAGTCCGAGCCCGTCTCATGTGCTGGGCCACTTGCATTCAGTGAGGAAAAGCCACCTGCATTGAGGTGAACACTCTGCTCAGCGTTCTTTCCGGGAGCTCACACTTGCCGCCTCTCTAGGTTAAGCAGGAAGTCGTAGTGAGGACCAACCTGAGCAAAGAGCACAATTCCTCACGTTACACTGGTAGTCGTCGTAAGAGGAATTGCCAACTACGCCTGGCTGAGGCCTTCCCTGTGTTAAGGAACCAGCCACACTTAGAGGCCTTGAAAGAACAATTTATTCAGCGAAGTTCCCATTGTTTGGTGATGGTCAACCTTTGCAGCGCCAGTACTGCAGGGACTTAGGTTTGCTGCTAACAGGGCTAGGTGACCCTGCATACAGAAGCAGGCGTTTCCCTTTGGAAGCTTGGATCCCGGTTTCTCAGGGGCTGCTTGCAAGACCCTGCTATTGCCCAGCATCTCTCCTCTGCCCCTACGCCCGGGTAGGAAGCGAGTATTTTAGCCTGAGAAGCAGGGCTCTTGCAACTCTGGTGGAGAGCTAATCCTGCAGCCCACGTTCGTCCTGGGAAACCGCAAGGCGACCCTTGGCCTCAGTGTAGTGGCGAAATGGCCGCCAGACAGGTCTTGCCTGCCGCGGTTTCCGTGAGTTCTCCACCGTCTTTGGGCTTAAATGGAGAGCGAGGAGAGCAGTCAGCTCTCACAGAACTCTGGCCTCCGCACTGTTTGCCATGCAGCCGGAAGCAAGTCCGCTCGTCTCCTCCCGGCCTGCTGAGAAACAGGCCGCCGTGCAGGCCCTTCGTAACACTTCTTGGCATGTAGACTCCAAGGCGACACGCTGTCCTCTTCCTTGGAAACCTACGTTGCCCCAGCATGCCAACGCTCACGTAGGCAGTCCGAGCCCATCTCATGTGCTGGGCCACTTGCATTCAGTGAGGAAAAGCCACCTGCATTGAGGTGAACACTCTGCTCAGCGTTCTTTCCGGGAGCTCACACTTGCCGCCTCTCTAGGTTAAGCAGGAAGTCGTAGTGAGGACCAACCTGAGCAAAGAGCACAATTCCTCACGTTACACTGGTAGTCGTCGTAAGAGGAATTGCCAACTACGCCTGGCTGAGGCCTTCCCTGTGTTAAGGAACCAGCCACACTTAGAGGCCTTGAAAGAACAATTTATTCAGCGAAGTTCCCATTGTTTGGCGATGGTCAACCTTTGCAGCGCCAGTACTGCAGGGACTTAGGTTTGCTGCTAACAGGGCTAGGTGACCCTGCATACAGAAGCAGGCGTTTCCCTTTGGAAGCTTGGATCCCGGTTTCTCAGGGGCTGCTTGCAAGACCCTGCTATTGCCCAGCATCTCTCCTCTGCCCCTACGCCCGGGTAGGAAGCGAGTATTTTAGCCTGAGAAGCAGGGCTCTTGCAACTCTGGCGGAGAGCTAATCCTGCAGCCCACGTTCGTCCTGGGAAACCGCAAGGCGACCCTTGGCCTCAGTGTAGTGGCGAAATGGCCGCCAGACAGGTCTTGCCTGCCGCGGTTTCCGTGAGTTCTCCACCGTCTTCGGGCTTAAATGGAGAGCGAGGAGAGCTGTCAGCTCTCACAGAACTCTGGCCTCCGCACTGTTTGCCATGCAGCCGGAAGCAAGACCGCACGTCTCCTCCCGGCCGGCTGAGAAACAGGCCGCCGTGCAGGCCCTTCGTAACACTTCTTGGCATGTAGACTCCAAGGCGACACGCTGTCCTCTTCCTTGGAAACCTACGTTGCCCCAGCATGCCAACGCTCACGAAGGCAGTCCGAGCCCGTCTCATGTGCTGGGCCACTTGCATTCAGTGAGGAAAAGCCACCTGCATTGAGGTGAACACTCTGCTCAGCGTTCTTTCCGGGAGCTCACACTTGCCGCCTCTCTAGTTTAAGCAGGAAGTCGTAGTGAGGACCAACCTGAGCAAAGAGCACAATTCCTCACGTTACACTGGTAGTCGTCGTAAGAGGAATTGCCAACTACGCCTGGCTGAGGCCTTCCCTGTGTTAAGGAACCAGCCACACTTAGAGGCCTTGAAAGAACAATTTATTCAGCGAAGTTCCCATTGTTTGGCGATGGTCAACCTTTGCAGCGCCAGTACTGCAGGGACTTAGGTTTGCTGCTAACAGGGCTAGGTGACCCTGCATACAGAAGCAGGCGTTTCCCTTTGGAAGCTTGGATCCCGGTTTCTCAGGGGCTGCTTGCAAGACCCTGCTATTGCCCAGCATCTCTCCTCTGCCCCTACGCCCGGGTAGGAAGCGAGTATTTTAGCCTGAGAAGCAGGGCTCTTGCAACTCTGGAGGAGAGCTAATCCTGCAGCCCACGTTCGTCCTGGGAAACCGCAAGGCGACCCTTGGCCTCAGTGTAGTGGCGAAATGGCCGCCGGACAGGTCTTGCCTGCCGCGGTTTCCGTGAGTTCTCCACCGTCTTCGGGCTTAAATGGAGAGCGAGGAGAGCTGTCGGCTCTCACAGAACTCTGGCCTCCGCACTGTTTGCCATGCAACTGCACGCAAGACCACACGTCTCCTCCCGACCTGCTGAGAAACAGGCATCCGTGTAGGCCCTTGTTAACATTTCCTGGCGTGCAGAGTCCAAGGCGACACGCTGTCCTCTGCCTTGGAAACCTACGTTGCCACAGCTTGCCAAACGCTACCGAAGGCAGTCCTAACCAGTCTCGTGTGCTGCGCAGCTTTGATTCGGTTACGAAAAGCCACCTGCATTGAGGTGAACACTCTGCTCAGCGTTCTTTCCGGGAGCTCACAATTGCCCCCTCTCTAGGTTAAGCAGGATGTCGAGGTGAGGTCCAAACTGAGCAAAGAGCACAATTGCTCACTTTGCAGTGGTAGTCGTCGTAAGAGGCATTGCCTACTAGGCCTTGCTAAGGTCTTCGTTCTGTTAGGGAAGTCGCCACACTTAGACGCCTGTAAAGGAAACTTTATTCAGCGAAGTTCCCAGTGTCTTGCGACGGTCTCCCTTCGCAGGGCCAATACAGCAGGGACTTAGGTTTGCTGCTAACTAGGCTAGGTGACCCTGCATACAGAAGCAGGCATTTCCCTTTGGAAGCTTGGATCCCGGTTTCTCAGGGGCTGCTTGCAAGACCCTGCTATTGCCCAGCATCTCTCCTCTGCCCCTACGCCCGGGTAGGAAGCGAGTATTTTAGCCTGAGAAGCAGGGCTCTTGCAACTCTGGCGGAGAGCTAATCCTGCAGCCCACGTTCGTCCTGGGAAACCGCAAGGCGACCCTTGGCCTCAGTGTAGTGGCGAAATGGCCGCCAGACAGGTCTTGCCTGCCGCGGTTTCCGTGAGTTCTCCGTCTTCGGGCTTAAATGGAGAGCGAGGAGAGCAGTCAGCTCTCACAGAACTCTGGCCTCCGCACTGTTTGCCATGCAGCCGGAAGCAAGACCGCACGTCTCCTCCCGGCCTGCTGAGAAACAGGCCGCCGTGCAGGCCCTTCGTAACACTTCTTGGCATGTAGACTCCAAGGCGACACGCTGTCCTCTTCCTTGGAAACCTACGTTGCCCCAGCATGCCAACGCTCACGAAGGCAGTCCGAGCCCGTCTCATGTGCTGGGCCACTTGCATTCAGTGAGGAAAAGCCACCTGCATTGAGGTGAACACTCTGCTCAGCGTTCTTTCCGGGAGCTCACACTTGCCGCCTCTCTAGGTTAAGCAGGAAGTCGTAGTGAGGACCAACCTGAGCAAAGAGCACAATTCCTCACGTTACACTGGTAGTCGTCGTAAGAGGAATTGCCAACTACGCCTGGCTGAGGCCTTCCCTGTGTTAAGGAACCAGCCACACTTAGAGGCCTTGAAAGAACAATTTATTCAGCGAAGTTCCCATTGTTTGGCGATGGTCAACCTTTGCAGCACCAGTACTGCAGGGACTTAGGTTTGCTGCTAACAGGGCTAGGTGACCCTGCATACAGAAGCAGGCGTTTCCCTTTGGAAGCTTGGATCCCGGTTTCTCAGGGGCTGCTTGCAAGACCCTGCTATTGCCCAGCATCTCTCCTCTGCCCCTACGCCCGGGTAGGAAGCGAGTATTTTAGCCTGAGAAGCAGGGCTCTTGCAACTCTGGCGGAGAGCTAATCCTGCAGCCCACGTTCGTCCTGGGAAACCGCAAGGCGACCCTTGGCCTCAGTGTAGTGGCGAAATGGCCGCCAGACAGGTCTTGCCTGCCGCGGTTTCCGTGAGTTCTCCACCGTCTTCGGGCTTAAATGGAGAGCGAGGAGAGCAGTCAGCTCTCACAGAACTCTGGCCTCCGCACTGTTTGCCATGCAGCCGGAAGCAAGACCGCACGTCTCCTCCCGGCCGGCTGAGAAACAGGCCGCCGTGCAGGCCCTTCGTAACACTTCTTGGCATGTAGACTCCAAGGCGACACGCTGTCCTCTTCCTTGGAAACCTACGTTGCCCCAGCATGCCAACGCTCACGAAGGCAGTCCGAGCCCGTCTCATGTGCTGGGCCACTTGCATTCAGTGAGGAAAAGCCACCTGCATTGAGGTGAACACTCTGCTCAGCGTTCTTTCCGGGAGCTCACACTTGCCGCCTCTCTAGGTTAAGCAGGAAGTCGTAGTGAGGACCAACCTGAGCAAAGAGCACAATTCCTCACGTTACACTGGTAGTCGTCGTAAGAGGAATTGCCAACTACGCCTGGCTGAGGCCTTCCCTGTGTTAAGGAACCAGCCACACTTAGAGGCCTTGAAAGAACAATTTATTCAGCGAAGTTCCCATTGTTTGGCGATGGTCAACCTTTGCAGCGCCAGTACTGCAGGGACTTAGGTTTGCTGCTAACAGGGCTAGGTGACCCTGCATACAGAAGCAGGCGTTTCCCTTTGGAAGCTTGGATCCCGGTTTCTCAGGGGCTGCTTGCAAGACCCTGCTATTGCCCAGCATCTCTCCTCTGCCCCTACGCCCGGGTAGGAAGCGAGTATTTTAGCCTGAGAAGCAGGGCTCTTGCAACTCTGGAGGAGAGCTAATCCTGCAGCCCACGTTCGTCCTGGGAAACCGCAAGGCGACCCTTGGCCTCAGTGTAGTGGCGAAATGGCCGCCGGACAGGTCTTGCCTGCCGCGGTTTCCGTGAGTTCTCCACCGTCTTCGGGCTTAAATGGAGAGCGAGGAGAGCTGTCGGCTCTCACAGAACTCTGGCCTCCGCACTGTTTGCCATGCAACTGCACGCAAGACCACACGTCTCCTCCCGACCTGCTGAGAAACAGGCATCCGTGTAGGCCCTTGTTAACATTTCCTGGCGTGCAGAGTCCAAGGCGACACGCTGTCCTCTGCCTTGGAAACCTACGTTGCCACAGCTTGCCAAACGCTACCGAAGGCAGTCCTAACCAGTCTCGTGTGCTGCGCAGCTTTGATTCGGTTACGAAAAGCCACCTGCATTGAGGTGAACACTCTGCTCAGCGTTCTTTCCGGGAGCTCACAATTGCCCCCTCTCTAGGTTAAGCAGGATGTCGAGGTGAGGTCCAAACTGAGCAAAGAGCACAATTGCTCACTTTGCAGTGGTAGTCGTCGTAAGAGGCATTGCCTACTAGGCCTTGCTAAGGTCTTCGTTCTGTTAGGGAAGTCGCCACACTTAGACGCCTGTAAAGGAAACTTTATTCAGCGAAGTTCCCAGTGTCTTGCGACGGTCTCCCTTCGCAGGGCCAATACAGCAGGGACTTAGGTTTGCTGCTAACTAGGCTAGGTGACCCTGCATACAGAAGCAGGCATTTCCCTTTGGAAGCTTGGATCCCGGTTTCTCAGGGGCTGCTTGCAAGACCCTGCTATTGCCCAGCATCTCTCCTCTGCCCCTACGCCCGGGTAGGAAGCGAGTATTTTAGCCTGAGAAGCAGGGCTCTTGCAACTCTGGCGGAGAGCTAATCCTGCAGCCCACGTTCGTCCTGGGAAACCGCAAGGCGACCCTTGGCCTCAGTGTAGTGGCGAAATGGCCGCCAGACAGGTCTTGCCTGCCGCGGTTTCCGTGAGTTCTCCGTCTTCGGGCTTAAATGGAGAGCGAGGAGAGCAGTCAGCTCTCACAGAACTCTGGCCTCCGCACTGTTTGCCATGCAGCCGGAAGCAAGACCGCACGTCTCCTCCCGGCCTGCTGAGAAACAGGCCGCCGTGCAGGCCCTTCGTAACACTTCTTGGCATGTAGACTCCAAGGCGACACGCTGTCCTCTTCCTTGGAAACCTACGTTGCCCCAGCATGCCAACGCTCACGAAGGCAGTCCGAGCCCGTCTCATGTGCTGGGCCACTTGCATTCAGTGAGGAAAAGCCACCTGCATTGAGGTGAACACTCTGCTCAGCGTTCTTTCCGGGAGCTCACACTTGCCGCCTCTCTAGGTTAAGCAGGAAGTCGTAGTGAGGACCAACCTGAGCAAAGAGCACAATTCCTCACGTTACACTGGTAGTCGTCGTAAGAGGAATTGCCAACTACGCCTGGCTGAGGCCTTCCCTGTGTTAAGGAACCAGCCACACTTAGAGGCCTTGAAAGAACAATTTATTCAGCGAAGTTCCCATTGTTTGGCGATGGTCAACCTTTGCAGCACCAGTACTGCAGGGACTTAGGTTTGCTGCTAACAGGGCTAGGTGACCCTGCATACAGAAGCAGGCGTTTCCCTTTGGAAGCTTGGATCCCGGTTTCTCAGGGGCTGCTTGCAAGACCCTGCTATTGCCCAGCATCTCTCCTCTGCCCCTACGCCCGGGTAGGAAGCGAGTATTTTAGCCTGAGAAGCAGGGCTCTTGCAACTCTGGCGGAGAGCTAATCCTGCAGCCCACGTTCGTCCTGGGAAACCGCAAGGCGACCCTTGGCCTCAGTGTAGTGGCGAAATGGCCGCCAGACAGGTCTTGCCTGCCGCGGTTTCCGTGAGTTCTCCACCGTCTTCGGGCTTAAATGGAGAGCGAGGAGAGCAGTCAGCTCTCACAGAACTCTGGCCTCCGCACTGTTTGCCATGCAGCCGGAAGCAAGACCGCACGTCTCCTCCCGGCCGGCTGAGAAACAGGCCGCCGTGCAGGCCCTTCGTAACACTTCTTGGCATGTAGACTCCAAGGCGACACGCTGTCCTCTTCCTTGGAAACCTACGTTGCCCCAGCATGCCAACGCTCACGAAGGCAGTCCGAGCCCGTCTCATGTGCTGGGCCACTTGCATTCAGTGAGGAAAAGCCACCTGCATTGAGGTGAACACTCTGCTCAGCGTTCTTTCCGGGAGCTCACACTTGCCGCCTCTCTAGGTTAAGCAGGAAGTCGTAGTGAGGACCAACCTGAGCAAAGAGCACAATTCCTCACGTTACACTGGTAGTCGTCGTAAGAGGAATTGCCAACTACGCCTGGCTGAGGCCTTCCCTGTGTTAAGGAACCAGCCACACTTAGAGGCCTTGAAAGAACAATTTATTCAGCGAAGTTCCCATTGTTTGGCGATGGTCAACCTTTGCAGCGCCAGTACTGCAGGGACTTAGGTTTGCTGCTAACAGGGCTAGGTGACCCTGCATACAGAAGCAGGCGTTTCCCTTTGGAAGCTTGGATCCCGGTTTCTCAGGGGCTGCTTGCAAGACCCTGCTATTGCCCAGCATCTGTCCTCTGCCCCTACGCCCGGGTAGGAAGCGAGTATTTTAGTCTGAGAAGCAGGGCTCTTGCAACTCTGGCGGAGAGCTAATCCTGCAGCCCACGTTCGTCCTGGGAAACCGCAAGGCGACCCTTGGCCTCAGTGTAGTGGCGAAATGGCCGCCAGACAGTTCTTGCCTGCCGCGGTTTCCGTGAGTTCTCCACCGTCTTCGGGCTTAAATGGAGAGCGAGGAGAGCTGTCAGCTCTCACAGAACTCTGGCCTCCGCACTGTTTGCCATGCAGCCGGAAGCAAGACCGCACGTCTCCTCCCGGCCGGCTGAGAAACAGGCCGCCGTGCAGGCCCTTCGTAACACTTCTTGGCATGTAGACTCCAAGGCGACACGCTGTCCTCTTCCTTGGAAACCTACGTTGCCCCAGCATGCCAACGCTCACGAAGGCAGTCCGAGCCCGTCTCATGTGCTGGGCCACTTGCATTCAGTGAGGAAAAGCCACCTGCATTGAGGTGAACACTCTGCTCAGCGTTCTTTCCGGGAGCTCACACTTGCCGCCTCTCTAGGTTAAGCAGGAAGTCGTAGTGAGGACCAACCTGAGCAAAGAGCACAATTCCTCACGTTACACTGGTAGTCGTCGTAAGAGGAATTGCCAACTACGCCTGGCTGAGGCCTTCCCTGTGTTAAGGAACCAGCCACACTTAGAGGCCTTGAAAGAACAATTTATTCAGCGAAGTTCCCATTGTTTGGCGATGGTCAACCTTTGCAGCGCCAGTACTGCAGGGACTTAGGTTTGCTGCTAACAGGGCTAGGTGACCCTGCATACAGAAGCAGGCGTTTCCCTTTGGAAGCTTGGATCCCGGTTTCTCAGGGGCTGCTTGCAAGACCCTGCTATTGCCCAGCATCTCTCCTCTGCCCCTACGCCCGGGTAGGAAGCGAGTATTTTAGCCTGAGAAGCAGGGCTCTTGCAACTCTGGCGGAGAGCTAATCCTGCAGCCCACGTTCGTCCTGGGAAACCGCAAGGCGACCCTTGGCCTCAGTGTAGTGGCGAAATGGCCGCCAGACAGGTCTTGCCTGCCGCGGTTTCCGTGAGTTCTCCACCGTCTTCGGGCTTAAATGGAGAGCGAGGAGAGCAGTCAGCTCTCACAGAACTCTGGCCTCCGCACTGTTTGCCATGCAGCCGGAAGCAAGTCCGCTCGTCTCCTCCCGGCCTGCTGAGAAACAGGCCGCCGTGCAGGCCCTTCGTAACACTTCTTGGCATGTAGACTCCAAGGCGACACGCTGTCCTCTTCCTTGGAAACCTACGTTGCCCCAGCATGCCAACGCTCACGTAAGCAGTCCGAGCCCATCTCATGTGCTGGGCCACTTGCATTCAGTGAGGAAAAGCCACCTGCATTGAGGTGAACACTCTGCTCAGCGTTCTTTCCGGGAGCTCACACTTGCCGCCTCTCTAGGTTAAGCAGGAAGTCGTAGTGAGGACCAACCTGAGCAAAGAGCACAATTCCTCACGTTACACTGGTAGTCGTCGTAAGAGGAATTGCCAACTACGCCTGGCTGAGGCCTTCCCTGTGTTAAGGAACCAGCCACACTTAGAGGCCTTGAAAGAACAATTTATTCAGCGAAGTTCCCATTGTTTGGCGATGGTCAACCTTTGCAGCGCCAGTACTGCAGGGACTTAGGTTTGCTGCTAACAGGGCTAGGTGACCCTGCATACAGAAGCAGGCGTTTCCCTTTGGAAGCTTGGATCCCGGTTTCTCAGGGGCTGCTTGCAAGACCCTGCTATTGCCCAGCATCTGTCCTCTGCCCCTACGCCCGGGTAGGAAGCGAGTATTTTAGCCTGAGAAGCAGGGCTCTTGCAACTCTGGCGGAGAGCTAATCCTGCAGCCCACGTTCGTCCTGGGAAACCGCAAGGCGACCCTTGGCCTCAGTGTAGTGGCGAAATGGCCGCCAGACAGGTCTTGCCTGCCGCGGTTTCCGTGAGTTCTCCACCGTCTTCGGGCTTAAATGGAGAGCGAGGAGAGCTGTCAGCTCTCACAGAACTCTGGCCTCCGCACTGTTTGCCATGCAGCCGGAAGCAAGACCGCACGTCTCCTCCCGGCCGGCTGAGAAACAGGCCGCCGTGCAGGCCCTTCGTAACACTTCTTGGCATGTAGACTCCAAGGCGACACGCTGTCCTCTTCCTTGGAAACCTACGTTGCCCCAGCATGCCAACGCTCACGAAGGCAGTCCGAGCCCGTCTCATGTGCTGGGCCACTTGCATTCAGTGAGGAAAAGCCACCTGCATTGAGGTGAACACTCTGCTCAGCGTTCTTTCCGGGAGCTCACACTTGCCGCCTCTCTAGTTTAAGCAGGAAGTCGTAGTGAGGACCAACCTGAGCAAAGAGCACAATTCCTCACGTTACACTGGTAGTCGTCGTAAGAGGAATTGCCAACTACGCCTGGCTGAGGCCTTCCCTGTGTTAAGGAACCAGCCACACTTAGAGGCCTTGAAAGAACAATTTATTCAGCGAAGTTCCCATTGTTTGGCGATGGTCAACCTTTGCAGCGCCAGTACTGCAGGGACTTAGGTTTGCTGCTAACAGGGCTAGGTGACCCTGCATACAGAAGCAGGCGTTTCCCTTTGGAAGCTTGGATCCCGGTTTCTCAGGGGCTGCTTGCAAGACCCTGCTATTGCCCAGCATCTCTCCTCTGCCCCTACGCCCGGGTAGGAAGCGAGTATTTTAGCCTGAGAAGCAGGGCTCTTGCAACTCTGGAGGAGAGCTAATCCTGCAGCCCACGTTCGTCCTGGGAAACCGCAAGGCGACCCTTGGCCTCAGTGTAGTGGCGAAATGGCCGCCGGACAGGTCTTGCCTGCCGCGGTTTCCGTGAGTTCTCCACCGTCTTCGGGCTTAAATGGAGAGCGAGGAGAGCTGTCGGCTCTCACAGAACTCTGGCCTCCGCACTGTTTGCCATGCAACTGCACGCAAGACCACACGTCTCCTCCCGACCTGCTGAGAAACAGGCATCCGTGTAGGCCCTTGTTAACATTTCCTGGCGTGCAGAGTCCAAGGCGACACGCTGTCCTCTGCCTTGGAAACCTACGTTGCCACAGCTTGCCAAACGCTACCGAAGGCAGTCCTAACCAGTCTCGTGTGCTGCGCAGCTTTGATTCGGTTACGAAAAGCCACCTGCATTGAGGTGAACACTCTGCTCAGCGTTCTTTCCGGGAGCTCACAATTGCCCCCTCTCTAGGTTAAGCAGGATGTCGAGGTGAGGTCCAAACTGAGCAAAGAGCACAATTGCTCACTTTGCAGTGGTAGTCGTCGTAAGAGGCATTGCCTACTAGGCCTTGCTAAGGTCTTCGTTCTGTTAGGGAAGTCGCCACACTTAGACGCCTGTAAAGGAAACTTTATTCAGCGAAGTTCCCAGTGTCTTGCGACGGTCTCCCTTCGCAGGGCCAATACAGCAGGGACTTAGGTTTGCTGCTAACTAGGCTAGGTGACCCTGCATACAGAAGCAGGCATTTCCCTTTGGAAGCTTGGATCCCGGTTTCTCAGGGGCTGCTTGCAAGACCCTGCTATTGCCCAGCATCTCTCCTCTGCCCCTACGCCCGGGTAGGAAGCGAGTATTTTAGCCTGAGAAGCAGGGCTCTTGCAACTCTGGCGGAGAGCTAATCCTGCAGCCCACGTTCGTCCTGGGAAACCGCAAGGCGACCCTTGGCCTCAGTGTAGTGGCGAAATGGCCGCCAGACAGGTCTTGCCTGCCGCGGTTTCCGTGAGTTCTCCACCGTCTTCGGGCTTAAATGGAGAGCGAGGAGAGCAGTCAGCTCTCACAGAACTCTGGCCTCCGCACTGTTTGCCATGCAGCCGGAAGCAAGACCGCACGTCTCCTCCCGGCCTGCTGAGAAACAGGCCGCCGTGCAGGCCCTTCGTAACACTTCTTGGCATGTAGACTCCAAGGCGACACGCTGTCCTCTTCCTTGGAAACCTACGTTGCCCCAGCATGCCAACGCTCACGAAGGCAGTCCGAGCCCGTCTCATGTGCTGGGCCACTTGCATTCAGTGAGGAAAAGCCACCTGCATTGAGGTGAACACTCTGCTCAGCGTTCTTTCCGGGAGCTCACACTTGCCGCCTCTCTAGGTTAAGCAGGAAGTCGTAGTGAGGACCAACCTGAGCAAAGAGCACAATTCCTCACGTTACACTGGTAGTCGTCGTAAGAGGAATTGCCAACTACGCCTGGCTGAGGCCTTCCCTGTGTTAAGGAACCAGCCACACATAGAGGCCTTGAAAGAACAATTTATTCAGCGAAGTTCCCATTGTTTGGCGATGGTCAACCTTTGCAGCACCAGTACTGCAGGGACTTAGGTTTGCTGCTAACAGGGCTAGGTGACCCTGCATACAGAAGCAGGCGTTTCCCTTTGGAAGCTTGGATCCCGGTTTCTCAGGGGCTGCTTGCAAGACCCTGCTATTGCCCAGCATCTCTCCTCTGCCCCTACGCCCGGGTAGGAAGCGAGTATTTTAGCCTGAGAAGCAGGGCTCTTGCAACTCTGGCGGAGAGCTAATCCTGCAGCCCACGTTCGTCCTGGGAAACCGCAAGGCGACCCTTGGCCTCAGTGTAGTGGCGAAATGGCCGCCAGACAGGTCTTGCCTGCCGCGGTTTCCGTGAGTTCTCCACCGTCTTCGGGCTTAAATGGAGAGCGAGGAGAGCTGTCGGCTCTCACAGAACTCTGGCCTCCGCACTGTTTGCCATGCAGCCGGAAGCAAGACCGCACGTCTCCTCCCGGCCGGCTGAGAAACAGGCCGCCGTGCAGGCCCTTCGTAACACTTCTTGGCATGTAGACTCCAAGGCGACACGCTGTCCTCTTCCTTGGAAACCTACGTTGCCCCAGCATGCCAACGCTCACGAAGGCAGTCCGAGCCCGTCTCATGTGCTGGGCCACTTGCATTCAGTGAGGAAAAGCCACCTGCATTGAGGTGAACACTCTGCTCAGCGTTCTTTCCGGGAGCTCACACTTGCCGCCTCTCTAGGTTAAGCAGGAAGTCGTAGTGAGGACCAACCTGAGCAAAGAGCACAATTCCTCACATTACACTGGTAGTCGTCGTAAGAGGAATTGCCAACTACGCCTGGCTGAGGCCTTCCCTGTGTTAAGGAACCAGCCACACTTAGAGGCCTTGAAAGAACAATTTATTCAGCGAAGTTCCCATTGTTTGGCGATGGTCAACCTTTGCAGCGCCAGTACTGCAGGGACTTAGGTTTGCTGCTAACAGGGCTAGGTGACCCTGCATACAGAAGCAGGCGTTTCCCTTTGGAAGCTTGGATCCCGGTTTCTCAGGGGCTGCTTGCAAGACCCTGCTATTGCCCAGCATCTCTCCTCTGCCCCTACGCCCGGGTAGGAAGCGAGTATTTTAGCCTGAGAAGCAGGGCTCTTGCAACTCTGGCGGAGAGCTAATCCTGCAGCCCACGTTCGTCCTGGGAAACCGCAAGGCGACCCTTGGCCTCAGTGTAGTGGCGAAATGGCCGCCAGACAGGTCTTGCCTGCCGCGGTTTCCGTGAGTTCTCCACCGTCTTCGGGCTTAAATGGAGAGCGAGGAGAGCTGTCAGCTCTCACAGAACTCTGGCCTCCGCACTGTTTGCCATGCAGCCGGAAGCAAGACCGCACGTCTCCTCCCGGCCGGCTGAGAAACAGGCCGCCGTGCAGGCCCTTCGTAACACTTCTTGGCATGTAGACTCCAAGGCGACACGCTGTCCTCTTCCTTGGAAACCTACGTTGCCCCAGCATGCCAACGCTCACGAAGGCAGTCCGAGCCCGTCTCATGTGCTGGGCCACTTGCATTCAGTGAGGAAAAGCCACCTGCATTGAGGTGAACACTCTGCTCAGCGTTCTTTCCGGGAGCTCACACTTGCCGCCTCTCTAGGTTAAGCAGGAAGTCGTAGTGAGGACCAACCTGAGCAAAGAGCACAATTCCTCACATTACACTGGTAGTCGTCGTAAGAGGAATTGCCAACTACGCCTGGCTGAGGCCTTCCCTGTGTTAAGGAACCAGCCACACTTAGAGGCCTTGAAAGAACAATTTATTCAGCGAAGTTCCCATTGTTTGGCGATGGTCAACCTTTGCAGCGCCAGTACTGCAGGGACTTAGGTTTGCTGCTAACAGGGCTAGGTGACCCTGCATACAGAAGCAGGCGTTTCCCTTTGGAAGCTTGGATCCCGGTTTCTCAGGGGCTGCTTGCAAGACCCTGCTATTGCCCAGCATCTCTCCTCTGCCCCTACGCCCGGGTAGGAAGCGAGTATTTTAGCCTGAGAAGCAGGGCTCTTGCAACTCTGGAGGAGAGCTAATCCTGCAGCCCACGTTCGTCCTGGGAAACCGCAAGGCGACCCTTGGCCTCAGTGTAGTGGCGAAATGGCCGCCGGACAGGTCTTGCCTGCCGCGGTTTCCGTGAGTTCTCCACCGTCTTCGGGCTTAAATGGAGAGCGAGGAGAGCTGTCGGCTCTCACAGAACTCTGGCCTCCGCACTGTTTGCCATGCAACTGCACGCAAGACCACACGTCTCCTCCCGACCTGCTGAGAAACAGGCATCCGTGTAGGCCCTTGTTAACATTTCCTGGCGTGCAGAGTCCAAGGCGACACGCTTTCCTCTGCCTTGGAAACCTACGTTGCCACAGCTTGCCAAACGCTACCGAAGGCAGTCCTAACCAGTCTCGTGTGCTGCGCAGCTTTGATTCGGTTACGAAAAGCCACCTGCATTGAGGTGAACACTCTGCTCAGCGTTCTTTCCGGGAGCTCACAATTGCCCCCTCTCTAGGTTAAGCAGGATGTCGAGGTGAGGTCCAAACTGAGCAAAGAGCACAATTGCTCACTTTGCAGTGGTAGTCGTCGTAAGAGGCATTGCCTACTAGGCCTTGCTAAGGTCTTCGTTCTGTTAGGGAAGTCACCACACTTAGACGCCTGTAAAGGAAACTTTATTCAGCGAAGTTCCCAGTGTCTTGCGACGGTCTCCCTTCGCAGGGCCAATACAGCAGGGACTTAGGTTTGCTGCTAACTAGGCTAGGTGACCCTGCATACAGAAGCAGGCGTTTCCCTTTGGAAGCTTGGATCCCGGTTTCTCAGGGGCTGCTTGCAAGACCCTGCTATTGCCCAGCATCTCTCCTCTGCCCCTACGCCCGGGTAGGAAGCGAGTATTTTAGCCTGAAAAGCAGGGCTCTTGCAACTCTGGCGGAGAGCTAATCCTGCAGCCCACGTTCGTCCTGGGAAACCGCAAGGCGACCCTTGGCCTCAGTGTAGTGGCGAAATGGCCGCCGGACAGGTCTTGCCTGCCGCGGTTTCCGTGAGTTCTCCACCGTCTTCGGGCTTAAATGGAGAGCGAGGAGAGCTGTCGGCTCTCACAGAACTCTGGCCTCCGCACTGTTTGCCATGCAGCCGAACGCAAGACCACACGTCTCCTCCCGGCCTGCTGAGAAACAGGCCGCCGTGCAGGCCCTTTGTAACACTTCTTGGCATGTAGACTCCAAGGCGACACGCTGTCCTCTTCCTTGTAAACCTACGTTGCCCCAGCATGCCAACGCTCACGAAGGCAGTCCGAGCCCGTCTCATGTGCTGGGCCACTTGCATTCAGTGAGGAAAAGCCACCTGCATTGAGGTGAACACTCTGCTCAGCGTTCTTTCCGGGAGCTCACACTTGCCACCTCTCTAGGTTAAGCAGGAAGTCGTAGTGAGGACCAACCTGAGCAAAGAGCACAATTCCTCACGTTACACTGGTAGTCGTTGTAAGAGGAATTGCCAACTACGCCTGGCTGAGGCCTTCCCTGTGTTAAGGAACCAGCCACACTTAGAGGCCTTGAAAGAACAATTTATTCAGCGAAGTTCCCATTGTTTGGCGATGGTCAACCTTTGCAGCGCCAGTACTGCAGGGACTTAGGTTTGCTGCTAACAGGGCTAGGTGACACTGCATACATACAGAAGCAGGCGTTTCCCTTTGGAAGCTTGGATCCCGGTTTCTCAGGGGCTGCTTGCAAGACCCTGCTATTGCCCAGCATCTCTCCTCTGCCCCTACGCCCGTGTAGGAAGCGAGTATTTTAGCCTGAGAAGCAGGGCTCTTGCAACTCTGGCGGAGAGCTAATCCTGCAGCCCACGTTCGTCCTGGGAAACCGCAAGGCGACCCTTGGCCTCAGTGTAGTGGCGAAATGGCCGCCAGACAGGTCTTGCCTGCCGCGGTTTCCGTGAGTTCTCCACCGTCTTCGGGCTTAAATGGAGAGCGAGGAGAGCTGTCGGCTCTCACAGAACTCTGGCCTCCGCACTGTTTGCCATGCAACTGCACGCAAGACCGCACGTCTCCTCCCGGCCTGCTGAGAAACAGGCCGCCATGCAGGCCCTTCGTAACACTTCTTGGCATGTAGACTCCAAGGCGACACGCTGTCCTCTTCCTTGGAAACCTACGTTGCCCCAGCATGCCAACGCTCACGAAGGCAGTCCGAGCCCGTCTCATGTGCTGGGCCACTTGCATTCAGTGAGGAAAAGCCACCTGCATTGAGGTGAACATTCTGCTCAGCGTTCTTTCCGGGAGCTCACACTTGCCGCCTCTCTAGGTTAAGCAGGAAGTCGTAGTGAGGACCAACCTGAGCAAAGAGCACAATTCCTCACGTTACACTGGTAGTCGTCGTAAGAGGAATTGCCAACTACGCCTGGCTGAGGCCTTCCCTGTGTTAAGGAACCAGCCACACTTAGAGGCCTTGAAAGAACAATTTATTCAGCGAAGTTCCCATTGTTTGGCGATGGTCAACCTTTGCAGCGCCAGTACTGCAGGGACTTAGGTTTGCTGCTAACAGGGCTAGGTGACCCTGCATACAGAAGCAGGCGTTTCCCTTTGGAAGCTTGGATCCCGGTTTCTCAGGGGCTGCTTGCAAGACCCTGCTATTGCCCAGCATCTCTCCTCTGCCCCTACGCCCGGGTAGGAAGCGAGTATTTTAGCCTGAGAAGCAGGGCTCTTGCAACTCTGGAGGAGAGCTAATCCTGCAGCCCACGTTCGTCCTGGGAAACCGCAAGGCGACCCTTGGCCTCAGTGTAGTGGCGAAATGGCCGCCGGACAGGTCTTGCCTGCCGCGGTTTCCGTGAGTTCTCCACCGTATTCGGGCTTAAATGGAGAGCGAGGAGAGCTGTCGGCTCTCACAGAACTCTGGCCTCCGCACTGTTTGCCATGCAACTGCACGCAAGACCACACGTCTCCTCCCGACCTGCTGAGAAACAGGCATCCGTGTAGGCCCTTGTTAACATTTCCTGGCGTGCAGAGTCCAAGGCAACACGCTGTCCTCTGCCTTGGAAACCTACGTTGCCACAGCTTGCCAAACGCTACCGAAGGCAGTCCTAACCAGTCTCGTGTGCTGCGCAACTTTGATTCGGTTACGAAAAGCCACCTGCATTGAGGTGAACACTCTGCTCAGTGTTCTTTCCGGGAGCTCACAATTGCCCCCTCTCTAGGTTAAGCAGGATGTCGAGGTGAGGTCCAAACTGAGCAAAGAGCACAATTGCTCACTTTGCAGTGGTAGTCGTCGTAAGAGGCATTGCCTACTAGGCCTTGCTAAGGTCTTCGTTCTGTTAGGGAAGTCGCCACACTTAGACGCCTGTAAAGGAAACTTTATTCAGTAAAGTTCCCAGTGTCTTGCGACGGTCTCCCTTCGCAGGGCCAATACAGCAGGGACTTAGGTTTGCTGCTAACTAGGCTAGGTGACCCTGCATACAGAAGCAGGCTTTTCCCTTTGGAAGCTTGGATCCCGGTTTCTCAGGGGCTGCTTGCAAGACCCTGTTATTGCCCAGCATCTCTCCTCTGCCCCTACGCCCGGGTAGGAAGCGAGTATTTTAGCCTGAGAAGCAGGGCTCTTGCAACTCTGGAGGAGAGCTAATCCTGCAGCCCACGTTCGTCCTGGGAAACCGCAAGGCAACCCTTGGCCTCAGTGTAGTGGCGAAATGGCCGCCGGAGAGGTCTTGCCTGCCACGGTTTCCGTGAGTTCTCCACCGACTTCGGGCTTAAATGGAGAGCGAGGAGAGCTGTCGGCTCTCACAGAACTCTGGCCTCCGCACTGTTTGCCATGCAGCCGAACGCAAGACCACACGTCTCCTCCCGGCCTGCTGAGAAACAGGCCGCCGTGCAGGCCCTTCGTAACACTTCTTGGCATGTAGACTCCAAGGCGACACGCTGTCCTCTTCCTTGGAAACCTACGTTGCCCCAGCATGCCAACGCTCACGAAGGCAGTCCGAGCCCGTCTCATGTGCTGGGCCACTTGCATTCAGTGAGGAAAAGCCACCTGCATTGAGGTGAACACTCTGCTCAGCGTTCTTTCCGGGAGCTCACACTTGCCGCCTCTCTAGGTTAAGCAGGAAGTCGTAGTGAGGACCAACCTGAGCAAAGAGCACAATTCCTCACGTTACACTGGTAGTCGTCGTAAGAGGAATTGCCAACTACGCCTGGCTGAGGCCTTCCCTGTGTTAAGGAACCAGCCACACTTAGAGGCCTTGAAAGAACAATTTATTCAGCGAAGTTCCCATTGTTTGGCGATGGTCAACCTTTGCAGCGCCAGTACTGCAGGGACTTAGGTTTGCTGCTAACAGGGCTAGGTGACCCTGCATACAGAAGCAGGCGTTTCCCTTTGGAAGCTTGGATCCCGGTTTCTCAGGGGCTGCTTGCAAGACGCTGCTATTGCCCAGCATCTGTCCTCTGCCCCTACGCCCGGGTAGGAAGCGAGTATTTTAGCCTGAGAAGCAGGGCTCTTGCAACTCTGGCGGAGAGCTAATCCTGCAGCCCACGTTCGTCCTGGGAAACCGCAAGGCGACCCTTGGCCTCAGTGTAGTGGCGAAATGGCCGCCAGACAGGTCTTGCCTGCCGCGGTTTCCGTGAGTTCTCCACCGTCTTCGGGCTTAAATGGAGAGCGAGGAGAGCTGTCAGCTCTCACAGAACTCTGGCCTCCGCACTGTTTGCCATGCAGCCGGAAGCAAGACCGCACGTCTCCTCCCGGCCGGCTGAGAAACAGGCCGCCGTGCAGGCCCTTCGTAACACTTCTTGGCATGTAGACTCCAAGGCGACACGCTGTCCTCTTCCTTGGAAACCTACGTTGCCCCAGCATGCCAACGCTCACGAAGGCAGTCCGAGCCCGTCTCATGTGCTGGGCCACTTGCATTCAGTGAGGAAAAGCCACCTGCATTGAGGTGAACACTCTGCTCAGCGTTCTTTCCGGGAGCTCACACTTGCCGCCTCTCTAGGTTAAGCAGGAAGTCGTAGTGAGGACCAACCTGAGCAAAGAGCACAATTCCTCACGTTACACTGGTAGTCGTCGTAAGAGGAATTGCCAACTACGCCTGGCTGAGGCCTTCCCTGTGTTAAGGAACCAGCCACACTTAGAGGCCTTGAAAGAACAATTTATTCAGCGAAGTTCCCATTGTTTGGCGATGGTCAACCTTTGCAGCGCCAGTACTGCAGGGACTTAGGTTTGCTGCTAACAGGGCTAGGTGACCCTGCATACAGAAGCAGGCGTTTCCCTTTGGAAGCTTGGATCCCGGTTTCTCAGGGGCTGCTTGCAAGACCCTGCTATTGCCCAGCATCTCTCCTCTGCCCCTACGCCCGGGTAGGAAGCAAGTATTTTAGCCTGAGAAGCAGGGCTCTTGCAACTCTGGAGGAGAGCTAATCCTGCAGCCCACGTTCGTCCTGGGAAACCGCAAGGCGACCCTTGGCCTCAGTGTAGTGGCGAAATGGCCGCCGGACAGGTCTTGCCTGCCGCGGTTTCCGTGAGTTCTCCACCGTCTTCGGGCTTAAATGGAGAGCGAGGAGAGCTGTCGGCTCTCACAGAACTCTGGCCTCCGCACTGTTTGCCATGCAACTGCACGCAAGACCACACGTCTCCTCCCGACCTGCTGAGAAACAGGCATCCGTGTAGGCCCTTGTTAACATTTCCTGGCGTGCAGAGTCCAAGGCGACACGCTGTCCTCTGCCTTGGAAACCTACGTTGCCACAGCTTGCCAAACGCTACCGAAGGCAGTCCTAACCAGTCTCGTGTGCTGCGCAGCTTTGATTCGGTTACGAAAAGCCACCTGCATTGAGGTGAACACTCTGCTCAGCGTTCTTTCCGGGAGCTCACAATTGCCCCCTCTCTAGGTTAAGCAGGATGTCGAGGTGAGGTCCAAACTGAGCAAAGAGCACAATTGCTCACTTTGCAGTGGTAGTCGTCGTAAGAGGCATTGCCTACTAGGCCTTGCTAAGGTCTTCGTTCTGTTAGGGAAGTCGCCACACTTAGACGCCTGTAAAGGAAACTTTATTCAGCGAAGTTCCCAGTGTCTTGCGACGGTCTCCCTTCGCAGGGCCAATACAGCAGGGACTTAGGTTTGCTGCTAACTAGGCTAGGTGACCCTGCATACAGAAGCAGGCGTTTCCCTTTGGAAGCTTGGATCCCGGTTTCTCAGGGGCTGCTTGCAAGACCCTGCTATTGCCCAGCATCTCTCCTCTGCCCCTACGCCCGGGTAGGAAGCGAGTATTTTAGCCTGAAAAGCAGGGCTCTTGCAACTCTGGCGGAGAGCTAATCCTGCAGCCCACGTTCGTCCTGGGAAACCGCAAGGCGACCCTTGGCCTCAGTGTAGTGGCGAAATGGCCGCCGGACAGGTCTTGCCTGCCGCGGTTTCCGTGAGTTCTCCACCGTCTTCGGGCTTAAATGGAGAGCGAGGAGAGCTGTCGGCTCTCACAGAACTCTGGCCTCCGCACTGTTTGCCATGCAGCCGAACGCAAGACCACACGTCTCCTCCCGGCCTGCTGAGAAACAGGCCGCCGTGCAGGCCCTTTGTAACACTTCTTGGCATGTAGACTCCAAGGCGACACGCTGTCCTCTTCCTTGGAAACCTACGTTGCCCCAGCATGCCAACGCTCACGAAGGCAGTCCGAGCCCGTCTCATGTGCTGGGCCACTTGCATTCAGTGAGGAAAAGCCACCTGCATTGAGGTGAACACTCTGCTCAGCGTTCTTTCCGGGAGCTCACACTTGCCACCTCTCTAGGTTAAGCAGGAAGTCGTAGTGAGGACCAACCTGAGCAAAGAGCACAATTCCTCACGTTACACTGGTAGTCGTTGTAAGAGGAATTGCCAACTACGCCTGGCTGAGGCCTTCCCTGTGTTAAGGAACCAGCCACACTTAGAGGCCTTGAAAGAACAATTTATTCAGCGAAGTTCCCATTGTTTGGCGATGGTCAACCTTTGCAGCGCCAGTACTGCAGGGACTTAGGTTTGCTGCTAACAGGGCTAGGTGACACTGCATACATACAGAAGCAGGCGTTTCCCTTTGGAAGCTTGGATCCCGGTTTCTCAGGGGCTGCTTGCAAGACCCTGCTATTGCCCAGCATCTCTCCTCTGCCCCTACGCCCGTGTAGGAAGCGAGTATTTTAGCCTGAGAAGCAGGGCTCTTGCAACTCTGGCGGAGAGCTAATCCTGCAGCCCACGTTCGTCCTGGGAAACCGCAAGGCGACCCTTGGCCTCAGTGTAGTGGCGAAATGGCCGCCAGACAGGTCTTGCCTGCCGCGGTTTCCGTGAGTTCTCCACCGTCTTCGGGCTTAAATGGAGAGCGAGGAGAGCTGTCGGCTCTCACAGAACTCTGGCCTCCGCACTGTTTGCCATGCAACTGCACGCAAGACCGCACGTCTCCTCCCGGCCTGCTGAGAAACAGGCCGCTGTGCAGGCCCTTCGTAACACTTCTTGGCATGTAGACTCCAAGGCGACACGCTGTCCTCTTCCTTGGAAACCTACGTTGCCCCAGCATGCCAACGCTCACGAAGGCAGTCCGAGCCCGTCTCATGTGCTGGGCCACTTGCATTCAGTGAGGAAAAGCCACCTGCATTGAGGTGAATATTCTGCTCAGCGTTCTTTCCGGGAGCTCACACTTGCCGCCTCTCTAGGTTAAGCAGGAAGTCGTAGTGAGGACCAACCTGAGCAAAGAGCACAATTCCTCACGTTACACTGGTAGTCGTCGTAAGAGGAATTGCCAACTACGCCTGGCTGAGGCCTTCCCTGTGTTAAGGAACCAGCCACACTTAGAGGCCTTGAAAGAACAATTTATTCAGCGAAGTTCCCATTGTTTGGCGATGGTCAACCTTTGCAGCGCCAGTACTGCAGGGACTTAGGTTTGCTGCTAACAGGGCTAGGTGACCCTGCATACAGAAGCAGGCGTTTCCCTTTGGAAGCTTGGATCCCGGTTTCTCAGGGGCTGCTTGCAAGACCCTGCTATTGCCCAGCATCTCTCCTCTGCCCCTACGCCCGGGTAGGAAGCGAGTATTTTAGCCTGAGAAGCAGGGCTCTTGCAACTCTGGAGGAGAGCTAATCCTGCAGCCCACGTTCGTCCTGGGAAACCGCAAGGCGACCCTTGGCCTCAGTGTAGTGGCGAAATGGCCGCCGGACAGGTCTTGCCTGCCGCGGTTTCCGTGAGTTCTCCACCGTCTTCGGGCTTAAATGGAGAGCGAGGAGAGCTGTCGGCTCTCACAGAACTCTGGCCTCCGCACTGTTTGCCATGCAACTGCACGCAAGACCACACGTCTCCTCCCGACCTGCTGAGAAACAGGCATCCGTGTAGGCCCTTGTTAACATTTCCTGGCGTGCAGAGTCCAAGGCGACACGCTGTCCTCTGCGTTGGAAACCTACGTTGCCACAGCTTGCCAAACGCTACCGAAGGCAGTCCTAACCAGTCTCGTGTGCTGCGCAACTTTGATTCGGTTACGAAAAGCCACCTGCATTGAGGTGAACACTCTGCTCAGTGTTCTTTCCGGGAGCTCACAATTGCCCCCTCTCTAGGTTAAGCAGGATGTCGAGGTGAGGTCCAAACTGAGCAAAGAGCACAATTGCTCACTTTGCAGTGGTAGTCGTCGTAAGAGGCATTGCCTACTAGGCCTTGCTAAGGTCTTCGTTCTGTTAGGGAAGTCGCCACACTTAGACGCCTGTAAAGGAAACTTTATTCAGTAAAGTTCCCAGTGTCTTGCGACGGTCTCCCTTCGCAGGGCCAATACAGCAGGGACTTAGGTTTGCTGCTAACTAGGCTAGGTGACCCTGCATACAGAAGCAGGCTTTTCCCTTTGGAAGCTTGGATCCCGGTTTCTCAGGGGCTGCTTGCAAGACCCTGTTATTGCCCAGCATCTCTCCTCTGCCCCTACGCCCGGGTAGGAAGCGAGTATTTTAGCCTGAGAAGCAGGGCTCTTGCAACTCTGGAGGAGAGCTAATCCTGCAGCCCACGTTCGTCCTGGGAAACCGCAAGGCGACCCTTGGCCTCAGTGTAGTGGCGAAATGGCCGCCGGAGAGGTCTTGCCTGCCACGGTTTCCGTGAGTTCTCCACCGTCTTCGGGCTTAAATGGAGAGCGAGGAGAGCTGTCAGCTCTCACAGAACTCTGGCCTCCGCACTGTTTGCCATGCAGCCGGAAGCAAGACCGCACGTCTCCTCCCGGCCGGCTGAGAAACAGGCCACCGTGCAGGCCCTTCGTAACACTTCTTGGCATGTAGACTCCAAGGCGACACGCTGTCCTCTTCCTTGGAAACCTACGTTGCCCCAGCATGCCAACGCTCACGAAGGCAGTCCGAGCCCGTCTCATGTGCTGGGCCACTTGCATTCAGTGAGGAAAAGCCACCTGCATTGAGGTGAACACTCTGCTCAGCGTTCTTTCCGGGAGCTCACACTTGCCGCCTCTCTAGGTTAAGCAGGATGTCGTAGTGAGGACCAACCTGAGCAAAGAGCACAATTCCTCACGTTACACTGGTAGTCGTCGTAAGAGGAATTGCCAACTACGCCTGGCTGAGGCCTTCCCTGTGTTAAGGAACCAGCCACACTTAGAGGCCTTGAAAGAACAATTTATTCAGCGAAGTTCCCATTGTTTGGCGATGGTCAACCTTTGCAGCGCCAGTACTGCAGGGACTTAGGTTTGCTGCTAACAGGGCTAGGTGACCCTGCATACAGAAGCAGGCGTTTCCCTTTGGAAGCTTGGATCCCGGTTTCTCAGGGCTGCTTGCAAGACCCTGCTATTGCCCAGCATCTCTCCTCTGCCCCTACGCCCGGGTAGGAAGCGAGTATTTTAGCCTGAGAAGCAGGGCTCTTGCAACTCTGGAGGAGAGCTAATCCTGCAGCCCACGTTCGTCCTGGGAAACCGCAAGGCGACCCTTGGCCTCAGTGTAGTGGCGAAATGGCCGCCGGACAGGTCTTGCCTGCCGCGGTTTCCATGAGTTCTCCACCGTCTTCGGGCTTAAATGGAGAGCAAGGAGAGCTGTCGGCTCTCACAGAACTCTGGCCTCCGCACTTTTTGCCATGCAGCCGAACGCAAGACCACACGTCTCCTCCCGGCCTGCTGAGAAACAGGCCACCGTGCAGGCCCTTCGTAACACTTCTTGGCATGTAGACTCCAAGGCGACACGCTGTCCTCTTCCTTGGAAACCTACGTTGCCCCAGCATGCCAACGCTCACGAAGGCAGTCCGAGCCCGTCTCATGTGCTGGGCCACTTGCATTCAGTGAGGAAAAGCCACCTGCATTGAGGTGAACACTCTGCTCAGCGTTCTTTCCGGGAGCTCACACTTGCCGCCTCTCTAGGTTAAGCAGGAAGTCGTAGTGAGGACCAACCTGAGCAAAGAGCACAATTCCTCACGTTACACTGGTAGTCGTCGTAAGAGGAATTGCCAACTACGCCTGGCTGAGGCCTTCCCTGTGTTAAGGAACCAGCCACACTTAGAGGCCTTGAAAGAACAATTTATTCAGCGAAGTTCCCATTGTTTGGTGATGGTCAACCTTTGCAGCGCCAGTACTGCAGGGACTTAGGTTTGCTGCTAACAGGGCTAGGTGACCCTGCATACATACAGAAGCAGGCGTTTCCCTTTGGAAGCTTGGATCCCGGTTTCTCAGGGGCTGCTTGCAAGACCCTGCTATTGCCCAGCATCTCTCCTCTGCCCCTACGCCCGGGTAGGAAGCGAGTATTTTAGCCTGAGAAGCAGGGCTCTTGCAACTCTGGAGGAGAGCTAATCCTGCAGCCCACGTTCGTCCTGGGAAACCGCAAGGCGACCCTTGGCCTCAGTGTAGTGGCGAAATGGCCGCCGGACAGGTCTTGCCTGCCGCGGTTTCCGTGAGTTCTCCACCGTCTTCGGGCTTAAATGGAGAGCGAGGAGAGCTGTCGGCTCTCACAGAACTCTGGCCTCCGCACTGTTTGCCATGCAACTGCACGCAAGACCACACGTCTCCTCCCGACCTGCTGAGAAACAGGCATCCGTGTAGGCCCTTGTTAACATTTCCTGGCGTGCAGAGTCCAAGGCGACACGCTGTCCTCTGCCTTGGAAACCTACGTTGCCACAGCTTGCCAAACGCTACCGAAGGCAGTCCTAACCAGTCTCGTGTGCTGCGCAGCTCTGATTCGGTTACGAAAAGCCACCTGCATTGAGGTGAACACTCTGCTCAGCGTTCTTTCCGGGAGCTCACACTTGCCGCCTCTCTAGGTTAAGCAGGAAGTCGTAGTGAGGACCAACCTGAGCAAAGAGCACAATTCCTCACGTTACACTGGTAGTCGTCGTAAGAGGAATTGCCAACTACGCCTGGCTGAGGCCTTCCCTGTGTTAAGGAACCAGCCACACTTAGAGGCCTTGAAAGAACAATTTATTCAGCGAAGTTCCCATTGTTTGGCGATGGTCAACCTTTGCAGCGCCAGTACTGCAGGGACTTAGGTTTGCTGCTAACAGGGCTAGGTGACCCTGCATACAGAAGCAGGCGTTTCCCTTTGGAAGCTTGGATCCCGGTTTCTCAGGGGCTGCTTGCAAGACCCTGCTATTGCCCAGCATCTCTCCTCTGCCCCTACGCCCGGGTAGGAAGCGAGTATTTTAGCCTGAGAAGCAGGGCTCTTGCAACTCTGGAGGAGAGCTAATCCTGCAGCCCACGTTCGTCCTGGGAAACCGCAAGGAGACAGTTGGCCTCAGTGTAGTGGTGAAATGGCCGCCGGACAGGTCTTGCCTGCCGCGGTTTCCGTGAGTTCTCCACCGTCTTCGGGCTTAAATGGAGAGCGAGGAGAGCTGTCGGCTCTCACAGAACTCTGGCCTCTGCACTGTTTGCCATGCAACTGCACGCAAGACCACACGTCTCCTCCCGACCTGCTGAGAAACAGGCATCCGTGTAGGCCCTTGTTAACATTTCCTGGCGTGCAGAGTCCAAGGCGACACGCTGTCCTCTGCCTTGGAAACCTACGTTGCCACAGCTTGCCAAACGCTACCGAAGGCAGTCCTAACCAGTCTCGTGTGCTGCGCAGCTTTGATTCGGTTACGAAAAGCCACCTGCATTGAGGTGAACACTCTGCTCAGCGTTCTTTCCGGGAGCTCACAATTGCCCCCTCTCTAGGTTAAGCAGGATGTCGAGGTGAGGTCCAAACTGAGCAAAGAGCACAATTGCTCACTTTGCAGTGGTAGTCGTCGTAAGAGGCATTGCCTACTAGGCCTTGCTAAGGTCTTCGTTCTGTTAGGGAAGTCGCCACACTTAGACGCCTGTAAAGGAAACTTTATTCAGCGAAGTTCCCAGTGTCTTGCGACGGTCTCCCTTCGCAGGGCCAATACAGCAGGGACTTAGGTTTGCTGCTAACTAGGCTAGGTGACCCTGCATACATACAGAAGCAGGCGTTTCCCTTTGGAAGCTTGGATCCCGGTTTCTCAGGGGCTGCTTGCAAGACCCTGCTATTGCCCAGCATCTCTCCTCTGCCCCTACGCCCGGGTAGGAAGCGAGTATTTTAGCCTGAGAAGCAGGGCTCTTGCAACTCTGGAGGAGAGCTAATCCTGCAGCCCACGTTCGTCCTGGGAAACCGCAAGGCGACCCTTGGCCTCAGTGTAGTGGCGAAATGGCCGCCGGACAGGTCTTGCCTGCCGCGGTTTCCGTGAGTTCTCCACCGTCTTCGGGCTTAAATGGAGAGCGTGGAGAGCTGTCGGCTCTCACAGAACTCTGGCCTCCGCACTGTTTGCCATGCAACTGCACGCAAGACCACACGTCTCCTCCCGACCTGCTGAGAAACAGGCATCCGTGTAGGCCCTTGTTAACATTTCCTGGCGTGCAGAGTCCAAGGCGACACGCTGTCCTCTGCCTTGGAAACCTACGTTGCCACAGCTTGCCAAACGCTACCGAAGGCAGTCCTAACCAGTCTCGTGTGCTGCGCAGCTTTGATTCGGTTACGAAAAGCCACCTGCATTGAGGTGAACACTCTGCTCAGCGTTCTTTCCGGGAGCTCACAATTGCCCCCTCTCTAGGTTAAGCAGGATGTCGAGGTGAGGTCCAAACTGAGCAAAGAGCACAATTGCTCACTTTGCAGTGGTAGTCGTCGTAAGAGGCATTGCCTACTAGGCCTTGCTAAGGTCTTCGTTCTGTTAGGGAAGTCGCCACACTTAGACGCCTGTAAAGGAAACTTTATTCAGCGAAGTTCCCAGTGTCTTGCGACGGTCTCCCTTCGCAGGGCCAATAGAGTAGGGACTTAGGTTTGCTGCTAACTAGGCTAGGTGACCCTGCATACAGAAGCAGCCTTTTCCCTTTGGAAGCTTGGATCCCGGTTTCTCAGGGGCTGCTTGCAAGACCCTGCTATTGCCCAGCATCTCTCCTCTGCCCCTACGACCGGGTAGGAAGCGAGTATTTTAGCCTGAAAAGCAGGGCTCTTGCAACTCTGGCGGAGAGCTAATCCTGCAGCCCACGTTCGTCCTGGGAAACCGCAAGGCGACCCTTGGCCTCAGTGTAGTGGCGAAATGGCCGCCGGACAGGTCTTGCCTGCCGCGGTTTCCGTGAGTTCTCCACCGTCTTCGGGCTTAAATGGAGAGCGAGGAGAGCTGTCGGCTCTCACAGAACTCTGGCCTCCGCACTGTTTGCCATGCAGCCGAACGCAAGACCACACGTCTCCTCCCGGCCTGCTGAGAAACAGGCCACCGTGCAGGCCCTTCGTAACACTTCTTGGCATGTAGACTCCAAGGCGACACGCTGTCCTCTTCCTTGGAAACCTACGTTGCCCCAGCATGCCAAAGCTCACGAAGGCAGTCCGAGCCCGTCTCATGTGCTGGGCCACTTGCATTCAGTGAGGAAAAGCCACCTGCATTGAGGTGAACACTCTGCTCAGCGTTCTTTCCGGGAGCTCACACTTGCCGCCTCTCTAGGTTAAGCAGGAAGTCGTAGTGAGGACCAACCTGAGCAAAGAGCACAATTCCTCACGTTACACTGGTAGTCGTCGTAAGAGGAATTGCCAACTACGCCTGGCTGAGGCCTTCCCTGTGTTAAGGAACCAGCCACACTTAGAGGCCTTGAAAGAACAATTTATTCAGCGAAGTTCCCATTGTTTGGCGATGGTCAACCTTTGCAGCGCCAGTACTGCAGGGACTTAGGTTTGCTGCTAACAGGGCTAGGTGACCCTGCATACAGAAGCAGGCGTTTCCCTTTGGAAGCTTGGATCCCGGTTTCTCAGGGGCTGCTTGCAAGACCCTGCTATTGCCCAGCATCTCTCCTCTGCCCCTACGCCCGGGTAGGAAGTGAGTATTTTAGCCTGAGAAGCAGGGCTCTTGCAACTCTGGAGGAGAGCTAATCCTGCAGCCCACGTTCGTCCTGGGAAACCGCAAGGCGACCCTTGGCCTCAGTGTAGTGGCGAAATGGCCGCCGGACAGGTCTTGCCTGCCGCGGTTTCCGTGAGTTCTCCACCGTCTTCGGGCTTAAATGGAGAGCGAGGAGAGCTGTCGGCTCTCACAGAACTCTGGCCTCCGCACTGTTTGCCATGCAACTGCACGCAAGACCACACGTCTCCTCCCGACCTGCTGAGAAACAGGCATCCGTGTAGGCCCTTGTTAACATTTCCTGGCGTGCAGAGTCCAAGGCGACACGCTGTCCTCTGCCTTGGAAACCTACGTTGCCACAGCTTGCCAAACGCTACCGAAGGCAGTCCTAACCAGTCTCGTGTGCTGCGCAGCTTTGATTCGGTTACGAAAAGCCAGCTGCATTGAGGTGAACACTCTGCTCAGCGTTCTTTCCGGGAGCTCACAATTGCCCCCTCTCTAGGTTAAGCAGGATGTCGAGGTGAGGTCCAAACTGAGCAAAGAGCACAATTGCTCACTTTGCAGTGGTAGACGTCGTAAGAGGCATTGCCTACTAGGCCTTGCTAAGGTCTTCGTTCTGTTAGGGAAGTCGCCACACTTAGACGCCTGTAAAGGAAACTTTATTCAGCGAAGTTCCCAGTGTCTTGCGACGGTCTCCCTTCGCAGGGCCAATACAGCAGGGACTTAGGTTTGCTGCTAACTAGGCTAGGTGACCCTGCATACAGAAGCAGGCGTTTCCCTTTGGAAGCTTGGATCCCGGTTTCTCAGGGGCTGCTTGCAAGACCCTGCTATTGCCCAGCATCTCTCCTCTGCCCCTACGCCCGGGTAGGAAGCGAGTATTTTAGCCTGAGAAGCAGGGCTCTTGCAACTCTGGCGGAGAGCTAATCCTGCAGCCCACGTTCGTCCTGGGAAACCGCAAGGCGACCCTTGGCCTCAGTGTAGTGGCGAAATGGCCGCCAGACAGGTCTTGCCTGCCGCGGTTTCCGTGAGTTCTCCACCGTCTTCGGGCTTAAATGGAGAGCGAGGAGAGCTGTCGGCTCTCACAGAACTCTGGCCTCCGCACTGTTTGCCATGCAACTGCACGCAAGACCACACGTCTCCTCCCGACCTGCTGAGAAACAGGCATCCGTGTAGGCCCTTGTTAACATTTCCTGGCGTGCAGAGTCCAAGGCGACACGCTGTCCTCTGCCTTGGAAACCTACGTTGCCACAGCTTGCCAAACGCTACCGAAGGCAGTCCTAACCAGTCTCGTGTGCTGCGCAGCTTTGATTCGGTTACGAAAAGCCACCTGCATTGAGGTGAACACTCTGCTCAGCGTTCTTTCCGGGAGCTCACAATTGCCCCCTCTCTAGGTTAAGCAGGATGTCGAGGTGAGGTCCAAACTGAGCAAAGAGCACAATTGCTCACTTTGCAGTGGTAGTCGTCGTAAGAGGCATTGCCTACTAGGCCTTGCTAAGGTCTTCGTTCTGTTAGGGAAGTCGCCACACTTAGACGCCTGTAAAGGAAACTTTATTCAGCGAAGTTCCCAGTGTCTTGCGACGGTCTCCCTTAGCAGGGCCAATACAGTAGGGACTTAGGTTTGCTGCTAACTAGGCTAGGTGACCCTGCATACAGAAGCAGCCTTTTCCCTTTGGAAGCTTGGATCCCGGTTTCTCAGGGGCTGCTTGCAAGACCCTGCTATTGCCCAGCATCTCTCCTCTGCCCCTACGACCGGGTAGGAAGCGAGTATTTTAGCCTGAAAAGCAGGGCTCTTGCAACTCTGGCGGAGAGCTAATCCTGCAGCCCACGTTCGTCCTGGGAAACCGCAAGGCGACCCTTGGCCTCAGTGTAGTGGCGAAATGGCCGCCGGACAGGTCTTGCCTGCCGCGGTTTCCGTGAGTTCTCCACCGTCTTCGGGCTTAAATGGAGAGCGAGGAGAGCTGTCGGCTCTCACAGAACTCTGGCCTCCGCACTGTTTGCCATGCAGCCGAACGCAAGACCACACGTCTCCTCCCGGCCTGCTGAGAAACAGGCCACCGTGCAGGCCCTTCGTAACACTTCTTGGCATGTAGACTCCAAGGCGACACGCTGTCCTCTTCCTTGGAAACCTACGTTGCCCCAGCATGCCAAAGCTCACGAAGGCAGTCCGAGCCCGTCTCATGTGCTGGGCCACTTGCATTCAGTGAGGAAAAGCCACCTGCATTGAGGTGAACACTCTGCTCAGCGTTCTTTCCGGGAGCTCACACTTGCCGCCTCTCTAGGTTAAGCAGGAAGTCGTAGTGAGGACCAACCTGAGCAAAGAGCACAATTCCTCACGTTACACTGGTAGTCGTCGTAAGAGGAATTGCCAACTACGCCTGGCTGAGGCCTTCCCTGTGTTAAGGAACCAGCCACACTTAGAGGCCTTGAAAGAACAATTTATTCAGCGAAGTTCCCATTGTTTGGCGATGGTCAACCTTTGCAGCGCCAGTACTGCAGGGACTTAGGTTTGCTGCTAACAGGGCTAGGTGACCCTGCATACAGAAGCAGGCGTTTCCCTTTGGAAGCTTGGATCCCGGTTTCTCAGGGGCTGCTTGCAAGACCCTGCTATTGCCCAGCATCTCTCCTCTGCCCCTACGCCCGGGTAGGAAGTGAGTATTTTAGCCTGAGAAGCAGGGCTCTTGCAACTCTGGAGGAGAGCTAATCCTGCAGCCCACGTTCGTCCTGGGAAACCGCAAGGCGACCCTTGGCCTCAGTGTAGTGGCGAAATGGCCGCCGGACAGGTCTTGCCTGCCGCGGTTTCCGTGAGTTCTCCACCGTCTTCGGGCTTAAATGGAGAGCGAGGAGAGCTGTCGGCTCTCACAGAACTCTGGCCTCCGCACTGTTTGCCATGCAACTGCACGCAAGACCACACGTCTCCTCCCGACCTGCTGAGAAACAGGCATCCGTGTAGGCCCTTGTTAACATTTCCTGGCGTGCAGAGTCCAAGGCGACACGCTGTCCTCTGCCTTGGAAACCTACGTTGCCACAGCTTGCCAAACGCTACCGAAGGCAGTCCTAACCAGTCTCGTGTGCTGCGCAGCTTTGATTCGGTTACGAAAAGCCAGCTGCATTGAGGTGAACACTCTGCTCAGCGTTCTTTCCGGGAGCTCACAATTGCCCCCTCTCTAGGTTAAGCAGGATGTCGAGGTGAGGTCCAAACTGAGCAAAGAGCACAATTGCTCACTTTGCAGTGGTAGACGTCGTAAGAGGCATTGCCTACTAGGCCTTGCTAAGGTCTTCGTTCTGTTAGGGAAGTCGCCACACTTAGACGCCTGTAAAGGAAACTTTATTCAGCGAAGTTCCCAGTGTCTTGCGACGGTCTCCCTTCGCAGGGCCAATACAGCAGGGACTTAGGTTTGCTGCTAACTAGGCTAGGTGACCCTGCATACAGAAGCAGGCGTTTCCCTTTGGAAGCTTGGATCCCGGTTTCTCAGGGGCTGCTTGCAAGACCCTGCTATTGCCCAGCATCTCTCCTCTGCCCCTACGCCCGGGTAGGAAGCGAGTATTTTAGCCTGAGAAGCAGGGCTCTTGCAACTCTGGCGGAGAGCTAATCCTGCAGCCCACGTTCGTCCTGGGAAACCGCAAGGCGACCCTTGGCCTCAGTGTAGTGGCGAAATGGCCGCCAGACAGGTCTTGCCTGCCGCGGTTTCCGTGAGTTCTCCACCGTCTTCGGGCTTAAATGGAGAGCGAGGAGAGCTGTCGGCTCTCACAGAACTCTGGCCTCCGCACTGTTTGCCATGCAGCCGAACGCAAGACCGCACGTCTCCTCCCGGCCTGCTGAGAAACAGGCCGCCGTGCAGGCCCTTCGTAACACTTCTTGGCATGTAGACTCCAAGGCGACACGCTGTCCTCTTCCTTGGAAACCTACGTTGCCCCAGCATGCCAACGCTCACGAAGGCAGTCCGAGCCCGTCTCATGTGCTGGGCCACTTGCATTCAGTGAGGAAAAGCCACCTGCATTGAGGTGAACACTCTGCTCAGCGTTCTTTCCGGGAGCTCACACTTGCCGCCTCTCTAGGTTAAGCAGGAAGTCGTAGTGAGGACCAACCTGAGCAAAGAGCACAATTCCTCACGTTACA
Source organism: Pseudorca crassidens (assembly GCF_039906515.1). Taxonomy (NCBI): domain Eukaryota; kingdom Metazoa; phylum Chordata; class Mammalia; order Artiodactyla; family Delphinidae; genus Pseudorca; species Pseudorca crassidens. Next base: position 130,734,361 of record NC_090301.1, on the reverse strand, counting down.
CTGGTAGTCGTCGTAAGAGGAATTGCCAACTACGCCTGGCTGAGGCCTTCCCTGTGTTAAGGAACCAGCCACACTTAGAGGCCTTGAAAGAACAATTTATTCAGCGAAGTTCCCATTGTTTGGCGATGGTCAACCTTTGCAGCGCCAGTACTGCAGGGACTTAGGTTTGCTGCTAACAGGGCTAGGTGACCCTGCATACAGAAGCAGGCGTTTCCCTTTGGAAGCTTGGATCCCGGTTTCTCAGGGGCTGCTTGCAAGACCCTGCTATTGCCCAGCATCTCTCCTCTGCCCCTACACCCGCGTAGGAAGCATTTTAGCCTGAGAAGCAGGGCTCTTGCAACTCTGGCGGAGAGCTAATCCTGCAGCCCACGTTCGTCCTGGGAAACCGCAAGGTGACCCTTGGCCTCAGTGTAGTGGCGAAATGGCCGCCGGACAGGTCTTGCCTGCCGCGGTTTCCGTGAGTTCTCCACCGTCTTCGGGCTTAAATGGAGAGCGAGGAGAGCTGTCGGCTCTCACAGAACTCTGGCCTCCGCACTGTTTGCCATGCAACTGCACGCAAGACCACACGTCTCCTCCCGACCTGCTGAGAAACAGGCATCCGTGTAGGCCCTTGTTAACATTTCCTGGCGTGCAGAGTCCAAGGCGACACGCTGTCCTCTGCCTTGGAAACCTACGTTGCCACAGCTTGCCAAACGCTACCGAAGGCAGTCCTAACCAGTCTCGTGTGCTGCGCAGCTTTGATTCGGTTACGAAAAGCCACCTGCATTGAGGTGAACACTCTGCTCAGCGTTCTTTCCGGGAGCTCACAATTGCCCCCTCTCTAGGTTAAGCAGGATGTCGAGGTGAGGTCCAAACTGAGCAAAGAGCAAATTGCTCACTTTGCAGTGGTAGTCGTTGTAAGAGGCATTGCCTACTAGGCCTTGCTAAGGTCTTCGTTCTGTTAGGGAAGTCGCCACACTTAGACGCCTGTAAAGGAAACTTTATTCAGCGAAGTTCCCAGTGTCTTGCGACGGTCTCCCTTCGCAGGGCCAATACAGCAGGGACTTAGGTTTGCTGCTAACTAGGCTAGGTGACCCTGCATACAGAAGCAGGCGTTTCCCTTTGGAAGCTTGGATCCCGGTTTCTCAGGGGCTGCTTGCAAGACCCTGCTATTGCCCAGCATCTCTCCTCTGCCCCTACGCCCGGGTAGGAAGCGAGTATTTTAGCCTGAGAAGCAGGGCTCTTGCAACTCTGGCGGAGAGCTAATCCTGCAGCCCACGTTCGTCCTGGGAAACCACAAGGGGACCCTTGGCCTCAGTGTAGTGGCGAAATGGCCGCCGGACAGGTCTTGCCTGCCGTGGTTTCCGTGAGTTCTCCACCGTCTTCGGGCTTAAATGGAGAGCGAGGAGAGCTGTCGGCTCTCACAGAACTCTGGCCTCCGCACTGTTTGCCATGCAGCCGAACGCAAGACCACACGTCTCCTCCCGGCCTGCTGAGAAACAGGCCGCCGTGCAGGCCCTTCGTAACACTTCTTGGCATGTAGACTCCAAGGCGACACGCTGTCCTCTTCCTTGGAAACCTACGTTGCCCCAGCATGCCAACGCTCACGAAGGCAGTCCGAGCCCGTCTCATGTGCTGGGCCACTTGCATTCAGTGAGGAAAAGCCACCTGCATTGAGGTGAACACTCTGCTCAGCGTTCTTTCCGGGAGCTCACACTTGCCGCCTCTCTAGGTTAAGCAGGAAGTCGTAGTGAGGACCAACCTGAGCAAAGAGCACAATTCCTCACGTTACACTGGTAGTCGTCGTAAGAGGAATTGCCAACTACGCCTGGCTGAGGCCTTCCCTGTGTTAAGGAACCAGCCACACTTAGAGGCCTTGAAAGAACAATTTATTCAGCGAAGTTCCCATTGTTTGGCGATGGTCAACCTTTGCAGCGCCAGTACTGCAGGGACTTAGGTTTGCTGCTAACAGGGCTAGGTGACCCTGCATACAGAAGCAGGCGTTTCCCTTTGGAAGCTTGGATCCCGGTTTCTCAGGGGCTGCTTGCAAGACCCTGCTATTGCCCAGCATCTCTCCTCTGCCCCTACACCCGGGTAGGAAGCATTTTAGCCTGAGAAGCAGGGCTCTTGCAACTCTGACGGAGAGCTAATCCTGCAGCCCACGTTCGTCCTGGGAAACTGCAAGGAGACCCTTGGCCTCAGTGTAGTGGCGAAATGGCCGCCGGACAGGTCTTGCCTGCCGCGGTTTCCGTGAGTTCTCCACCGTCTTCGGGCTTAAATGGAGAGCGAGGAGAGCTGTCGGCTCTCACAGAACTCTGGCCTCCGCACTGTTTGCCATGCAACTGCACGCAAGACCACACGTCTCCTCCCGACCTGCTGAGAAACAGGCATCCGTGTAGGCCCTTGTTAACATTTCCTGGCGTGCAGAGTCCAAGGCGACACGCTGTCCTCTGCCTTGGAAACCTACGTTGCCACAGCTTGCCAAACGCTACCGAAGGCAGTCCTAACCAGTCTCGTGTGCTGCGCAGCTTTGATTCGGTTACGAAAAGCCACCTGCATTGAGGTGAACACTCTGCTCAGCGTTCTTTCCGGGAGCTCACAATTGCCCCCTCTCTAGGTTAAGCAGGATGTCGAGGTGAGGTCCAAACTGAGCAAAGAGCACAATTGCTCACTTTGCAGTGGTAGTCGTTGTAAGAGGCATTGCCTACTAGGCCTTGCTAAGGTCTTCGTTCTGTTAGGGAAGTCGCCACACTTAGACGCCTGTAAAGGAAACTTTATTCAGCGAAGTTCCCAGTGTCTTGCGACGGTCTCCCTTCGCAGGGCCAATACAGCAGGGACTTAGGTTTGCTGCTAACTAGGCTAGGTGACCCTGCATACAGAAGCAGGCGTTTCCCTTTGGAAGCTTGGATCCCGGTTTCTCAGGGGCTGCTTGCAAGACCCTGCTATTGCCCAGCATCTCTCCTCTGCCCCTACGCCCGGGTAGGAAGCGAGTATTTTAGCCTGAGAAGCAGGGCTCTTGCAACTCTGGTGGAGAGCTAATCCTGCAGCCCACGTTCGTCCTGGGAAACCACAAGGGGACCCTTGGCCTCAGTGTAGTGGCGAAATGGCCGCCGGACAGCTCTTGCCTGCCGTGGTTTCCGTGAGTTCTCCACCGTCTTCGGGCTTAAATGGAGAGCGAGGAGAGCTGTCGGCTCTCACAGAACTCTGGCCTCCGCACTGTTTGCCATGCAGCCGAACGCAAGACCACACGTCTCCTCCCGGCCTGCTGAGAAACAGGCCGCCGTGCAGGCCCTTCGTAACACTTCTTGGCATGTAGACTCCAAGGCGACACGCTGTCCTCTTCCTTGGAAACCTACGTTGCCCCAGCATGCCAACGCTCACGAAGGCAGTCCGAGCCCGTCTCATGTGCTGGGCCACTTGCATTCAGTGAGGAAAAGCCACCTGCATTGAGGTGAACACTCTGCTCAGCGTTCTTTCCGGGAGCTCACACTTGCCACCTCTCTAGGTTAAGCAGGAAGTCGTAGTGAGGACCAACCTGAGCAAAGAGCACAATTCCTCACGTTACACTGGTAGTCGTCGTAAGAGGAATTGCCAACTACGCCTGGCTGAGGCCTTCCCTGTGTTAAGGAACCAGCCACACTTAGAGGCCTTGAAAGAACAATTTATTCAGTGAAGTTCCCATTGTTTGGCGATGGTCAACCTTTGCAGCGCCAGTACTGCAGGGACTTAGGTTTGCTGCTAACAGGGCTAGGTGACCCTGCATACAGAAGCAGGCGTTTCCCTTTGGAAGCTTGGATCCCGGTTTCTCAGGGGCTGCTTGCAAGACCCTGTTATTGCCCAGCATCTCTCCTCTGCCCCTACACCCGGGTAGGAAGCGAGTATTTTAGCCTGAGAAGCAGGGCTCTTGCAACTCTGGAGGAGAGCTAATCCTGCAGCCCACGTTCGTCCTGGGAAACCGCAAGGTGACCCTTGGCCTCAGTGTAGTGGCGAAATGGCCGCCGGACAGGTCTTGCCTGCCGCGGTTTCCGTGAGTTCTCCACCGTCTTCGGGCTTAAATGGAGAGCGAGGAGAGCTGTCGGCTCTCACAGAACTCTGGCCTCCGCACTGTTTGCCATGCAACTGCACGCAAGACCACACGTCTCCTCCCGACCTGCTGAGAAACAGGCATCCGTGTAGGCCCTTGTTAACATTTCCTGGTGTGCAGAGTCCAAGGCGACACGCTGTCCTCTGCCTTGGAAACCTATGTTGCCACAGCTTGCCAAACGCTACCGAAGGCAGTCCTAACCAGTCTCGTGTGCTGCGCAGCTTTGATTCGGTTACGAAAAGCCACCTGCATTGAGGTGAACACTCTGCTCAGCGTTCTTTCCGGGAGCTCACAATTGCCCCCTCTCTAGGTTAAGCAGGATGTCGAGGTGAGGTCCAAACTGAGCAAAGAGCACAATTGCTCACTTTGCAGTGGTAGTCGTCGTAAGAGGCATTGCCTACTAGGCCTTGCTAAGGTCTTCGTTCTGTTAGGGAAGTCGCCACACTTAGACGCCTGTAAAGGAAACTTTATTCAGCGAAGTTCCCAGTGTCTTGCGACGGTCTCCCTTCGCAGGGCCAATACAGCAGGGACTTAGGTTTGCTGCTAACTAGGCTAGGTGACCCTGCATACAGAAGCAGGCGTTTCCCTTTGGAAGCTTGGATCCCGGTTTCTCAGGGGCTGCTTGCAAGACCCTGCTATTGCCCAGCATCTCTCCTCTGCCCCTACGCCGGGTAGGAAGCGAGTATTTTAGCCTGAGAAGCAGGGCTCTTGCAACTCTGGCGGAGAGCTAATCCTGCAGCCCACGTTCATCCTGGGAAACCGCAAGGCGACCCTTGGCCTCAGTGTAGTGGCGAAATGGCCGCCGGACAGGTCTTGCCTGCCGCAGTTTCCGTGAGTTCTCCACCGTCTTCGGGCTTAAATGGAGAGCGAGGAGAGCTGTCGGCTCTCACAGAACTCTGGCCTCCGCACTGTTTGCCATGCAGCCGAACGCAAGACCACACGTCTCCTCCCGGCCTGCTGAGAAACAGGCCGCCGTGCAGGCCCTTCGTAACACTTCTTGGCATGTAGACTCCAAGGCGACACGCTGTCCTCTTCCTTGGAAACCTACGTTGCCCCAGCATGCCAACGCTCATGAAGGCAGTCCGAGCCCGTCTCATGTGCTGGGCCACTTGCATTCAGTGAGGAAAAGCCACCTGCATTGAGGTGAACACTCTGCTCAGCGTTCTTTCCGGGAGCTCACACTTGCCGCCTCTCTAGGTTAAGCAGGAAGTCGTAGTGAGGACCAACCTGAGCAAAGAGCACAATTCCTCACGTTACACTGGTAGTCGTCGTAAGAGGAATTGCCAACTACGCCTGGCTGAGACCTTCCCTGTGTTAAGGAACCAGCCACACTTAGAGGCCTTGAAAGAACAATTTATTCAGCGAAGTTCCCATTGTTTGGCGATGGTCAACCTTTGCAGCGCCAGTACTGCAGGGACTTAGGTTTGCTGCTAACAGGGCTAGGTGACCCTGCATACAGAAGCAGGCGTTTCCCTTTGGAAGCTTGGATCCCGGTTTCTCAGGGGCTGCTTGCAAGACCCTGCTATTGCCCAGCATCTCTCCTCTGCCCCTACGCCCGGGTAGGAAGCGAGTATTTTAGCCTGAGAAGCAGGGCTCTTGCAACTCTGGAGGAGAGCTAATCCTGCAGCCCACGTTCGTCCTGGGAAACCGCAAGGAGACAGTTGGCCTCAGTGTAGTGGTGAAATGGCCGCCGGACAGGTCTTGCCTGCCGCGGTTTCCGTGAGTTCTCCACCGTCTTCGGGCTTAAATGGAGAGCGAGGAGAGCTGTCGGCTCTCACAGAACTCTGGCCTCTGCACTGTTTGCCATGCAACTGCACGCAAGACCACACGTCTCCTCCCGACCTGCTGAGAAACAGGCATCCGTGTAGGCCCTTGTTAACATTTCCTGGCGTGCAGAGTCCAAGGCGACACGCTGTCCTCTGCCTTGGAAACCTACGTTGCCACAGCTTGCCAAACGCTACCGAAGGCAGTCCTAACCAGTCTCGTGTGCTGCGCAGCTTTGATTCGGTTACGAAAAGCCACCTGCATTGAGGTGAACACTCTGCTCAGCGTTCTTTCCGGGAGCTCACAATTGCCCCCTCTCTAGGTTAAGCAGGATGTCGAGGTGAGGTCCAAACTGAGCAAAGAGCACAATTGCTCACTTTGCAGTGGTAGTCGTCGTAAGAGGCATTGCCTACTAGGCCTTGCTAAGGTCTTCGTTCTGTTAGGGAAGTCGCCACACTTAGACGCCTGTAAAGGAAACTTTATTCAGCGAAGTTCCCAGTGTCTTGCGACGGTCTCCCTTCGCAGGGCCAATACAGCAGGGACTTAGGTTTGCTGCTAACTAGGCTAGGTGACCCTGCATACAGAAGCAGGCGTTTCCCTTTGGAAGCTTGGATCCCGGTTTCTCAGGGGCTGCTTGCAAGACCCTGCTATTGCCCAGCATCTCTCCTCTGCCCCTACGCCCGGGTAGGAAGCGAGTATTTTAGCCTGAGAAGCAGGGCTCTTGCAACTCTGGCGGAGAGCTAATCCTGCAGCCCACGTTCGTCCTGGGAAACCGCAAGGCGACCCTTGGCCTCAGTGTAGTGGCGAAATGGCCGCCAGACAGGTCTTGCCTGCCGCGGTTTCCGTGAGTTCTCCACCGTCTTCGGGCTTAAATGGAGAGCGCAGAGAGCTGTCGGCTCTCACAGAACTCTGGCCTCTGCACTGTTTGCCATGCAGCTGAACGCAAGACCGCACGTCTCCTCCCGGCCTGCTGAGAAACAGGCCACCGTGCAGGCCCTTCGTAACACTTCTTGGCATGTAGACTCCAAGGCGACACGCTGTCCTCTTCCTTGGAAACCTACGTTGCCCCAGCATGCCAACGCTCACGAAGGCAGTCCGAGCCCGTCTCATGTGCTGGGCCACTTGCATTCAGTGAGGAAAAGCCACCTGCATTGAGGTGAACACTCTGCTCAGCGTTCTTTCTGGGAGCTCACACTTGCCGCCTCTCTAGGTTAAGCAGGAAGTCGTAGTGAGGACCAACCTGAGCAAAGAGCACAATTCCTCACGTTACACTGGTAGTCGTCGTAAGAGGAATTGCCAACTACGCCTGGCTGAGGCCTTCCCTGTGTTAAGGAACCAGCCACACTTAGAGGCCTTGAAAGAACAATTTATTCAGCGAAGTTCCCATTGTTTGGCGATGGTCAACCTTTGCAGCGCCAGTACTGCAGGGACTTAGGTTTGCTGCTAACAGGGCTAGGTGACCCTGCATACAGAAGCAGGCCTTTCCCTTTGGAAGCTTGGATCCCGGTTTCTCAGGGGCTGCTTGCAAGACCCTGCTATTGCCCAGCATCTCTCCTCTGCCCCTACGCCCGGGTAGGAAGCGAGTATTTTAGCCTGAGAAGCAGGGCTCTTGCAACTCTGGCGGAGAGCTAATCCTGCAGCCCACGTTCGTCCTGGGAAACCGCAAGGCGACCCTTGGCCTCAGTGTAGTGGCGAAATGGCCGCCAGACAGGTCTTGCCTGCCGCGGTTTCCGTGAGTTCTCCACCGTCTTCGGGCTTAAATGGAGAGCGAGGAGAGCTGTCAGCTCTCACAGAACTCTGGCCTCCGCACTGTTTGCCATGCAGCCGGAAGCAAGACCACACGTCTCCTCCCGGCCGGCTGAGAAACAGGCCGCCGTGCAGGCCCTTCGTAACACTTCTTGGCATGTAGACTCCAAGGCGACACGCTGTCCTCTTCCTTGGAAACCTACGTTGCCCCAGCATGCCAACGCTCACGAAGGCAGTCCGAGCCCGTCTCATGTGCTGGGCCACTTGCATTCAGTGAGGAAAAGCCACCTGCATTGAGGTGAACACTCTGCTCAGCGTTCTTTCCGGGAGCTCACACTTGCCGCCTCTCTAGGTTAAGCAGGAAGTCGTAGTGAGGACCAACCTGAGCAAAGAGCACAATTCCTCACGTTACACTGGTAGTCGTCGTAAGAGGAATTGCCAACTACGCCTGGCTGAGGCCTTCCCTGTGTTAAGGAACCAGCCACACTTAGAGGCCTTGAAAGAACAATTTATTCAGTGAAGTTCCCATTGTTTGGCGATGGTCAACCTTTGCAGCGCCAGTACTGCAGGGACTTAGGTTTGCTGCTAACAGGGCTAGGTGACCCTGCATACAGAAGCAGGCGTTTCCCTTTGGAAGCTTGGATCCCGGTTTCTCAGGGGCTGCTTGCAAGACCCTGCTATTGCCCAGCATCTCTCCTCTGCCCCTACGCCCGGGTAGGAAGCGAGTATTTTAGCCTGAGAAGCAGGGCTCTTGCAACTCTGGAGGAGAGCTAATCCTGCAGCCCACGTTCGTCCTGGGAAACCGCAAGGCGACCCTTGGCCTCAGTGTAGTGGCGAAATGGCCGCCGGACAGGTCTTGCCTGCCGCGGTTTCCGTGAGTTCTCCACCGTCTTCGGGCTTAAATGGAGAGCGAGGAGAGCTGTCGGCTCTCACAGAACTCTGGCCTCCGCACTGTTTGCCATGCAACTGCACGCAAGACCACACGTCTCCTCCCGACCTGCTGAGAAACAGGCATCCGTGTAGGCCCTTGTTAACATTTCCTGGCGTGCAGAGTCCAAGGCGACACGCTGTCCTCTGCCTTGGAAACCTACGTTGCCACAGCTTGCCAAACGCTACCGAAGGCAGTCCTAACCAGTCTCGTGTGCTGCGCAGCTTTGATTCGGTTACGAAAAGCCACCTGCATTGAGGTGAACACTCTGCTCAGCGTTCTTTCCGGGAGCTCACAATTGCCCCCTCTCTAGGTTAAGCAGGATGTCGAGGTGAGGTCCAAACTGAGCAAAGAGCACAATTGCTCACTTTGCAGTGGTAGTCGTCGTAAGAGGCATTGCCTACTAGGCCTTGCTAAGGTCTTCGTTCTGTTAGGGAAGTCGCCACACTTAGACGCCTGTAAAGGAAACTTTATTCAGCGAAGTTCCCAGTGTCTTGCGACGGTCTCCCTTCGCAGGGCCAATACAGCAGGTTCTTAGGTTTGCTGCTAACTAGGCTAGGTGACCCTGCATACAGAAGCAGGCTTTTCCCTTTGGAAGCTTGGATCCCGGTTTCTCAGGGGCTGCTTGCAAGACCCTGCTATTGCCCAGCATCTCTCCTCTGCCCCTACGCCCGGGTAGGAAGCGAGTATTTTAGCCTGAGAAGCAGGGCTCTTGCAACTCTGGAGGAGAGCTAATCCTGCAGCCCACGTTCGTCCTGGGAAACCGCAAGGCGACCCTTGGCCTCAGTGTAGTGGCAAAATGGCCGCCGGGAAAGTCTTGCCTGCCGCGGTTACCGTGAGTTCTCCACCGTCTTCGGGCTTAAATGGAGAGCGAGGAGAGCTGTCGGCTCTCACAGAACTCTGGCCTCCGCACTGTTTGCCATGCAGCTGAACGCAAGACCACACGTCTCCTCCCGGCCTGCTGAGAAACAGGCCGCCGTGCAGGCCCTTCGTAACACTTCTTGGCATGTAGACTCCAAGGCGACACGCTGTCCTCTTCCTTGGAAACCTACGTTGCCCCAGCATGCCAACGCTCACGAAGGCAGTCCGAGCCCGTCTCATGTGCTGGGCCACTTGCATTCAGTGAGGAAAAGCCACCTGCATTGAGGTGAACACTCTGCTCAGCGTTCTTTCCGGGAGCTCACACTTGCCGCCTCTCTAGGTTAAGCAGGAAGTCGTAGTGAGGACCAACCTGAGCAAAGAGCACAATTCCTCACGTTACACTGGTAGTCGTCATAAGAGGAATTGCCAACTACGCCTGGCTGAGGCCTTCCCTGTGTTAAGGAACCAGCCACACTTAGAGGCCTTGAAAGAACAATTTATTCAGTGAAGTTCCCATTGTTTGGCGATGGTCAACCTTTGCAGCGCCAGTACTGCAGGGACTTAGGTTTGCTGCTAACAGGGCTAGGTGACCCTGCATACAGAAGCAGGCGTTTCCCTTTGGAAGCTTGGATCCCGGTTTCTCAGGGGCTGCTTGCAAGACCCTGCTATTGCCCAGCATCTCTCCTCTGCCCCTACGCCCGGGTAGGAAGCGAGTATTTTAGCCTGAGAAGCAGGGCTCTTGCAACTCTGGAGGAGAGCTAATCCTGCAGCCCACGTTCGTCCTGGGAAACCGCAAGGCGACCCTTGGCCTCAGTGTAGTGGCGAAATGGCCGCCGGACAGGTCTTGCCTGCCGCGGTTTCCGTGAGTTCTCCACCGTCTTCGGGCTTAAATGGAGAGCGAGGAGAGCTGTCGGCTCTCACAGAACTCTGGCCTCCGCACTGTTTGCCATGCAACTGCACGCAAGACCACACGTCTCCTCCCGACCTGCTGAGAAACAGGCATCCGTGTAGGCCCTTGTTAACATTTCCTGGCGTGCAGAGTCCAAGGCGACACGCTGTCCTCTGCCTTGGAAACCTACGTTGCCACAGCTTGCCAAACGCTACCGAAGGCAGTCCTAACCAGTCTCGTGTGCTGCGCAACTTTGATTCGGTTACGAAAAGCCACCTGCATTGAGGTGAACACTCTGCTCAGCGTTCTTTCCGGGAGCTCACAATTGCCCCCTCTCTAGGTTAAGCAGGATGTCGAGGTGAGGTCCAAACTGAGCAAAGAGCACAATTGCTCACTTTGCAGTGGTAGTCGTCGTAAGAGGCATTGCCTACTAGGCCTTGCTAAGGTCTTCGTTCTGTTAGGGAAGTCGCCACACTTAGACGCCTGTAAAGGAAACTTTATTCAGCGAAGTTCCCAGTGTCTTGCGACGGTCTCCCTTCACAGGGCCAATACAGCAGGGACTTAGGTTTGCTGCTAACTAGGCTAGGTGACCCTGCATACAGAAGCAGGCGTTTCCCTTTGGAAGCTTGGATCCCGGTTGCTCAGGGGCTGCTTGCAAGACCCTGTTATTGCCCAGCATCTCTCCTCTGCCCCTACGCCCGGGTAGGAAGCGAGTATTTTAGCCTGAGAAGCAGGGCTCTTGCAACTCTGGCGGAGAGCTAATCCTGCAGCCCACGTTCGTCCTGGGAAACCGCAAGGCGACCCTTGGCCTCAGTGTAGTGGCGAAATGGCCACCGGACAGGTCTTGCCTGCCGCGGTTTCCGTGAGTTCTCCACCGTCTTCGGGCTTAAATGGAGAGCGAGGAGAGCTGTCGGCTCTCACAGAACTCTGGCCTCCGCACTGTTTGCCATGCAACTGCACGCAAGACCACACGTCTCCTCCCGACCTGCTGAGAAACAGGCACCCGTGTAGGCCCTTGTTAACATTTCCTGGCGTGCAGAGTCCAAGGCGACACGCTGTCCTCTGCCTTGGAAACCTACGTTGCCACAGCTTGCCAAATGCTACCGAAGGCAGTCCTAACCAGTCTCGTGTGCTGCGCAGCTTTGATTCGGTTACGAAAAGCCACCTGCATTGAGGTGAACACTCTGCTCAGCGTTCTTTCCGGGAGCTCACAATTGCCCTCTCTCTAGGTTAAGCAGGATGTCGAGGTGAGGTCCAAACTGAGCAAAGAGCACAATTGCTCACTTTGCAGTGGTAGTCGTCGTAAGAGGCATTGCCTACTAGGCCTTGCTAAGGTCTTCGTTCTGTTAGGGAAGTCGCCACACTTAGACGCCTGTAAAGGAAACTTTATTCAGCGAAGTTCCCAGTGTCTTGCGACGGTCTCCCTTCGCAGGGCCAATACAGCAGGGACTTAGGTTTGCTGCTAACTAGGCTAGGTGACCCTGCATACAGAAGCAGGTGTTTCCCTTTGGAAGCTTGGATCCCGGTTTCTCAGGGGCTGCTTGCAAGACCCTGCTATTGCCCAGCATCTCTCCTCTGCCCCTACGCCCGGGTAGGAAGCGAGTATTTTAGCCTGAGAAGCAGGGCTCTTGCAACTCTGGAGGAGAGCTAATCCTGCAGCCCACGTTCGCCCTGGGAAACCGCAAGGCAACCCTTGGCCTCAGTGTAGTGGCGAAATGGCCGCCGGGAAGGTCTTGCCTGCCACGGTTTCCGTGAGTTCTCCACCGTCTTCGGGCTTAAATGGAGAGCGAGGAGAGCTGTCAGCTCTCACAGAACTCTGGCCTCCGCACTGTTTGCCATGCAGCTGAACGCAAGACCGCACGTCTCCTCCCGGCCTGCTGAGAAACAGGCCGCCGTGCAGGCCCTTCGTAACACTTCTTGGCATGTAGACTCCAAGGCGACACGCTGTCCTCTTCCTTGGAAACCTACGTTGCCCCAGCATGCCAACGCTCACGAAGGCAGTCCGAGCCCGTCTCATGTGCTGGGCCACTTGCATTCAGTGAGGAAAAGCCACCTGCATTGAGGTGAACACTCTGCTCAGCGTTCTTTCCGGGAGCTCACACTTGCCGCCTCTCTAGGTTAAGCAGGAAGTCGTAGTGAGGACCAACCTGAGCAAAGAGCACAATTCCTCACGTTACACTGGTAGTCGTCGTAAGAGGAATTGCCAACTACGCCTGGCTGAGGCCTTCCCTGTGTTAAGGAACCAGCCACACTTAGAGGCCTTGAAAGAACAATTTATTCAGCGAAGTTCCCATTGTTTGGCGATGGTCAACCTTTGCAGCGCCAGTACTGCAGGGACTTAGGTTTGCTGCTAACAGGGCTAGGTGACCCTGCATACAGAAGCAGGCGTTTCCCTTTGGAAGCTTGGATCCCGGTTTCTCAGGGGCTGCTTGCAAGACCCTGCTATTGCCCAGCATCTCTCCTCTGCCCCTACGCCCGGGTAGGAAGCGAGTATTTTAGCCTGAGAAGCAGGGCTCTTGCAACTCTGGCGGAGAGCTAATCCTGCAGCCCACGTTCGTCCTGGGAAACCGCAAGGCGACCCTTGGCCTCAGTGTAGTGGCGAAATGTCCGCCGGACAGTTCTTGCCTGCCGCGGTTTCCGTGAGTTCTCCACCATCTTCGGGCTTAAATGGAGAGCGAGGAGAGCTGTCGGCTCTCACAGAACTCTGGCCTCCGCACTGTTTGCCATGCAACTGCACGCAAGACCACACGTCTCCTCCCGACCTGCTGAGAAACAGGCATCCGTGTAGGCCCTTGTTAACATTTCCTGGCGTGCAGAGTCCAAGGCGACACGCTGTCCTCTGCCTTGGAAACCTACGTTGCCACAGCTTGCCAAACGCTACCGAAGGCAGTCCTAACCAGTCTCGTGTGCTGCGCAGCTTTGATTCGGTTACGAAAAGCCACCTGCATTGAGGTGAACACTCTGCTCAGCGTTCTTTCCGGGAGCTCACAATTGCCCCCTCTCTAGGTTAAGCAGGATGTCGAGGTGAGGTCCAAACTGAGCAAAGAGCACAATTGCTCACTTTGCAGTGGTAGTCGTCGTAAGAGGCATTGCCTACTAGGCCTTGCTAAGGGCTTCGTTCTGTTAGGGAAGTCGCCAGACTTAGACGCCTGTAAAGGAAACTTTATTCAGCGAAGTTCCCAGTGTCTTGCGACGGTCTCCCTTCGCAGGGCCAATACAGCAGGGACTTAGGTTTGCTGCTAACTAGGCTAGGTGACCCTGCATACAGAAGCAGGCGTTTCCCTTTGGAAGCTTGGATCCCGGTTTCTCAGGGGCTGCTTGCAAGACCCTGCTATTGCCCAGCATCTCTCCTCTGCCCCTACGCCCGGGTAGGAAGCGAGTATTTTAGCCTGAGAAGCAGGGCTCTTGCAACTCTGGCGGAGAGCTAATCCTGCAGCCCACGTTCGTCCTGGGAAACCGCAAGGCGACCCTTGGCCTCAGTGTAGTGGCGAAATGGCCGCCGGGAAGGTCTTGCCTGCCACGGTTTCCGTGAGTTCTCCAGCGTCTTCGGGCTTAAATGGAGAGCGAGGAGAGCTGTCGGCTCTCATAGAACTCTGGCCTCCGCACTGTTTGCCATGCAGCTGAACGCAAGACCACACGTCTCCTCCCGGCCTGCTGAGAAACAGGCCGCCGTGCAGGCCCTTCGTAACACTTCTTGGCATGTAGACTCCAAGGCGACACGCTGTCCTCTTCCTTGGAAACCTACGTTGCCCCAGCATGCCAACGCTCACGAAGGCAGTCCGAGCCCGTCTCATGTGCTGGGCCACTTGCATTCAGTGAGGAAAAGCCACCTGCATTGAGGTGAACACTCTGCTCAGCGTTCTTTCCGGGAGCTCACACTTGCCGCCTCTCTAGGTTAAGCAGGAAGTCGTAGTGAGGACCAACCTGAGCAAAGAGCACAATTCCTCACGTTACACTGGTAGTCGTCGTAAGAGGAATTGCCAACTACGCCTGGCTGAGGCCTTCCCTGTGTTAAGGAACCAGCCACACTTAGAGGCCTTGAAAGAACAATTTATTCAGCGAAGTTCCCATTGTTTGGCGATGGTCAACCTTTGCAGCGCCAGTACTGCAGGGACTTAGGTTTGCTGCTAACAGGGCTAGGTGACCCTGCATACATACAGAAGCAGGCGTTTCCCTTTGGAAGCTTGGATCCCGGTTTCTCAGGGGCTGCTTGCAAGACCCTGCTATTGCCCAGCATCTCTCCTCTGCCCCTACGCCCAGGTAGGAAGCGAGTATTTTAGCCTGAGAAGCAGGGCTCTTGCAACTCTGGAGGAGAGCTAATCCTGCAGCCCACGTTCGTCCTGGGAAACCGCAAGGCGACCCTTGGCCTCAGTGTAGTGGCGAAATGGCCGCCGGACAGGTCTTGCCTGCCGCGGTTTCCGTGAGTTCTCCACCATCTTCGGGCTTAAATGGAGAGCGAGGAGAGCTGTAAGCTCTCACAGAACTCTGGCCTCCGCACTGTTTGCCATGCAACTGCACGCAAGACCACACGTCTCCTCCCGACCTGCTGAGAAACAGGCATCCGTGTAGGCCCTTGTTAACATTTCCTGGCGTGCAGAGTCCAAGGCGACACGCTGTCCTCTGCCTTGGAAACCTACGTTGCCACAGCTTGCCAAACGCTACCGAAGGCAGTCCTAACCAGTCTCGTGTGCTGCACAGCTTTGATTCGGTTACGAAAAGCCACCTGCATTGAGGTGAACACTCTGCTCAGCGTTCTTTCCGGGAGCTCACAATTGCCCCCTCTCTAGGTTAAGCAGGATGTCGAGGTGAGGTCCAAACTGAGCAAAGAGCACAATTGCTCACTTTGCAGTGGTAGTCGTCGTAAGAGGCATTGCCTACTAGGCCTTGCTAAGGTCTTCGTTCTGTTAGGGAAGTCGCCACACTTAGACGCCTGTAAAGGAAACTTTATTCAGCGAAGTTCCCAGTGTCTTGCGACGGTCTCCCTTCGCAGGGCCAATACAGCAGGGACTTACGTTTGCTGCTAACTAGGCTAGGTGACCCTGCATACAGAAGCAGGCTTTTCCCTTTGGAAGCTTGGATCCCGGTTTCTCAGGGGCTGCTTGCAAGACCCTGCTATTGCCCAGCATCTCTCCTCTGCCCCTACGCCCGGGTAGGAAGCGAGTATTTTAGCCTGAGAAGCAGGGCTCTTGCACCTCTGGAGGAGAGCTAATCCTGCAGCCCACGTTCGTCCTGGGAAACCGCAAGGCGACCCTTGGCCTCAGTGTAGTGGCGAAATGGCCGCCGGACAGGTCTTGCCTGCCGCGGTTTCCGTGAGTTCTCCACCGTCTTCGGGCTTAAATGGAGAGCGAGGAGAGCTGTCGGCTCTCACAGAACTGTGGCCTCCGCACTGTTTGCCATGCAGCTGAACGCAAGACCACACGTCTCCTCCCGGCCTGCTGAGAAACAGGCCGCCGTGCAGGCCCTTTGTAACACTTCTTGGCATGTAGACTTCAAGGCGACACGCTGTCCTCTTCCTTGGAAACCTACGTTGCCCCAGCATGCCAACGCTCACGAAGGCAGTCTGAGCCCGTCTCATGTGCTGGGCCACTTGCATTCAGTGAGGAAAAGCCACCTGCATTGAGGTGAACACTCTGCTCAGCGTTCTTTCCGGGAGCTCACACTTGCCGCCTCTCTAGGTTAAGCAGGAAGTCGTAGTGAGGACCAACCTGAGCAAAGAGCACAATTCCTCACGTTACACTGGTAGTCGTCGTAAGAGGAATTGCCAACTACGCCTGGCTGAGGCCTTCCCTGTGTTAAGGAACCAGCCACACTTAGAGGCCTTGAAAGAACAATTTATTCAGCGAAGTTCCCATTGTTTGGCGATGGTCAACCTTTGCAGCGCCAGTACTGCAGGGACTTAGGTTTGCTGCTAACAGGGCTAGGTGACCCTGCATACAGAAGCAGGCGTTTCCCTTTGGAAGCTTGGATCCCGGTTTCTCAGGGGCTGCTTGCAAGACCCTGCTATTGCCCAGCATCTCTCCTCTGCCCCTACGCCCGGGTAGGAAGCGAGTATTTTAGCCTGAGAAGCAGGGCTCTTGCAACTCTGGTGGAGAGCTTATCCTGCAGCCCACGTTCGTCCTGGGAAACCACAAGGAGACCCTTGGCCTCAGTGTAGTGGCGAAATGGCCGCCGGACAGGTCTAGCCTGCCGCGGTTTCCGTGAGTTCTCCACCGTCTTCGGGCTTAAATGGAGAGCGAGGAGAGCTGTCGGCTCTCACAGAACTCTGGCCTCCGCACTGTTTGCCATGCAACTGCACGCAAGACCAAACGTCTCCTCCCGACCTGCTGAGAAACAGGCATCCGTGTAGGCCCTTGTTAACATTTCCTGGCGTGCAGAGTCCAAGGCGACACGCTGTCCTCTGCCTTGGAAACCTACGTTGCCACAGCTTGCCAAACGCTACCGAAGGCAGTCCTAACCAGTCTCGTGTGCTGCGCAACTTTGATTCGGTTACGAAAAGCCACCTGCATTGAGGTGAACACTCTGCTCAGCGTTCTTTCCGGGAGCTCACAATTGCCCCCTCTCTAGGTTAAGCAGGATGTCGAGGTGAGGTCCAAACTGAGCAAAGAGCACAATTG
Organism: Pseudorca crassidens; assembly: GCF_039906515.1. Classification (NCBI taxonomy): domain Eukaryota; kingdom Metazoa; phylum Chordata; class Mammalia; order Artiodactyla; family Delphinidae; genus Pseudorca; species Pseudorca crassidens. The sequence goes on along the minus strand of NC_090301.1, from coordinate 130,717,496 downwards.
CTCACTTTGCAGTGGTAGTCGTCGTAAGAGGCATTGCCTACTAGGCCTTGCTAAGGTCTTCGTTCTGTTAGGGAAGTCGCCACACTTAGACGCCTGTAAAGGAAACTTTATTCAGCGAAGTTCCCAGTGTCTTGCGACGGTCTCCCTTCGCAGGGCCAATACAGCAGGGACTTACGTTTGCTGCTAACTAGGCTAGGTGACCCTGCATACAGAAGCAGGCTTTTCCCTTTGGAAGCTTGGATCCCGGTTTCTCAGGGGCTGCTTGCAAGACCCTGCTATTGCCCAGCATCTCTCCTCTGCCCCTACGCCCGGGTAGGAAACGAGTATTTTAGCCTGAGAAGCAGGGCTCTTGCACCTCTGGAGGAGAGCTAATCCTGCAGCCCACGTTCGTCCTGGGAAACCGCAAGGCGACCCTTGGCCTCAGTGTAGTGGCGAAATGGCCGCCGGACAGGTCTTGCCTGCCGCGGTTTCCGTGAGTTCTCCACCGTCTTCGGGCTTAAATGGAGAGCGAGGAGAGCTGTCGGCTCTCACAGAACTGTGGCCTCCGCACTGTTTGCCATGCAGCTGAACGCAAGACCACACGTCTCCTCCCGGCCTGCTGAGAAACAGGCCGCCGTGCAGGCCCTTTGTAACACTTCTTGGCATGTAGACTTCAAGGCGACACGCTGTCCTCTTCCTTGGAAACCTACGTTGCCCCAGCATGCCAACGCTCACGAAGGCAGTCTGAGCCCATCTCATGTGCTGGGCCACTTGCATTCAGTGAGGAAAAGCCACCTGCATTGAGGTGAACACTCTGCTCAGCGTTCTTTCCGGGAGCTCACACTTGCCGCCTCTCTAGGTTAAGCAGGAAGTCGTAGTGAGGACCAACCTGAGCAAAGAGCACAATTCCTCACGTTACACTGGTAGTCGTCGTAAGAGGAATTGCCAACTACGCCTGGCTGAGGCCTTCCCTGTGTTAAGGAACCAGCCACACTTAGAGGCCTTGAAAGAACAATTTATTCAGCGAAGTTCCCATTGTTTGGCGATGGTCAACCTTTGCAGCGCCAGTACTGCAGGGACTTAGGTTTGCTGCTAACAGGGCTAGGTGACCCTGCATACAGAAGCAGGCGTTTCCCTTTGGAAGCTTGGATCCCGGTTTCTCAGGGGCTGCTTGCAAGACCCTGCTATTGCCCAGCATCTCTCCTCTGCCCCTACGCCCGGGTAGGAAGCGAGTATTTTAGCCTGAGAAGCAGGGCTCTTGCAACTCTGGTGGAGAGCTTATCCTGCAGCCCACGTTCGTCCTGGGAAACCACAAGGAGACCCTTGGCCTCAGTGTAGTGGCGAAATGGCCGCCGGACAGGTCTAGCCTGCCGCGGTTTCCGTGAGTTCTCCACCGTCTTCGGGCTTAAATGGAGAGCGAGGAGAGCTGTCGGCTCTCACAGAACTCTGGCCTCCGCACTGTTTGCCATGCAACTGCACGCAAGACCAAACGTCTCCTCCCGACCTGCTGAGAAACAGGCATCCGTGTAGGCCCTTGTTAACATTTCCTGGCGTGCAGAGTCCAAGGCGACACGCTGTCCTCTGCCTTGGAAACCTACGTTGCCACAGCTTGCCAAACGCTACCGAAGGCAGTCCTAACCAGTCTCGTGTGCTGCGCAGCTTTGATTCGGTTACGAAAAGCCACCTGCATTGAGGTGAACACTCTGCTCAGCGTTCTTTCCGGGAGCTCACAATTGCCCCCTCTCTAGGTTAAGCAGGATGTCGAGGTGAGGTCCAAACTGAGCAAAGAGCACAATTGCTCACTTTGCAGTGGTAGTCGTCGTAAGAGGCATTGCCTACTAGGCCTTGCTAAGGTCTTCGTTCTGTTAGGGAAGTCGCCACACTTAGACGCCTGTAAAGGAAACTTTATTCAGCGAAGTTCCCAGTGTCTTGCGACGGTCTCCCTTCGCAGGGCCAATACAGCAGGGACTTAGGTTTGCTGCTAACTAGGCTAGGTGACCCTGCATACAGAAGCAGGCTTTTCCCTTTGGAAGCTTGGATCCCGGTTTCTCAGGGGCTGCTTGCAAGACCCTGCTATTGCCCAGCATCTCTCCTCTGCCCCTACGCCCGGGTAGGAAGCGAGTATTTTAGCCTGAGAAGCAGGGCTCTTGCACCTCTGGAGGAGAGCTAATCCTGCAGCCCACGTTCGTCCTGGGAAACCGCAAGGCGACCCTTGGCCTCAGTGTAGTGGCGAAATGGCCGCCGGGAAGGTCTTGCCTGCCGCGGTTTCCGTGAGTTCTCCACCGTCTTCGGGCTTAAATGGAGAGCGAGGAGAGCTGTCAGCTCTCACAGAACTCTGGCCTCCGCACTGTTTGCCATGCAGCTGAACGCAAGACCACACGTCTCCTCCCGGCCTGCTGAGAAACAGGCCGCCGTGCAGGCCCTTTGTAACACTTCTTGGCATGTAGACTCCAACGCAACATGCTGTCCTCTTCCTTGGAAACCTACGTTGCCCCAGCATGGCAACGCTCACGAAGGCAGTCCGAGCCCGTCTCATGTGCTGGGCCACTTGCATTCAGTGAGGAAAAGCCACCTGCATTGAGGTGAACACTCTGCTCAGCGTTCTTTCCGGGAGCTCACACTTGCCGCCTCTCTAGGTTAAGCAGGAAGTCGTAGTGAGGACCAACCTGAGCAAAGAGCACAATTCCTCACGTTACACTGGTAGTCGTCGTAAGAGGAATTGCCAACTACGCCTGGCTGAGGCCTTCCCTGTGTTAAGGAACCAGCCACACTTAGAGGCCTTGAAAGAACAATTTATTCAGCGAAGTTCCCATTGTTTGGCGATGGTCAACCTTTGCAGCGCCAGTACTGCAGGGACTTAGGTTTGCTGCTAACAGGGCTAGGTGACCCTGCATACAGAAGCAGGCGTTTCCCTTTGGAAGCTTGGATCCCGGTTTCTCAGGAGCTGCTTGCAAGACCCTGCTATTGCCCAGCATCTGTCCTCTGCCCCTACGCCCGGGTAGGAAGCGAGTATTTTAGCCTGAGAAGCAGGGCTCTTGCAACTCCGGTGGAGAGCTAATCCTGCAGCCCACGTTCGTCCTGGGAAACCACAAGGAGACCCTTGGCCTCAGTGTAGTGGCGAAATGGCCGCCGGACAGGTCTTGCCTGCCGCGGTTTCCGTGAGTTCTCCACCGTCTTCGGGCTTAAATGGAGAGCGAGGAGAGCTGTCGGCTCTCACAGAACTGTGGCCTCCGCACTGTTTGCCATGCAACTGCATGCAAGACCACACGTCTCCTCCCGACCTGCTGAGAAACAGGCATCCGTGTAGGCCCTTGTTAACATTTCCTGGCGTGCAGAGACCAAGGCGACACGCTGTCCTCTGCCTTGGAAACCTACGTTGCCACAGCTTGCCAAACGCTACCGAAGGCAGTCCTAACCAGTCTCGTGTGCTGCGCAGCTTTGATTCGGTTACGAAAAGCCACCTGCATTGAGGTGAACACTCTGCTCAGCGTTCTTTCCGGGAGCTCACAATTGCCCCCTCTCTAGGTTAAGGAGGATGTCGAGGTGAGGTCCAAACTGAGCAAAGAGCACAATTGCTCACTTTGCAGTGGTAGTCGTCATAAGAGGCATTGCCTACTAGGCCTTGCTAAGGTCTTCGTTCTGTTAGGGAAGTCGCCACACTTAGACGCCTGTAAAGAAACTTTATTCAGCGAAGTTCCCAGTGTCTTGCGACGGTCTCCCTTCGCAGGGCCAATACAGCAGGGACTTAGCTTTGCTGCTAACTAGGCTAGGTGACCCTGCATACAGAAGCAGGCTTTTCCCTTTGGAAGCTTGGATCCCGGTTTCTCAGGGGCTGCTTGCAAGACCCTGCTATTGCCCAGCATCTCTCCTCTGCCCCTACGCCCGGGTAGGAAGTGAGTATTTTAGCCTGAGAAGCAGGGCTCTTGCAACTCTGGCGGAGAGCTAATCCTGCAGCCCACGTTCGTCCTGGGAAACCGCAAGGCGACCCTTGGCCTCAGTGTAGTGGCGAAATGGCTGCCGGACAGGTCTTGCCTGCCGCGGTTTCCGTGAGTTCTCCACCGTCTTCGGGCTTAAATGGAGAGCGAGGAGAGCTGTCGGCTCTCACAGAACTCTGGCCTCCGCACTGTTTGCCATGCAGCCGAACGCAAGACCACACGTCTCCTCCCGGCCTGCTGAGAAACAGGCCGCCGTGCAGGCCCTTCGTAACACTTCTTGGCATGTAGACTCCAAGGCGACACGCTGTCCTCTTCCTTTGAAACCTACGTTGCCCCAGCATGCCAACGCTCACGAAGGCAGTCCGAGCCCGTCTCATGTGCTGGGCCACTTGCATTCAGTGAGGAAAAGCCACCTGCATTGAGGTGAACACTCTGCTCAGCGTTCTTTCCGGGAGCTCACACTTGCCGCCTCTCTAGGTTAAGCAGGAAGTCGTAGTGAGGACCAACCTGAGCAAAGAGCACAATTCCTCACGTTACACTGGTAGTCGTCGTAAGAGGAATTGCCAACTACGCCTGGCTGAGGCCTTCCCTGTGTTAAGGAACCAGCCACACTTAGAGGCCTTGAAAGAACAATTTATTCAGCGAAGTTCCCATTGTTTGGCGATGGTCAACCTTTGCAGCGCCAGTACTGCAGGGACTTAGGTTTGCTGCTAACAGGGCTAGGTGACCCTGCATACAGAAGCAGGCGTTTCCCTTTGGAAGCTTGGATCCCGGTTTCTCAGGGGCTGCTTGCAAGACCCTGCTATTGCCCAGCATCTGTCCTCTGCCCCTACGCCCGGGTAGGAAGCGAGTATTTTAGCCTGAGAAGCAGGGCTCTTGCAACTCTGGAGGAGAGCTAATCCTGCAGCCCACGTTCGTCCTGGGAAACCGCAAGGCGACCCTTGGCCTCAGTGTAGTGGCGAAATGGCCGCCGGACAGGTCTTGCCTGCCGCGGTTTCCGTGAGTTCTCCACCGTCTTCGGGCTTAAATGGAGAGCGAGGAGAGCTGTCGGCTCTCACAGAACTCTGGCCTCCGCACTGTTTGCCATGCAACTGCACGCAAGACCACACGTCTCCTCCCGACCTGCTGAGAAACAGGCATCCGTGTAGGCCCTTGTTAACATTTCCTGGCGTGCAGAGTCCAAGGCGACACGCTGTCCTCTGCCTTGGAAACCTACGTTGCCACAGCTTGCCAAACGCTACCGAAGGCAGTCCTAACCAGTCTCGTGTGCTGCGCAGCTTTGATTCGGTTACGAAAAGCCACCTGCATTGAGGTGAACACTCTGCTCAGCGTTCTTTCCGGGAGCTCACAATTGCCCCCTCTCTAGGTTAAGCAGGATGTCGAGGTGAGGTCCAAACTGAGCAAAGAGCACAATTGCTCACTTTGCAGTGGTAGTCGTCGTAAGAGGCATTGCCTACTAGGCCTTGCTAAGGTCTTCGTTCTGTTAGGGAAGTCGCCACACTTAGACGCCTGTAAAGGAAACTTTATTCAGCGAAGTTCCCAGTGTCTTGCGACGGTCTCCCTTCGCAGGGCCAATACAGCAGGGACTTAGGTTTGCTGCTAACTAGGCTAGGTGACCCTGCATACAGAAGCAGGCGTTTCCCTTTGGAAGCTTGGATCCCGGTTTCTCAGGGGCTGCTTGCAAGACCCTGCTATTGCCCAGCATCTCTCCTCTGCCCCTACGCCCGGGTAGGAAGCGAGTATTTTAGCCTGAGAAGCAGGGCTCTTGCAACTCTGGCGGAGAGCTAATCCTGCAGCCCACGTTCGTCCTGGGAAACCGCAAGGCGACCCTTGGCCTCAGTGTAGTGGCGAAATGGCCGCCGGAAAGGTCTTGCCTGCCGCGGTTTCCGTGAGCTCTCCAGCGTCTTCGGGCTTAAATGGAGAGCGAGGAGAGCTGTCAGTTCTCACAGAACTCTGGCCTCCGCACTGTTTGCCATGCAGCCGAACGCAAGACCACACGTCTCCTCCCGGCCTGCTGAGAAACAGGCCGCCGTGCAGGCCCTTCGTAACACTTCTTGGCATGTAGACTCCAAGGCGACACGCTGTCCTCTTCCTTGGAAACCTACGTTGCCCCAGCATGCCAACGCTCACGAAGGCAGTCCGAGCCCGTCTCATGTGCTGGGCCACTTGCATTCAGTGAGGAAAAGCCACCTGCATTGAGGTGAACACTCTGCTCAGCGTTCTTTCCGGGAGCTCACACTTGCCGCCTCTCTAGGTTAAGCAGGAAGTCGTAGTGAGGACCAACCTGAGCAAAGAGCACAATTCCTCACGTTACACTGGTAGTCGTCGTAAGAGGAATTGCCAACTACGCCTGGCTGAGGCCTTCCCTGTGTTAAGGAACCAGCCACACTTAGAGGCCTTGAAAGAACAATTTATTCAGCGAAGTTCCCATTGTTTGGCGATGGTTAACCTTTGCAGCGCCAGTACTGCAGGGACTTAGGTTTGCTGCTAACAGGGCTAGGTGACCCTGCATACAGAAGCAGGCGTTTCCCTTTGGAAGCTTGGATCCCGGTTTCTCAGGGGCTGCTTGCAAGACCCTGCTATTGCCCAGCATCTCTCCTCTGCCCCTACGCCCGGGTAGGAAGCGAGTATTTTAGCCTGAGAAGCAGGGCTCTTGCAACTCTGGAGGAGAGCTAATCCTGCAGCCCACGTTCGTCCTGGGAAACCGCAAGGCGACCCTTGGCCTCAGTGTAGTGGCGAAATGGCCGCCGGACAGGTCTTGCCTGCCGCGGTTTCCGTGAGTTCTCCACCGTCTTCGGGCTTAAATGGAGAGCGAGGAGAGCTGTCGGCTCTCACAGAACTCTGGCCTCCGCACTGTTTGCCATGCAGCTGAACGCAAGACCGCACGTCTCCTCCCGGCCTGCTGAGAAACAGGCCGCCGTGCAGGCCCTTCGTAACACTTCTTGGCATGTAGACTCCAAGGCGACACGCTGTCCTCTTCCTTGGAAACCTACGTTGCCCCAGCATGCCAACGCTCACGAAGGCAGTCCGAGCCCGTCTCATGTGCTGGGCCACTTGCATTCAGTGAGGAAAAGCCACCTGCATTGAGGTGAACACTCTGCTCAGCGTTCTTTCCGGGAGCTCACACTTGCCGCCTCTCTAGGTTAAGCAGGAAGTCGTAGTGAGGACCAACCTGAGCAAAGAGCACAATTCCTCACGTTACACTGGTAGTCGTCGTAAGAGGAATTGCCAACTACGCCTGGCTGAGGCCTTCCCTGTGTTAAGGAACCAGCCACACTTAGAGGCCTTGAAAGAACAATTTATTCAGCGAAGTTCCCATTGATTGGTGATGGTCAACCTTTGCAGCGCCAGTACTGCAGGGACTTAGGTTTGCTGCTAACAGGGCTAGGTGACCCTGCATACAGAAGCAGGCGTTTCCCTTTGGAAGCTTGGATCCCGGTTTCTCAGGGGCTGCTTGCAAGACCCTTCTATTGCCCAGCATCTCTCCTCTGCCCCTACGCCCGGGTAGGAAGCGAATATTTTAGCCTGAGAAGCAGGGCTCTTGCAACTCTGGAGGAGAGCTAATCCTGCAGCCCACGTTCGTCCTGGGAAACCGCAAGGCGACCCTTGGCCTCAGTGTAGTGGCGAAATTGCTGCCGGACAGGTCTTGCCTGCCGCGGTTTCCGTGAGTTCTCCACCGTCTTCGGGCTTAAATGGAGAGCGAGGAGAGCTGTCGGCTCTCACAGAACTCTGGCCTCCGCACTGTTTGCCATGCAACTGCACGCAAGACCACACGTCTCCTCCCGACCTGCTGAGAAACAGGCATCCGTGTAGGCCCTTGTTAACATTTCCTGGCGTGCAGAGTCCAAGGCGACACGCTGTCCTCTGCCTTGGAAACCTACGTTGCCACAGCTTGCCAAATGCTACCGAAGGCAGTCCTAACCAGTCTCGTGTGCTGCGCAGCTTTGATTCGGTTACGAAAAGCCACCTGCATTGAGGTGAACACTCTGCTCAGCGTTCTTTCCGGGAGCTCACAATTGCCCCCTCTCTAGGTTAAGCAGGATGTCGAGGTGAGGTCCAAACTGAGCAAAGAGCACAATTGCTCACTTTGCAGTGGTAGTCGTCATAAGAGACATTGCCTACTAGGCCTTGCTAAGGTCTTCGTTCTGTTAGGGAAGTCGCCACACTTAGACGCCTGTAAAGGAAACTTTATTCAGCGAAGTTCCCAGTGTCTTGCGACGGTCTCCCTTCGCAGGGCCAATACAGCAGGGACTTAGGTTTGCTGCTAACTAGGCTAGGTGACCCTGCATACAAAAGCAGGCTTTTCCCTTTGGAAGCTTGGATCCCGGTTTCTCAGGGGCTGCTTGCAAGACCCTGCTATTGCCCAGCATCTCTCCTCTGCCCCTACGCCCGGGTAGGAAGCGAGTATTTTAGCCTGAGAAGCAGGGCTCTTGCAACTCTGGAGGAGAGCTAATCCTGCAGCCCACGTTCGTCCTGGGAAACCGCAAGGCGACCCTTGGCCTCAGTGTAGTGGCGAAATGGCCGCCGGAAAGGTCTTGCCTGCCGCGGTTTCCGTGAGCTCTCCAGCGTCTTCGGGCTTAAATGGAGAGCGAGGAGAGCTGTCAGTTCTCACAGAACTCTGGCCTCCGCACTGTTTGCCATGCAGCCGAACGCAAGACCACACGTCTCCTCCCGGCCTGCTGAGAAACAGGCCGCCGTGCAGGCCCTTCGTAACACTTCTTGGCATGTAGACTCCAAGGCGACACGCTGTCCTCTTCCTTGGAAACCTACGTTGCCCCAGCATGCCAACGCTCACGAAGGCAGTCCGAGCCCGTCTCATGTGCTGGGCCACTTGCATTCAGTGAGGAAAAGCCACCTGCATTGAGGTGAACACTCTGCTCAGCGTTCTTTCCGGGAGCTCACACTTGCCGCCTCTCTAGGTTAAGCAGGAAGTCGTAGTGAGGACCAACCTGAGCAAAGAGCACAATTCCTCACGTTACACTGGTAGTCGTCGTAAGAGGAATTGCCAACTACGCCTGGCTGAGGCCTTCCCTGTGTTAAGGAACCAGCCACACTTAGAGGCCTTGAAAGAACAATTTATTCAGCGAAGTTCCCATTGTTTGGCGATGGTCAACCTTTGCAGCGCCAGTACTGCAGGGACTTAGGTTTGCTGCTAACAGGGCTAGGTGACCCTGCATACAGAAGCAGGCGTTTCCCTTTGGAAGCTTGGATCCCGGTTTCTCAGGGGCTGCTTGCAAGACCCTGCTATTGCCCAGCATCTCTCCTCTGCCCCTACGCCCGGGTAGGAAGCGAGTATTTTAGCCTGAGAAGCAGGGCTCTTGCAACTCTGGAGGAGAGCTAATCCTGCAGCCCACGTTCGTCCTGGGAAACCGCAAGGCGACCCTTGGCCTCAGTGTAGTGGCGAAATGGCCGCCGGACAGGTCTTGCCTGCCGCGGTTTCCGTGAGTTCTCCACCGTCTTCGGGCTTAAATGGAGAGCGAGGAGAGCTGTCGGCTCTCACAGAACTCTGGCCTCCGCACTGTTTGCCATGCAACTGCACGCAAGACCACACGTCTCCTCCCGACCTGCTGAGAAACAGGCATCCGTGTAGGCCCTTGTTAACATTTCCTGGCGTGCAGAGTCCAAGGCGACACGCTGTCCTCTGCCTTGGAAACCTACGTTGCCACAGCTTGCCAAACGCTACCGAAGGCAGTCCTAACCAGTCTCGTGTGCTGCGCAGCTTTGATTCGGTTACGAAAAGCCACCTGCATTGAGGTGAACACTCTGCTCAGCGTTCTTTCCGGGAGCTCACAATTGCCCCCTCTCTAGGTTAAGCAGGATGTCGAGGTGAGGTCCAAACTGAGCAAAGAGCACAATTGCTCACTTTGCAGTGGTAGTCGTCGTAAGAGGCATTGCCTACTAGGCCTTGCTAAGGTCTTCGTTCTGTTAGGGAAGTCGCCACACTTAGACGCCTGTAAAGGAAACTTTATTCAGCGAAGTTCCCAGTGTCTTGCGACGGTCTCCCTTCGCAGGGCCAATACAGCAGGGACTTAGGTTTGCTGCTAACTAGGCTAGGTGACCCTGCATACAGAAGCAGGCGTTTCCCTTTGGAAGCTTGGATCCCGGTTTCTCAGGGGCTGCTTGCAAGACCCTGCTATTGCCCAGCATCTCTCCTCTGCCCCTACGCCCGGGTAGGAAGCGAGTATTTTAGCCTGAGAAGCAGGGCTCTTGCAACTCTGGTGGAGAGCTAATCCTGCAGCCCACGTTCATCCTGGGAAACTGCAAGGCGACCCTTGGCCTCAGTGTAGTGGCGAAATGGCCGCCGGACAGGTCTTGCCTGCCGCGGTTTCTGTGAGTTCTCCACCGTCTTCGGGCTTAAATGGAGAGCGAGGAGAGCTGTCGGCTCTCACAGAACTCTGGCCTCCGCACTGTTTGCCATGCAGGTGAACGCAAGACCGCACGTCTCCTCCCGGCCTGCTGAGAAACAGGCCGCCGTGCAGGCCCTTCGTAACACTTCTTGGCATGTAGACTCCAAGGCAACACGCTGTCCTCTTCCTTGGAAACCTACGTTGCCCCAGCATGCCAACGCTCACGAAGGCAGTCCGAGCCCGTCTCATGTGCTGGGCCACTTGCATTCAGTGAGGAAAAGCCACCTGCATTGAGGTGAACACTCTGCTCAGCGTTCTTTCCGGGAGCTCACACTTGCCGCCTCTCTAGGTTAAGCAGGAAGTCGTAGTGAGGACCAACCTGAGCAAAGAGCACAATTCCTCACGTTACACTGGTAGTCGTCGTAAGAGGAATTGCCAACTACGCCTGGCTGAGGCCTTCCCTGTGTTAAGGAACCAGCCACACTTAGAGGCCTTGAAAGAACAATTTATTCAGCGAAGTTCCCATTGTTTGGCGATGGTCAACCTTTGCAGCGCCAGTACTGCAGGGACTTAGGTTTGCTGCTAACAGGGCTAGGTGACCCTGCATACATACAGAAGCAGGCGTTTCCCTTTGGAAGCTTGGATCCCGGTTTCTCAGGGGCTGCTTGCAAGACCCTGCTATTGCCCAGCATCTCTCCTCTGCCCCTACGCCCGGGTAGGAAGCGAGTATTTTAGCCTGAGAAGCAGGGCTCTTGCAACTCTGGAGGAGAGCTAATCCTGCAGCCCACGTTCGTCCTGGGAAACCGCAAGGCGACCCTTGGCCTCAGTGTAGTGGCGAAATGGCCGCCGGACAGGTCTTGCCTGCCGCGGTTTCCGTGAGTTCTCCACCGTCTTCGGGCTTAAATGGAGAGCGAGGAGAGCTGTCGGCTCTCACAGAACTCTGGCCTCCGCACTGTTTGCCATGCAACTGCACGCAAGACCACACGTCTCCTCCTGACCTGCTGAGAAACAGGCATCCGTGTAGGCCCTTGTTAACATTTCCTGGCGTGCAGAGTCCAAGGCGACACGCTGTCCTCTGCCTTGGAAACCTACGTTGCCACAGCTTGCCAAACGCTACCGAAGGCAGTCCTAACCAGTCTCGTGTGCTGCGCAGCTTTGATTCGGTTACGAAAAGCCACCTGCATTGAGGTGAACACTCTGCTCAGCGTTCTTTCCGGGAGCTCACAATTGCCCCCTCTCTAGGTTAAGCAGGATGTCGAGGTGAGGTCCAAACTGAGCAAAGAGCACAATTGCTCACTTTGCAGTGGTAGTCGTCGTAAGAGGCATTGCCTACTAGGCCTTGCTAAGGTCTTCGTTCTGTTAGGGAAGTCGCCACACTTAGACGCCTGTAAAGGAAACTTTATTCAGCGAAGTTCCCAGTGTCTTGCGACGGTCTCCCTTCGCAGGGCCAATACAGCAGGGACTTAGGTTTGCTGCTAACTAGGCTAGGTGACCCTGCATACAGAAGCAGGCGTTTCCCTTTGGAAGCTTGGATCCCGGTTTCTCAGGGGCTGCTTGCAAGACCCTGCTATTGCCCAGCATCTCTCCTCTGCCCCTACGCCCGGGTAGGAAGCGAGTATTTTAGCCTGAGAAGCAGGGCTCTTGCAACTCTGGCGGAGAGCTAATCCTGCAGCCCACGTTCGTCCTGGGAATCCGCAAGGCGATCCTTGGCCTCAGTGTAGTGGCGAAATGGCCGCCAGACAGGTCTTGCCTGCCGCGGTTTCCGTGAGTTCTCCACCGTCTTCGGGCTTAAATGGAGAGCGAGGAGAGCTGTCGGCTCTCACAGAACTCTGGCCTCCGCACTGTTTGCCATGCAGCTGAACGCAAGACCGCACGACTCCTCCCGGCCTGCTGAGAAACAGGCCGCCGTGCAGGCCCTTCGTAACACTTCTTGGCATGTAGACTCCAAGGCGACACACTGTCCTCTTCCTTGGAAACCTACATTGCCCCAGCATGCCAACGCTCACGAAGGCAGTCCGAGCCCATCTCATGTGCTGGGCCACTTGCATTCAGTGAGGAAAAGCCACCTGCATTGAGGTGAACACTCTGCTCAGCGTTCTTTCCGGGAGCTCACACTTGCCGCCTCTCTAGGTTAAGCAGGAAGTCGTAGTGAGGACCAACCTGAGCAAAGAGCACAATTCCTCACGTTACACTGGTAGTCGTCGTAAGAGGAATTGCCAACTACGCCTGGCTGAGGCCTTCCCTGTGTTAAGGAACCAGCCACACTTAGAGGCCTTGAAAGAACAATTTATTCAGCGAAGTTCCCATTGTTTGGCGATGGTCAACCTTTGCAGCGCCAGTACTGCAAGGGACTTAGGTTTGCTGCTAACAGGGCTAGGTGACCCTGCATACATACAGAAGCAGGCGTTTCCCTTTGGAAGCTTGGATCCCGGTTTCTCAGGGGCTGCTTGCAAGACCCTGCTATTGCCCAGCATCTCTCCTCTGCCCCTACGACCGGGTAGGAAGCGAGTATTTTAGCCTGAAAAGCAGGGCTCTTGCAACTCTGGCGGAGAGCTAATCCTGCAGCCCACGTTCGTCCTGGGAAACCGCAAGGCGACCCTTGGCCTCAGTGTAGTGGCGAAATGGCCGCCGGACAGGTCTTGCCTGCCGCGGTTTCCGTGAGTTCTCCACCGTCTTCGGGCTTAAATGGAGAGCGAGGAGAGCTGTCGGCTCTCACAGAACTCTGGCCTCCGCACTGTTTGCTATGCAGCCGAACGCAAGACCGCACGTCTCCTCCCGGCCTGCTGAGAAACAGGCCGCCGTGCAGGCCCTTCGTAACACTTCTTGGCATGTAGACTCCAAGGCGACACGCTGTCCTCTTCCTTGGAAACCTACGTTGCCCCAGCATGCCAAAGCTCACGAAGGCAGTCCGAGCCCGTCTCATGTGCTGGGCCACTTGCATTCAGTGAGGAAAAGCCACCTGCATTGAGGTGAACACTCTGCTCAGCGTTCTTTCCGGGAGCTCACACTTGCCGCCTCTCTAGGTTAAGCAGGAAGTCGTAGTGAGGACCAACCTGAGCAAAGAGCACAATTCCTCACGTTACACTGGTAGTCGTCGTAAGAGGAATTGCCAACTACGCCTGGCTGAGGCCTTACCTGTGTTAAGGAACCAGCCACACTTAGAGGCCTTGAAAGAACAATTTATTCAGCGAAGTTCCCATTGTTTGGCGATGGTTAACCTTTGCAGCGCCAGTACTGCAGGGACTTAGGTTTGCTGCTAACAGGGCTAAGTGACCCTGCATACAGAAGCAGGCGTTTCCCTTTGGAAGCTTGGATCCCGGTTTCTCAGGGGCTGCTTGCAAGACCCTGCTATTGCCCAGCATCTCTCCTCTGCCCCTACGCCCGGGTAGGAAGCGAGTATTTTAGCCTGAGAAGCAGGGCTCTTGCAACTCTGGAGGAGAGCTAATCCTGCAGCCCACGTTCGTCCTGGGAAACCGCAAGGCGACCCTTGGCCTCAGTGTAGTGGCGAAATGGCCGCCGGACAGGTCTTGCCTGCCGCGGTTTCCGTGAGTTCTCCACCGTCTTCGGGCTTAAATGGAGAGCGAGGAGAGCTGTCGGCTCTCACAGAACTCTGGCCTCCGCACTGTTTGCCATGCAACTGCACGCAAGACCACACGTCTCCTCCCGACCTGCTGAGAAACAGGCATCCGTGTAGGCCCTTGTTAACATTTCCTGGCGTGCAGAGTCCAAGGCGACACGCTGTCTTCTGCCTTGGAAACCTACGTTGCCACAGCTTGCCAAACGCTACCGAAGGCAGTCCTAACCAGTCTCGTGTGCTGCGCAGCTTTGATTCGGTTACGAAAAGCCACCTGCATTGAGGTGAACACTCTGCTCAGCGTTCTTTCCGGGAGCTCACAATTGCCCCCTCTCTAGGTTAAGCAGGATGTCGAGGTGAGGTCCAAACAGAGCAAAGAGCACAATTGCTCACTTTGCAGTGGTAGTCGTCGTAAGAGGCATTGCCTACTAGGCCTTGCTAAGGTCTTCGTTCTGTTAGGGAAGTCGCCACACTTAGACGCCTGTAAAGGAAACTTTATTCAGCGAAGTTCCCAGTGTCTTGCGACGGTCTCCCTTCGCAGGGCCAATACAGCAGGGACTTAGGTTTGCTGCTAACTAGGCTAGGTGACCCTGCATACAGAAGCAGGCGTTTCCCTTTGGAAGCTTGGATCCCGGTTTCTCAGGGGCTGCTTGCAAGACCCTGCTATTGCCCAGCATCTCTCCTCTTCCCCTACGCCCGGGTAGGAAGCGAGTATTTTAGCCTGAGAAGCAGGGCTCTTGCAACTCTGGCGGAGAGCTAATCCTGCAGCCCACGTTCGTCCTGGGAAACCGCAAGGCGACCCTTGGCCTCAGTGTAGTGGCGAAATGGCCGCCAGACAGGTCTTGCCTGCCGCGGTTTCCGTGAGTTCTCCACCGTCTTCGGGCTTAAATGGAGAGCGAGGAGAGCTGTCGGCTCTCACAGAACTCTGGCCTCCGCACTGTTTGCCATGCAGCCGAACGCAAGACCGCACGTCTCCTCCCGGCCTGCTGAGAAACAGGCCACCGTGCAGGCCCTTCGTAACACTTCTTGGCATGTAGACTCCAAGGCGACACGCTGTCCTCTTCCTTGGAAACCTACGTTGCCCCAGCATGCCAACGCTCACGAAGGCAGTCCGAGCCCGTCTCATGTGCTGGGCCACTTGCATTCAGTGAGGAAAAGCCACCTGCATTGAGGTGAACACTCTGCTCAGCGTTCTTTCCGGGAGCTCACACTTGCCGCCTCTCTAGGTTAAGCAGGAAGTCGTAGTGAGGACCAACCTGAGCAAAGAGCACAATTCCTCACGTTACACTGGTAGTCGTCGTAAGAGGAATTGCCAACTACGCCTGGCTGAGGCCTTCCCTGTGTTAAGGAACCAGCCACACTTAGAGGCCTTGAAAGAACAATTTATTCAGCGAAGTTCCCATTGTTTGGCGATGGTCAACCTTTGCAGCGCCAGTACTGCAGGGACTTAGGTTTGCTGCTAACAGGGCTAGGTGACCCTGCATACAGAAGCAGGCGTTTCCCTTTGGAAGCTTGGATCCCGGTTTCTCAGGGGCTGCTTGCAAGACCCTGCTATTGCCCAGCATCTCTCCTCTGCCCCTACGCCCGGGTAGGAAGCGAGTATTTTAGCCTGAGAAGCAGGGCTCTTGCAACTCTGGAGGAGAGCTAATCCTGCAGCCCACGTTCGTCCTGGGAAACCGCAAGGCGACCCTTGGCCTCAGTGTAGTGGCGAAATGGCCGCCGGACAGGTCTTGCCTGCCGCGGTTTCCGTGAGTTCTCCACCGTCTTCGGGCTTAAATGGAGAGCGAGGAGAGCTGTCGGCTCTCACAGAACTCTGGCCTCCGCACTGTTTGCCATGCAACTGCACGCAAGACCACACGTCTCCTCCCGACCTGCTGAGAAACAGGCATCCGTGTAGGCCCTTGTTAACATTTCCTGGCGTGCAGAGTCCAAGGCGACACGCTGTCCTCTGCCTTGGAAACCTACGTTGCCACAGCTTGCCAAACGCTACCGAAGGCAGTCCTAACCAGTCTCGTGTGCTGCGCAGCTTTGATTCGGTTACGAAAAGCCACCTGCATTGAGGTGAACACTCTGCTCAGCGTTCTTTCCGGGAGCTCACAATTGCCCCCTCTCTAGGTTAAGCAGGATGTCGAGGTGAGGTCCAAACTGAGCAAAGAGCACAATTGCTCACTTTGCAGTGGTAGTCGTCGTAAGAGGCATTGCCTACTAGGCCTTGCTAAGGTCTTCGTTCTGTTAGGGAAGTCGCCACACTTAGACGCCTGTAAAGGAAACTTTATTCAGCGAAGTTCCCAGTGTCTTGCGACGGTCTCCCTTCGCAGGGCCAATACAGCAGGGACTTAGGTTTGCTGCTAACTAGGCTAGGTGACCCTGCATACAGAAGCAGGCGTTTCCCTTTGGAAGCTTGGATCCCGGTTTCTCAGGGGCTGCTTGCAAGACCCTGCTATTGCCCAGCATCTCTCCTCTGCCCCTACGCCCGGGTAGGAAGCGAGTATTTTAGCCTGAGAAGCAGGGCTCTTGCAACTCTGGCGGAGAGCTAATCCTGCAGCCCACGTTCATCCTGGGAAACTGCAAGGCGACCCTTGGCCTCAGTGTAGTGGCGAAATGGCCGCCGGACAGGTCTTGCCTGCCGCGGTTTCTGTGAGTTCTCCACCGTCTTCGGGCTTAAATGGAGAGCGAGGAGAGCTGTCGGCTCTCACAGAACTCTGGCCTCCGCACTGTTTGCCATGCAGGTGAACGCAAGACCGCACGTCTCCTCCCGGCCTGCTGAGAAACAGGCCGCCGTGCAGGCCCTTCGTAACACTTCTTGGCATGTAGACTCCAAGGCAACACGCTGTCCTCTTCCTTGGAAACCTACGTTGCCCCAGCATGCCAACGCTCACGAAGGCAGTCCGAGCCCGTCTCATGTGCTGGGCCACTTGCATTCAGTGAGGAAAAGCCACCTGCATTGAGGTGAACACTCTGCTCAGCGTTCTTTCCGGGAGCTCACACTTGCCGCCTCTCTAGGTTAAGCAGGAAGTCGTAGTGAGGACCAACCTGAGCAAAGAGCACAATTCCTCACGTTACACTGGTAGTCGTCGTAAGAGGAATTGCCAACTACGCCTGGCTGAGGCCTTCCCTGTGTTAAGGAACCAGCCACACTTAGAGGCCTTGAAAGAACAATTTATTCAGCGAAGTTCCCATTGTTTGGCGATGGTCAACCTTTGCAGCGCCAGTACTGCAGGGACTTAGGTTTGCTGCTAACAGGGCTAGGTGACCCTGCATACATACAGAAGCAGGCGTTTCCCTTTGGAAGCTTGGATCCCGGTTTCTCAGGGGCTGCTTGCAAGACCCTGCTATTGCCCAGCATCTCTCCTCTGCCCCTACGCCCGGGTAGGAAGCGAGTATTTTAGCCTGAGAAGCAGGGCTCTTGCAACTCTGGAGGAGAGCTAATCCTGCAGCCCACGTTCGTCCTGGGAAACCGCAAGGCGACCCTTGGCCTCAGTGTAGTGGCGAAATGGCCGCCGGACAGGTCTTGCCTGCCGCGGTTTCCGTGAGTTCTCCACCGTCTTCGGGCTTAAATGGAGAGCGAGGAGAGCTGTCGGCTCTCACAGAACTCTGGCCTCCGCACTGTTTGCCATGCAACTGCACGCAAGACCACACGTCTCCTCCTGACCTGCTGAGAAACAGGCATCCGTGTAGGCCCTTGTTAACATTTCCTGGCGTGCAGAGTCCAAGGCGACACGCTGTCCTCTGCCTTGGAAACCTACGTTGCCACAGCTTGCCAAACGCTACCGAAGGCAGTCCTAACCAGTCTCGTGTGCTGCGCAGCTTTGATTCGGTTACGAAAAGCCACCTGCATTGAGGTGAACACTCTGCTCAGCGTTCTTTCCGGGAGCTCACAATTGCCCCCTCTCTAGGTTAAGCAGGATGTCGAGGTGAGGTCCAAACTGAGCAAAGAGCACAATTGCTCACTTTGCAGTGGTAGTCGTCGTAAGAGGCATTGCCTACTAGGCCTTGCTAAGGTCTTCGTTCTGTTAGGGAAGTCGCCACACTTAGACGCCTGTAAAGGAAACTTTATTCAGCGAAGTTCCCAGTGTCTTGCGACGGTCTCCCTTCGCAGGGCCAATACAGCAGGGACTTAGGTTTGCTGCTAACTAGGCTAGGTGACCCTGCATACAGAAGCAGGCGTTTCCCTTTGGAAGCTTGGATCCCGGTTTCTCAGGGGCTGCTTGCAAGACCCTGCTATTGCCCAGCATCTCTCCTCTGCCCCTACGCCCGGGTAGGAAGCGAGTATTTTAGCCTGAGAAGCAGGGCTCTTGCAACTCTGGCGGAGAGCTAATCCTGCAGCCCACGTTCGTCCTGGGAATCCGCAAGGCGATCCTTGGCCTCAGTGTAGTGGCGAAATGGCCGCCAGACAGGTCTTGCCTGCCGCGGTTTCCGTGAGTTCTCCACCGTCTTCGGGCTTAAATGGAGAGCGAGGAGAGCTGTCGGCTCTCACAGAACTCTGGCCTCCGCACTGTTTGCCATGCAGCTGAACGCAAGACCGCACGACTCCTCCCGGCCTGCTGAGAAACAGGCCGCCGTGCAGGCCCTTCGTAACACTTCTTGGCATGTAGACTCCAAGGCGACACACTGTCCTCTTCCTTGGAAACCTACATTGCCCCAGCATGCCAACGCTCACGAAGGCAGTCCGAGCCCATCTCATGTGCTGGGCCACTTGCATTCAGTGAGGAAAAGCCACCTGCATTGAGGTGAACACTCTGCTCAGCGTTCTTTCCGGGAGCTCACACTTGCCGCCTCTCTAGGTTAAGCAGGAAGTCGTAGTGAGGACCAACCTGAGCAAAGAGCACAATTCCTCACGTTACACTGGTAGTCGTCGTAAGAGGAATTGCCAACTACGCCTGGCTGAGGCCTTCCCTGTGTTAAGGAACCAGCCACACTTAGAGGCCTTGAAAGAACAATTTATTCAGCGAAGTTCCCATTGTTTGGCGATGGTCAACCTTTGCAGCGCCAGTACTGCAAGGGACTTAGGTTTGCTGCTAACAGGGCTAGGTGACCCTGCATACATACAGAAGCAGGCGTTTCCCTTTGGAAGCTTGGATCCCGGTTTCTCAGGGGCTGCTTGCAAGACCCTGCTATTGCCCAGCATCTCTCCTCTGCCCCTACGACCGGGTAGGAAGCGAGTATTTTAGCCTGAAAAGCAGGGCTCTTGCAACTCTGGCGGAGAGCTAATCCTGCAGCCCACGTTCGTCCTGGGAAACCGCAAGGCGACCCTTGGCCTCAGTGTAGTGGCGAAATGGCCGCCGGACAGGTCTTGCCTGCCGCGGTTTCCGTGAGTTCTCCACCGTCTTCGGGCTTAAATGGAGAGCGAGGAGAGCTGTCGGCTCTCACAGAACTCTGGCCTCCGCACTGTTTGCTATGCAGCCGAACGCAAGACCGCACGTCTCCTCCCGGCCTGCTGAGAAACAGGCCGCCGTGCAGGCCCTTCGTAACACTTCTTGGCATGTAGACTCCAAGGCGACACGCTGTCCTCTTCCTTGGAAACCTACGTTGCCCCAGCATGCCAAAGCTCACGAAGGCAGTCCGAGCCCGTCTCATGTGCTGGGCCACTTGCATTCAGTGAGGAAAAGCCACCTGCATTGAGGTGAACACTCTGCTCAGCGTTCTTTCCGGGAGCTCACACTTGCCGCCTCTCTAGGTTAAGCAGGAAGTCGTAGTGAGGACCAACCTGAGCAAAGAGCACAATTCCTCACGTTACACTGGTAGTCGTCGTAAGAGGAATTGCCAACTACGCCTGGCTGAGGCCTTACCTGTGTTAAGGAACCAGCCACACTTAGAGGCCTTGAAAGAACAATTTATTCAGCGAAGTTCCCATTGTTTGGCGATGGTTAACCTTTGCAGCGCCAGTACTGCAGGGACTTAGGTTTGCTGCTAACAGGGCTAAGTGACCCTGCATACAGAAGCAGGCGTTTCCCTTTGGAAGCTTGGATCCCGGTTTCTCAGGGGCTGCTTGCAAGACCCTGCTATTGCCCAGCATCTCTCCTCTGCCCCTACGCCCGGGTAGGAAGCGAGTATTTTAGCCTGAGAAGCAGGGCTCTTGCAACTCTGGAGGAGAGCTAATCCTGCAGCCCACGTTCGTCCTGGGAAACCGCAAGGCGACCCTTGGCCTCAGTGTAGTGGCGAAATGGCCGCCGGACAGGTCTTGCCTGCCGCGGTTTCCGTGAGTTCTCCACCGTCTTCGGGCTTAAATGGAGAGCGAGGAGAGCTGTCGGCTCTCACAGAACTCTGGCCTCCGCACTGTTTGCCATGCAACTGCACGCAAGACCACACGTCTCCTCCCGACCTGCTGAGAAACAGGCATCCGTGTAGGCCCTTGTTAACATTTCCTGGCGTGCAGAGTCCAAGGCGACACGCTGTCTTCTGCCTTGGAAACCTACGTTGCCACAGCTTGCCAAACGCTACCGAAGGCAGTCCTAACCAGTCTCGTGTGCTGCGCAGCTTTGATTCGGTTACGAAAAGCCACCTGCATTGAGGTGAACACTCTGCTCAGCGTTCTTTCCGGGAGCTCACAATTGCCCCCTCTCTAGGTTAAGCAGGATGTCGAGGTGAGGTCCAAACAGAGCAAAGAGCACAATTGCTCACTTTGCAGTGGTAGTCGTCGTAAGAGGCATTGCCTACTAGGCCTTGCTAAGGTCTTCGTTCTGTTAGGGAAGTCGCCACACTTAGACGCCTGTAAAGGAAACTTTATTCAGCGAAGTTCCCAGTGTCTTGCGACGGTCTCCCTTCGCAGGGCCAATACAGCAGGGACTTAGGTTTGCTGCTAACTAGGCTAGGTGACCCTGCATACAGAAGCAGGCGTTTCCCTTTGGAAGCTTGGATCCCGGTTTCTCAGGGGCTGCTTGCAAGACCCTGCTATTGCCCAGCATCTCTCCTCTTCCCCTACGCCCGGGTAGGAAGCGAGTATTTTAGCCTGAGAAGCAGGGCTCTTGCAACTCTGGCGGAGAGCTAATCCTGCAGCCCACGTTCGTCCTGGGAAACCGCAAGGCGACCCTTGGCCTCAGTGTAGTGGCGAAATGGCCGCCAGACAGGTCTTGCCTGCCGCGGTTTCCGTGAGTTCTCCACCGTCTTCGGGCTTAAATGGAGAGCGAGGAGAGCTGTCGGCTCTCACAGAACTCTGGCCTCCGCACTGTTTGCCATGCAGCCGAACGCAAGACCGCACGTCTCCTCCCGGCCTGCTGAGAAACAGGCCACCGTGCAGGCCCTTCGTAACACTTCTTGGCATGTAGACTCCAAGGCGACACGCTGTCCTCTTCCTTGGAAACCTACGTTGCCCCAGCATGCCAACGCTCACGAAGGCAGTCCGAGCCCGTCTCATGTGCTGGGCCACTTGCATTCAGTGAGGAAAAGCCACCTGCATTGAGGTGAACACTCTGCTCAGCGTTCTTTCCGGGAGCTCACACTTGCCGCCTCTCTAGGTTAAGCAGGAAGTCGTAGTGAGGACCAACCTGAGCAAAGAGCACAATTCCTCACGTTACACTGGTAGTCGTCGTAAGAGGAATTGCCAACTACGCCTGGCTGAGGCCTTCCCTGTGTTAAGGAACCAGCCACACTTAGAGGCCTTGAAAGAACAATTTATTCAGCGAAGTTCCCATTGTTTGGCGATGGTCAACCTTTGCAGCGCCAGTACTGCAGGGACTTAGGTTTGCTGCTAACAGGGCTAGGTGACCCTGCATACAGAAGCAGGCGTTTCCCTTTGGAAGCTTGGATCCCGGTTTCTCAGGGGCTGCTTGCAAGACCCTGCTATTGCCCAGCATCTCTCCTCTGCCCCTACGCCCGGGTAGGAAGCGAGTATTTTAGCCTGAGAAGCAGGGCTCTTGCAACTCTGGCGGAGAGCTAATCCTGCAGCCCACGTTCGTCCTGGGAAACCGCAAGGCGACCCTTGGCCTCAGTGTAGTGGCGAAATGGCCGCCGGACAGGTCTTGCCTGCCGCAGTTTCCGTGAGTCCTCCACCGTCTTCGGGCTTAAATGGAGAGCGAGGAGAGCTGTCGGCTCTCACAGAACTCTGGCCTCCGCACTGTTTGCCATGCAACTGCACGCAAGACCACACGTCTCCTCCCGACCTGCTGAGAAACAGGCATCCGTGTAGGCCCTTGTTAACATTTCCTGGCGTGCAGAGTCCAAGGCGACACGCTGTCCTCTGCCTTGGAAACCTACGTTGCCACAGCTTGCCAAACGCTACCGAAGGCAGTCCTAACCAGTCTCGTGTGCTGCGCAGCTTTGATTCGGTTACGAAAAGCCACCTGCATTGAGGTGAACACTCTGCTCAGCATTCTTTCCGGGAGCTCACAATTGCCCCCTCTCTAGGTTAAGCAGGATGTCGAGGTGAGGTCCAAACTGAGCAAAGAGCACAATTGCTCACTTTGCAGTGGTAGTCGTCGTAAGAGGCATTGCCTACTAGGCCTTGCTAAGGTCTTCGTTCTGTTAGGGAAGTCGCCACACTTAGACGCCTGTAAAGGAAACTTTATTCAGCGAAGTTCCCAGTGTCTTGCGACGGTCTCCCTTCGCAGGGCCAATACAGCAGGGACTTAGGTTTGCTGCTAACTAGGCTAGGTGACCCTGCATACAGAAGCAGGCGTTTCCCTTTGGAAGCTTGGATCCCGGTTTCTCAGGGGCTGCTTGCAAGACCCTGCTATTGCCCAGCATCTCTCCTCTGCCCCTACGCCCGGGTAGGAAGCGAGTATTTTAGCCTGAGAAGCAGGGCTCTTGCAACTCTGGCAGAGAGCTAATCCTGCAGCCCACGTTCGTCCTGGGAAACCGCAAGGCGACCCTTGGCCTCAGTGTAGTGGCGAAATGGCCGCCAGACAGGTCTTGCCTGCCGCGGTTTCCGTGAGTTCTCCACCGTCTTCGGGCTTAAATGGAGAGCGAGGAGAGCTGTCGGCTCTCACAGAACTCTGGCCTCCGCACTGTTTGCCATGCAGCCGAACGCAAGACCGCACGTCTCCTCCCGGCCTGCTGAGAAACAGGCCGCCGTGCAGGCCCTTCGTAACACTTCTTGGCATGTAGACTCCAAGGCGACACGCTGTCCTCTTCCTTGGAAACCTACGTTGCCCCAGCATGCCAACGCTCACGAAGGCAGTCCGAGCCCGTCTCATGTGCTGGGCCACTTGCATTCAGTGAGGAAAAGCCACCTGCATTGAGGTGAACACTCTGCTCAGCGTTCTTTCCGGGAGCTCACACTTGCCGCCTCTCTAGGTTAAGCAGGAAGTCGTAGTGAGGACCAACCTGAGCAAAGAGCACAATTCCTCACGTTACACTGGTAGTCGTCGTAAGAGGAATTGCCAACTACGCCTGGCTGAGGCCTTCCCTGTGCTAAGGAACCAGCCACACTTAGAGGCCTTGAAAGAGCAATTTATTCAACGATGTTCCCATTGTTTGGCGATGGTCAACCTTTGCAGCGCCAGTACTGCAGGGACTTAGGTTTGCTGCTAACAGGGCTAGGTGACCCTGCATACAGAAGCAGGCGTTTCCCTTTGGAAGCTTGGATCCCGGTTTCTCAGGGGCTGCTTGCAAGACCCTGCTATTGCCCAGCATCTCTCCTCTGCCCCTACGCCCGGGTAGGAAGCGAGTATTTTAGCCTGAGAAGCAGGGCTCTTGCAACTCTGGAGGAGAGCTAATCCTGCAGCCCACGTTCGTCCTGGGAAACCGCAAGGCGACCCTTGGCCTCAGTGTAGTGGCGAAATGGCCGCCGGACAGGTCTTGCCTGCCGCGGTTTCCGTGAGTTCTCCACCGTCTTCGGGCTTAAATGGAGAGCGAGGAGAGCTGTCGGCTCTCACAGAACTCTGGCCTCCGCACTGTTTGCCATGCAACTGCACGCAAGACCACACGTCTCCTCCCGACCTGCTGAGAAACAGGCATCCGTGTAGGCCCTTGTTAACATTTCCTGGCGTGCAGAGTCCAAGGCGACACGCTGTCCTCTGCCTTGGAAACCTACGTTGCCACAGCTTGCCAAACGCTACCGAAGGCAGTCCTAACCAGTCTCGTGTGCTGCGCAGCTTTGATTCGGTTACGAAAAGCCACCTGCATTGAGGTGAACACTCTGCTCAGCGTTCTTTCCGGGAGCTCACAATTGCCCCCTCTCTAGGTTAAGCAGGATGTCGAGGTGAGGTCCAAACTGAGCAAAGAGCACAATTGCTCACTTTGCAGTGGTAGTCGTCGTAAGAGGCATTGCCTACTAGGCCTTGCTAAGGTCTTCGTTCTGTTAGGGAAGTCGCCACACTTAGACGCCTGTAAAGGAAACTTTATTCAGCGAAGTTCCCAGTGTCTTGCGACGGTCTCCCTTCGCAGGGCCAATACAGCAGGGACTTAGGTTTGCTGCTAACTAGGCTAGGTGACCCTGCATACAGAAGCAGGCGTTTCCCTTTGGAAGCTTGGATCCCGGTTTCTCAGGGGCTGCTTGCAAGACCCTGCTATTGCCCAGCATCTCTCCTCTGCCCCTACGCCCGGGTAGGAAGCGAGTATTTTAGCCTGAGAAGCAGGGCTCTTGCAACTCTGGAGGAGAGCTAATCCTGCAGCCCACGTTCGTCCTGGGAAACTGCAAGGCGACCCTTGGCCTCAGTGTAGTGGCGAAATGGCCGCCGGACAGGTCTTGCCTGCCACGGTTTCCGTGAGTTCTCCAGCGTCTTCGGGCTTAAATGGAGAGCGAGGAGAGCTTTCGGCTCTCACAGAACTCTGGCCTCCGC
Source organism: Pseudorca crassidens (assembly GCF_039906515.1). Taxonomy (NCBI): domain Eukaryota; kingdom Metazoa; phylum Chordata; class Mammalia; order Artiodactyla; family Delphinidae; genus Pseudorca; species Pseudorca crassidens. Next base: position 130,692,943 of record NC_090301.1, on the reverse strand, counting down.
ACTGTTTGCCATGCAGCCGAACGCAAGACCACACGTCTCCTCCCGGCCTGCTGAGAAACAGGCCGCCGTGCAGGCCCTTCGTAACACTTCTTGGCATGTAGAGTCCAAGGCGACACGCTGTCCTCTTCCTTGGAAACCTACGTTGCCCCAGCATGCCAACGCTCACGAAGGCAGTCCGAGCCCGTCTCATGTGCTGGGCCACTTGCATTCAGTGAGGAAAAGCCACCTGCATTGAGGTGAACACTCTGCTCAGCGTTCTTTCCGGGAGCTCACACTTGCCGCCTCTCTAGGTTAAGCAGGAAGTCGTAGTGAGGACCAACCTGAGCAAAGAGCACAATTCCTCACGTTACACTGGTAGTCGTCGTAAGAGGAATTGCCAACTACGCCTGGCTGAGGCCTTCCCTGTGTTAAGGAACCAGCCACACTTAGAGGCCTTGAAAGAACAATTTATTCAGCGAAGTTCCCATTGTTTGGCGATGGTCAACCTTTGCAGCGCCAGTACTGCAGGGACTTAGGTTTGCTGCTAACAGGGCTAGGTGACCCTGCATACAGAAGCAGGCGTTTCCCTTTGGAAGCTTGGATCCCGGTTTCTCAAGGGCTGCTTGCAAGACCCTGCTATTGCCCAGCATCTCTCCTCTGCCCCTACGCCCGGGTAGGAAGCGAGTATTTTAGCCTGAGAAGCAGGGCTCTTGCAACTCTGGCGGAGAGCTAATCCTGCAGCCCACGTTCGTCCTGGGAAACCGCAAGGCGACCCTTGGCCTCAGTGTAGTGGCGAAATGGCCGCCGGACAGGTCTTGCCTGCCGCGGTTTCCGTGAGTTCTCCACCGTCTTCGGGCTTAAATGGAGAGTGAGGAGAGCTGTCGGCTCTCACAGAACTCTGGCCTCCGCACTGTTTGCCATGCAACTGCACGCAAGACCACACGTCTCCTCCCGACCTGCTGAGAAACAGGCATCCGTGTAGGCCCTTGTTAACATTTCCTGGCGTGCAGAGTCCAAGGCGACACGCTGTCCTCTGCCTTGGAAACCTACGTTGCCACAGCTTGCCAAACGCTACCGAAGGCAGTCCTAACCAGTCTCGTGTGCTGCGCAGCTTTGATTCGGTTACGAAAAGCCACCTGCATTGAGGTGAACACTCTGCTCAGCGTTCTTTCCGGGAGCTCACAATTGCCCCCTCTCTAGGTTAAGCAGGATGTCGAGGTGAGGTCCAAACTGAGCAAAGAGCACAATTGCTCACTTTGCAGTGGTAGTCGTCGTAAGAGGCATTGCCTACTAGGCCTTGCTAAGGTCTTCGTTCTGTTAGGGAAGTCGCCACACTTAGACGCCTGTAAAGGAAACTTTATTCAGCGAAGTTCCCAGTGTCTTGCGACGGTCTCCCTTCGCAGGGCCAATACAGCAGGGACTTAGGTTTGCTGCTAACTAGGCTAGGTGACCCTGCATACAGAAGCAGGCGTTTCCCTTTGGAAGCTTGGATCCCGGTTTCTCAGGGGCTGCTTGCAAGACCCTGCTATTGCCCAGCATCTCTCCTCTGCCCCTACGCCCGGGTAGGAAGCGAGTATTTTAGCCTGAGAAGCAGGGCTCTTGCAACTCTGGAGGAGAGCTAATCCTGCAGCCCACGTTCGTCCTGGGAAACTGCAAGGCGACCCTTGGCCTCAGTGTAGTGGCGAAATGGCCGCCGGACAGGTCTTGCCTGCCACGGTTTCCGTGAGTTCTCCAGCGTCTTCGGGCTTAAATGGAGAGCGAGGAGAGCTTTCAGCTCTCACAGAACTCTGGCCTCCGCACTGTTTGCCATGCAGCCGAACGCAAGACCACACGTCTCCTCCCGGCCTGCTGAGAAACAGGCCGCCGTGCAGGCCCTTCGTAACACTTCTTGGCATGTAGAGTCCAAGGCGACACGCTGTCCTCTTCCTTGGAAACCTACGTTGCCCCAGCATGCCAACGCTCACGAAGGCAGTCCGAGCCCGTCTCATGTGCTGGGCCACTTGCATTCAGTGAGGAAAAGCCACCTGCATTGAGGTGAACACTCTGCTCAGCGTTCTTTCCGGGAGCTCACACTTGCCGCCTCTCTAGGTTAAGCAGGAAGTCGTAGTGAGGACCAACCTGAGCAAAGAGCACAATTCCTCACGTTACACTGGTAGTCGTCGTAAGAGGAATTGCCAACTACGCCTGGCTGAGGCCTTCCCTGTGTTAAGGAACCAGCCACACTTAGAGGCCTTGAAAGAACAATTTATTCAGCGAAGTTCCCATTGTTTGGCGATGGTCAACCTTTGCAGCGCCAGTACTGCAGGGACTTAGGTTTGCTGCTAACAGGGCTAGGTGACCCTGCATACAGAAGCAGGCGTTTCCCTTTGGAAGCTTGGATCCCGGTTTCTCAAGGGCTGCTTGCAAGACCCTGCTATTGCCCAGCATCTCTCCTCTGCCCCTACGCCCGGGTAGGAAGCGAGTATTTTAGCCTGAGAAGCAGGGCTCTTGCAACTCTGGCGGAGAGCTAATCCTGCAGCCCACGTTCGTCCTGGGAAACCGCAAGGCGACCCTTGGCCTCAGTGTAGTGGCGAAATGGCCGCCGGACAGGTCTTGCCTGCCGCGGTTTCCGTGAGTTCTCCACCGTCTTCGGGCTTAAATGGAGAGTGAGGAGAGCTGTCGGCTCTCACAGAACTCTGGCCTCCGCACTGTTTGCCATGCAACTGCACGCAAGACCACACGTCTCCTCCCGACCTGCTGAGAAACAGGCACCCGTGTAGGCCCTTGTTAACATTTCCTGGCGTGCAGAGTCCAAGGCGACACGCTGTCCTCTGCCTTGGAAACCTACGTTGCCACAGCTTGCCAAACGCTACCGAAGGCAGTCCTAACCAGTCTCGTGTGCTGCGCAGCTTTGATTCGGTTACGAAAAGCCACCTGCATTGAGGTGAACACTCTGCTCAGCGTTCTTTCCGGGAGCTCACAATTGCCCCCTCTCTAGGTTAAGCAGGATGTCGAGGTGAGGTCCAAACTGAGCAAAGAGCACAATTGCTCACTTTGCAGTGGTAGTCGTCGTAAGAGGCATTGCCTACTAGGCCTTGCTAAGGTCTTCGTTCTGTTAGGGAAGTCGCCACACTTAGACGCCTGTAAAGGAAACTTTATTCAGCGAAGTTCCCAGTGTCTTGCGACGGTCTCCCTTCGCAGGGCCAATACAGCAGGGACTTAGGTTTGCTGCTAACTAGGCTAGGTGACCCTGCATACAGAAGCAGGCGTTTCCCTTTGGAAGCTTGGATCCCGGTTTCTCAGGGGCTGCTTGCAAGACCCTGCTATTGCCCAGCATCTCTCCTCTGCCCCTACGCCCGGGTAGGAAGCGAGTATTTTAGCCTGAGAAGCAGGGCTCTTGCAACGCTGGCGGAGAGCTAATCCTGCAGCCCACGTTCGTCCTGGGAAACCGCAAGGCGACCCTTGGCCTCAGTGTAGTGGCGAAATGGCCGCCGGGAAGGTCTTGCCTGCCGCGGTTTCCGTGAGTTCTCCACCGTCTTCGGGCTTAAATGGAGAGCGAGGAGAGCTGTCAGCTCTCACAGAACTCTGGCCTCCGCACTGTTTGCCATGCAGCTGAACGCAAGACCGCACGTCTCCTCCCGGCCTGCTGAGAAACAGGCCGCCGTGCAGGCCCTTCGTAACACTTCTTGGCATGTAGACTCCAAGGCGACACGCTGTCCTCTTCCTTGGAAACCTACGTTGCCCCAGCATGCCAACGCTCACGAAGGCAGTCCGAGCCCGTCTCATGTGCTGGGCCACTTGCATTCAGTGAGGAAAAGCCACCTGCATTGAGGTGAACACTCTGCTCAGCGTTCTTTCCGGGAGCTCACACTTGCCGCCTCTCTAGGTTAAGCAGGAAGTCGTAGTGAGGACCAACCTGAGCAAAGAGCACAATTCCTCACGTTACACTGGTAGTCATCGTAAGAGGAATTGCCAACTACGCCTGGCTGAGGCCTTCCCTGTGTTAAGGAACCAGCCACACTTAGAGGCCTTGAAAGAACAATTTATTCAGCGAAGTTCCCATTGTTTGGCGATGGTCAACCTTTGCAGCGCCAGTACTGCAGGGACTTAGGTTTGCTGCTAACAGGGCTAGGTGACCCTGCATACAGAAGCAGGCGTTTCCCTTTGGAAGCTTGGATCCCGGTTTCTCAGGGGCTGCTTGCAAGACCCTGCTATTGCCCAGCATCTCTCCTCTGCCCCTACGCCCGGGTAGGAAGCGAGTATTTTAGCCTGAGAAGCAGGGCTCTTGCAACTCTGGAGGAGAGCTAATCCTGCAGCCCACGTTCGTCCTGGGAAACCGCAAGGCGACCCTTGGCCTCAGTGTAGTGGCGAAATGGCCGCCGGACAGGTCTTGCCTGCCGCGGTTTCCGTGAGCTCTCCAGCGTCTTCGGGCTTAAATGGAGAGCGAGGAGAGCTGTCAGTTCTCACAGAACTCTGGCCTCCGCACTGTTTGCCATGCAGCCGAACGCAAGACCACACGTCTCCTCCCGGCCTGCTGAGAAACAGGCCGCCGTGCAGGCCCTTCGTAACACTTCTTGGCATGTAGACTCCAAGGCGACACGCTGTCCTCTTCCTTGGAAACCTACGTTGCCCCAGCATGCCAACGCTCACGAAGGCAGTCCGAGCCCGTCTCATGTGCTGGGCCACTTGCATTCAGTGAGGAAAAGCCACCTGCATTGAGGTGAACACTCTGCTCAGCGTTCTTTCCGGGAGCTCACACTTGCCGCCTCTCTAGGTTAAGCAGGAAGTCGTAGTGAGGACCAACCTGAGCAAAGAGCACAATTCCTCACGTTACACTGGTAGTCGTCGTAAGAGGAATTGCCAACTACGCCTGGCTGAGGCCTTCCCTGTGTTAAGGAACCAGCCACACTTAGAGGCCTTGAAAGAACAATTTATTCAGCGAAGTTCCCATTGTTTGGCGATGGTCAACCTTTGCAGCGCCAGTACTGCAGGGACTTAGGTTTGCTGCTAACAGGGCTAGGTGACCCTGCATACAGAAGCAGGCGTTTCCCTTTGGAAGCTTGGATCCCGGTTTCTCAGGGGCTGCTTGCAAGACCCTGCTATTGCCCAGCATCTCTCCTCTGCCCCTACGCCCGGGTAGGAAGCGAGTATTTTAGCCTGAGAAGCAGGGCTCTTGCAACTCTGGAGGAGAGCTAATCCTGCAGCCCACGTTCGTCCTGGGAAACCGCAAGGCGACCCTTGGCCTCAGTGTAGTGGCGAAATGGCCGCCGGACAGGTCTTGCCTGCCGCGGTTTCCGTGAGTTCTCCACCGTCTTCGGGCTTAAATGGAGAGCGAGGAGAGCTGTCGGCTCTCACAGAACTCTGGCCTCCGCACTGTTTGCCATGCAACTGCACGCAAGACCACACGTCTCCTCCCGACCTGCTGAGAAACAGGCATCCGTGTAGGCCCTTGTTAACATTTCCTGGCGTGCAGAGTCCAAGGCGACACGCTGTCCTCTGCCTTGGAAACCTACGTTGCCACAGCTTGCCAAACGCTACCGAAGGCAGTCCTAACCAGTCTCGTGTGCTGCGCAGCTTTGATTCGGTTACGAAAAGCCACCTGCATTGAGGTGAACACTCTGCTCAGCGTTCTTTCCGGGAGCTCACAATTGCCCCCTCTCTAGGTTAAGCAGGATGTCGAGGTGAGGTCCAAACTGAGCAAAGAGCACAATTGCTCACTTTGCAGTGGTAGTCGTCGTAAGAGGCATTGCCTACTAGGCCTTGCTAAGGTCTTCGTTCTGTTAGGGAAGTCGCCACACTTAGACGCCTGTAAAGGAAACTTTATTCAGCGAAGTTCCCAGTGTCTTGCGACGGTCTCCCTTCGCAGGGCCAATACAGCAGGGACTTAGGTTTGCTGCTAACTAGGCTAGGTGACCCTGCATACAGAAGCAGGCGTTTCCCTTTGGAAGCTTGGATCCCGGTTTCTCAGGGGCTGCTTGCAAGACCCTGCTATTGCCCAGCATCTCTCCTCTGCCCCTACGCCCGGGTAGGAAGCGAGTATTTTAGCCTGAGAAGCAGGGCTCTTGCAACTCTGGTGGAGAGCTAATCCTGCAGCCCACGTTCATCCTGGGAAACTGCAAGGCGACCCTTGGCCTCAGTGTAGTGGCGAAATGGCCGCCGGACAGGTCTTGCCTGCCGCGGTTTCTGTGAGTTCTCCACCGTCTTCGGGCTTAAATGGAGAGCGAGGAGAGCTGTCGGCTCTCACAGAACTCTGGCCTCCGCACTGTTTGCCATGCAGGTGAACGCAAGACCGCACGTCTCCTCCCGGCCTGCTGAGAAACAGGCCGCCGTGCAGGCCCTTCGTAACACTTCTTGGCATGTAGACTCCAAGGCAACACGCTGTCCTCTTCCTTGGAAACCTACGTTGCCCCAGCATGCCAACGCTCACGAAGGCAGTCCGAGCCCGTCTCATGTGCTGGGCCACTTGCATTCAGTGAGGAAAAGCCACCTGCATTGAGGTGAACACTCTGCTCAGCGTTCTTTCCGGGAGCTCACACTTGCCGCCTCTCTAGGTTAAGCAGGAAGTCGTAGTGAGGACCAACCTGAGCAAAGAGCACAATTCCTCACGTTACACTGGTAGTCGTCGTAAGAGGAATTGCCAACTACGCCTGGCTGAGGCCTTCCCTGTGTTAAGGAACCAGCCACACTTAGAGGCCTTGAAAGAACAATTTATTCAGCGAAGTTCCCATTGTTTGGCGATGGTCAACCTTTGCAGCGCCAGTACTGCAGGGACTTAGGTTTGCTGCTAACAGGGCTAGGTGACCCTGCATACATACAGAAGCAGGCGTTTCCCTTTGGAAGCTTGGATCCCGGTTTCTCAGGGGCTGCTTGCAAGACCCTGCTATTGCCCAGCATCTCTCCTCTGCCCCTACGCCCGGGTAGGAAGCGAGTATTTTAGCCTGAGAAGCAGGGCTCTTGCAACTCTGGAGGAGAGCTAATCCTGCAGCCCACGTTCGTCCTGGGAAACCGCAAGGCGACCCTTGGCCTCAGTGTAGTGGCGAAATGGCCGCCGGACAGGTCTTGCCTGCCGCGGTTTCCGTGAGTTCTCCACCGTCTTCGGGCTTAAATGGAGAGCGAGGAGAGCTGTCGGCTCTCACAGAACTCTGGCCTCCGCACTGTTTGCCATGCAACTGCACGCAAGACCACACGTCTCCTCCTGACCTGCTGAGAAACAGGCATCCGTGTAGGCCCTTGTTAACATTTCCTGGCGTGCAGAGTCCAAGGCGACACGCTGTCCTCTGCCTTGGAAACCTACGTTGCCACAGCTTGCCAAACGCTACCGAAGGCAGTCCTAACCAGTCTCGTGTGCTGCGCAGCTTTGATTCGGTTACGAAAAGCCACCTGCATTGAGGTGAACACTCTGCTCAGCGTTCTTTCCGGGAGCTCACAATTGCCCCCTCTCTAGGTTAAGCAGGATGTCGAGGTGAGGTCCAAACTGAGCAAAGAGCACAATTGCTCACTTTGCAGTGGTAGTCGTCGTAAGAGGCATTGCCTACTAGGCCTTGCTAAGGTCTTCGTTCTGTTAGGGAAGTCGCCAGACTTAGACGCCTGTAAAGGAAACTTTATTCAGCGAAGTTCCCAGTGTCTTGCGACGGTCTCCCTTCGCAGGGCCAATACAGCAGGGACTTAGGTTTGCTGCTAACTAGGCTAGGTGACCCTGCATACAGAAGCAGGCTTTTCCCTTTGGAAGCTTGGATCCCGGTTTCTCAGGGGCTGCTTGCAAGACCCTGCTATTGCCCAGCATCTCTCCTCTGCCCCTACGACCGGGTAGGAAGCGAGTATTTTAGCCTGAAAAGCAGGGCTCTTGCAACTCTGGCGGAGAGCTAATCCTGCAGCCCACGTTCGTCCTGGGAAACCGCAAGGCGACCCTTGGCCTCAGTGTAGTGGCGAAATGGCCGCCGGACAGGTCTTGCCTGCCGCGGTTTCCGTGAGTTCTCCACCGTCTTCGGGCTTAAATGGAGAGCGAGGAGAGCTGTCGGCTCTCACAGAACTCTGGCCTCCGCACTGTTTGCTATGCAGCCGAACGCAAGACCACACGTCTCCTCCCGGCCTGCTGAGAAACAGGCCGCCGTGCAGGCCCTTCGTAACACTTCTTGGCATGTAGACTCCAAGGCGACACGCTGTCCTCTTCCTTGGAAACCTACGTTGCCCCAGCATGCCAAAGCTCACGAAGGCAGTCCGAGCCCGTCTCATGTGCTGGGCCACTTGCATTCAGTGAGGAAAAGCCACCTGCATTGAGGTGAACACTCTGCTCAGCGTTCTTTCCGGGAGCTCACACTTGCCGCCTCTCTAGGTTAAGCAGGAAGTCGTAGTGAGGACCAACCTGAGCAAAGAGCACAATTCCTCACGTTACACTGGTAGTCGTCGTAAGAGGAATTGCCAACTACGCCTGGCTGAGGCCTTCCCTGTGTTAAGGAACCAGCCACACTTAGAGGCCTTGAAAGAACAATTTATTCAGCGAAGTTCCCACTGTTTGGCGATGGTCAACCTTTGCAGCGCCAGTACTGCAGGGACTTAGGTTTGCTGCTAACAGGGCTAGGTGACCCTGCATACAGAAGCAGGTGTTTCCCTTTGGAAGCTTGGATCCCGGTTTCTCAGGGGCTGCTTGCAAGACCCTGCTATTGCCCAGCATCTCTCCTCTGCCCCTACGCCCGGGTAGGAAGCGAGTATTTTAGCCTGAGAAGCAGGGCTCTTGCAACTCTGGAGGAGAGCTAATCCTGCAGCCCACGTTCGTCCTGGGAAACCGCAAGGCGACCCTTGGCCTCAGTGTAGTGGCGAAATGGCCGCCGGACAGGTCTTGCCTGCCGCGGTTTCCGTGAGTTCTCCACCGTCTTCGGGCTTAAATGGAGAGCGAGGAGAGCTATCGGCTCTCACAGAACTCTGGCCTCCGCACTGTTTGCCATGCAACTGCACGCAAGACCACACGTCTCCTCCCGACCTGCTGAGAAACAGGCATCCGTGTAGGCCCTTGTTAACATTTCCTGGCGTGCAGAGTCCAAGGCGACACGCTGTCTTCTGCCTTGGAAACCTACGTTGCCACAGCTTGCCAAACGCTACCGAAGGCAGTCCTAACCAGTCTCGTGTGCTGCGCAGCTTTGATTCGGTTACGAAAAGCCACCTGCATTGAGGTGAACACTCTGCTCAGCGTTCTTTCCGGGAGCTCACAATTGCCCCCTCTCTAGGTTAAGCAGGATGTCGAGGTGAGGTCCAAACAGAGCAAAGAGCACAATTGCTCACTTTGCAGTGGTAGTCGTCGTAAGAGGCATTGCCTACTAGGCCTTGCTAAGGTCTTCGTTCTGTTAGGGAAGTCGCCACACTTAGACGCCTGTAAAGGAAACTTTATTCAGCGAAGTTCCCAGTGTCTTGCGACGGTCTCCCTTCGCAGGGCCAATACAGCAGGGACTTAGGTTTGCTGCTAACTAGGCTAGGTGACCCTGCATACAGAAGCAGGCGTTTCCCTTTGGAAGCTTGGATCCCGGTTTCTCAGGGGCTGCTTGCAAGACCCTGCTATTGCCCAGCATCTCTCCTCTGCCCCTACGCCCGGGTAGGAAGCGAGTATTTTAGCCTGAGAAGCAGGGCTCTTGCAACTCTGGCGGAGAGCTAATCCTGCAGCCCACGTTCGTCCTGGGAATCCGCAAGGCGATCCTTGGCCTCAGTGTAGTGGCGAAATGGCCGCCAGACAGGTCTTGCCTGCCGCGGTTTCCGTGAGTTCTCCACCGTCTTCGGGCTTAAATGGAGAGCGAGGAGAGCTGTCGGCTCTCACAGAACTCTGGCCTCCGCACTGTTTGCCATGCAGCTGAACGCAAGACCGCACGACTCCTCCCGGCCTGCTGAGAAACAGGCCGCCGTGCAGGCCCTTCGTAACACTTCTTGGCATGTAGACTCCAAGGCGACACACTGTCCTCTTCCTTGGAAACCTACATTGCCCCAGCATGCCAACGCTCACGAAGGCAGTCCGAGCCCGTCTCATGTGCTGGGCCACTTGCATTCAGTGAGGAAAAGCCACCTGCATTGAGGTGAACACTCTGCTCAGCGTTCTTTCCGGGAGCTCACACTTGCCGCCTCTCTAGGTTAAGCAGGAAGTCGTAGTGAGGACCAACCTGAGCAAAGAGCACAATTCCTCACGTTACACTGGTAGTCGTCGTAAGAGGAATTGCCAACTACGCCTGGCTGAGGCCTTCCCTGTGTTAAGGAACCAGCCACACTTAGAGGCCTTGAAAGAACAATTTATTCAGCGAAGTTCCCATTGTTTGGCGATGGTCAAACTTTGCAGCGCCAGTACTGCAAGGGACTTAGGTTTGCTGCTAACAGGGCTAGGTGACCCTGCATACATACAGAAGCAGGCGTTTCCCTTTGGAAGCTTGGATCCCGGTTTCTCAGGGGCTGCTTGCAAGACCCTGCTATTGCCCAGCATCTCTCCTCTGCCCCTACGACCGGGTAGGAAGCGAGTATTTTAGCCTGAAAAGCAGGGCTCTTGCAACTCTGGCGGAGAGCTAATCCTGCAGCCCACGTTCGTCCTGGGAAACCGCAAGGCGACCCTTGGCCTCAGTGTAGTGGCGAAATGGCCGCCGGACAGGTCTTGCCTGCCGCGGTTTCCGTGAGTTCTCCACCGTCTTCGGGCTTAAATGGAGAGCGAGGAGAGCTGTCGGCTCTCACAGAACTCTGGCCTCCGCACTGTTTGCTATGCAGCCGAACGCAAGACCGCACGTCTCCTCCCGGCCTGCTGAGAAACAGGCCGCCGTGCAGGCCCTTCGTAACACTTCTTGGCATGTAGACTCCAAGGCGACACGCTGTCCTCTTCCTTGGAAACCTACGTTGCCCCAGCATGCCAAAGCTCACGAAGGCAGTCCGAGCCCGTCTCATGTGCTGGGCCACTTGCATTCAGTGAGGAAAAGCCACCTGCATTGAGGTGAACACTCTGCTCAGCGTTCTTTCCGGGAGCTCACACTTGCCGCCTCTCTAGGTTAAGCAGGAAGTCGTAGTGAGGACCAACCTGAGCAAAGAGCACAATTCCTCACGTTACACTGGTAGTCGTCGTAAGAGGAATTGCCAACTACGCCTGGCTGAGGCCTTACCTGTGTTAAGGAACCAGCCACACTTAGAGGCCTTGAAAGAACAATTTATTCAGCGAAGTTCCCATTGTTTGGCGATGGTTAACCTTTGCAGCGCCAGTACTGCAGGGACTTAGGTTTGCTGCTAACAGGGCTAAGTGACCCTGCATACAGAAGCAGGCGTTTCCCTTTGGAAGCTTGGATCCCGGTTTCTCAGGGGCTGCTTGCAAGACCCTGCTATTGCCCAGCATCTCTCCTCTGCCCCTACGCCCGGGTAGGAAGCGAGTATTTTAGCCTGAGAAGCAGGGCTCTTGCAACTCTGGAGGAGAGCTAATCCTGCAGCCCACGTTCGTCCTGGGAAACCGCAAGGTGACCCTTGGCCTCAGTGTAGTGGCGAAATGGCCGCCGGACAGGTCTTGCCTGCCGCGGTTTCCGTGAGTTCTCCACCGTCTTCGGGCTTAAATGGAGAGCGAGGAGAGCTGTCGGCTCTCACAGAACTCTGGCCTCCGCACTGTTTGCCATGCAACTGCACGCAAGACCACACGTCTCCTCCCGACCTGCTGAGAAACAGGCATCCGTGTAGGCCCTTGTTAACATTTCCTGGCGTGCAGAGTCCAAGGCGACACGCTGTCCTCTGCCTTGGAAACCTACGTTGCCACAGCTTGCCAAACGCTACCGAAGGCAGTCCTAACCAGTCTCGTGTGCTGCGCAGCTTTGATTCGGTTACGAAAAGCCACCTGCATTGAGGTGAACACTCTGCTCAGCGTTCTTTCCGGGAGCTCACAATTGCCCCCTCTCTAGGTTAAGCAGGATGTCGAGGTGAGGTCCAAACTGAGCAAAGAGCACAATTGCTCACTTTGCAGTGGTAGTCGTCGTAAGAGGCATTGCCTACTAGGCCTTGCTAAGGTCTTCGTTCTGTTAGGGAAGTCGCCACACTTAGACGCCTGTAAAGGAAACTTTATTCAGCGAAGTTCCCAGTGTCTTGCGACGGTCTCCCTTCGCAGGGCCAATACAGCAGGGACTTAGGTTTGCTGCTAACTAGGCTAGGTGACCCTGCATACAGAAGCAGGCGTTTCCCTTTGGAAGCTTGGATCCCGGTTTCTCAGGGGCTGCTTGCAAGACCCTGCTATTGCCCAGCATCTCTCCTCTTCCCCTACGCCCGGGTAGGAAGCGAGTATTTTAGCCTGAGAAGCAGGGCTCTTGCAACTCTGGCGGAGAGCTAATCCTGCAGCCCACGTTCGTCCTGGGAAACCGCAAGGCGACCCTTGGCCTCAGTGTAGTGGCGAAATGGCCGCCAGACAGGTCTTGCCTGCCGCGGTTTCCGTGAGTTCTCCACCGTCTTCGGGCTTAAATGGAGAGCGAGGAGAGCTGTCGGCTCTCACAGAACTCTGGCCTCCGCACTGTTTGCCATGCAGCCGAACGCAAGACCGCACGTCTCCTCCCGGCCTGCTGAGAAACAGGCCACCGTGCAGGCCCTTCGTAACACTTCTTGGCATGTAGACTCCAAGGCGACACGCTGTCCTCTTCCTTGGAAACCTACGTTGCCCCAGCATGCCAACGCTCACGAAGGCAGTCCGAGCCCGTCTCATGTGCTGGGCCACTTGCATTCAGTGAGGAAAAGCCACCTGCATTGAGGTGAACACTCTGCTCAGCGTTCTTTCCGGGAGCTCACACTTGCCGCCTCTCTAGGTTAAGCAGGAAGTCGTAGTGAGGACCAACCTGAGCAAAGAGCACAATTCCTCACGTTACACTGGTAGTCGTCGTAAGAGGAATTGCCAACTACGCCTGGCTGAGGCCTTCCCTGTGTTAAGGAACCAGCCACACTTAGAGGCCTTGAAAGAACAATTTATTCAGCGAAGTTCCCATTGTTTGGCGATGGTCAACCTTTGCAGCGCCAGTACTGCAGGGACTTAGGTTTGCTGCTAACAGGGCTAGGTGACCCTGCATACAGAAGCAGGCGTTTCCCTTTGGAAGCTTGGATCCCGGTTTCTCAGGGGCTGCTTGCAAGACCCTGCTATTGCCCAGCATCTCTCCTCTGCCCCTACGCCCGGGTAGGAAGCGAGTATTTTAGCCTGAGAAGCAGGGCTCTTGCAACTCTGGCGGAGAGCTAATCCTGCAGCCCACGTTCGTCCTGGGAAACCGCAAGGCGACCCTTGGCCTCAGTGTAGTGGCGAAATGGCCGCCGGACAGGTCTTGCCTGCCGCAGTTTCCGTGAGTCCTCCACCGTCTTCGGGCTTAAATGGAGAGCGAGGAGAGCTGTCGGCTCTCACAGAACTCTGGCCTCCGCACTGTTTGCCATGCAACTGCACGCAAGACCACACGTCTCCTCCCGACCTGCTGAGAAACAGGCATCCGTGTAGGCCCTTGTTAACATTTCCTGGCGTGCAGAGTCCAAGGCGACACGCTGTCCTCTGCCTTGGAAACCTACGTTGCCACAGCTTGCCAAACGCTACCGAAGGCAGTCCTAACCAGTCTCGTGTGCTGCGCAGCTTTGATTCGGTTACGAAAAGCCACCTGCATTGAGGTGAACACTCTGCTCAGCATTCTTTCCGGGAGCTCACAATTGCCCCCTCTCTAGGTTAAGCAGGATGTCGAGGTGAGGTCCAAACTGAGCAAAGAGCACAATTGCTCACTTTGCAGTGGTAGTCGTCGTAAGAGGCATTGCCTACTAGGCCTTGCTAAGGTCTTCGTTCTGTTAGGGAAGTCGCCACACTTAGACGCCTGTAAAGGAAACTTTATTCAGCGAAGTTCCCAGTGTCTTGCGACGGTCTCCCTTCGCAGGGCCAATACAGCAGGGACTTAGGTTTGCTGCTAACTAGGCTAGGTGACCCTGCATACAGAAGCAGGCGTTTCCCTTTGGAAGCTTGGATCCCGGTTTCTCAGGGGCTGCTTGCAAGACCCTGCTATTGCCCAGCATCTCTCCTCTGCCCCTACGCCCGGGTAGGAAGCGAGTATTTTAGCCTGAGAAGCAGGGCTCTTGCAACTCTGGCAGAGAGCTAATCCTGCAGCCCACGTTCGTCCTGGGAAACCGCAAGGCGACCCTTGGCCTCAGTGTAGTGGCGAAATGGCCGCCAGACAGGTCTTGCCTGCCGCGGTTTCCGTGAGTTCTCCACCGTCTTCGGGCTTAAATGGAGAGCGAGGAGAGCTGTCGGCTCTCACAGAACTCTGGCCTCCGCACTGTTTGCCATGCAGCCGAACGCAAGACCGCACGTCTCCTCCCGGCCTGCTGAGAAACAGGCCGCCGTGCAGGCCCTTCGTAACACTTCTTGGCATGTAGACTCCAAGGCGACACGCTGTCCTCTTCCTTGGAAACCTACGTTGCCCCAGCATGCCAACGCTCACGAAGGCAGTCCGAGCCCGTCTCATGTGCTGGGCCACTTGCATTCAGTGAGGAAAAGCCACCTGCATTGAGGTGAACACTCTGCTCAGCGTTCTTTCCGGGAGCTCACACTTGCCGCCTCTCTAGGTTAAGCAGGAAGTCGTAGTGAGGACCAACCTGAGCAAAGAGCACAATTCCTCACGTTACACTGGTAGTCGTCGTAAGAGGAATTGCCAACTACGCCTGGCTGAGGCCTTCCCTGTGCTAAGGAACCAGCCACACTTAGAGGCCTTGAAAGAGCACTTTATTCAACGATGTTCCCATTGTTTGGCGATGGTCAACCTTTGCAGCGCCAGTACTGCAGGGACTTAGGTTTGCTGCTAACAGGGCTAGGTGACCCTGCATACAGAAGCAGGCGTTTCCCTTTGGAAGCTTGGATCCCGGTTTCTCAGGGGCTGCTTGCAAGACCCTGCTATTGCCCAGCATCTCTCCTCTGCCCCTACGCCCGGGTAGGAAGCGAGTATTTTAGCCTGAGAAGCAGGGCTCTTGCAACTCTGGAGGAGAGCTAATCCTGCAGCCCACGTTCGTCCTGGGAAACCGCAAGGCGACCCTTGGCCTCAGTGTAGTGGCGAAATGGCCGCCGGACAGGTCTTGCCTGCCGCGGTTTCCGTGAGTTCTCCACCGTCTTCGGGCTTAAATGGAGAGCGAGGAGAGCTGTCGGCTCTCACAGAACTCTGGCCTCCGCACTGTTTGCCATGCAACTGCACGCAAGACCACACGTCTCCTCCCGACCTGCTGAGAAACAGGCATCCGTGTAGGCCCTTGTTAACATTTCCTGGCGTGCAGAGTCCAAGGCGACACGCTGTCCTCTGCCTTGGAAACCTACGTTGCCACAGCTTGCCAAACGCTACCGAAGGCAGTCCTAACCAGTCTCGTGTGCTGCGCAGCTTTGATTCGGTTACGAAAAGCCACCTGCATTGAGGTGAACACTCTGCTCAGCGTTCTTTCCGGGAGCTCACAATTGCCCCCTCTCTAGGTTAAGCAGGATGTCGAGGTGAGGTCCAAACTGAGCAAAGAGCACAATTGCTCACTTTGCAGTGGTAGTCGTCGTAAGAGGCATTGCCTACTAGGCCTTGCTAAGGTCTTCGTTCTGTTAGGGAAGTCGCCACACTTAGACGCCTGTAAAGGAAACTTTATTCAGCGAAGTTCCCAGTGTCTTGCGACGGTCTCCCTTCGCAGGGCCAATACAGCAGGGACTTAGGTTTGCTGCTAACTAGGCTAGGTGACCCTGCATACAGAAGCAGGCGTTTCCCTTTGGAAGCTTGGATCCCGGTTTCTCAGGGGCTGCTTGCAAGACCCTGCTATTGCCCAGCATCTCTCCTCTGCCCCTACGCCCGGGTAGGAAGCGAGTATTTTAGCCTGAGAAGCAGGGCTCTTGCAACTCTGGAGGAGAGCTAATCCTGCAGCCCACGTTCGTCCTGGGAAACTGCAAGGCGACCCTTGGCCTCAGTGTAGTGGCGAAATGGCCGCCGGACAGGTCTTGCCTGCCACGGTTTCCGTGAGTTCTCCAGCGTCTTCGGGCTTAAATGGAGAGCGAGGAGAGCTTTCGGCTCTCACAGAACTCTGGCCTCCGCACTGTTTGCCATGCAGCCGAACGCAAGACCACACGTCTCCTCCCGGCCTGCTGAGAAACAGGCCGCCGTGCAGGCCCTTCGTAACACTTCTTGGCATGTAGAGTCCAAGGCGACACGCTGTCCTCTTCCTTGGAAACCTACGTTGCCCCAGCATGCCAACGCTCACGAAGGCAGTCCGAGCCCGTCTCATGTGCTGGGCCACTTGCATTCAGTGAGGAAAAGCCACCTGCATTGAGGTGAACACTCTGCTCAGCGTTCTTTCCGGGAGCTCACACTTGCCGCCTCTCTAGGTTAAGCAGGAAGTCGTAGTGAGGACCAACCTGAGCAAAGAGCACAATTCCTCACGTTACACTGGTAGTCGTCGTAAGAGGAATTGCCAACTACGCCTGGCTGAGGCCTTCCCTGTGTTAAGGAACCAGCCACACTTAGAGGCCTTGAAAGAACAATTTATTCAGCGAAGTTCCCATTGTTTGGCGATGGTCAACCTTTGCAGCGCCAGTACTGCAGGGACTTAGGTTTGCTGCTAACAGGGCTAGGTGACCCTGCATACAGAAGCAGGCGTTTCCCTTTGGAAGCTTGGATCCCGGTTTCTCAAGGGCTGCTTGCAAGACCCTGCTATTGCCCAGCATCTCTCCTCTGCCCCTACGCCCGGGTAGGAAGCGAGTATTTTAGCCTGAGAAGCAGGGCTCTTGCAACTCTGGCGGAGAGCTAATCCTGCAGCCCACGTTCGTCCTGGGAAACCGCAAGGCGACCCTTGGCCTCAGTGTAGTGGCGAAATGGCCGCCGGACAGGTCTTGCCTGCCGCGGTTTCCGTGAGTTCTCCACCGTCTTCGGGCTTAAATGGAGAGTGAGGAGAGCTGTCGGCTCTCACAGAACTCTGGCCTCCGCACTGTTTGCCATGCAACTGCACGCAAGACCACACGTCTCCTCCCGACCTGCTGAGAAACAGGCATCCGTGTAGGCCCTTGTTAACATTTCCTGGCGTGCAGAGTCCAAGGCGACACGCTGTCCTCTGCCTTGGAAACCTACGTTGCCACAGCTTGCCAAACGCTACCGAAGGCAGTCCTAACCAGTCTCGTGTGCTGCGCAGCTTTGATTCGGTTACGAAAAGCCACCTGCATTGAGGTGAACACTCTGCTCAGCGTTCTTTCCGGGAGCTCACAATTGCCCCCTCTCTAGGTTAAGCAGGATGTCGAGGTGAGGTCCAAACTGAGCAAAGAGCACAATTGCTCACTTTGCAGTGGTAGTCGTCGTAAGAGGCATTGCCTACTAGGCCTTGCTAAGGTCTTCGTTCTGTTAGGGAAGTCGCCACACTTAGACGCCTGTAAAGGAAACTTTATTCAGCGAAGTTCCCAGTGTCTTGCGACGGTCTCCCTTCGCAGGGCCAATACAGCAGGGACTTAGGTTTGCTGCTAACTAGGCTAGGTGACCCTGCATACAGAAGCAGGCGTTTCCCTTTGGAAGCTTGGATCCCGGTTTCTCAGGGGCTGCTTGCAAGACCCTGCTATTGCCCAGCATCTCTCCTCTGCCCCTACGCCCGGGTAGGAAGCGAGTATTTTAGCCTGAGAAGCAGGGCTCTTGCAACTCTGGAGGAGAGCTAATCCTGCAGCCCACGTTCGTCCTGGGAAACTGCAAGGCGACCCTTGGCCTCAGTGTAGTGGCGAAATGGCCGCCGGACAGGTCTTGCCTGCCACGGTTTCCGTGAGTTCTCCAGCGTCTTCGGGCTTAAATGGAGAGCGAGGAGATCTTTCAGCTCTCACAGAACTCTGGCCTCCGCACTGTTTGCCATGCAGCCGAACGCAAGACCACACGTCTCCTCCCGGCCTGCTGAGAAACAGGCCGCCGTGCAGGCCCTTCGTAACACTTCTTGGCATGTAGAGTCCAAGGCGACACGCTGTCCTCTTCCTTGGAAACCTACGTTGCCCCAGCATGCCAACGCTCACGAAGGCAGTCCGAGCCCGTCTCATGTGCTGGGCCACTTGCATTCAGTGAGGAAAAGCCACCTGCATTGAGGTGAACACTCTGCTCAGCGTTCTTTCCGGGAGCTCACACTTGCCGCCTCTCTAGGTTAAGCAGGAAGTCGTAGTGAGGACCAACCTGAGCAAAGAGCACAATTCCTCACGTTACACTGGTAGTCGTCGTAAGAGGAATTGCCAACTACGCCTGGCTGAGGCCTTCCCTGTGTTAAGGAACCAGCCACACTTAGAGGCCTTGAAAGAACAATTTATTCAGCGAAGTTCCCATTGTTTGGCGATGGTCAACCTTTGCAGCGCCAGTACTGCAGGGACTTAGGTTTGCTGCTAACAGGGCTAGGTGACCCTGCATACAGAAGCAGGCGTTTCCCTTTGGAAGCTTGGATCCCGGTTTCTCAAGGGCTGCTTGCAAGACCCTGCTATTGCCCAGCATCTCTCCTCTGCCCCTACGCCCGGGTAGGAAGCGAGTATTTTAGCCTGAGAAGCAGGGCTCTTGCAACTCTGGCGGAGAGCTAATCCTGCAGCCCACGTTCGTCCTGGGAAACCGCAAGGCGACCCTTGGCCTCAGTGTAGTGGCGAAATGGCCGCCGGACAGGTCTTGCCTGCCGCGGTTTCCGTGAGTTCTCCACCGTCTTCGGGCTTAAATGGAGAGTGAGGAGAGCTGTCGGCTCTCACAGAACTCTGGCCTCCGCACTGTTTGCCATGCAACTGCACGCAAGACCACACGTCTCCTCCCGACCTGCTGAGAAACAGGCACCCGTGTAGGCCCTTGTTAACATTTCCTGGCGTGCAGAGTCCAAGGCGACACGCTGTCCTCTGCCTTGGAAACCTACGTTGCCACAGCTTGCCAAACGCTACCGAAGGCAGTCCTAACCAGTCTCGTGTGCTGCGCAGCTTTGATTCGGTTACGAAAAGCCACCTGCATTGAGGTGAACACTCTGCTCAGCGTTCTTTCCGGGAGCTCACAATTGCCCCCTCTCTAGGTTAAGCAGGATGTCGAGGTGAGGTCCAAACTGAGCAAAGAGCACAATTGCTCACTTTGCAGTGGTAGTCGTCGTAAGAGGCATTGCCTACTAGGCCTTGCTAAGGTCTTCGTTCTGTTAGGGAAGTCGCCACACTTAGACGCCTGTAAAGGAAACTTTATTCAGCGAAGTTCCCAGTGTCTTGCGACGGTCTCCCTTCGCAGGGCCAATACAGCAGGGACTTAGGTTTGCTGCTAACTAGGCTAGGTGACCCTGCATACAGAAGCAGGCGTTTCCCTTTGGAAGCTTGGATCCCGGTTTCTCAGGGGCTGCTTGCAAGACCCTGCTATTGCCCAGCATCTCTCCTCTGCCCCTACGCCCGGGTAGGAAGCGAGTATTTTAGCCTGAGAAGCAGGGCTCTTGCAACGCTGGCGGAGAGCTAATCCTGCAGCCCACGTTCGTCCTGGGAAACCGCAAGGCGACCCTTGGCCTCAGTGTAGTGGCGAAATGGCCGCCGGACAGGTCTTGCCTGCCGCGGTTTCCGTGAGTTCTCCACCGTCTTCGGGCTTAAATGGAGAGCGAGGAGAGCTGTCAGCTCTCACAGAACTCTGGCCTCCGCACTGTTTGCCATGCAGCTGAACGCAAGACCGCACGTCTCCTCCCGGCCTGCTGAGAAACAGGCCGCCGTGCAGGCCCTTCGTAACACTTCTTGGCATGTAGACTCCAAGGCGACACGCTGTCCTCTTCCTTGGAAACCTACGTTGCCCCAGCATGCCAACGCTCACGAAGGCAGTCCGAGCCCGTCTCATGTGCTGGGCCACTTGCATTCAGTGAGGAAAAGCCACCTGCATTGAGGTGAACACTCTGCTCAGCGTTCTTTCCGGGAGCTCACACTTGCCGCCTCTCTAGGTTAAGCAGGAAGTCGTAGTGAGGACCAACCTGAGCAAAGAGCACAATTCCTCACGTTACACTGGTAGTCGTCGTAAGAGGAATTGCCAACTACGCCTGGCTGAGGCCTTCCCTGTGTTAAGGAACCAGCCACACTTAGAGGCCTTGAAAGAACAATTTATTCAGCGAAGTTCCCATTGTTTGGCGATGGTCAACCTTTGCAGCGCCAGTACTGCAGGGACTTAGGTTTGCTGCTAACAGGGCTAGGTGACCCTGCATACAGAAGCAGGCGTTTCCCTTTGGAAGCTTGGATCCCGGTTTCTCAGGGGCTGCTTGCAAGACCCTGCTATTGCCCAGCATCTGTCCTCTGCCCCTACGCCCGGGTAGGAAGCGAGTATTTTAGCCTGAGAAGCAGGGCTCTTGCAACTCTGGAGGAGAGCTAATCCTGCAGCCCACGTTCGTCCTGGGAAACCGCAAGGCGACCCTTGGCCTCAGTGTAGTGGCGAAATGGCCGCCGGACAGGTCTTGCCTGCCGCGGTTTCCGTGAGTTCTCCACCGTCTTCGGGCTTAAATGGAGAGCGAGGAGAGCTGTCGGCTCTCACAGAACTCTGGCCTCCGCACTGTTTGCCATGCAACTGCACGCAAGACCACACGTCTCCTCCCGACCTGCTGAGAAACAGGCATCCGTGTAGGCCCTTGTTAACATTTCCTGGCGTGCAGAGTCCAAGGCGACACGCTGTCCTCTGCCTTGGAAACCTACGTTGCCACAGCTTGCCAAACGCTACCGAAGGCAGTCCTAACCAGTCTCGTGTGCTGCGCAGCTTTGATTCGGTTACGAAAAGCCACCTGCATTGAGGTGAACACTCTGCTCAGCGTTCTTTCCGGGAGCTCACAATTGCCCCCTCTCTAGGTTAAGCAGGATGTCGAGGTGAGGTCCAAACTGAGCAAAGAGCACAATTGCTCACTTTGCAGTGGTAGTCGTCGTAAGAGGCATTGCCTACTAGGCCTTGCTAAGGTCTTCGTTCTGTTAGGGAAGTCGCCACACTTAGACGCCTGTAAAGGAAACTTTATTCAGCGAAGTTCCCAGTGTCTTGTGACGGTCTCCCTTCGCAGGGCCAATACAGCAGGTTCTTAGGTTTGCTGCTAACTAGGCTAGGTGACCCTGCATACAGAAGCAGGCGTTTCCCTTTGGAAGCTTGGATCCCGGTTTCTCAGGGGCTGCTTGCAAGACCCTGCTATTGCCCAGCATCTCTCCTCTGCCCCTACGCCCGGGTAGGAAGCGAGTATTTTAGCCTGAGAAGCAGGGCTCTTGCAACTCTGGCGGAGAGCTAATCCTGCAGCCCACGTTCGTCCTGGGAAACCGCAAGGCGACCCTTGGCCTCAGTGTAGTGGCGAAATGGCCGCCGGGAAGGTCTTGCCTGCCGCGGTTTCCGTGAGTTCTCCACCGTCTTCGGGCTTAAATGGAGAGCGAGGAGAGCTGTCAGCTCTCACAGAACTCTGGCCTCCGCACTGTTTGCCATGCAGCTGAACGCAAGACCGCACGTCTCCTCCCGGCCTGCTGAGAAACAGGCCGCCGTGCAGGCCCTTCGTAACACTTCTTGGCATGTAGACTCCAAGGCGACACGCTGTCCTCTTCCTTGGAAACCTACGTTGCCCCAGCATGCCAACGCTCACGAAGGCAGTCCGAGCCCGTCTCATGTGCTGGGCCACTTGCATTCAGTGAGGAAAAGCCACCTGCATTGAGGTGAACACTCTGCTCAGCGTTCTTTCCGGGAGCTCACACTTGCCGCCTCTCTAGGTTAAGCAGGAAGTCGTAGCGAGGACCAACCTGAGCAAAGAACACAATTCCTCACGTTACACTGGTAGTCGTCGTAAGAGAAATTGCCAACTACACCTGGCTGAGGCCTTCCCTGTGTTAAGGAACCAGCCACACTTAGAGGCCTTGAAAGAACAATTTATTCAGCGAAGTTCCCATTGTTTGGCGATGGTCAACCTTTGCAGCGCCAGTACTGCAGGGACTTAGGTTTGCTGCTAACAGGGCTAGGTGACCCTGCATACAGAAGCAGGCATTTCCCTTTGGAAGCTTGGATCCCGGTTTCTCAGGGGCTGCTTGCAAGACCCTGCTATTGCCCAGCATCTGTCCTCTGCCCCTACGCCCGCGTAGGAAGCGAGTATTTTAGCCTGAGAAGCAGGGCTCTTGCAACTCTGGCGGAGAGCTAATCCTGCAGCCCACGTTCGTCCTGGGAAACCGCAAGGCGACCCTTGGCCTCAGTGTAGTTGCGAAATGGCCGCCGGACAGGTCTTGCCTGCCGCGGTTTCCGTGAGTTCTCCACCGTCTTCGGGCTTAAATGGAGAGCGAGGAGAGCTGTCGGCTCTCACAGAACTCTGGCCTCCGCACTGTTTGCCATGCAACTGCACGCAAGACCACACGTCTCCTCCCGACCTGCTGAGAAACAGGCATCCGTGTAGGCCCTTGTTAACATTTCCTGGCGTGCAGAGTCCAAGGCGACACGCTGTCCTCTGCCTTGGAAACCTACGTTGCCACAGCTTGCCAAACGCTACCGAAGGCAGTCCTAACCAGTCTCGTGTGCTGCGCAACTTTGATTCGGTTACGAAAAGCCACCTGCATTGAGGTGAACACTCTGCTCAGCGTTCTTTCCGGGAGCTCACAATTGCCCCCTCTCTAGGTTAAGCAGGATGTCGAGGTGAGGTCCAAACTGAGCAAAGAGCACAATTGCTCACTTTGCAGTGGTAGTCGTCGTAAGAGGCATTGCCTACTAGGCCTTGCTAAGGTCTTCGTTCTGTTAGGGAAGTCGCCACACTTAGACGCCTGAAAAGGAAACTTTATTCAGCGAAGTTCCCAGTGTCTTGCGACGGTCTCCCTTCGCAGAGCCAATACAGCAGGGAATTAGATTTGCTGCTAACTAGGCTAGGTGACCCTGCATACAGAAGCAGGCGTTTCCCTTTGGAAGCTTGGATCCCGGTTTCTCAGGGGCTGCTTGCAAGACCCTGCTATTGCCCAGCATCTCTCCTCTGCCCCTACGCCCGGGTAGGAAGCGAGTATTTTAGCCTGAGAAGCAGGGCTCTTGCAACTCTGGTGGAGAGCTAATCCTGCAGCCCACGTTCGTCCTGGGAAACCGCAAGGCGACCCTTGGCCTCAGTGTAGTGGCGAAATGGCCGCCAGACAGGTCTTGCCTGCCGCGGTTTCCGTGAGTTCTCCACCGTCTTCGGGCTTAAATGGAGAGCGAGGAGAGCTGTCGGCTCTCACAGAACTCTGGCCTCCGCACTGTTTGCCATGCAGCTGAACGCAAGACCGCACGTCTCCTCCCGGCCTGCTGAGAAACAGGCCGCCGTGCAGGCCCTTCGTAACACTTCTTGGCATGTAGACTCCAAGGCAACACGCTGTCCTCTTCCTTGGAAACCTACGTTGCCCCAGCATGCCAACGCTCACGAAGGCAGTCCGAGCCCGTCTCATGTGCTGGGCCACTTGCATTCAGTGAGGAAAAGCCACCTGCATTGAGGTGAACACTCTGCTCAGCATTCTTTCCGGGAGCTCACACTTGCCGCCTCTCTAGGTTAAGCAGGAAGTCGTAGTGAGGACCAACCTGAGCAAAGAGCACAATTCCTCACGTTACACTGGTAGTCGTCGTAAGAGGAATTGCCAACTACGCCTGGCTGAGGCCTTCCCTGTGTTAAGGAACCAGCCACACTTAGAGGCCTTGAAAGAACAATTTATTCAGCGAAGTTCCCATTGTTTGGCGATGGTCAACCTTTGCAGCGCCAGTACTGCAGGGACTTAGGTTTGCTGCTAACAGGGCTAGGTGACCCTGCATACAGAAGCAGGCGTTTCCCTTTGGAAGCTTGGATCCCGGTTTCTCAGGGGCTGCTTGCAAGACCCTGCTATTGCCCAGCATCTCTCCTCTGCCCCTACGCCCGGGTAGGAAGCGAGTATTTTAGCCTGAGAAGCAGGGCTCTTGCAACTCTGGCGGAGAGCTAATCCTGCAGCCCACGTTCGTCCTGGGAAACCGCAAGGTGACCCTTGGCCTCAGTGTAGTGGCGAAATGGCCGCCGGACAGGTCTTGCCTGCCGCGGTTTCCGTGAGTTCTCCAGCGTCTTCGGGCTTAAATGGAGAGCGAGGAGAGCTGTCGGCTCTCACAGAACTCTGGCCTCCGCACTGTTTGCCATGCAGCTGAACGCAAGACCGCACGTCTCCTCCCGGCCTGCTGAGAAATAGGCCGCCGTACAGGCCCTTCGTAACACTTCTTGGCATGTAGACTCCAAGGCGACACGCTGTCCTCTTCCTTGGAAACCTACGTTGCCCCAGCATGCCAACGCTCACGAAGGCAGTCCGAGCCCGTCTCATGTGCTGGGCCACTTGCATTCAGTGAGGAAAAGCCACCTGCATTGAGGTGAACACTCTGCTCAGCGTTCTTTCCGGGAGCTCACACTTGCCGCCTCTCTAGGTTAAGCAGGAAGTCGTAGTGAGGACCAACCTGAGCAAAGAGCACAATTCCTCACGTTACACTGGTAGTCGTCGTAAGAGGAATTGCCAACTACGCCTGGCTGAGGCCTTCCCTGTGTTAAGGAACCAGCCACACTTAGAGGCCTTGAAAGAACAATTTATTCAGCGAAGTTCCCATTGTTTGGCGATGGTCAACCTTTGCAGCGCCAGTACTGCAGGGACTTAGGTTTGCTGCTAACAGGGCTAGGTGACCCTGCATACATACAGAAGCAGGCGTTTCCCTTTGGAAGCTTGGATCCCGGTTTCTCAGGGGCTGCTTGCAAGACCCT
This sequence comes from Pseudorca crassidens, assembly GCF_039906515.1. Taxonomy (NCBI): domain Eukaryota; kingdom Metazoa; phylum Chordata; class Mammalia; order Artiodactyla; family Delphinidae; genus Pseudorca; species Pseudorca crassidens. The sequence continues at coordinate 130,668,328 of NC_090301.1, read as the reverse complement.
GCTATTGCCCAGCATCTCTCCTCTGCCCCTACGCCCGGGTAGGAAGCGAGTATTGTAGCCTGAGAAGCAGGGCTCTTGCAACTCTGGAGGAGAGCTAATCCTGCAGCCCACGTTCGTCCTGGGAAACCGCAAGGCGACCCTTGGCCTCAGTGTAGTGGCGAAATGGCCGCCGGACAGGTCTTGCCTGCCGCGGTTTCCGTGAGTTCTCCACCGTCTTCGGGCTTAAATGGAGAGCGAGGAGAGCTGTCGGCTCTCACAGAACTCTGGCCTCCGCACTGTTTGCCATGCAATTGCACGCAAGACCACACGTCTCCTCCCGACCTGCTGAGAAACAGGCATCCGTGTAGGCCCTTGTTAACATTTCCTGGCGTGCAGAGTCCAAGGCGACACGCTGTCCTCTGCCTTGGAAACCTACCTTGCCACAGCTTGCCAAACGCTACCGAAGGCAGTCCTAACCAGTCTCGTGTGCTGCGCAGCTTTGATTCGGTTACGAAAAGCCACCTGCATTGAGGTGAACACTCTGCTCAGCGTTCTTTCCGGGAGCTCACAATTGCCCCCTCTCTAGGTTAAGCAGGATGTCGAGGTGAGGTCCAAACTGAGCAAAGAGCACAATTGCTCACTTTGCAGTGGTAGTCGTCGTAAGAGGCATTGCCTAATAGGCCTTGCTAAGGTCTTCGTTCTGTTAGGGAAGTCGCCACACTTAGACGCCTGTAAAGGAAACTTTATTCAGCGAAGTTCCCAGTGTCTTGCGACGGTCTCCCTTCGCAGGGCCAATACAGCAGGGACTTAGGTTTGCTGCTAACTAGGCTAGGTGACCCTGCATACAGAAGCAGGCTTTTCCCTTTGGAAGCTTGGATCCCGGTTTCTCAGGGGCTGCTTGCAAGACCCTGCTATTGCCCAGCATCTCTCCTCTGCCCCTACGCCCGGGTAGGAAGCGAGTATTTTAGCCTGAGAAGCAGGGCTCTTGCACCTCTGGAGGAGAGCTAATCCTGCAGCCCACGTTCGTCCTGGGAAACCGCAAGGCGACCCTTGGCCTCAGTGTAGTGGCGAAATGGCCGCCGGGAAGGTCTTGCCTGCCGCGGTTTCCGTGAGTTCTCCACCGTCTTCGGGCTTAAATGGAGAGCGAGGAGAGCTGTCGGCTCTCACAGAACTCTGGCCTCCACACTGTTTGCCATGCAGCTGAACGCAAGACCACACGTCTCCTCCCGGCCTGCTGAGAAACAGGCCGCCGTGCAGGCCCTTTGTAACACTTCTTGGCATGTAGACTCCAAGGCGACACGCTGTCCTCTTCCTTGGAAACCTACGTTGCCCCAGCATGCCAACGCTCACGAAGGCAGTCCGAGCCCGTCTCATGTGCTGGGCCACTTGCATTCAGTGAGGAAAAGCCACCTGCATTGAGGTGAACACTCTGCTCAACGTTCTTTCCGGGAGCTCACACTTGCCGCCTCTCTAGGTTAAGCAGGAAGTCGTAGTGAGGACCAACCTGAGCAAAGAGCACAATTCCTCACGTTACACTGGTAGTCGTCGTAAGAGGAATTGCCAACTACGCCTGGCTGAGGCCTTCCCTGTGTTAAGGAACCAGCCACACTTAGAGGCCTTGAAAGAACAATTTATTCAGCGAAGTTCCCATTGTTTGGCGATGGTCAACCTTTGCAGCGCCAGTACTGCAGGGACTTAGGTTTGCTGCTAACAGGGCTAGGTGACCCTGCATACAGAAGCAGGCGTTTCCCTTTGGAAGCTTGGATCCCGGTTTCTCAGGGGCTGCTTGCAAGACCCTGCTATTGCCCAGCATCTGTCCTCTGCCCCTACGCCCGGGTAGGAAGCGAGTATTTTAGCCTGAGAAGCAGGGCTCTTGCAACTCTGGTGGAGAGCTAATCCTGCAGCCCACGTTCGTCCTGGGAAACCACAAGGAGACCCTTGGCCTCAGTGTAGTGGCAAAATGGCCGCCGGACAGGTCTAGCCTGCCGCGGTTTCCGTGAGTTCTCCACCGTCTTCGGGCTTAAATGGAGAGCGAGGAGAGCTGTCGGCTCTCACAGAACTCTGGCCTCCGCACTGTTTGCCATGCAACTGCACGCAAGACCACACGTCTCCTCCCGACCTGCTGAGAAACAGGCATCCGTGTAGGCCCTTGTTAACATTTCCTGGCGTGCAGAGTCCAAGGCGACACGCTGTCCTCTGCCTTGGAAACCTACGTTGCCACAGCTTGCCAAACGCTACCGAAGGCAGTCCTAACCAGTCTCGTGTGCTGCGCAGCTTTGATTCGGTTACGAAAAGCCACCTGCATTGAGGTGAACACTCTGCTCAGCATTCTTTCCGGGAGCTCACAATTGCCCCCTCTCTAGGTTAAGCAGGATGTCGAGGTGAGGTCCAAACTGAGCAAAGAGCACAATTGCTCACTTTGCAGTGGTAGTCGTCGTAAGAGGCATTGCCTACTAGGCCTTGCTAAGGTCTTCGTTCTGTTAGGGAAGTCGCCACACTTAGACACCTGTAAAGGAAACTTTATTCAGCGAAGTTCCCAGTGTCTTGCGACGGTCTCCCTTCGCAGGGCCAATACAGCAGGGACTTAGGTTTGCTGCTAACTAGGCTAGGTGACCCTGCATACAGAAGCAGGCTTTTCCCTTTGGAAGCTTGGATCCCGGTTTCTCAGGGGCTGCTTGCAAGACCCTGCTATTGCCCAGCCTCTCTCCTCTGCCCCTACGCCCGGGTAGGAAGCGAGTATTTTAGCCTGAGAAGCAGGGCTCTTGCAACTCTGGAGGAGAGCTAATCCTGCAGCCCACGTTCGTCCTGGGAAACCGCAAGGCGACCCTTGGCCTCAGTGTAGTGGCGAAATGGCCGCCGGGAAGGTCTTGCCTGCCGCGGTTTCCGTGAGTTCTCCACCGTCTTCGGGCTTAAATGGAGAGCGAGGAGAGCTGTCAGCTCTCACAGGACTCTGGCCTCCGCACTGTTTGCCATGCAGCTGAACGCAAGACCACACGTCTCCTCCCGGCCTGCTGAGAAACAGGCCGCCGTGCAGGCCCTTTGTAACACTTCTTGGCATGTAGACTCCAAGGCAACACGCTGTCCTCTTCCTTGGAAACCTACGTTGCCCCAGCATGCCAACGCTCACGAAGGCAGTCCGAGCCCGTCTCATGTGCTGGGCCACTTGCATTCAGTGAGGAAAAGCCACCTGCATTGAGGTGAACACTCTGCTCAGCGTTCTTTCCGGGAGCTCACACTTGCCGCCTCTCTAGGTTAAGCAGGAAGTCGTAGTGAGGACCAACCTGAGCAAAGAGCACAATTCCTCACGTTACACTGGTAGTCGTCGTAAGAGGAATTGCCAACTACGCCTGGCTGAGGCCTTCCCTGTGTTAAGGAACCAGCCACACTTAGAGGCCTTGAAAGAACAATTTATTCAGCGAAGTTCCCATTGTTTGGCGATGGTCAACCTTTGCAGCGCCAGTACTGCAGGGACTTAGGTTTGCTGCTAACAGGGCTAGGTGACCCTGCATACAGAAGCAGGCGTTTCCCTTTGGAAGCTTGGATCCCGGTTTCTCAGGAGCTGCTTGCAAGACCCTGCTATTGCCCAGCATCTCTCCTCTGCCCCTACGCCCGGGTAGGAAGCGAGTATTTTAGCCTGAGAAGCAGGGCTCTTGCAACTCTGGTGGAGAGCTAATCCTGCAGCCCACGTTCGTCCTGGGAAACCACAAGGAGACCGTTGGCCTCAGTGTAGTGGCGAAATGGCCGCCGGACAGGTCTTGCCTGCCGCGGTTTCCGTGAGTTCTCCACCGTCTTCGGGCTTAAATGGAGAGCGAGGAGAGCTGTCGGCTCTCACAGAACTCTGGCCTCCGCACTGTTTGCCATGCAACTGCATGCAAGACCACACGTCTCCTCCCGACCTGCTGAGAAACAGGCATCCGTGTAGGCCCTTGTTAACATTTCCTGGCGTGCAGAGTCCAAGGCGACACGCTGTCCTCTGCCTTGGAAACCTACGTTGCCACAGCTTGCCAAACGCTACCGAAGGCAGTCCTAACCAGTCTCGTGTGCTGCGCAGCTTTGATTCGGTTACGAAAAGCCACCTGCATTGAGGTGAACACTCTGCTCAGCGTTCTTTCCGGGAGCTCACATTTGCCCCCTCTCTAGGTTAAGCAGGATGTCGAGGTGAGGTCCAAACTGAGCAAAGAGCACAATTGCTCACTTTGCAGTGGTAGTCGTCGTAAGAGGCATTGCCTACTAGGCCTTGCTAAGGTCTTCGTTCTGTTAGGGAAGTCGCCACACTTAGACGCCTGTAAAGGAAACTTTATTCAGCGAAGTTCCCAGTGTCTTGCGACGGTCTCCCTTCGCAGGGCCAATACAGCAGGGACTTAGGTTTGCTGCTAACTAGGCTAGGTGACCCTGCATACAGAAGCAGGCTTTTCCCTTTGGAAGCTTGGATCCCGGTTTCTCAGGGGCTGCTTGCAAGACCCTGCTATTGCCCAGCATCTCTCCTCTGCCCCTACGCCCGGGTAGGAAGCGAGTATTTTAGCCTGAGAAGCAGGGCTCTTGCAACTCTGGAGGAGAGCTAATCCTGCAGCCCACGTTCGTCCTGGGAAACCGCAAGGCGACCCTTGGCCTCAGTGTAGTGGCGAAATGGCCGCCGGACAGGTCTTGCCTGCCGCGGTTTCCGTGAGTTCTCCACCGTCTTCGGGCTTAAATGGAGAGCGAGGAGAGCTGTCGGCTCTCACAGAACTCTGGCCTCCGCACTGTTTGCCATGCAGCCGAACGCAAGACCGCACGTCTCCTCCCGGCCTGCTGAGAAACAGGCCGCCGTGCAGGCCCTTCGTAACACTTCTTGGCATGTAGACTCCAAGGCGACACGCTGTTCTCTTCCTTGGAAACCTACGTTGCCCCAGCATGCCAACGCTCACGAAGGCAGTCCGAGCCCGTCTCATGTGCTGGGCCACTTGCATTCAGTGAGGAAAAGCCACCTGCATTGAGGTGAACACTCTGCTCAGCGTTCTTTCCGGGAGCTCACACTTGCCGCCTCTCTAGGTTAAGCAGGAAGTCGTAGTGAGGACCAACCTGAGCAAAGAGCAGAATTCCTCACGTTACACTGGTAGTCGTCGTAAGAGGAATTGCCAACTACGCCTGGCTGAGGCCTTCCCTGTGTTAAGGAACCAGCCACACTTAGAGGCCTTGAAAGAACAATTTATTCAGCGAAGTTCCCATTGTTTGGCGATGGTCAACCTTTGCAGCGCCAGTACTGCAGGGACTTAGGTTTGCTGCTAACAGGGCTAGGTGACCCTGCATACAGAAGCAGGCATTTCCCTTTGGAAGCTTGGATCCCGGTTTCTCAGGGGCTGCTTGCAAGACCCTGCTATTGCCCAGCATCTGTCCTCTGCCCCTACGCCCGGGTAGGAAACGAGTATTTTAGCCTGAGAAGCAGGGCTCTTGCAACTCTGGAGGAGAGCTAATCCTGCAGCCCACGTTCGTCCTGGGAAACCACAAGGAGACCGTTGGCCTCAGTGTAGTGGCAAAATGGCCGCCGGACAGGTCTTGCCTGCCGCGGTTTCCGTGAGTTCTCCACCGTCTTCGGGCTTAAATGGAGAGCGAGGAGAGCTGTCGGCTCTCACAGAACTCTGGCCTCCGCACTGTTTGCCATGCAACTGCACGCAAGACCACACGTCTCCTCCCGACCTGCTGAGAAACAGGCATCCGTGTAGGCCCTTGTTAACATTTTCTGGCGTGCAGAGTCCAAGGCGACACGCTGTCCTCTGCCTTGGAAACCTACGTTGCCACAGCTTGCCAAACGCTACCGAAGGCAGTCCTAACCAGTCTCGTGTGCTGCGCAGCTTTGATTCGGTTACGAAAAGCCACCTGCATTGAGGTGAACACTCTGCTCAGCGTTCTTTCCGGGAGCTCACAATTGCCCCCTCTCTAGGTTAAGCAGGATGTCGAGGTGAGGTCCAAACTGAGCAAAGAGCACAATTGCTCACTTTGCAGTGGTAGTCGTCATAAGAGGCATTGCCTACTAGGCCTTGCTAAGGTCTTCGTTCTGTTAGGGAAGTCGCCACACTTAGACGCCTGTAAAGGAAACTTTATTCAGCGAAGTTCCCAGTGTCTTGCGACGGTCTCCCTTCGCAGGGCCAATACAGCAGGGACTTAGGTTTGCTGCTAACTAGGCTAGGTGACCCTGCATACAGAAGCAGGCGTTTCCCTTTGGAAGCTTGGATCCCGGTTTCTCAGGGGCTGCTTGCAAGACCCTGCTATTGCCCAGCATCTCTCCTCTGCCCCTACGCCCGGGTAGGAAGCGAGTATTTTAGCCTGAGAAGCAGGGCTCTTGCAACTCTGGAGGAGAGCTAATCCTGCAGCCCACGTTCGTCCTGGGAAACCGCAAGGCGACCCTTGGCCTCAGTGTAGTGGCAAAATGGCCGCCAGACAGGTCTTGCCTGCCGCGGTTTCCGTGAGTTCTCCACCGTCTTCGGGCTTAAATGGAGAGCGAGGAGAGCTGTCGGCTCTCACAGAACTCTGGCCTCCGCACTGTTTGCCATGCAACTGCACGCAAGACCGCACGTCTCCTCCCGGCCAGCTGAGAAACAGGCCGCCGTGCAGGCCCTTCGTAACACTTCTTGGCATGTAGACTCCAAGGCGACACGCTGTCCTCTTCCTTGGAAACCTACGTTGCCCCAGCATGCCAACGCTCATGAAGGCAGTCCGAGCGCGTCTCATGTGCTGGGCCACTTGCATTCAGTGAGGAAAAGCCACCTGCATTGAGGTGAACACTCTGCTCAGCGTTCTTTCCGGGAGCTCACACTTGCCGCCTCTCTAGGTTAAGCAGGAAGTCGTAGTGAGGACCAACCTGAGCAAAGAGCACAATTCCTCACGTTACACTGGTAGTCGTCGTAAGAGGAATTGCCAACTACGCCTGGCTGAGGCCTTCCCTGTGTTAAGGAACCACCCACACTTAGAGGCCTTGAAAGAACAATTTATTCAGCGAAGTTCCCATTGTTTGGCGATGGTCAACCTTTTTAGCGCCAGTACTGCAGGGACTTAGGTTTGCTGCTAACAGGGCTAGGTGACCCTGCATACAGAAGCAGGCATTTCCCTTTGGAAGCTTGGATCCCGGTTTCTCAGGGGCTGCTTGCAAGACCCTGCTATTGCCCAGCATCTCTCCTCTGCCCCTACGCCCGGGTAGGAAGCGAGTATTTTAGCCTGAGAAGCAGGGCTCTTGCAACTCTGGAGGAGAGCTAATCCTGCAGCCCACGTTCGTCCTGGGAAACCGCAAGGCGACCCTTGGCCTCAGTGTAGTGGCGAAATGGCCGCCGGACAGGTCTTGCCTGCCGCGGTTTCCGTGAGTTCTCCACCGTCTTCGGGCTTAAATGGAGAGCGAGGAGAGCTGTCGGCTCTCACAGAACTCTGGCCTCCGCACTGTTTGCCATGCAGCCGAACGCAAGACCGCACGTCTCCTCCCGGCCTGCTGAGAAACAGGCCGCCGTGCAGGCCCTTCGTAACACTTCTTGGCATGTAGACTCCAAGGCGACACGCTGTTCTCTTCCTTGGAAACCTACGTTGCCCCAGCATGCCAACGCTCACGAAGGCAGTCCGAGCCCGTCTCATGTGCTGGGCCACTTGCATTCAGTGAGGAAAAGCCACCTGCATTGAGGTGAACACTCTGCTCAGCGTTCTTTCCGGGAGCTCACACTTGCCGCCTCTCTAGGTTAAGCAGGAAGTCGTAGTGAGGACCAACCTGAGCAAAGAGCAGAATTCCTCACGTTACACTGGTAGTCGTCGTAAGAGGAATTGCCAACTACGCCTGGCTGAGGCCTTCCCTGTGTTAAGGAACCAGCCACACTTAGAGGCCTTGAAAGAACAATTTATTCAGCGAAGTTCCCATTGTTTGGCGATGGTCAACCTTTGCAGCGCCAGTACTGCAGGGACTTAGGTTTGCTGCTAACAGGGCTAGGTGACCCTGCATACAGAAGCAGGAATTTCCCTTTGGAAGCTTGGATCCCGGTTTCTCAGGGGCTGCTTGCAAGACCCTGCTATTGCCCAGCATCTGTCCTCTGCCCCTACGCCCGGGTAGGAAACGAGTATTTTAGCCTGAGAAGCAGGGCTCTTGCAACTCTGGAGGAGAGCTAATCCTGCAGCCCACGTTCGTCCTGGGAAACCACAAGGAGACCGTTGGCCTCAGTGTAGTGGCAAAATGGCCGCCGGACAGGTCTTGCCTGCCGCGGTTTCCGTGAGTTCTCCACCGTCTTCGGGCTTAAATGGAGAGCGAGGAGAGCTGTCGGCTCTCACAGAACTCTGGCCTCCGCACTGTTTGCCATGCAACTGCACGCAAGACCACACGTCTCCTCCCGACCTGCTGAGAAACAGGCATCCGTGTAGGCCCTTGTTAACATTTTCTGGCGTGCAGAGTCCAAGGCGACACGCTGTCCTCTGCCTTGGAAACCTACGTTGCCACAGCTTGCCAAACGCTACCGAAGGCAGTCCTAACCAGTCTCGTGTGCTGCGCAGCTTTGATTCGGTTACGAAAAGCCACCTGCATTGAGGTGAACACTCTGCTCAGCGTTCTTTCCGGGAGCTCACAATTGCCCCCTCTCTAGGTTAAGCAGGATGTCGAGGTGAGGTCCAAACTGAGCAAAGAGCACAATTGCTCACTTTGCAGTGGTAGTCGTCATAAGAGGCATTGCCTACTAGGCCTTGCTAAGGTCTTCGTTCTGTTAGGGAAGTCGCCACACTTAGACGCCTGTAAAGGAAACTTTATTCAGCGAAGTTCCCAGTGTCTTGCGACGGTCTCCCTTCGCAGGGCCAATACAGCAGGGACTTAGGTTTGCTGCTAACTAGGCTAGGTGACCCTGCATACAGAAGCAGGCGTTTCCCTTTGGAAGCTTGGATCCCAGTTTCTCAGGGGCTGCTTGCAAGACCCTGCTATTGCCCAGCATCTCTCCTCTGCCCCTACGCCCGGGTAGGAAGCGAGTATTTTAGCCTGAGAAGCAGGGCTCTTGCAACTCTGGAGGAGAGCTAATCCTGCAGCCCACGTTCGTCCTGGGAAACCGCAAGGCGACCCTTGGCCTCAGTGTAGTGGCAAAATGGCCGCCAGACAGGTCTTGCCTGCCGCGGTTTCCGTGAGTTCTCCACCGTCTTCGGGCTTAAATGGAGAGCGAGGAGAGCTGTCGGCTCTCACAGAACTCTGGCCTCTGCACTGTTTGCCATGCAACTGCACGCAAGACCGCACGTCTCCTCCCGGCCAGCTGAGAAACAGGCCGCCGTGCAGGCCCTTCGTAACACTTCTTGGCATGTAGACTCCAAGGCGACACGCTGTCCTCTTCCTTGGAAACCTACGTTGCCCCAGCATGCCAACGCTCATGAAGGCAGTCCGAGCGCGTCTCATGTGCTGGGCCACTTGCATTCAGTGAGGAAAAGCCACCTGCATTGAGGTGAACACTCTGCTCAGCGTTCTTTCCGGGAGCTCACACTTGCCGCCTCTCTAGGTTAAGCAGGAAGTCGTAGTGAGGACCAACCTGAGCAAAGAGCACAATTCCTCACATTACACTGGTAGTCGTCGTAAGAGGAATTGCCAACTACGCCTGGCTGAGGCCTTCCCTGTGTTAAGGAACCACCCACACTTAGAGGCCTTGAAAGAACAATTTATTCAGCGAAGTTCCCATTGTTTGGCGATGGTCAACCTTTGTAGCGCCAGTACTGCAGGGACTTAGGTTTGCTGCTAACAGGGCTAGGTGACCCTGCATACAGAAGCAGGCATTTCCCTTTGGAAGCTTGGATCCCGGTTTCTCAGGGGCTGCTTGCAAGACCCTGCTATTGCCCAGCATCTCTCCTCTGCCCCTACGCCCGGGTAGGAAGCGAGTATTTTAGCCTGAGAAGCAGGGCTCTTGCAACTCTGGAGGAGAGCTAATCCTGCAGCCCACGTTCGTCCTGGGAAACCGCAAGGCGACCCTTGGCCTCAGTGTAGTGGCGAAATGGCCGCCGGACAGGTCTTGCCTGCCGCGGTTTCCGTGAGTTCTCCACTGTCTTCGGGCTTAAATGGAGAGCGAGGAGAGCTGTCGGCTCTCACAAAACTCTGGCGTCCGCACTGTTTGCCATGCAACTGCACGCAAGACCACACGTCTCCTCCCGACCTGCTGAGAAACAGGCATCCGTGTAGGCCCTTGTTAACATTTCCTGGCGTGCAGAGTCCAAGGCGACACGCTGTCCTCTGCCTTGGAAACCTATGTTGCCACAGCTTGCCAAACGCTACCGAAGGCAGTCCTAACCAGTCTCGTGTGCTGCGCAGCTTTGATTCGGTTACGAAAAGCCACCTGCATTGAGGTGAACACTCTGCTCAGCGTTCTTTCTGGGAGCTCACAATTGCCCCCTCTCTAGGTTAAGCAGGATGTCGAGGTGAGGTCCAAACTGAGCAAAGAGCACAATTGCTCACTTTGCAGTGGTAGTCGTCGTAAGAGGCATTGCCTACTAGGCCTTGCTAAGGTCTTCGTTCTGTTAGGGAAGTCGCCACACTTAGACGCCTGTAAAGGAAACTTTATTCAGCGAAGTTCCCAGTGTCTTGCGATGGTCTCCCTTCGCAGGGCCAATACAGCAGGGACTTAGGTTTGCTGCTAACTAGGCTAGGTGACCCTGCATACAGAAGCAGGCGTTTCCCTTTGGAAGCTTGGATCCCGGTTTCTCAGGGGCTGCTTGCAAGACCCTGCTATTGCCCAGCATCTCTCCTCTGCCCCTACGCCCGGGTAGGAAGCGAGTATTTTAGCCTGAGAAGCAGGGCTCTTGCAACTCTGGCGGAGACCTAATCCTGCAGCCCACGTTCGTCCTGGGAAACCGCAAGGCGACCCTTGGCCTCAGTGTAGTGGCGAAATGGCCGCCAGACAGGTCTTGCCTGCCGCGGTTTCCGTGAGTTCTCCACCGTCTTCGGGCTTAAATGGAGAGCGAGGAGAGCTGTCGGCTCTCACAGAACTCTGGCCTCCGCACTGTTTGCCATGCAGCCGAACGCAAGACCGCACGTCTCCTCCCGGCCTGCTGAGAAAGAGGCCGCCGTGCAGGCCCTTCGTAACACTTCTTGGCATGTAGACTCCAAGGCGACACGCTGTCCTCTTCCTTGGAAACCTACGTTGCCCCAGCATGCCAACGCTCACGAAGGCAGTCCGAGCCCGTCTCATGTGCTGGGCCACTTGCATTCAGTGAGGAAAAGCCACCTGCATTGAGGTGAACACTCTGCTCAGCGTTCTTTCCGGGAGCTCACACTTGCCGCCTCTCTAGGTTAAGCAGGAAGTCGTAGTGAGGACCAACCTGAGCAAAGAGCACAATTCCTCACGTTACACTGGTAGTCGTCGTAAGAGGAATTGCCAACTACGCCTGGCTGAGGCCTTCCCTGTGTTAAGGAACCAGCCACACTTAGAGGCCTTGAAAGAACAATTTATTCAGCGAAGTTCCCATTGTTTGGCGATGGTAAACCTTTGCAGCGCCAGTACTGCAGGGACTTAGGTTTGCTGCTAACAGGGCTAGGTGACCCTGCATACAGAAGCAGGCTTTTCCCTTTGGAAGCTTGGATCCCGGTTTCTCAGGGGCTGATTGCAAGACCCTGCTATTGCCCAGCATCTCTCCTCTGCCCCTACGCCCGTGTAGGAAGCGAGTATTTTAGCCTGAGAAGCAGGGCTCTTGCAACTCTGGAGGAGAGCTAATCCTGCAGCCCACGTTCGTCCTGGGAAACCGCAAGGCGACCCTTGGCCTCAGTGTAGTGGCGAAATGGCCGCCGGACAGGTCTTGCCTGCCGCGGTTTCCGTGAGTTCTCCACCGTCTTCGGGCTTAAATGGAGAGCGAGGAGAGCTGTCGGCTCTCACAGAACTCTGGCCTCCGCACTGTTTGCCATGCAACTGCACGCAAGACCACACGTCTCCTCCCGACCTGCTGAGAAACAGGCATCCGTGTAGGCCCTTGTTAACATTTCCTGGCGTGCAGAGTCCAAGGCGACACGCTGTCCTCTGCCTTGGAAACCTACGTTGCCACAGCTTGCCAAACGCTACCGAAGGCAGTCCTAAACAGTCTCGTGTGCTGCGCAACATTGATTCGGTTACGAAAAGCCACCTGCATTGAGGTGAACACTCTGCTCAGCGTTCTTTCCGGGAGCTCACAATTGCCCCCTCTCTAGGTTAAGCAGGATGTCGAGGTGAGGTCCAAACTGAGCAAAGAGCACAATTGCTCACTTTGCAGTGGTAGTCATCGTAAGAGGCATTGCCTACTAGGCCTTGCTAAGGTCTTCGTTCTGTTAGGGAAGTCGCCACACTTAGACGCCTGTAAAGGAAACTTTATTCAGCGAAGTTCCCAGTGTCTTGCGACGGTCTCCCTTCACAGGGCCAATACAGCAGGGACTTAGGTTTGCTGCTAACTAGGCTAGGTGACCCTGCATACAGAAGCAGGCGTTTCCCTTTGGAAGCTTAGATCCCGGTTTCTCAGGGGCTGCTTGCAAGACCCTGCTATTGCCCAGCATCTCTCCTCTGCCCCTACGCCCGGGTAGGAAGCGAGTATTTTAGCCTGAGAAGCAGGGCTCTTGCAACTCTGGCGGAGAGCTAATCCTGCAGCCCACGTTCGTCCTGGGAAACCGCAAGGCGACCCTTGGCCTCAGTGTAGTGGCGAAATGGCCGCCAGACAGGTCTTGCCTGCCGCGGTTTCCGTGAGTTCTCCACCGTCTTCGGGCTTAAATGGAGAGCGAGGAGAGCTGTCGGCTCTCACAGAACTCTGGCCTCCGCACTGTTTGCCATGCAGCTGAACGCAAGACCGCACGTCTCCTCCCGGCCTGCTGAGAAAGAGGCCGCCGTGCAGGCCCTTCGTAACACTTCTTGGCATGTAGACTCCAAGGCGACACGCTGTCCTCTTCCTTGGAAACCTACGTTGCCCCAGCATGCCAACGCTCACGAAGGCAGTCCGAGCCCGTCTCATGTGCTGGGCCACTTGCATTCAGTGAGGAAAAGCCACCTGCATTGAGGTGAACACTCTGCTCAGCGTTCTTTCCGGGAGCTCACACTTGCCGCCTCTCTAGGTTAAGCAGGAAGTCGTAGTGAGGACCAACCTGAGCAAAGAGCACAATTCCTCACGTTACACTGGTAGTCGTCGTAAGAGGAATTGCCAACTACGCCTGGCTGAGGCCTTCCCTGTGTTAAGGAACCAGCCACACTTAGAGGCCTTGAAAGAACAATTTATTCAGCGAAGTTCCCATTGTTTGGCGATGGTCAACCTTTGCAGCGCCAGTACTGCAGGGACTTAGGTTTGCTGCTAACAGGGCTAGGTGACCCTGCATACAGAAGCAGGCTTTTCCCTTTGGAAGCTTGGATCCCGGTTTCTCAGGGGCTGATTGCAAGACCCTGCTATTGCCCAGCATCTCTCCTCTGCCCCTACGCCCGGGTAGGAAGCGAGTATTTTAGCCTGAGAAGCAGGGCTCTTGCAACTCTGGAGGAGAGCTAATCCTGCAGCCCACGTTCGTCCTGGGAAACCGCAAGGCGACCCTTGGCCTCAGTGTAGTGGCGAAATGGCCGCCGGACAGGTCTTGCCTGCCGCGGTTTCCGTGAGTTCTCCACCGTCTTCGGGCTTAAATGGAGAGCGAGGAGAGCTGTCGGCTCTCACAGAACTCTGGCCTCCGCACTGTTTGCCATGCAACTGCACGCAAGACCACACGTCTCCTCCCGACCTGCTGAGAAACAGGCATCCATGTAGGCCCTTGTTAACATTTCCTGGCGTGCAGAGTCCAAGGCGACACGCTGTCCTCTGCCTTGGAAACCTACGTTGCCACAGCTTGCCAAACGCTACCGAAGGCAGTCCTAAACAGTCTCGTGTGCTGCGCAACATTGATTCGGTTACGAAAAGCCACCTGCATTGAGGTGAACACTCTGCTCAGCGTTCTTTCCGGGAGCTCACAATTGCCCCCTCTATAGGTTAAGCAGGATGTCGAGGTGAGGTCCAAACTGAGCAAAGAGCACAATTGCTCACTTTGCAGTGGTAGTCATCGTAAGAGGCATTGCCTACTAGGCCTTGCTAAGGTCTTTGTTCTGTTAGGGAAGTCGCCACACTTAGACGCCTGTAAAGGAAACTTTATTCAGCGAAGTTCCCAGTGTCTTGCGACGGTCTCCCTTCACAGGGCCAATACAGCAGGGACTTAGGTTTGCTGCTAACTAGGCTAGGTGACCCTGCATACAGAAGCAGGCGTTTCCCTTTGGAAGCTTGGATCCCGGTTTCTCAGGGGCTGCTTGCAAGACCCTGCTATTGCCCAGCATCTCTCCTCTGCCCCTACGCCCGGGTAGGAAGCGAGTATTTTAGCCTGAGAAGCAGGGCTCTTGCAACTCTGGTGGAGAGCTAATCCTGCAGCCCACGTTCGTCCTGGGAAACCGCAAGGCGACCCTTGGCCTCAGTGTAGTGGCGAAATGGCCGCCGGACAGGTCTTGCCTGCCGCGGTTTCCGTGAGTTCTCCACCGTCTTCGGGCTTAAATGGAGAGCGAGGAGAGCTGTCGGCTCTCACAGAACTCTGGCCTCCGCACTGTTTGCCATGCAGCCGAACGCAAGACCACACGTCTCCTCCTGGCCTGCTGAGAAACAGGCCGCCGTGCAGGCCCTTCGTAACACTTCTTGGCATGTAGACTCCAAGGCGACACGCTGTCCTCTTCCTTGGAAACCTACGTTGCCCCAGCATGCCAACGCTCACGAAGGCAGTCCGAGCCCGTCTCATGTGCTGGGCCACTTGCATTCAGTGAGGAAAAGCCACCTGCATTGAGGTGAACACTCTGCTCAGCGTTCTTTCCGGGAGCTCACACTTGCCACCTCTCTAGGTTTAGCAGGAAGTCGTAGTGAGGACCAACCTGAGCAAAGAGCACAATTCCTCACATTACACTGGTAGTCGTCGTAAGAGGAATTGCCAACTACGCCTGGCTGAGGCCTTCCCTGTGTTAAGGAACCAGCCACTCTTAGAGGCCTTGAAAGAACAATTTATTCAGCGAAGTTCCCATTGTTTGGCGATGGTCAACCTTTGCAGCGCCAGTACTGCAGGGACTTAGGTTTGCTGCTAACAGGGCTAGGTGACCCTGCATACAGAAGCAGGCGTTTCCCTTTGGAAGCTTGGATCCCGGTTTCTCAGGGGCTGCTTGCAAGACCCTGCTATTGCCCAGCATCTCTCCTCTGCCCCTACGCCCGGGTAGGAAGCGAGTATTTTAGCCTGAGAAGCAGGGCTCTTGCAACTCTGGAGGAGAGCTAATCCTGCAGCCCACGTTCGTCCTGGGAAACCGCAAGGAGACCCTTGGCCTCAGTGTAGTGGCGAAATGGCCGCCGGGCAGGTCTTGCCTGCCGCGGTTTCCGTGAGTTCTCCACCGTCTTCGGGCTTAAATGGAGAGCGAGGAGAGCTGTCGGCTCTCACAGAACTCTGGCCTCCGCACTGTTTGCCATGCAACTGCACGCAAGACCACACGTCTCCTCCCGACCTGCTGAGAAACAGGCATCCGTGTAGGCCCTTGTTAACATTTCCTGGCGTGCAGAGTCCAAGGCGACACGCTGTCCTCTGCCTTGGAAACCTACGTTGCCACAGCTTGCCAAACGCTACCGAAGGCAGTCCTAACCAGTCTCGTGTGCTGCGCAGCTTTGATTCGGTTACGAAAAGCCACCTGCATTGAGGTGAACACTCTGCTCAGCATTCTTTCCAGGAGCTCACAATTGCCCCCTCTCTAGGTTAAGCAGGATGTCGAGGTGAGGTCCAAACTGAGCAAAGAGCACAATTGCTCACTTTGCAGTGGTAGTCGTCGTAAGAGGCATTGCCTACTAGGCCTTGCTAAGGTCTTCGTTCTGTTAGGGAAGTCGCCACACTTAGACGCCTGTAAAGGAAACTTTATTCAGCGAAGTTCCCAGTGTCTTGCGACGGTCTCCCTTCGCAGGGCCAATACAGCAGGGACTTAGGTTTGCTGCTAACTAGGCTAGGTGACCCTGCATACAGAAGCAGGCGTTTCCCTTTGGAAGCTTGGATCCCGGTTTCTCAGGGGCTGCTTGCAAGACCCTGCTATTGCCCAGCATCTCTCCTCTGCCCCTACGCCCGGGTAGGAAGCGAGTATTTTAGCCTGAGAAGCAGGGCTCTTGCAACTCTGGTGGAGAGCTAATCCTGCAGCCCACGTTCGTCCTGGGAAACTGCAAGGCGACCCTTGGCCTCAGTGTAGTGGCGAAATGGCCGCCGGACAGGTCTTGCCTGCCGCGGTTTCCGTGAGTTCTCCACCGTCTTCGGGCTTAAATGGAGAGCGAGGAGAGCTGTCGGCTCTCACAGAACTCTGGCCTCCGCACTGTTTGCCATGCAACTGCACGCAAGACCACACGTCTCCTCCCGACCTGCTGAGAAACAGGCATCCGTGTAGGCCCTTGTTAACATTTCCTGGTGTGCAGAGTCCAAGGCGACACGCTGTCCTCTGCCTTGGAAACCTACGTTGCCACAGCTTGCCAAACGCTACCGAAGGCAGTCCTAACCAGTGTCGTGTGCTGCGCAACTTTGATTCGGTTACGAAAAGCCACCTGCATTGAGGTGAACACTCTGCTCAGCGTTCTTTCCGGGAGCTCACAATTGCCCCCTCTCTAGGTTAAGCAGGATGTCGAGGTGAGGTCCAAACTGAGCAAAGAGCACAATTGCTCACTTTGCAGTGGTAGTCGTCGTAAGAGACATTGCCTACTAGGCCTTGCTAAGGTCTTCGTTCTGTTAGGGAAGTCACCACACTTAGACGCCTGTAAAGGAAACTTTATTCAGCGAAGTTCCCAGTGTCTTGCGACGGTCTCCCTTCACAGGGCCAATACAGCAGGGACTTAGGTTTGCTGCTAACTAGGCTAGGTGACCCTGCATACAGAAGCAGGCTTTTCCCTTTGGAAGCTTGGATCCCGGTTTCTCAGGGGCTGCTTGCAAGACCCTGCTATTGCCCAGCATCTCTCCTCTGCCCCTACGCCCGGGTAGGAAGCGAGTATTTTCGCCTGAGAAGCAGGGCTCTTGCAACTCTGGAGGAGAGCTAATCCTGCAGCCCACGTTCGTCCTGGGAAACCGCAAGGCGACCCTTGGCCTCAGTGTAGTGGCGAAATGGCCGCCGGAAAGGTCTTGCCTGCCGCGCTTTCCGTGAGCTCTCCAGCGTCTTCGGGCTTAAATGGAGAGTGAGGAGAGCTGTCAGTTCTCACAGAACTCTGGTCTCCGCACTGTTTGCCATGCAGCCGAACGCAAGACCACACGTCTCCTCCCGGCCTGCTGAGAAACAGGCCGCCGTGCAGGCCCTTCGTAACACTTCTTGGCATGTAGACTCCAAGGCGACACGCTGTCCTCTTCCTTGGAAACCTACGTTGCCCCAGCATGCCAACGCTCACGAAGGCAGTCCGAGCCCGTCTCATGTGCTGGGCCACTTGCATTCAGTGAGGAAAAGCCACCTGCATTGAGGTGAACACTCTGCTCAGCGTTCTTTCCGGGAGCTCACACTTGCCGCCTCTCTAGGTTAAGCAGGAAGTCGTAGTGAGGACCAACCTGAGCAAAGAGCACAATTCCTCACGTTACACTGGTAGTCGTCGTAAGAGGAATTGCCAACTACGCCTGGCTGAGGCCTTCCCTGTGTTAAGGAACCAGCCACACTTAGAGGCCTTGAAAGAACAATTTATTCAGCGAAGTTCCCATTGTTTGGCGATGGTCAACCTTTGCAGCGCCAGTACTGCAGGGACTTAGGTTTGCTGCTAACAGGGCTAGGTGACCCTGCATACAGAAGCAGGCGTTTCCCTTTGGAAGCTTGGATCCCGGTTTCTCAGGGGCTGTTGCAAGACCCTGCTATTGCCCAGCATCTCTCCTCTGCCCCTACACCCGGGTAGGAAGCGAGTATTTTAGCCTGAGAAGCAGGGCTCTTGCAACTCTGGAGGAGAGCTAATCCTGCAGCCCACGTTCGTCCTGGGAAACCGCAAGGAGACCCTTGGCCTCAGTGTAGTGGCGAAATGGCCGCCAGACAGGTCTTGCCTGCCGCGGTTTCCGTGAGTTCTCCACCGTCTTCGGGCTTAAATGGAGAGCGAGGAGAGCTGTCGGCTCTCACAGAACTCTGGCCTCCGCACTGTTTGCCATGCAACTGCACGCAAGACCACACGTCTCCTCCCGACCTGCTGAGAAACAGGCATCCGTGTAGGCCCTTGTTAACATTTCCTGGCGTGCAGAGTCCAAGGCGACACGCTGTCCTCTGCCTTGGAAACCTACGTTGCCACAGCTTGCCAAATGCTACCGAAGGCAGTCCTAACCAGTCTCGTGTGCTGCGCAGCTTTGATTCGGTTACGAAAAGCCACCTGCATTGAGGTGAACACTCTGCTCAGCGTTCTTTCCGGGAGCTCACAATTGCCCCCTCTCTAGGTTAAGCAGGATGTCGAGGTGAGGTCCAAACTGAGCAAAGAGCACAATTGCTCACTTTGCAGTGGTAGTCGTCGTAAGAGGCATTGCCTACTAGGCCTTGCTAAGGTCTTCGTTCTGTTAGGGAAGTCGCCACACTTAGACGCCTGTAAAGGAAACTTTATTCAGCGAAGTTCCCAGTGTCTTGCGACGGTCTCCCTTCGCAGGGCCAATACAGCAGGGACTTAGGTTTGCTGCTAACTAGGCTAGGTGACCCTGCATACAGAAGCAGGCGTTTCCCTTTGGAAGCTTGGATCCCGGTTTCTCAGGGGCTGCTTGCAAGACCCTGCTATTGCCCAGCATCTCTCCTCTGCCCCTACGCCCGGGTAGGAAGCGAGTATTTTAGCCTGAGAAGCAGGGCTCTTGCAACTCTGGCGGAGAGCTAATCCTGCAGCCCACGTTCGTCCTGGGAAACCGCAAGGCGACCCTTGGCCTCAGTGTAGTGGCGAAATGGCCGCCGGACAGGTCTTGCCTGCCGCGGTTTCCGTGAGTTCTCCACCGTCTTCGGGCTTAAATGGAGAGCGAGGAGAGCTGTCGGCTCTCACAGAACTCTGGCCTCCGCACTGTTTGCCATGCAGCCGAACGCAAGACCGCACGTCTCCTCCTGGCCTGCTGAGAAACAGGCCGCCGTGCAGGCCCTTCGTAACACTTCTTGGCATGTAGACTCCAAGGCGACACGCTGTCCTCTTCCTTGGAAACCTACGTTGCCCCAGCATGCCAACGCTCACGAAGGCAGTCCGAGCCCGTCTCATGTGCTGGGCCACTTGCATTCAGTGAGGAAAAGCCACCTGCATTGAGGTGAACACTCTGCTCAGCGTTCTTTCCGGGAGCTCACACTTGCCGCCTCTCTAGGTTAAGCAGGAAGTCGTAGTGAGGACCAACCTGAGCAAAGAGCACAATTCCTCACGTTACACTGGTAGTCGTCGTAAGAGGAATTGCCAACTACGCCTGGCTGAGGCCTTCCCTGTGTTAAGGAACCAGCCACTCTTAGAGGCCTTGAAAGAACAATTTATTCAGCGAAGTTCCCATTGTTTGGCGATGGTCAACCTTTGCAGCGCCAGTACTGCAGGGACTTAGGTTTGCTGCTAACAGGGCTAGGTGACCCTGCATACAGAAGCAGGCGTTTCCCTTTGGAAGCTTGGATCCCGGTTTCTCAGGGGCTGCTTGCAAGACCCTGCTATTGCCCAGCATCTCTCCTCTGCCACTACGCCCGGGTAGGAAGCGAGTATTTTAGCCTGAGAAGCAGGGCTCTTGCAACTCTGGAGGAGAGCTAATCCTGCAGCCCACGTTCGTCCTGGGAAACCGCAAGGAGACCCTTGGCCTCAGTGTAGTGGTGAAATGGCCGCCGGACAGGTCTTGCCTGCCGCGGTTTCCGTGAGTTCTCCACCGTCTTCGGGCTTAAATGGAGAGCGAGGAGAGCTGTCGGCTCTCACAGAACTCTGGCCTCCGCACTGTTTGCCATGCAACTGCACGCAAGACCACACGTCTCCTCCCGACCTGCTGAGAAACAGGCATCCGTGTAGGCCCTTGTTAACATTTCCTGGCATGCAGAGTCCAAGGCGACACGCTGTCCTCTGCCTTGGAAACCTACGTTGCCACAGCTTGCCAAACGCTACCGAAGGCAGTCCTAACCAGTCTCGTGTGCTGCGCAGCTTTGATTCGGTTACGAAAAGCCACCTGCATTGAGGTGAACACTCTGCTCAGCGTTCTTTCCGGGAGCTCACAATTGCCCCCTCTCTAGGTTAAGCAGGATGTCGAGGTGAGGTCCAAACTGAGCAAAGAGCACAATTGCTCACTTTGCAGTGGTAGTCGTCGTAAGAGACATTGCCTACTAGGCCTTGCTAAGGTCTTCGTTCTGTTAGGGAAGTCGCCACACTTAGACGCCTGTAAAGGAAACTTTATTCAGCGAAGTTCCCAGTGTCTTGCGACGGTCTCCCTTCGCAGGGCCAATACAGCAGGGACTTAGGTTTGCTGCTAACTAGGCTAGGTGACCCTGCATACAGAAGCAGGCATTTCCCTTTGGAAGCTTGGATCCCGGTTTCTCAGGGGCTGCTTGCAAGACCCTGCTATTGCCCAGCATCTCTCCTCTGCCCCTACCACCGGGTAGGAAGCGAGTATTTTAGCCTGAGAAGCAGGGCTCTTGCAACTCTGGCGGAGAGCTAATCCTGCAGCCCACGTTCGTCCTGGGAAACCGCAAGGCGACCCTTGGCCTCAGTGTAGTGGCGAAATGGCCGCCAGACAGGTCTTGCCTGCCGCGGTTTCCGTGAGTTCTCCACCGTCTTCGGGCTTAAATGGAGAGCGAGGAGAGCTGTCGGCTCTCACAGAACTCTGGCCTCCGCACTGTTTGCCATGCAGCTGAACGCAAGACCGCACGTCTCCTCCCGGCCTGCTGAGAAACAGGCCGCCGTGCAGGCCCTTCGTAACACTTCTTGGCATGTAGACTCCAAGGCGACACGCTGTCCTCTTCCTTGGAAACCTACGTTGCCCCAGCATGCCAACGCTCACGAAGGCAGTCCGAGCCCGTCTCATGTGCTGGGCCACTTGCATTCAGTGAGGAAAAGCCACCTGCATTGAGGTGAACACTCTGCTCAGCGTTCTTTCCGGGAGCTCACACTTGCCGCCTCTCTAGGTTAAGCAGGAAGTCGTAGTGAGGACCAACCTGAGCAAAGAGCACAATTCCTCACGTTACACTGGTAGTCGTCGTAAGAGGAATTGCCAACTACGCCTGGCTGAGGCCTTCCCTGTGTTAAGGAACCAGCCACACTTAGAGGCCTTGAAAGAACAATTTATTCAGCGAAGTTCCCATTGTTTGGCGATGGTCAACCTTTGCAGCGCCAGTACTGCAGGGACTTAGGTTTGCTGCTAACAGGGCTAGGTGACCCTGCATACAGAAGCAGGCGTTTCCCTTTGGAAGCTTGGATCCCGGTTTCTCAGGGGCTGCTTGCAAGACCCTGCTATTGCCCAGCATCTCTCCTCTGCCCCTACGCCCGGGTAGGAAGCGAGTATTTTAGCCTGAGAAGCAGGGCTCTTGCAACTCTGGAGGAGAGCTAATCCTGCAGCCCACGTTCGTCCTGGGAAACTGCAAGGTGACCCTTGGCCTCAGTGTAGTGGCGAAATGGCCGCCGGACAGGTCTTGCCTGCCGCGGTTTCCGTGAGTTCTCCACCGTCTTCGGGCTTAAATGGAGAGCGAGGAGAGCTGTCGGCTCTCACAGAACTCTGGCCTCCGCACTGTTTGCCATGCAGCTGAACGCAAGACCGCACGTCTCCTCCCGGCCTGCTGAGAAACAGGCCGCCGTGCAGGCCCTTCGTAACACTTCTTGGCATGTAGACTCCAAGGCGACACGCTGTCCTCTTCCTTGGAAACCTACGTTGCCCCAGCATGCCAACGCTCACGAAGGCAGTCCGAGCCCGTCTCATGTGCTGGGCCACTTGCATTCAGTGAGGAAAAGCCACCTGCATTGAGGTGAACACTCTGCTCAGCGTTCTTTCCGGGTGCTCACACTTGCCGCCTCTCTAGGTTAAGCAGGAAGTCATAGTGAGGACCAACCTGAGCAAAGAGCACAATTCCTCACGTTACACTGGTAGTCGTCGTAAGAGGAATTGCCAACTACGCCTGGCTGAGGCCTTCCCTGTGTTAAGGAACCAGCCACACTTAGAGGCCTTGAAAGAACAATTTATTCAGCGAAGTTCCCATTGTTTGGCGATGGTCAACCTTTGCAGCGCCAGTACTGCAGGGACTTAGGTTTGCTGCTAACAGGGCTAGGTGACCCTGCATACAGAAGCAGGCGTTTCCCTTTGGAAGCTTGGATCCCGGTTTCTCAGGGGCTGCTTGCAAGACCCTGCTATTGCCCAGCATCTCTCCTCTGCCCCTACGCCCGGGTAGGAAGCGAGTATTTTAGCCTGAGAAGCAGGGCTCTTGCAACTCTGGAGGAGAGCTAATCCTGCAGCCCACGTTCGTCCTGGGAAACCGCAAGGCGACCCTTGGCCTCAGTGTAGTGGCGAAATGGCCGCCGGACAGGTCTTGCCTGCCGCGGTTTCCGGGAGTTCTCCACCGTCTTCGGGCTTAAATGGAGAGCGAGGAGAGCTGTCGGCTCTCACAGAACTCTGGCCTCCGCACTGTTTGCCATGCAACTGCACGCAAGACCACACGTCTCCTCCCGACCTGCTGAGAAACAGGCATCCGTGTAGGCCCTTGTTAACATTTCCTGGCGTGCAGAGTCCAAGGCGACACGCTGTCCTCTGCCTTGGAATCCTACGTTGCCACAGCTTGCCAAATGCTACCGAAGGCAGTCCTAACCAGTCTCGTGTGCTGCGCAGCTTTGATTCGGTTACGAAAAGCCACCTGCATTGAGGTGAACACTCTGCTCAGCGTTCTTTCCGGGAGCTCACAATTGCCCCCTCTCTAGGTTAAGCAGGATGTCGAGGTGAGGTCCAAACTGAGCAAAGAGCACAATTGCTCACTTTGCAGTGGTAGTCGTCGTAAGAGGCATTGCCTACTAGGCCTTGCTAAGGTCTTCGTTCTGTTAGGGAAGTCGCCACACTTAGACGCCTGTAAAGGAAACTTTATTCAGCGAAGTTCCCAGTGTCTTGCGACGGTCTCCCTTCGCAGGGCCAATACAGCAGGGACTTAGGTTTGCTGCTAACTAGGCTAGGTGACCCTGCATACAGAAGCAGGCGTTTCCCTTTGGAAGCTTGGATCCCGGTTTCTCAGGGGCTGCTTGCAAGACCCTGCTATTGCCCAGCATCTCTCCTCTGCCCCTACGCCCGGGTAGGAAGCGAGTATTTTAGCCTGAGAAGCAGGGCTCTTGCAACTCTGGTGGAGAGCTAATCCTGCAGCCCACGTTGGTCCTGGGAAACCGCAAGGCGACCCTTGGCCTCAGTGTAGTGGCGAAATGGCCGCCGGACAGGTCTTGCCTGCCGCGGTTTCCGTGAGTTCTCCACCGTCTTCGGGCTTAAATGGAGAGCGAGGAGAGCTGTCGGCTCTCACAGAACTCTGGCCTCCGCACTGTTTGCCATGCAGCTGAACGCAAGACCGCACGTCTCCTCCCGGCCTGCTGAGAAACAGGCCGCCGTGCAGGCCCTTCGTAACACTTCTTGGCATGTAGACTCCAAGGCGACACGCTGTCCTCTTCCTTGGAAACCTACGTTGCCCCAGCATGCCAACGCTCACGAAGGCAGTCCGAGCCCGTCTCATGTGCTGGGCCACTTGCATTCAGTGAGGAAAAGCCACCTGCATTGAGGTGAACACTCTGCTCAGCGTTCTTTCCGGGTGCTCACACTTGCCGCCTCTCTAGGTTAAGCAGGAAGTCGTAGTGAGGAGCAAACTGAGCAAAGAGCACAATTCCTCACGTTACACTGGTAGTCGTCGTAAGAGGAATTGCCAACTACGCCTGGCTGAGGCCTTCCCTGTGTTAAGGAACCAGCCACACTTAGAGGCCTTGAAAGAACAATTTATTCAGCGAAGTTCCCATTGTTTGGCGATGGTCAACCTTTGCAGCGCCAGTACTGCAGGGACTTAGGTTTGCTGCTAACAGGGCTAGGTGACCCTGCATACAGAAGCAGGTGTTTCCCTTTGGAAGCTTGGATCCCGGTTTCTCAGGGGCTGCTTGCAAGACCCTGCTATTGCCCAGCATCTCTCCTCTGCCCCTACGCCCGGGTAGGAAGCGAGTATTTCAGCCTGAGAAGCAGGGCTCTTGCAACTCTGGAGGAGAGCTAATCCTGCAGCCCACGTTCGTCCTGGGAAACCGCAAGGCGACCCTTGGCCTCAGTGTAGTGGCGAAATGGCCGCCGGACAGGTCTTGCCTGCCGCGGTTTCCGTGAGTTCTCC
The DNA here is from genome assembly GCF_039906515.1 of Pseudorca crassidens. Taxonomy (NCBI): domain Eukaryota; kingdom Metazoa; phylum Chordata; class Mammalia; order Artiodactyla; family Delphinidae; genus Pseudorca; species Pseudorca crassidens. Next base: position 130,644,131 of record NC_090301.1, on the reverse strand, counting down.
ACCGTCTTCGGGCTTAAATGGAGAGCGAGGAGAGCTGTCGGCTCTCACAGAACTCTGGCCTCCGCACTGTTTGCCATGCAGCTGAACGCAAGACCGCACGTCTCCTCCCGGCCTGCTGAGAAACAGGCCGCCGTGCAGGCCCTTCGTAACACTTCTTGGCATGTAGACTCCAAGGCGACACGCTGTCCTCTTCCTTGGAAACCTACGTTGCCCCAGCATGCCAACGCTCACGAAGGCAGTCCGAGCCCGTCTCATGTGCTGGGCCACTTGCATTCAGTGAGGAAAAGCCACCTGCATTGAGGTGAACACTCTGCTCAGCGTTCTTTCCGGGTGCTCACACTTGCCGCCTCTCTAGGTTAAGCAGGAAGTCATAGTGAGGACCAACCTGAGCAAAGAGCACAATTCCTCACGTTACACTGGTAGTCGTCGTAAGAGGAATTGCCAACTACGCCTGGCTGAGGCCTTCCCTGTGTTAAGGAACCAGCCACACTTAGAGGCCTTGAAAGAACAATTTATTCAGCGAAGTTCCCATTGTTTGGCGATGGTCAACCTTTGCAGCGCCAGTACTGCAGGGACTTAGGTTTGCTGCTAACAGGGCTAGGTGACCCTGCATACAGAAGCAGGCGTTTCCCTTTGGAAGCTTGGATCCCGGTTTCTCAGGGGCTGCTTGCAAGACCCTGCTATTGCCCAGCATCTCTCCTCTGCCCCTACGCCCGGGTAGGAAGCGAGTATTTTAGCCTGAGAAGCAGGGCTCTTGCAACTCTGGAGGAGAGCTAATCCTGCAGCCCACGTTCGTCCTGGGAAACCGCAAGGCGACCCTTGGCCTCAGTGTAGTGGCGAAATGGCCGCCGGACAGGTCTTGCCTGCCGCGGTTTCCGGGAGTTCTCCACCGTCTTCGGGCTTAAATGGAGAGCGAGGAGAGCTGTCGGCTCTCACAGAACTCTGGCCTCCGCACTGTTTGCCATGCAACTGCACGCAAGACCACACGTCTCCTCCCGACCTGCTGAGAAACAGGCATCCGTGTAGGCCCTTGTTAACATTTCCTGGCGTGCAGAGTCCAAGGCGACACGCTGTCCTCTGCCTTGGAATCCTACGTTGCCACAGCTTGCCAAATGCTACCGAAGGCAGTCCTAACCAGTCTCGTGTGCTGCGCAGCTTTGATTCGGTTACGAAAAGCCACCTGCATTGAGGTGAACACTCTGCTCAGCGTTCTTTCCGGGAGCTCACAATTGCCCCCTCTCTAGGTTAAGCAGGATGTCGAGGTGAGGTCCAAACTGAGCAAAGAGCACAATTGCTCACTTTGCAGTGGTAGTCGTCGTAAGAGGCATTGCCTACTAGGCCTTGCTAAGGTCTTCGTTCTGTTAGGGAAGTCGCCACACTTAGACGCCTGTAAAGGAAACTTTATTCAGCGAAGTTCCCAGTGTCTTGCGACGGTCTCCCTTCGCAGGGCCAATACAGCAGGGACTTAGGTTTGCTGCTAACTAGGCTAGGTGACCCTGCATACAGAAGCAGGCGTTTCCCTTTGGAAGCTTGGATCCCGGTTTCTCAGGGGCTGCTTGCAAGACCCTGCTATTGCCCAGCATCTCTCCTCTGCCCCTACGCCCGGGTAGGAAGCGAGTATTTTAGCCTGAGAAGCAGGGCTCTTGCAACTCTGGTGGAGAGCTAATCCTGCAGCCCACGTTGGTCCTGGGAAACTGCAAGGCGACCCTTGGCCTCAGTGTAGTGGCGAAATGGCCGCCGGACAGGTCTTGCCTGCCGCGGTTTCTGTGAGTTCTCCACCGTCTTCGGGCTTAAATGGAGAGCGAGGAGAGCTGTCGGCTCTCACAGAACTCTGGCCTCCGCACTGTTTGCCATGCAGCTGAACGCAAGACCGCACGTCTCCTCCCGGCCTGCTGAGAAACAGGCCGCCGTGCAGGCCCTTCGTAACACTTCTTGGCATGTAGACTCCAAGGCGACACGCTGTCCTCTTCCTTGGAAACCTACGTTGCCCCAGCATGCCAACGCTCACGAAGGCAGTCCGAGCCCGTCTCATGTGCTGGGCCACTTGCATTCAGTGAGGAAAAGCCACCTGCATTGAGGTGAACACTCTGCTCAGCGTTCTTTCCGGGTGCTCACACTTGCCGCCTCTCTAGGTTAAGCAGGAAGTCGTAGTGAGGACCAACCTGAGCAAAGAGCACAATTCCTCACGTTACACTGGTAGTCGTCGTAAGAGGAATTGCCAACTACGCCTGGCTGAGGCCTTCCCTGTGTTAAGGAACCAGCCACACTTAGAGGCCTTGAAAGAACAATTTATTCAGCGAAGTTCCCATTGTTTGGCGATGGTCAACCTTTGCAGCGCCAGTACTGCAGGGACTTAGGTTTGCTGCTAACAGGGCTAGGTGACCCTGCATACAGAAGCAGGTGTTTCCCTTTGGAAGCTTGGATCCCGGTTTCTCAGGGGCTGCTTGCAAGACCCTGCTATTGCCCAGCATCTGTCCTCTGCCTCTACGCCCGGGTAGGAAGCGAGTATTTTAGCCTGAGAAGCAGGGCTCTTGCAACTCTGGAGGAGAGCTAATCCTGCAGCCCACGTTCGTCCTGGGAAACCGCAAGGCGACCCTTGGCCTCAGTGTAGTGGCGAAATGGCCGCCGGACAGGTCTTGCCTGCCGCGGTTTCCGTGAGTTCTCCACCGTCTTCGGGCTTAAATGGAGAGCGAGGAGAGCTGTCGGCTCTCACAGAACTCTGGCCTCCGCACTGTTTGCCATGCAGCTGAACGCAAGACCGCACGTCTCCTCCCGGCCTGCTGAGAAACAGGCCGCCGTGCAGGCCCTTCGTAACACTTCTTGGCATGTAGACTCCAAGGCGACACGCTGTCCTCTTCCTTGGAAACCTACGTTGCCCCAGCATGCCAACGCTCACGAAGGCAGTCCGAGCCCGTCTCATGTGCTGGGCCACTTGCATTCAGTGAGGAAAAGCCACCTGCATTGAGGTGAACACTCGGCTCAGCGTTCTTTCCGGGTGCTCACACTTGCCGCCTCTCTAGGTTAAGCAGGAAGTCGTAGTGAGGACCAACCTGAGCAAAGAGCACAATTCCTCACGTTACACTGGTAGTCGTCGTAAGAGGAATTGCCAACTACGCCTGGCTGAGGCCTTCCCTGTGTTAAGGAACCAGCCACACTTAGAGGCCTTGAAAGAACAATTTATTCAGCGAAGTTCCCATTGTTTGGCGATGGTCAACCTTTGCAGCGCCAGTACTGCAGGGACTTAGGTTTGCTGCTAACAGGGCTAGGTGACCCTGCATACAGAAGCAGGTGTTTCCCTTTGGAAGCTTGGATCCCGGTTTCTCAGGGGCTGCTTGCAAGACCCTGCTATTGCCCAGCATCTGTCCTCTGCCCCTACGCCCGGGTAGGAAGCGAGTATTTTAGCCTGAGAAGCAGGGCTCTTGCAACTCTGGAGGAGAGCTAATCCTGCAGCCCACGTTCGTCCTGGGAAACCGCAAGGCGACCCTTGGCCTCAGTGAAGTGGCGAAATGGCCGCCGGACAGGTCTTGCCTGCCGCGGTTTCCGTGAGTTCTCCACCGTCTTCGGGCTTAAATGGAGAGCGAGGAGAGCTGTCGGCTCTCACAGAACTCTGGCCTCCGCACTGTTTGCCATGCAGCTGAACGCAAGACCGCACGTCTCCTCCCGGCCTGCTGAGAAACAGGCCGCCGTGCAGGCCCTTCGTAACACTTCTTGGCATGTAGACTCCAAGGCGACACGCTGTCCTCTTCCTTGGAAACCTACGTTGCCCCAGCATGCCAACGCTCACGAAGGCAGTCCGAGCCCGTCTCATGTGCTGGGCCACTTGCATTCAGTGAGGAAAAGCCACCTGCATTGAGGTGAACACTCTGCTCAGCGTTCTTTCCGGGAGCTCACACTTGCCGCCTCTCTAGGTTAAGCAGGAAGTCGTAGTGAGGACCAACCTGAGCAAAGAGCACAATTCCTCACGTTACACTGGTAGTCGTCGTAAGAGGAATTGCCAACTACGCCTGGCTGAGGCCTTCCCTGTGTTAAGGAACCAGCCACACTTAGAGGCCTTGAAAGAACAATTTATTCAGCGAAGTTCCCATTGTTTGGCGATGGTCAACCTTTGCAGCGCCAGTACTGCAGGGACTTAGGTTTGCTGCTAACAGGGCTAGGTGACCCTGCATACAGAAGCAGGCGTTTCCCTTTGGAAGCTTGGATCCCGGTTTCTCAGGGGCTGCTTGCAAGACCCTGCTATTGCCCAGCATCTCTCCTCTGCCCCTACGCCCGGGTAGGAAGCGAGTATTTTAGCCTGAGAAGCAGGGCTCTTGCAACTCTGGAGGAGAGCTAATCCTGCAGCCCACGTTCGTCCTGGAAACCGCAAGGCGACCCTTGGCCTCAGTGTAGTGGCGAAATGGCCGCCGGACAGGTCTTGCCTGCCGCGGTTTCCGTGAGTTCTCCACCGTCTTCGGGCTTAAATGGAGAGCGAGGAGAGCTGTCGGCTCTCACAGAACTCTGGCCTCCGCACTGTTTGCCATGCAACTGCACGCAAGACCACACGTCTCCTCCCGACCTGCTGAGAAACAGGCATCCGTGTAGGCCCTTGTTAACATTTCCTGGCGTGCAGAGTCCAAGGCGACACGCTGTCCTCTGCCTTGGAAACCTACGTTGCCACAGCTTGCCAAACGCTACCGAAGGCAGTCCTAACCAGTCTCGTGTGCTGTGCAGCTTTGATTCGGTTACGAAAAGCCACCTGCATTGAGGTGAACACTCTGCTCAGCGTTCTTTCCGGGAGCTCACAATTGCCCCCTCTCTAGGTTAAGCAGGATGTCGAGGTGAGGTCCAAACTGAGCAAAGAGCACAATTGCTCACTTTGCAGTGGTAGTCGTCGTAAGAGGCATTGCCTACTAGGCCTTGCTAAGGTCTTCGTTCTGTTAGGGAAGTCGCCACACTTAGACGCCTGTAAAGGAAACTTTATTCAGCGAAGTTCCCAGTGTCTTGCGACGGTCTCCCTTCGCAGGGCCAATACAGCAGGGACTTAGGTTTGCTGCTAACTAGGCTAGGTGACCCTGCATACAGAAGCAGGCGTTTCCCTTTGGAAGCTTGGATCCCGGTTTCTCAGGGGCTGCTTGCAAGACCCTGCTATTGCCCAGCATCTCTCCTCTGCCCCTACGCCCGGGTAGGAAGCGAGTATTTTAGCCTGAGAAGCAGGGCTCTTGCAACTATGGAGGAGAGCTAATCCTGCAGCCCACGTTCGTCCTGGGAAACCGCAAGGCGACCCTTGGCCTCAGTGTAGTGGCGAAATGGCCGCCGGGAAGGTCTTGCCTGCCGCGGTTTCCGTGAGTTCTCCACCGTCTTCAGGCTTAAATGGAGAGCGAGGAGAGCTGTCGGCTCTCACAGAACTCTGGTCTCCGCACAGTTTGCCATGCAGCTGAACGCAAGACCACACGTCTCTTCCCGGCCTGCTGAGAAACAGGCCGCCGTGCAGGCCCTTCGTAACACTTCTTGGCATGTAGACTCCAAGGCGACACGCTGTCCTCTTCCTTGGAAACCTACGTTGCCCCAGCATGCCAACGCTCACGAAGGCAGTCCGAGCCCGTCTCATGTGCTGGGCCACTTGCATTCAGTGAGGAAAAGCCACCTGCATTGAGGTGAACACTCTGCTCAGCGTTCTTTCCGGGAGCTCACACTTGCTGCCTCTCTAGGTTAAGCAGGAAGTCGTAGTGAGGACCAACCTGAGCAAAGAGCACAATTCCTCACGTTACACTGGTAGTCGTCGTAAGAGGAATTGCCAACTACGCCTGGCTGAGGCCTTCCCTGTGTTAAGGAACCAGCCACACTTAGAGGCCTTGAAAGAACAATTTATTCAGCGAAGTTCCCATTGTTTGGCGATGGTAAACCTTTGCAGCGCCAGTACTGCAGGGACTTAGGTTTGCTGCTAACAGGGCTAGGTGACCCTGCATACATACAGAAGCAGGCGTTTCCCTTTGGAAGCTTGGATCCCGGTTTCTCAGGGGCTGCTTGCAAGACCCTGCTATTGCCCAGCATCTCTCCTCTATCCCTACGCCCGGGTAGGAAGCGAGTATTTTAGCCTGAGAAGCAGGGCTCTTGCAACTCTGGAGGAGAGCTAATCCTGCAGCCCACGTTCGTCCTGGGAAACCGCAAGGCGACCCTTGGCCTCAGTGTAGTGGCGAAATGGCCGCCGGACAGGTCTTGCCTGCCGCGGTTTCCGTGAGTTCTCCACCGTCTTCGGGCTTAAATGGAGAGCGAGGAGAGCTGTCGGCTCTCACAGAACTTTGGCCTCCGCACTGTTTGCCATGCAACTGCACGCAAGACCACACGTCTCCTCCCGACCTGCTGAGAAACAGGCATCCGTGTAGGCCCTTGTTAACATTTCCTGGCGTGCAGAGTCCAAGGCGACACGCTGTCCTCTTCCTTGGAAACCTACGTTGCCCCAGCATGCCAACGCTCACGAAGGCAGTCCGAGCCCGTCTCATGTGCTGGGCCACTTGCATTCAGTGAGGAAAAGCCACCTGCATTGAGGTGAACACTCTGCTCAGCGTTCTTTCCGGGAGCTCACACTTGCCGCCTCTCTAAGTTAAGCAGGAAGTCGTAGTGAGGACCAACCTGAGCAAAGAGCACAATTCCTCACGTTACACTGGTAGTCGTCGTAAGAGGAATTGCCAACTACGCCTGGCTGAGGCCTTCCCTGTGTTAAGGAACCAGCCACACTTAGAGGCCTTGAAAGAACAATTTATTCAGCGAAGTTCCCGTTGTTTGGCGATGGTCAACCTTTGCAGCGCCAGTACTGCAGGGACTTAGGTTTGCTGCTAACAGGGCTAGGTGACCCTGCATACAGAAGCAGGCGTTTCCCTTTGGAAGCTTGGATCCCGGTTTCTCAGGGGCTGCTTGCAAGACCCTGCTATTGCCCAGCATCTCTCCTCTGACCCTACGCCCGGGTAGGAAGCGAGTATTTTACCCTGAGAAGCAGGGCTCTTGCAACTCTGGAGGAGAGCTAATCCTGCAGCCCACGTTCGTCCTGGGAAACCGCAAGGAGACCCTTGGCCTCAGTGTAGTGGTGAAATGGCCGCCGGACAGGTCTTGCCTGCCGCGGTTTCCGTGAGTTCTCCACCGTCTTCGGGCTTAAATGGAGAGCGAGGAGAGCTGTCGGCTCTCACAGAACTCTGGCCTCCGCACTGTTTGCCATGCAACTGCACGCAAGACCACACGTCTCCTCCCGACCTGCTGAGAAACAGGCATCCGTGTAGGCCCTTGTTAACATTTCCTGGCGTGCAGAGTCCAAGGCGACACGCTGTCCTCTGCCTTGGAAACCTACGTTGCCACAGCTTGCCAAACGCTACCGAAGGCAGTCCTAACCAGTCTCGTGTGCTGCGCAGCTTTGATTCGGTTACGAAAAGCCACCTGCATTGAGGTGAACACTCTGCTCAGCGTTCTTTCCGGGAGCTCACAATTTCCCCCTCTCTAGGTTAAGCAGGATGTCGAGGTGAGGTCCAAACTGAGCAAAGAGCACAATTGCTCACTTTGCAGTGGTAGTCGTCGTAAGAGGCATTGCCTACTAGGCCTTGCTAAGGTCTTCGTTCTGTTAGGGAAGTCGCCACACTTAGACGCCTGTAAAGGAAACTTTATTCAGCGAAGTTCCCAGTGTCTTGCGACGGTCTCCCTTTGCAGGGCCAATACCGCAGGGACTTAGGTTTGCTGCTAACTAGGCTAGGTGACCCTGCATACAGAAGCAGGCGTTTCCCTTTGGAAGCTTGGATCCCGGTTTCTCAGGGGCTGCTTGCAAGACCCTGCTATTGCCCAGCATCTCTCCTCTGCCCCTACGCCCGGGTAGGAAGCGAGTATTTTAGCCTGAGAAGCAGGGCTCTTGCAACTCTGGCGGAGAGCTAATCCTGCAGCCCACGTTCGTCCTGGGAAACCGCAAGGCGACCCTTGGCCTCAGTGTAGTGGCGAAATGGCCGCCGGACAGGTCTTGCCTGCCGCGGTTTCCGTGAGTTCTCCACCGTCTTCGGGCTTAAATGGAGAGCGAGGAGAGCTGTCGGCTCTCACAGAACTCTGGCCTCCGCACTGTTTGCCATGCAGCCGAACGCAAGACCACACGTCTCCTCCCGGCCTGCTGAGAAACAGGCCGCCGTGCAGGCCCTTCGTAACACTTCTTGGCATGTAGACTCCAAGGCGACACGCTGTCCTCTTCCTTGGAAACCTACGTTGCCCCAGCATGCCAACGCTCACGAAGGCAGTCCGAGTCCGTCTCATGTGCTGGGCCACTTGCATTCAGTGAGGAGAAGCCACCTGCATTGAGGTGAACACTCTGCTCAGCGTTCTTTCCGGGAGCTCACACTTGCCGCCTCTCTAGGTTAAGCAGGAAGTCGTAGTGAGGACCAACCTGAGCAAAGAGCACAATTCCTCACGTTACACTGGTAGTCGTCGTAAGAGGAATTGCCAACTACGCCTGGCTGAGGCCTTCCCTGTGTTAAGGAACCAGCCACACTTAGAGGCCTTGAAAGAACAATTTATTCAGCGAAGTTCCCATTGTTTGGTGATGGTCAACCTTTGCAGCGCCAGTACTGCAGGGACTTAGGTTTGCTGCTAACAGGGCTAGGTGACCCTGCATACAGAAGCAGGCGTTTCCCTTTGGAAGCTTGGATCCCGGTTTCTCAGGGGCTGCTTGCAAGACCCTGCTATTGCCCAGCATCTCTCCTCTGCCCCTACGCCCGGGTAGGAAGCGAGTATTTTAGCCTGAGAAGCAGGGCTCTTGCAACTCTGGAGGAGAGCTAATCCTGCAGCCCACGTTCGTCCTGGGAAACCACAAGGCGACCCTTGGCCTCAGTGTAGTGGCGAAATGGCCGCCGGACAGGTCTTGCCTGCCGCGGTTTCCGTGAGTTCTCCACCGTCTTCGGGCTTAAATGGAGAGCGAGGAGAGCTGTCGGCTCTCACAAAACTCTGGCCTCCGCACTGTTTGCCATGCAACTGCACGCAAGACCACACGTCTCCTCCCGACCTGCTGAGAAACAGGCATCCGTGTAGGCCCTTGTTAACACTTCCTGGCGTGCAGAGTCCAAGGCGACACGCTGTCCTCTGCCTTGGAAACCTACGTTGCCACAGCTTGCCAAACGCTACCGAAGGCAGTCCTAACCAGTCTCGTGTGCTGCGCAGCTTTGATTCGGTTACGAAAAGCCACCTGCATTGAGGTGAACACTCTGCTCAGCGTTCTTTCCGGGAGCTCACAATTGCCCCCTCTCTAGGTTAAGCAGGATGTCGAGGTGAGGTCCAAACTGAGCAAAGAGCACAATTGCTCACTTTGCAGTGGTAGTCGTCGTAAGAGGCATTGCCTACTAGGCCTTGCTAAGGTCTTCGTTCTGTTAGGGAAGTCGCCACACTTAGACGCCTGTAAAGGAAACTTTATTCAGCGAAGTTCCCAGTGTCTTGCGACGGTCTCCCTTCGCAGGGCCAATACAGCAGGGACTTAGGTTTGCTGCTAACTAGGCTAGGTGACCCTGCATACAGAAGCAGCCTTTTCCCTTTGGAAGCTTGGATCCCGGTTTCTCAGGGGCTGCTTGCAAGACCCTGCTATTGCCCAGCATCTCTCCTCTGCCCCTACGCCCGGGTAGGAAGCGAGTATTTTAGCCTGAGAAGCAGGGCTCTTGCAACTCTGGCGGAGAGCTAATCCTGCAGCCCACGTTCGTCCTGGGAAACCGCAAGGCGACCCTTGGCCTCAGTGTAGTGGCGAAATGGCCGCCGGACAGGTCTTGCCTGCCGCGGTTTCCGTGAGTTCTCCACCGTCTTCGGGCTTAAATGGAGAGCGAGGAGAGCTGTCGGCTCTCACAGAACTCTGGCCTCCGCACTGTTTGCCATGCAGCCGGAAGCAAGACAGCACGTCTCCTCCCGGCCGGCTGAGAAACAGGCCGCCGTGCAGGCCCTTCGTAACACTTCTTGGCATGTAGACTCCAAGGCGACACGCTGTCCTCTTCCTTGGAAACCTACATTGCCCCAGCATGCCAACGCTCACGAAGGCAGTCCGAGCCCGTCTCATGTGCTGGGCCACTTGCATTCAGTGAGGAAAAGCCACCTGCATTGAGGTGAACACTCTGCTCAGCGTTCTTTCCGGGAGCTCACACTTGCCGCCTCTCTAGGTTAAGCAGGAAGTCGTAGTGAGGACCAACCTGAGCAAAGAGCACAATTCCTCACGTTACACTGGTAGTCGTCGTAAGAGGAATTGCCAACTACGCCTGGCTGAGGCCTTCCCTGTGTTAAGGAACCAGCCACACTTAGAGGCCTTGAAAGAACAATTTATTCAGCGAAGTTCCCATTGTTTGGCGATGGTCAACCTTTGCAGTGCCAGTACTGCAGGGACTTAGGTTTGCTGCTAACAGGGCTAGGTGACCCTGCATACAGAAGCAGGCGTTTCCCTTTGGAAGCTTGGATCCCGGTTTCTCAGGGGCTGCTTGCAAGACCCTGCTATTGCCCAGCATCTCTCCTCTGCCCCTACGCCCGGGTAGGAAGCGAGTATTTTAGCCTGAGAAGCAGGGCTCTTGCAACTCTGGAGGAGAGCTAATCCTGCAGCCCACGTTCGTCCTGGGAAACCGCAAGGCGACCCTTGGCCTCAGTGTAGTGGCGAAATGGCCGCCGGACAGGTCTTGCCTGCCGCGGTTTCCGTGAGTTCTCCACCGTCTTCGGGCTTAAATGGAGAGCGAGGAGAGCTGTCGGCTCTCACAGAACTCTGGCCTCCGCACTGTTTGCCATGCAACTGCACGCAAGACCACACGTCTCCTCCCGACCTGCTGAGAAACAGGCATCCGTGTAGGCCCTTGTTAACATTTCCTGGCGTGCAGAGTCCAAGGCGACACGCTGTCCTCTGCCTTGGAAACCTACGTTGCCACAGCTTGCCAAACGCTACCGAAGGCAGTCCTAACCAGTCTCGTGTGCTGCGCAGCTTTGATTCGGTTACGAAAAGCCACCTGCATTGAGGTGAACACTCTGCTCAGCGTTCTTTCCGGGAGCTCACAATTGCCCCCTCTCTAGGTTAAGCAGGATGTCGAGGTGAGGTCCAAACTGAGCAAAGAGCACAATTGCTCACTTTGCAGTGGTAGTCGTCGTAAGAGGCATTGCCTACTAGGCCTTGCTAAGGTCTTCGTTCTGTTAGGGAAGTCGCCACACTTAGACGCCTGTAAAGGAAACTTTATTCAGTGAAGTTCCCAGTGTCTTGCGACGGTCTCCCTTCGCAGGGCCAATACAGCAGGGACTTAGGTTTGCTGCTAACTAGGCTAGGTGACCCTGCATACAGAAGCAGGCTTTTCCCTTTGGAAGCTTGGATCCCGGATTCTCAGGGGCTGCTTGCAAGACCCTGCTATTGCCCAGCATCTCTCCTCTGCCCCTACGCCCGGGTAGGAAGCGAGTATTTTAGCCTGAAAAGCAGGGCTCTTGCAACTCTGGCGGAGAGCTAATCCTGCAGCCCACGTTCGTCCTGGGAAACCGCAAGGCGACCCTTGGCCTCAGTGTAGTGGCGAAATGGCCGCCGGACAGGTCTTGCCTGCCGCGGTTTCCGTGAGTTCTCCACCGTCTTCGGGCTTAAATGGAGAGCGAGGAGAGCTGTCGGCTCTCACAGAACTCTGGCCTCCGCACTGTTTGCCATGCAGCCGAACGCAAGACCACACGTCTCCTCCCGGCCTGCTGAGAAACAGGCCGCCGTGCAGGCCCTTCGTAACACTTCTTGGCATGTAGACTCCAAGGCGACACGCTGTCCTCTTCCTTGGAATCCTACGTTGCCCCAGCATGCCAACGCTCACGAAGGCAGTCCGAGCCCGTCTCATGTGCTGGGCCACTTGCATTCAGTGAGGAAAAGCCACCTGCATTGAGGTGAACACTCTGCTCAGCGTTCTTTCCGGGAGCTCACACTTGCCGCCTCTCTAGGTTAAGCAGGAAGTCGTAGTGAGGACCAACCTGAGCAAAGAGCACAATTCCTCACGTTACACTGGTAGTCGTCGTAAGAGGAATTGCCAACTACGCCTGGCTGAGGCCTTCCCTGTGTTAAGGAACCAGCCACACTTAGAGGCCTTGAAAGAACAATTTATTCAGCGAAGTTCCCATTGTTTGGCGATGGTCAACCTTTGCAGCGCCAGTACTGCAGGGACTTAGGTTTGCTGCTAACAGGGCTAGGTGACCCTGCATACAGAAGCAGGCGTTTCCCTTTGGAAGCTTGGATCCCGGTTTCTCAGGGGCTGCTTGCAAGACCCTGCTATTGCCCAGCATCTCTCCTCTGCCCCTACGCCCGGGTAGGAAGCGAGTATTTTAGCCTGAGAAGCAGGGCTCTTGCAACTCTGGCGGAGAGCTAATCCTGCAGCCCACGTTCGTCCTGGGAAACCACAAGGGGACCCTTGGCCTCAGTGTAGTGGCGAAATGGCCGCCGGACAGGTCTTGCCTGCCGCGGTTTCCGTGAGTTCTCCACCGTCTTCGGGCTTAAATGGAGAGCGAGGAGAGCTGTCGGCTCTCACAGAACTCTGGCCTCCGCACTGTTTGCCATGCAGCCGAACACAAGACCACACGTCTCCTCCCGGCCTGCTGAGAAACAGGCCGCCGTGCAGGCCCTTCGTAACACTTCTTGGCATGTAGACTCCAAGGCGACACGCTGTCCTCTTCCTTGGAAACCTACGTTTCCCCAGCATGCCAACGCTCACGAAGGCAGTCCGAGCCCGTCTCATGTGCTGGGCCACTTGCATTCAGTGAGGAAAAGCCACCTGCATTGAGGTGAACACTCTGCTCAGCGTTCTTTCCGGGAGCTCACACTTGCCGCCTCTCTAGGTTAAGCAGGAAGTCGTAGTGAGGACCAACCTGAGCAAAGAGCACAATTCCTCACGTTACACTGGTAGTCGTCGTAAGAGGAATTGCCAACTACGCCTGGCTGAGGCCTTCCCTGTGTTAAGGAACCAGCCACACTTAGAGGCCTTGAAAGAACAATTTATTCAGCGAAGTTCCCATTGTTTGGCGATGGTCAACCTTTGCAGCGCCAGTACTGCAGGGACTTAGGTTTGCTGCTAACAGGGCTAGGTGACCCTGCATACAGAAGCAGGCGTTTCCCTTTGGAAGCTTGGATCCCGGTTTCTCAGGGGCTGCTTGCAAGACCCTGCTATTGCCCAGCATCTCTCCTCTGCCCCTACGCCCGGGTAGGAAGTGAGTATTTTAGCCTGAGAAGCAGGGCTCTTGCAACTCTGGAGGAGAGCTAATCCTGCAGCCCACGTTCGTCCTGGGAAACCGCAAGGAGACAGTTGGCCTCAGTGTAGTGGCGAAATGGCCGCCGGACAGGTCTTGCCTGCCGCGGTTTCCGTGAGTTCTCCACCGTCTTCGGGCTTAAATGGAGAGCGAGGAGAGCTGTCGGCTCTCACAGAACTCTGGCCTCCGCACTGTTTGCCATGCAACTGCACGCAAGACCACACGTCTCCTCCCGACCTGCTGAGAAACAGGCATCCGTGTAGGCCCTTGTTAACATTTCCTGGCGTGCAGAGTCCAAGGCGACACGCTGTCCTCTGCCTTGGAAACCTACGTTGCCACAGCTTGCCAAACGCTACCGAAGGCAGTCCTAACCAGTCTCGTGTGCTGCGCAGCTTTGATTCGGTTACGAAAAGCCACCTGCATTGAGGTGAACACTCTGCTCAGCGTTCTTTCCGGGAGCTCACAATTGCCCCCTCTCTAGGTTAAGCAGGATGTCGAGGTGAGGTCCAAACTGAGCAAAGAGCACAATTGCTCACTTTGCAGTGGTAGTCGTCGTAAGAGGCATTGCCTACTAGGCCTTGCTAAGGTCTTCGTTCTGTTAGGGAAGTCGCCACACTTAGACGCCTGTAAAGGAAACTTTATTCAGCGAAGTTCCCAGTGTCTTGCGACGGTCTCCCTTCGCAGGGCCAATACAGCAGGGACTTAGGTTTGCTGCTAACTAGGCTAGGTGACCCTGCATACAGAAGCAGGCCTTTCCCTTTGGAAGCTTGGATCCCGGTTTCTCAGGGGCTGCTTGCAAGACCCTGCTATTGCCCAGCATCTCTCCTCTGCCCCTACGCCCGGGTAGGAAGCGAGTATTTTAGCCTGAGAAGCAGGGCTCTTGCAACTCTGGCGGAGAGCTAATCCTGCAGCCCACGTTCGTCCTGGGAAACCGCAAGGCGACCCTTGGCCTCAGTGTAGTGGCGAAATGGCCGCCAGACAGGTCTTGCCTGCCGCGGTTTCCGTGAGTTCTCCACCGTCTTCAGGCTTAAATGGAGAGCGAGGAGAGCAGTCAGCTCTCACAGAACTCTGGCCTCCGCACTGTTTGCCATGCAGCCGGAAGCAAGACCGCACGTCTCCTCCCGGCCTGCTGAGAAACAGGCCGCCGTGCAGGCCCTTCGTAACACTTCTTGGCATGTAGACTCCAAGGCGACACGCTGTCCTCTTCCTTGGAAACCTACGTTGCCCCAGCATGCCAACGCTCACGAAGGCAGTCCGAGCCCGTCTCATGTGCTGGGCCACTTGCATTCAGTGAGGAAAAGCCACCTGCATTGAGGTGAACACTCTGCTCAGCGTTCTTTCCGGGAGCTCACACTTGCCGCCTCTCTAGGTTAAGCAGGAAGTCGTAGTGAGGACCAACCTGAGCAAAGAGCACAATTCCTCACGTTACACTGGTAGTCGTCGTAAGAGGAATTGCCAACTACGCCTGGCTGAGGCCTTCCCTGTGTTAAGGAACCAGCCACACTTAGAGGCCTTGAAAGAACAATTTATTCAGCGAAGTTCCCATTGTTTGGCGATGGTCAACCTTTGCAGCGCCAGTACTGCAGGGACTTAGGTTTGCTGCTAACAGGGCTAGGTGACCCTGCATACATACAGAAGCAGGCGTTTCCCTTTGGAAGCTTGGATCCCGGTTTCTCAGGGGCTGCTTGCAAGACCCTGCTATTGCCCAGCATCTCTCCTCTGCCCCTACGCCCGGGTAGGAAGCGAGTATTTTAGCCTGAGAAGCAGGGCTCTTGCAACTCTGGAGGAGAGCTAATCCTGCAGCCCACGTTCGTCCTGGGAAACCGCAAGGCGACCCTTGGCCTCAGTGTAGTGGCGAAATGGCCGCCGGACAGGTCTTGCCTGCCGCGGTTTCCGTGAGTTCTCCACCGTCTTCGGGCTTAAATGGAGAGCGAGGAGAGCTGTCGGCTCTCACAGAACTCTGGCCTCCGCACTGTTTGCCATGCAACTGCACGCAAGACCACACGTCTCCTCCCGACCTGCTGAGAAACAGGCATCCGTGTAGGCCCTTGTTAACATTTCCTGGCGTGCAGAGTCCAAGGCGACACGCTGTCCTCTGCCTTGGAAACCTACGTTGCCACAGCTTGCCAAACGCTACCGAAGGCAGTCCTAACCAGTCTCGTGTGCTGCGCAGCTTTGATTCGGTTACGAAAAGCCACCTGCATTGAGGTGAACACTCTGCTCAGCGTTCTTTCCGGGAGCTCACAATTGCCCCCTCTCTAGGTTAAGCAGGATGTCGAGGTGAGGTCCAAACTGAGCAAAGAGCACAATTGCTCACTTTGCAGTGGTAGTCGTCGTAAGAGGCATTGCCTACTAGGCCTTGCTAAGGTCTTCGTTCTGTTAGGGAAGTCGCCACACTTAGACGCCTGTAAAGGAAACTTTATTCAGCGAAGTTCCCAGTGTCTTGCGACGGTCTCCCTTCACAGGGCCAATACAGCAGGGACTTAGGTTTGCTGCTAACTAGGCTAGGTGACCCTGCATACAGAAGCAGGCGTTTCCCTTTGGAAGCTTGGATCTCGGTTTCTCAGGGGCTGCTTGCAAGACCCTGCTATTGCCCAGCATCTCTCCTCTGCCCCTACGCCCGGGTAGGAAGCGAGTATTTTAGCCTGAGAAGCAGGGCTCTTGCAACGCTGGCGGAGAGCTAATCCTGCAGCCCACGTTCGTCCTGGGAAACCGCAAGGCGACCCTTGGCCTCAGTGTAGTGGCGAAATGGCCGCCGGACAGGTCTTGCCTGCCGCGGTTTCCGTGAGTTCTCCACCGTCTTCGGGCTTAAATGGAGAGCGAGGAGAGCTGTCGGCTCTCACAGAACTCTGGCCTCCGCACTGTTTGCCATGCAGCCGAACGCAAGACCGCACGTCTCCTCCCGGCCTGCTGAGAAACAGGCCACCGTGCAGGCCCTTCGTAACACTTCTTGGCATGTAGACTCCAAGGCGACACGCTGTCCTCTTCCTTGGAAACCTACGTTGCCCCAGCATGCCAACCCTCACGAAGGCAGTCTGAGCCCGTCTCATGTGCTGGGCCACTTGCATTCAGTGAGGAAAAGCCACCTGCATTGAGGTGAATACTCTGCTCAGCGTTCTTTCCGGGAGCTCACCCTTGCCGCCTCTCTAGGTTAAGCAGGAAGTCGTAGTGAGGACCAACCTGAGCAAAGAGCACAATTCCTCACGTTACACTGGTAGTCGTCGTAAGAGGAATTGCCAACTACGCCTGGCTGAGGCCTTCCCTGTGTTAAGGAACCAGCCACACTTAGAGGCCTTGAAAGAACAATTTATTCAGCGAAGTTCCCATTGTTTGGCGATGGTCAACCTTTGCAGCGCCAGTACTGCAGTGACTTAGGTTTGCTGCTAACAGGGCTAGGTGACCCTGCATACAGAAGCAGGCGTTTCCCTTTGGAAGCTTGGATCCCGGTTTCTCAGGGGCTGCTTGCAAGACCCTGCTATTGCCCAGCATCTGTCCTCTGCCCCTACACCCGGGTAGGAAGCGAGTATTTTAGCCTGAGAAGCAGGGCTCTTGCAACTCTGGAGGAGAGCTAATCCTGCAGCCCACGTTCGTCCTGGGAAACCGCAAGGCGACCCTTGGCCCCAGTGTAGTGGTGAAATGGCCGCCGGACAGGTCTTGCCTGCCGCGGTTTCCGTGAGTTCTCCACCGTCTTCGGGCTTAAATGGAGAGCGAGGAGAGCTGTCAGCTCTCACAGAACTCTGGCCTCCGCACTGTTTGCCATGCAACTGCACGCAAGACCACACGTCTCCTCCCGACCTGCTGAGAAACAGGCATCCGTGTAGGCCCTTGTTAACATTTCCTGGCGTGCAGAGTCCAAGGCGACACGCTGTCCTCTGCCTTGGAAACCTACGTTGCCACAGCTTGCCAAACGCTACCGAAGGCAGTCCTAACCAGTCTCGTGTGCTGCGCAGCTTTGATTCGGTTACGAAAAGCCACCTGCATTGAGGTGAACACTCTGCTCAGTGTTCTTTCCGGGAGCTCACAATTGCCCCCTCTCTAGGTTAAGCAGGATGTCGAGGTGAGGTCCAAACTGAGCAAAGAGCACAATTGCTCACTTTGCAGTGGTAGTCGTCGTAAGAGGCATTGCCTACTAGGCCTTGCTAAGGTCTTCGTTCTGTTAGGGAAGTCGCCACACTTAGACGCCTGTAAAGGAAACTTTATTCAGCGAAGTTCCCAGTGTCTTGCGACGGTCTCCCTTCGCAGGGCCAATACAGCAGGGACTTAGGTTTGCTGCTAACTAGGCTAGGTGACCCTGCATACAGAAGCAGGCGTTTCCCTTTGGAAGCTTGGATCCCGGTTTCTCAGGGGCTGCTTGCAAGACCCTGCTATTGCCCAGCATCTCTCCTCTGCCCCTACGCCTGGGTAGGAAGCGAGTATTTTAGCCTGAGAAGCAGGGCTCTTGCAACTCTGGCGGAGAGCTAATCCTGCAGCCCACGTTCGTCCTGGGAAACCGCAAGGCGACCCTTGGCCTCAGTGTAGTGGCGAAATGGCCGCCAGACAGGTCTTGCCTGCCGCGGTTTCCGTGAGTTCTCCACCGTCTTCGGGCTTAAATGGAGAGCGAGGAGAGCTGTCGGCTCTCACAGAACTCTGGCCTCCGCACTGTTTGCCATGCAACTGCACGCAAGACCGCACGTCTCCTCCCGGCCTGCTGAGAAACAGGCCGCCGTGCAGGCCCTTCGTAACACTTCTTGGCATGTAGACTCCAAGGCGACACGCTGTCCTCTTCCTTGGAAACCTACGTTGCCCCAGCATGCCAACGCTCACGAAGGCAGTCCGAGCCCGTCTCATGTGCTGGGCCACTTGCATTCAGTGAGGAAAAGCCACCTGCATTGAGGTGAACACTCTGCTCAGCGTTCTTTCCAGGAGCTCACACTTGCCGCCTCTCTAGGTTAAGCAGGAAGTCGTAGTGAGGACCAACCTGAGCAAAGAGCACAATTCCTCACGTTACACTGGTAGTCGTCGTAAGAGGAATTGCCAACTACGCCTGGCTGAGGCCTTCCCTGTGTTAAGGAACCAGCCACACTTAGAGGCCTTGAAAGAACAATTTATTCAGCGAAGTTCCCATTGTTTGGCGATGGTCAACCTTTGCAGCGCCAGTACTGCAGGGACTTAGGTTTGCTGCTAACAGGGCTAGGTGATCCTGCATACATACAGAAGCAGGCGTTTCCCTTTGGAACCTTGGATCCCGGTTTCTCAAGGGCTGCTTGCAAGACCCTGCTATTGCCCAGCATCTCTCCTCTGCCCCTACGCCCGGGTAGGAAGCGAGTATTTTAGCCTGAGAAGCAGGGCTCTTGCAACTCTGGAGGAGAGCTAATCCTGCAGCCCACGTTCGTCCTGGGAAACCGCAAGGCGACCCTTGGCTTCAGTGAAGTGGCGAAATGGCCGCCGGACAGGTCTTGCCTGCCGCGGTTTCCCTGAGTTCTCCACCGTCTTCGGGCTTAAATGGAGAGCGAGGAGAGCTGTCGGCTCTCACAGAACTCTGGCCTCCGCACTGTTTGCCATGCAACTGCACGCAAGACCACACGTCTCCTCCCGACCTGCTGAGAAACAGGCATCCGTGTAGGCCCTTGTTAACATTTCCTGGCGTGCAGAGTCCAAGGCGACACGCTGTCCTCTGCCTTGGAAACCTACGTTGCCACAGCTTGCCAAACGCTACCGAAGGCAGTCCTAACCAGTCTCGTGTGCTGCGCAGCTTTGATTCGGTTACGAAAAGCCACCTGCATTGAGGTGAACACTCTGCTCAGCGTTCTTTCCGGGAGCTCACAATTGCCCCCTCTCTAGGTTAAGCAGGATGTCGAGGTGAGGTCCAAACTGAGCAAAGAGCACAATTGCTCACTTTGCAGTGGTAGTCGTCGTAAGAGGCATTGCCTACTAGGCCTTCCTAAGGTCTTCGTTCTGTTAGGGAAGTCGCCACACTTAGACGCCTGTAAAGGAAACTTTATTCAGCGAAGTTCCCAGTGTCTTGCGACGGTCTCCCTTCGCAGGGCCAATACAGCAGGGACTTAGGTTTGCTGCTAACTAGGCTAGGTGACCCTGCATACAGAAGCAGGCGTTTCCCTTTGGAAGCTTGGATCCCGGTTTCTCAGGGGCTGCTTGCAAGACCCTGCTATTGCCCAGCATCTCTCCTCTGCCCCTACGCCCGTGTGGGAAGCGAGTATTTTAGCCTGAGAAGCAGGGCTCTTGCAACCCTGGAGGAGAGCTAATCCTGCAGCCAACGTTCGTCCTGGGAAACCGCAAGGCGACCCTTGGCCTCAGTGTAGTGGCGAAATGGCCGCCGGACAGGTCTTGCCTGCCGCGGTTTCCGTGAGTTCTCCACCGTCTTCGGGCTTAAATGGAGAGCGAGGAGAGCTGTCGGCTCTCACAGAACTCTGGCCTCCGCACTGTTTGCCATGCAGCCGAACGCAAGACCACACGTCTCCTCCCGGCCTGCTGAGAAACAGGCCGCCGTGCAGGCCCTTCGTAACACTTCTTGGCATGTAGACTCCAAGGCGACACGCTGTCCTCTTCCTTGGAAACCTACGTTGCCCCAGCATGCCAACGCTCACGAAGGCAGTCCGAGCCCGTCTCATGTGCTGGGCCACTTGCATTCAGTGAGGAAAAGCCACCTGCATTGAGGTGAACACTCTGCTCAGCGTTCTTTCCGGGAGCTCACATTTGCCGCCTCTCTAGGTTAAGCAGGAAGTCGTAGTGAGGACCAACCTGAGCAAAGAGCACAATTCCTCACGTTACACTGGTAGTCGTCGTAAGAGGAATTGCCAACTATGCCTGGCTGAGGCCTTCCCTGTGTTAAGGAACCAGCCACACTTAGAGGCCTTGAAAGAACAATTTATTCAGCGAAGTTCCCATTGTTTGGCGATGGTCAACCTTTGCAGCGCCAGTACTGCAGGGACTTAGGTTTGCTGCTAACAGGGCTAGGTGACCCTGCATACATACAGAAGCAGGCGTTTCCCTTTGGAAGCTTGGATCCCGGTTTCTCAGGGGCTGCTTGCAAGACCCTGCTATTGCCCAGCATCTCTCCTCTGCCCCTACGCCCGGGTAGGAAGCGAGTATTTTAGCCTGAGAAGCAGGGCTCTTGCAACTCTGGAGGAGAGCTAATCCTGCAGCCCACGTTCGTCCTGGGAAACCGCAAGGCGACCCTTGGCCTCAGTGTAGTGTCGAAATGGCCGCCGGACAGGTCTTGCCTGCCGCGGTTTCCGTGAGTTCTCCACTGTCTTCGGGCTTAAATGGAGAGCGAGGAGAGCTGTCGGCTCTCACAGAAATCTGGCCTCCGCACTGTTTGCCATGCAACTGCACGCAAGACCACACGTCTCCTCCCGACCTGCTGAGAAACAGGCATCCGTGTAGGCCCTTGTTAACATTTCCTGGCGTGCAGAGTCCAAGGCGACACGCTGTCCTCTGCCTTGGAAACCTACGTTGCCACAGCTTGCCAAACGCTACCGAAGGCAGTCCTAACCAGTCTCGTGTGCTGCGCAGCTTTGATTCGGTTACGAAAAGCCACCTGCATTGAGGTGAACACTCTGCTCAGCGTTCTTTCCGGGAGCTCACAAT
Source organism: Pseudorca crassidens (assembly GCF_039906515.1). Classification (NCBI taxonomy): domain Eukaryota; kingdom Metazoa; phylum Chordata; class Mammalia; order Artiodactyla; family Delphinidae; genus Pseudorca; species Pseudorca crassidens. The sequence goes on along the minus strand of NC_090301.1, from coordinate 130,623,341 downwards.
TGCCCCCTCTCTAGGTTAAGCAGGATGTCGAGGTGAGGTCCAAACTGAGCAAAGAGCACAATTGCTCACTTTGCAGTGGTAGTCGTCGTAAGAGGCATTGCCTACTAGGCCTTGCTAAGGTCTTCGTTCTGTTAGGGAAGTCGCCACACTTAGACGCCTGTAAAGGAAACTTTATTCAGCGAAGTTCCCAGTGTCTTGCGACGGTCTCCCTTCGCAGGGCCAATACAGCAGGGACTTAGGTTTGCTGCTAACTAGGCTAGGTGACCCTGCATACAGAAGCAGGCTTTTCCCTTTGGAAGCTTGGATCCCGGTTTCTCAGGGGCTGCTTGCAAGACCCTGCTATTGCCCAGCATCTCTCCTCTGCCCCTACGCCCGGGTAGGAAGCGAGTATTTTAGCCTGAGAAGCAGGGCTCTTGCAACTCTGGAGGAGAGCTAATCCTGCAGCCCACGTTCGTCCTGGGAAACCGCAAGGCGACCCTTGGCCTCAGTGTAGTGGCGAAATGGCCGCCGGACAGGTCTTGCCTGCCGCGGTTTCCGTGAGTTCTCCACCGTCTTCGGGCTTAAATGGAGAGCGAGGAGAGCTGTCGGCTCTCACAGAACTCTGGCCTCCGCACTGTTTGCCATGCAGCCGAACGCAAGACCACACGTCTCCTCCCGGCCTGCTGAGAAACAGGCCGCCGTGCAGGCCCTTCGTAACACTTCTTGGCATGTAGACTCCAAGGCGACACGCTGTCCTCTTCCTTGGAAACCTACGTTGCCCCAGCATGCCAACGCTCACGAAGGCAGTCCGAGCCCGTCTCATGTGCTGGGCCACTTGCATTCAGTGAGGAAAAGACACCTGCATTGAGGTGAACACTCTGCTCAGCGTTCTTTCTGGGAGCTCACACTTGCCGCCTCTCTAGGTTAAGCAGGAAGTCGTAGTGAGGACCAACCTGAGCAAAGAGCACAATTCCTCACGTTACACTGGTAGTCGTCGTAAGAGGAATTGCCAACTACGCCTGGCTGAGGCCTTCCCTGTGTTAAGGAACCAGCCACACTTAGAGGCCTTGAAAGAACAATTTATTCAGCGAAGTTCCCATTGTTTGGCGATGGTCAACCTTTGCAGCGCCAGTACTGCAGGGACTTAGGTTTGCTGCTAACAGGGCTAGGTGACCCTGCATACAGAAGCAGGCGTTTCCCTTTGGAAGCTTGGATCCCGGTTTCTCAGGGGCTGCTTGCAAGACCCTGCTATTGCCCAGCATCTCTCCTCTGCCCCTACGCCCGGGTAGGAAGCGAGTATTTTAGCCTGAGAAGCAGGGCTCTTGCAACTCTGGAGGAGAGCTAATCCTGCAGCCCACGTTCGTCCTGGGAAACCGCAAGGCGACCCTTGGCCTCAGTGTAGTGGCGAAATGGCCGCCGGACAGGTCTTTCCTGCCGCGGTTTCCGTGAGTTCTCCACCGTCTTCGGGCTTAAATGGAGAGCGAGGAGAGCTGTCGGCTCTCACAGAACTCTGGCCTCCGCACTGTTTGCCATGCAACTGCACGCAAGACCACACGTCTCCTCCCGACCTGCTGAGAAACAGGCATCCGTGTAGGCCCTTGTTAACATTTCCTGGCGTGCAGAGTCCAAGGCGACACGCTGTCCTCTGCCTTGGAAACCTACGTTGCCACAGCTTGCCAAACGCTACCGAAGGCAGTCCTAACCAGTCTCGTGTGCTGCGCAGCTTTGATTCGGTTACGAAAAGCCACCTGCATTGAGGTGAACACTCTGCTCAGCGTTCTTTCCGGGAGCTCACAATTGCCCCCTCTCTAGGTTAAGCAGGATGTCGAGGTGAGGTCCAAACTGAGCAAAGAGCACAATTGCTCACTTTGCAGTGGTAGTCGTCGTAAGAGGCATTGCCTACTAGGCCTTGCTAAGGTCTTCGTTCTGTTAGGGAAGTCGCCACACTTAGACGCCTGTAAAGGAAACTTTATTCAGCGAGGTTCCCAGTGTCTTGCGACGGTCTCCCTTCGCAGGGCCAATACAGCAGGGACTTAGGTTTGCTGCTAACTAGGCTAGGTGACCCTGCATACAGAAGCAGGCTTTTCCCTTTGGAAGCTTGGATCCCGGTTTCTCAGGGGCTGCTTGCAAGACCCTGCTATTGCCCAGCATCTCTCCTCTGCCCCTACGCCCGGGTAGGAAGCGAGTATTTTAGCCTGAGAAGCAGGGCTCTTGCAACTCTGGCGGAGAGCTAATCCTGCAGCCCACGTTCGTCCTGGGAAACCGCAAGGTGACCCTTGGCCTCAGTGTAGTGGCGAAATGGCCGCCGGACAGGTCTTGCCTGCCGCGGTTTCCGTGAGTTCTCCACCGTCTTCGGGCTTAAATGGAGAGCGAGGAGAGCTGTCGGCTCTCACAGAACTCTGGCCTCCGCACTGTTTGCCATGCAGCCGAACGCAAGACCACACGTCTCCTCCCGGCCTGCTGAGAAACAGGCCGCCGTGCAGGCCCTTCGTAACACTTCTTGGCATGTAGACTCCAAGGCGACACGCTGTCCTCTTCCTTGGAAACCTACGTTGCCCCAGCATGCCAACGCTCACGAAGGCAGTCCGAGCCCGTCTCATGTGCTGGGCCACTTGCATTCAGTGAGGAAAAGCCACCTGCATTGAGGTGAACACTCTGCTCAGCGTTCTTTCCGGGAGCTCACACTTGCCGCCTCTCTAGGTTAAGCAGGAAGTCGTAGTGAGGACCAACCTGAGCAAAGAGCACAATTCCTCACGTTACACTGGTAGTCGTCGTAAGAGGAATTGCCAACTACGCCTGGCTGAGGCCTTCCCTGTGTTAAGGAACCAGCCACACTTAGAGGCCTTGAAAGAACAATTTATTCAGCGAAGTTCCCATTGTTTGGCGATGGTCAACCTTTGCAGCGCCAGTACTGCAGGGACTTAGGTTTGCTGCTAACAGGGCTAGGTGACCCTGCATACAGAAGCAGGCGTTTCCCTTTGGAAGCTTGGATCCCGGTTTCTCAGGGGCTGCTTGCAAGACCCTGCTATTGCCCAGCATCTCTCCTCTGCCCCTACGCCCGGGTAGGAAGCGAGTATTTTAGCCTGAGAAGCAGGGCTCTTGCAACTCTGGAGGAGAGCTAATCCTGCAGCCCACGTTCGTCCTGGGAAACCGCAAGGCGACCCTTGGCCTCAGTGTAGTGGCGAAATGGCCGCCGGACAGGTCTTGCCTGCCGCGGTTTCCGTGAGTTCTCCACCGTCTTCGGGCTTAAATGGAGAGCGAGGAGAGCTGTCGGCTCTCACAGAACTCTGGCCTCCGCACTGTTTGCCATGCAACTGCACGCAAGACCACACGTAGCCTCCCGACCTGCTGAGAAACAGGCATCCGTGTAGGCCCTTGTTAACATTTCCTGGCGTGCAGAGTCCAAGGCGACACGCTGTCCTCTGCCTTGGAAACCTACGTTGCCACAGCTTGCCAAACGCTACCGAAGGCAGTCCTAACCAGTCTCGTGTGCTGCGCAGCTTTGATTCGGTTACGAAAAGCCACCTGCATTGAGGTGAACACTCTGCTCAGCGTTCTTTCCGGGAGCTCACAATTGCCCCCTCTCTAGGTTAAGCAGGATGTCGAGGTGAGGTCCAAACTGAGCAAAGAGCACAATTGCTCACTTTGCAGTGGTAGTCGTCGTAAGAGGCATTGCCTACTAAGCCTTGCTAAGGTCTTCGTTCTGTTAGGGAAGTCGCCACACTTAGACGCCTGTAAAGGAAACTTTATTCAGCGAAATTCCCAGTGTCTTGCGACGGTCTCCCTTCGCAGGGCCAATACAGCAGGGACTTAGGTTTGCTGCTAACTAGGCTAGGTGACCCTGCATACAGAAGCAGGCCTTTCCCTTTGGAAGCTTGGATCCCGGTTTCTCAGGGGCTGCTTGCAAGACCCTGCTATTGCCCAGCATCTCTCCTCTGCCCCTACGCCCGGGTAGGAAGCGAGTATTTTAGCCTGAGAAGCAGGGCTCTTGCAACTCTGGCGGAGAGCTAATCCTGCAGCCCACGTTCGTCCTGGGAAACCGCAAGGCGACCCTTGGCCTCAGTGTAGTGGCGAAATGGCCGCCGGACAGGTCTTGCCTGCCGCGGTTTCCATGAGTTCTCCACCGTCTTCGGGCTTAAATGGAGAGCGAGGAGAGCTGTCGGCTCTCACAGAACTCTGGCCTCCGCACTGTTTGCCATGCAGCCGAACGCAAGACCACACGTCTCCTCCCGGCCTGCTGAGAAACAGGCCGCCGTGCAGGCCCTTCGTAACACTTCTTGGCATGTAGACTCCAAGGCGACACGCTGTCCTCTTCCTTGGAAACCTACGTTGCCCCAGCATGCCAACGCTCACGAAGGCAGTCCGAGCCCGTCTCATGTGCTGGGCCACTTGCATTCAGTGAGGAAAAGCCACCTGCATTGAGGTGAACGCTCTGCTCAGCGTTCTTTCCGGGAGCTCACACTTGCCGCCTCTCTAGGTTAAGCAGGAAGTCGTAGTGAGGACCAACCTGAGCAAAGAGCACAATTCCTCACGTTACACTGGTAGTCGTCGTAAGAGGAATTGCCAACTACGCCTGGCTGAGGCCTTCCCTGTGTTAAGGAACCAGCCACACTTAGAGGCCTTGAAAGAACAATTTATTCAGCGAAGTTCCCATTGTTTGGCGATGGTCAACCTTTGCAGCGCCAGTACTGCAGGGACTTAGGTTTGCTGCTAACAGGGCTAGGTGACCCTGCATACATACAGAAGCAGGCGTTTCCCTTTGGAAGCTTGGATCCCGGTTTCTCAGGGGCTGCTTGCAAGACCCTGCTATTGCCCAGCATCTCTCCTCTGCCCCTACGCCCGGGTAGGAAGCGAGTATTTTAGCCTGAGAAGCAGGGCTCTTGCAACTCTGGAGGAGAGCTAATCCTGCAGCCCACGTTCGTCCTGGGAAACCGCAAGGCGACCCTTGGCCTCAGTGTAGTGGCGAAATGGCCGCCGGACAGGTCTTGCCTGCCGCGGTTTCCGTGAGTTCTCCACCGTCTTCGGGCTTAAATGGAGAGCGAGGAGAGCTGTCGGCTCTCACAGAACTCTGGCCTCCGCACTGTTTGCCATGCAGCCGAACGCAAGACCACACGTCTCCTCCCGGCCTGCTGAGAAACAGGCCGCCGTGCAGGCCCTTCGTAACACTTCTTGGCATGTAGACTCCAAGGCGACACGCTGTCCTCTTCCTTGGAAACCTACGTTGCCCCAGCATGCCAAAGCTCACGAAGGCAGTCCGAGCCCGTCTCATGTGCTGGGCCACTTGCATTCAGTGAGGAAAAGCCACCTGCATTGAGGTGAACACTCTGCTCAGCGTTCTTTCCGGGAGCTCACACTTGCCGCCTCTCTAGGTTAAGCAGGAAGTCGTAGTGAGGACCAACCTGAGCAAAGAGCACAATTCCTCACGTTACACTGGTAGTCGTCGTAAGAGGAATTGCCAACTACGCCTGGCTGAGGCCTTCCCTGTGTTAAGGAACCAGCCACACTTAGAGGCCTTGAAAGAACAATTTATTCAGCGAAGTTCCCATTGTTTGGCGATGGTCAACCTTTGCAGCGCCAGTACTGCAGGGACTTAGGTTTGCTGCTAACAGGGCTAGGTGACCCTGCATACAGAAGCAGGCGTTTCCCTTTGGAAGCTTGGATCCCGGTTTCTCAGGGGCTGCTTGCAAGACCCTGCTATTGCCCAGCATCTCTCCTCTGCCCCTACGCCCGGGTAGGAAGCGAGTATTTTAGCCTGAGAAGCAGGGCTCTTGCAACTCTGGAGGAGAGCTAATCCTGCAGCCCACGTTCGTCCTGGGAAACCGCAAGGTGACCCTTGGCCTCAGTGTAGTGGCGAAATGGCCGCCGGACAGGTCTTGCCTGCCGCGGTTTCCGTGAGTTCTCCACCGTCTTCGGGCTTAAATGGAGAGCGAGGAGAGCTGTCGGCTCTCACAGAACTCTGGCCTCCGCACTGTTTGCCATGCAACTGCACGCAAGACCACACGTCTCCTCCCGACCTGCTGAGAAACAGGCATCCGTGTAGGCCCTTGTTAACATTTCCTGGCGTGCAGAGTCCAAGGCGACACGCTGTCCTCTGCCTTGGAAACCTACGTTGCCACAGCTTGCCAAACGCTACCGAAGGCAGTCCTAACCAGTCTCGTGTGCTGCGCAGCTTTGATTCGGTTACGAAAAGCCACCTGCATTGAGGTGAACACTCTGCTCAGCGTTCTTTCCGGGAGCTCACAATTGCCCCCTCTCTAGGTTAAGCAGGATGTCGAGGTGAGGTCCAAACTGAGCAAAGAGCACAATTGCTCACTTTGCAGTGGTAGTCGTCGTAAGAGGCATTGCCTACTAGGCCTTGCTAAGGTCTTCGTTCTGTTAGGGAAGTCGCCACACTTAGACGCCTGTAAAGGAAACTTTATTCAGCGAAGTTCCCAGTGTCTTGCGACGGTCTCCCTTCGCAGGGCCAATACAGCAGGGACTTAGGTTTGCTGCTAACTAGGCTAGGTGACCCTGCATACAGAAGCAGGCGTTTCCCTTTGGAAGCTTGGATCCCGGTTTCTCAGGGGCTGCTTGCAAGACCCTGCTATTGCCCAGCATCTCTCCTCTGCCCCTACGCCCGGGTAGGAAGCGAGTATTTTAGCCTGAGAAGCAGGGCTCTTGCAACTCTGGCGGAGAGCTAATCCTGCAGCCCACGTTCGTCCTGGGAAACCGCAAGGCGACCCTTGGCCTCAGTGTAGTGGCGAAATGGCCGCCAGACAGGTCTTGCCTGCCGCGGTTTCCGTGAGTTCTCCACCGTCTTCGGGCATAAATGGAGAGCGAGGAGAGCTGTCGGCTCTCACAGAACTCTGGCCTCTGCACTGTTTGCCATGCAGCTGAACGCAAGACCGCACGTCTCCTCCCGGCCTGCTGAGAAACAGGCCACCGTGCAGGCCCTTCGTAACACTTCTTGGCATGTAGACTCCAAGGCGACACGCTGTCCTCTTCCTTGGAAACCTACGTTGCCCCAGCATGCCAACGCTCACGAAGGCAGTCCGAGCCCGTCTCATGTGCTGGGCCACTTGCATTCAGTGAGGAAAAGCCACCTGCATTGAGGTGAACACTCTGCTCAGCGTTCTTTCCGGGAGCTCACACTTGCCACCTCTCTAGGTTAAGCAGGAAGTCGTAGTGAGGACCAACCTGAGCAAAGAGAACAATTCCTCACGTTACACTGGTAGTCGTCGTAAGAGGAATTGCCAACTACGCCTGGCTGAGGCCTTCCCTGTGTTAAGGAACCAGCCACACTTAGAGGCCTTGAAAGAACAATTTATTCAGCGAAGTTCCCATTGTTTGGCGATGGTCAACCTTTGCAGCGCCAGTACTGCAGGGACTTAGGTTTGCTGCTAACAGGGCTAGGTGACCCTGCATACAGAAGCAGGCGTTTCCCTTTGGAAGCTTGGATCCCGGTTTCTCAGGGGCTGCTTGCAAGACCCTGCTATTGCCCAGCATCTCTCCTCTGCCCTTACGCCCGGGTAGGAAACGAGTATTTTAGCCTGAGAAGCAGGGCTCTTGCAACTCTGGAGGAGAGCTAATCCTGCAGCCCACGTTCGTCCTGGGAAACCGCAAGGCGACCCTTGGCCTCAGTGTAGTGGCGAAATGGCCGCTGGACACGTCTTGCCTGCCGCGGTTTCCGTGAGTTCTCCACCGTCTTCGGGCTTAAATGGAGAGCGAGGAGAGCTGTCGGCTCTCACAGAACTCTGGCCTCCGCACTGTTTGCCATGCAACTGCACGCAAGACCACACGTCTCCTCCCGACCTGCTGAGAAACAGGCATCCGTGTAGGCCCTTGTTAACATTTCCTGGCGTGCAGAGTCCAAGGCGACACGCTGTCCTCTGCCTTGGAAACCTACGTTGCCACAGCTTGCCAAACGCTACCGAAGGCAGTCCTAACCAGTCTCGTGTGCTGCGCAACTTTGATTCGGTTACGAAAAGCCACCTGCATTGAGGTGAACACTCTGCTCAGCGTTCTTTCCGGGAGCTCACAATTGCCCCCTCTCTAGGATAAGCAGGATGTCGAGGTGAGGTCCAAACTGAGCAAAGAGCACAATTGCTCACTTTGCAGTGGTAGTCGTCGTAAGAGGCATTGCCTACTAGGCCTTGCTAAGGTCTTCGTTCTGTTAGGGAAGTCGCCACACTTAGACGCCTGTAAAGGAAACTTTATTCAGCGAAGTTCCCAGTGTCTTGCGACGGTCTCCCTTCGCAGGGCCAATACCGCAGGGACTTAGGTTTGCTGCTAACTAGGCTAGGTGACCCTGCATACAGAAGCAGGCGTTTCCCTTTGGAAGCTTGGATCCCGGTTTCTCAGGGGCTGCTTGCAAGACCCTGCTATTGCCCAGCATCTCTCCTCTGCCCCTACGCCCGGGTAGGAAGCGAGTATTTTAGCCTGAGAAGCAGGGCTCTTGCAACTCTGGCGGAGAGCTAATCCTGCAGCCCACGTTCGTCCTGGGAAACCGCAAGGCGACCCTTGGCCTCAGTGTAGTGGCGAAATGGCCGCCAGACAGGTCTTGCCTGCCGCGGTTTCCGTGAGTTCTCGACCGTCTTCGGGCTTAAATGGAGAGCGAGGAGAGCTGTCGGCTCTCACAGAACTCTGGCCTCCGCACTGTTTGCCATGCAACTGCACGCAAGACCGCACGTCTCCTCCCGGCCTGCTGAGAAACAGGCCGCCGTGCAGGCCCTTCGTAACACTTCTTGGCATGTAGACTCCAAGGCGACACGCTGTCCTCTTCCTTGGAAACCTACGTTGCCCCAGCATGCCAACGCTCATGAAAGCAGTCCGAGCCCGTCTCATGTGCTGGGCCACTTGCATTCAGTGAGGAAAAGCCACCTGCATTGAGGTGAACATTCTGCTCAGCGTTCTTTCCGGGAGCTCACACTTGCCGCCTCTCTAGGTTAAGCAGGAAGTCGTAGTGAGGACCAACCTGAGCAAAGAGCACAATTCCTCACGTTACACTGGTAGTCGTCGTAAGAGGAATTGCCAACTACGCCTGGCTGAGGCCTTCCCTGTGTTAAGGAACCAGCCACACTTAGAGGCCTTGAAAGAACAATTTATTCAGCGAAGTTCCCATTGTTTGGCGATGGTCAACCTTTGCAGCGCCAGTACTGCAGGGACTTAGGTTTGCTGCTAACAGGGCTAGGTGACCCTGCATACAGAAGCAGGCGTTTCCCTTTGGAAGCTTGGATCCCGGTTTCTCAGGGGCTGCTTGCAAGACCCTGCTATTGCCCAGCATCTCTCCTCTGCCCCTACGCCCGGGTAGGAAGCGAGTATTTTAGTCTGAGAAGCAGGGCTCTTGCAACTCTGGAGGAGAGCTAATCCTGCAGCCCACGTTCGTCCTGGGAAACCGCAAGGTGACCCTTGGCCTCAGTGTAGTGGCGAAATGGCCGCCGGACAGGTCTTGCCTGCCGCGGTTTCCGTGAGTTCTCCACCGTCTTCGGGCTTAAATGGAGAGCGAGGAGAGCTGTCGGCTCTCACAGAACTCTGGCCTCCGCACTGTTTGCCATGCAACTGCACGCAAGACCACACGTCTCCTCCCGACCTGCTGAGAAACAGGCATCCGTGTAGGCCCTTGTTAACATTTCCTGGCGTGCAGAGTCCAAGGTGACACGCTGTCCTCTGCCTTGGAAACCTACGTTGCCACAGCTTGCCAAACGCTACCGAAGGCAGTCCTAACCAGTCTCGTGTGCTGCGCAGCTTTGATTCGGTTACGAAAAGCCACCTGCATTGAGGTGAACACTCTGCTCAGCGTTCTTTCCGGGAGCTCACAATTGCCCCCTCTCTAGGTTAAGCAGGATGTCGAGGTGAGGTCCAAACTGAGCAAAGAGCACAATTGCCCACTTTGCAGTGGTAGTCGTCGTAAGAGGCATTGCCTACTAGGCCTTGCTAAGGTCTTCGTTCTGTTAGGGAAGTCGCCACACTTAGACGCCTGTAAAGGAAACTTTATTCAGCGAAGTTCCCAGTGTCTTGCGACGGTCTCCCTTCGCAGGGCCAATACAGCAGGGACTTAGGTTTGCTGCTAACTAGGCTAGGTGACCCTGCATACAGAAGCAGGCGTTTCCCTTTGGAAGCTTGGATCCCGGTTTCTCAGGGGCTGCTTGCAAGACCCTGCTATTGCCCAGCATCTCTCCTCTGCCCCTACGCCCGGGTAGGAAGCGAGTATTTTAGCCTGAGAAGCAGGGCTCTTGCAACTCTGGCGGAGAGCTAATCCTGCAGCCCACGTTCGTCCTGGGAAACCGCAAGGCGACCCTTGGCCTCAGTGTAGTGGCGAAATGGCCGCCGGACAGGTCTTGCCTGCCGCGGTTTCCGTGAGTTCTCCACCGTCTTCGGGCTTAAATGGAGAGCGAGGAGAGCTGTCGGCTCTCACAGAACTCTGGCCTCCGCACTGTTTGCCATGCAGCCGAACGCAAGACCGCACGTCTCCTCCCGGCCTGCTGAGAAACAGGCCGCCGTGCAGGCCCTTCGTAACACTTCTTGGCATGTAGACTCCAAGGCGACACGCTGTCCTCTTCCTTGGAAACCTACGTTGCCCCAGCATGCCAACGCTCACGAAGGCAGTCCGAGCCCGTCTCATGTGCTGGGCCACTTGCATTCAGTGAGGAAAAGCCACCTGCATTGAGGTGAACACTCTGCTCAGCGTTCTTTCCGGGAGCTCACACTTGCCGCCTCTCTAGGTTAAGCAGGAAGTCGTAGTGAGGACCAACCTGAGCAAAGAGCACAATTCCTCACGTTACACTGGTAGTCGTCGTAAGAGGAATTGCCAACTACGCCTGGCTGAGGCCTTCCCTGTGTTAAGGAACCAGCCACACTTAGAGGCCTTGAAAGAGCAATTTATTCAGCGAAGTTCCCATTGTTTGGCGATGGTCAACCTTTGCAGCGCCAGTACTGCAGGGACTTAGGTTTGCTGCTAACAGGGCTAGGTGACCCTGCATACAGAAGCAGGCGTTTCCCTTTGGAAGCTTGGATCCCGGTTTCTCAGGGGCTGCTTGCAAGACCCTGCTATTGCCCAGCATCTCTCCTCTGCCCCTACGCCCGGGTAGGAAGCGAGTATTTTAGCCTGAGAAGCAGGGCTCTTGCAACTCTGGAGGAGAGCTAATCCTGCAGCCCACGTTCGTCCTGGGAAACCGCAAGGCGACCCTTGGCCTCAGTGTAGTGGCGAAATGGCCGCCGGACAGGTCTTGCCTGCCGCGGTTTCCGTGAGTTCTCCACCGTCTTCGGGCTTAAATGGAGAGCGAGGAGAGCTGTCGGCTCTCACAGAACTCTGGCCTCCGCACTGTTTGCCATGCAACTGCACGCAAGACCACACGTCTCCTCCCGACCTGCTGAGAAACAGGCATCCGTGTAGGCCCTTGTTAACATTTCCTGGCGTGCAGAGTCCAAGGCGACACGCTGTCCTCTGCCTTGGAAACCTACGTTGCCACAGCTTGCCAAACGCTACCGAAGGCAGTCCTAACCAGTCTCCTGTGCTGCGCAACTTTGATTCGGCTACGAAAAGCCACCTGCATTGAGGTGAACACTCTGCTCAGCGTTCTTTCCGGGAGCTCACAATTGCCCCCTCTCTAGGTTAAGCAGGATGTCGAGGTGAGGTCCAAACTGAGCAAAGAGCACAATTGCTCACTTTGCAGTGGTAGTCGTCGTAAGAGGCATTGCCTACTAGGCCTTGCTAAGGTCTTCGTTCTGTTAGGGAAGTCGCCACACTTAGACGCCTGTAAAGGAAACTTTATTCAGCGAAGTTCCCAGTGTCTTGCGACGGTCTCCCTTCACAGGGCCAATACAGCAGGGACTTAGGTTTGCTGCTAACAGGGCTAGGTGACCCTGCATACAGAAGCAGGCGTTTCCCTTTGGAAGCTTGGATCCCGGTTTCTCAGGGGCTGCTTGCAAGACCCTGCTATTGCCCAGCATCTCTCCTCTGCCCCTACGCCCGGGTAGGAAGCGAGTATTTTAGCCTGAGAAGCAGGGCTCTTGCAACTCTGGCGGAGAGCTAATCCTGCAGCCCACGTTCGTCCTGGGAAACCGCAAGGCGACCCTTGGCCTCAGTGTAGTGGCGAAATGGCCGCCGGACAGGTCTTGCCTGCCGCGGTTTCCGTGAGTTCTCCACCGTCTTCGGGCTTAAATGGAGAGCGAGGAGAGCTGTCGGCTCTCACAGAACTCTGGCCTCCGCACTGTTTGCCATGCAGCCGAACGCAAGACCGCACGTCTCCTCCCGGCCTGCTGAGAAACAGGCCGCCGTGCAGGCCCTTCGTAACACTTCTTGGCATGTAGACTCCAAGGCGACACGCTGTCCTCTTCCTTGGAAACCTACGTTGCCCCAGCATGCCAACGCTCACGAAGGCAGTCCGAGCCCGTCTCATGTGCTGGGCCACTTGCATTCAGTGAGGAAAAGCCACCTGCATTGAGGTGAACACTCTGCTCAGCGTTCTTTCCGGGAGCTCACACTTGCCGCCTCTCTAGGTTAAGCAGGAAGTCGTAGTGAGGACCAACCTGAGCAAAGAGCACAATTCCTCACGTTACACTGGTAGTCGTCGTAAGAGGAATTGCCAACTAGGCCTGGCTGAGGCCTTCCCTGTGTTAAGGAACCAGCCACACTTAGAGGCCTTGAAAGAACAATTTATTCAGCGAAGTTCCCATTGTTTGGCGATGGTCAACCTTTGCAGCGCCAGTACTGCAGGGACTTAGGTTTGCTGCTAACAGGGCTAGGTGACCCTGCATACAGAAGCAGGCGTTTCCCTTTGGAAGCTTGGATCCCGGTTTCTCAGGGGCTGCTTGCAAGACCCTGCTATTGCCCAGCATCTCTCCTCTGCCCCTACGCCCGGGTAGGAAGCGAGTATTTTAGCCTGAGAAGCAGGGCTCTTGCAACTCTGGCGGAGAGCTAATCCTGCAGCCCACGTTCGTCCTGGGAAACCGCAAGGCGACCCTTGGCCTCAGTGTAGTGGCGAAATGGCCGCCGGACAGGTCTTGCCTGCCGCGGTTTCCGTGAGTTCTCCACCGTCTTCGGGCTTAAATGGAGAGCGAGGAGAGCTGTCGGCTCTCACAGAACTCTGGCCTCCGCACTGTTTGCCATGCAACTGCACGCAAGACCACACGTCTCCTCCCGACCTGCTGAGAAACAGGCATCCGTGTAGGCCCTTGTTAACATTTCCTGGCGTGCAGAGTCCAAGGCGACACGCTGTCCTCTGCCTTGGAAACCTACGTTGCCACAGCTTGCCAAACGCTACCGAAGGCAGTCCTAACCAGTCTCGTGTGCTGCGCAGCTTTGATTCGGTTACGAAAAGCCACCTGCATTGAGGTGAACACTCTGCTCAGCGTTCTTTCCGGGAGCTCACAATTGCCCCCTCTCTAGGTTAAGCAGGATGTCGAGGTGAGGTCCAAACTGAGCAAAGAGCACAATTGCTCACTTTGCAGTGGTAGTCGTCGTAAGAGGCATTGCCTACTAGGCCTTGCTAAGGTCTTCGTTCTGTTAGGGAAGTCGCCACACTTAGACGCCTGTAAAGGAAACTTTATTCAGCGAAGTTCCCAGTGTCTTGCGACGGTCTCCCTTCGCAGGGCCAATACAGCAGGGACTTAGGTTTGCTGCTAACTAGGCTAGGTGACCCTGCATACAGAAGCAGGCGTTTCCCTTTGGAAGCTTGGATCCCGGTTTCTCAGGGGCTGCTTGCAAGACCCTGCTATTGCCCAGCATCTCTCCTCTGCCCCTACGCCCGGGTAGGAAGCGAGTATTTTAGCCTGAGAAGCAGGGCTCTTGCAACTCTGGCGGAGAGCTAATCCTGCAGCCCACGTTCGTCCTGGGAAACCGCAAGGCGACCCTTGGCCTCAGTGTAGTGGCGAAATGGCTGCCGGACAGGTCTTGCCTGCCGCGGTTTCCGTGAGTTCTCCACCATCTTCGGGCTTAAATGGAGAGCGTGGAGAGCTGTCGGCTCTCACAGAACTCTGGCCTCCGCACTGTTTGCCATGCAGCTGAACGCAAGACCGCACGTCTCCTCCCGGCCTGCTGAGAAACAGGCCGCCGTGCAGGCCCTTCGTAACACTTCTTGGCATGTAGACTCCAAGGCGACACGCTGTCCTCTTCCTTGGAAACCTACGTTGCCCCAGCATGCCAACGCTCACGAAGGCAGTCCGAGCCCGTCTCATGTGCTGGGCCACTTGCATTCAGTGAGGAAAAGCCACCTGCATTGAGGTGAACACTCTGCTCAGCGTTCTTTCCGGGAGCTCACACTTGCCGCCTCTCTAGGTTAAGCAGGAAGTCGTAGTGAGGACCAACCTGAGCAAAGAGCACAATTCCTCACGTTACACTGGTAGTCGTCGTAAGAGGAATTGCCAACTACGCCTGGCTGAGGCCTTCCCTGTGTTAAGGAACCAGCCACACTTAGAGGCCTTGAAAGAACAATTTATTCAGCGAAGTTCCCATTGTTTGGCGATGGTCAACCTTTGCAGCGCCAGTACTGCAGGGACTTAGGTTTGCTGCTAACAGGGCTAGGTGACCCTGCATACAGAAGCAGGCGTTTCCCTTTGGAAGCTTGGATCCCGGTTTCTCAGGGGCTGCTTGCAAGACCCTGCTATTGCCCAGCATCTGTCCTCTGCCCCTACGCCCGGGTAGGAAGCGAGTATTTTAGCCTGAGAAGCAGGGCTCTTGCAACTCTGGCGGAGAGCTAATCCTGCAGCCCACGTTCGTCCTGGGAAACCGCAAGGCGACCCTTGGCCTCAGTGTAGTTGCGAAATGGCCGCCGGACAGGTCTTGCCTGCCGCGGTTTCCGTGAGTTCTCCACCGTCTTCGGGCTTAAATGGAGAGCGAGGAGAGCTGTCGGCTCTCACAGAACTCTGGCCTCCGCACTGTTTGCCATGCAACTGCACGCAAGACCACACGTCTCCTCCCGACCTGCTGAGAAACAGGCATCCGTGTAGGCCCTTGTTAACATTTCCTGGCGTGCAGAGTCCAAGGCGACACGCTGTCCTCTGCCTTGGAAACCTACGTTGCCACAGCTTGCCAAACGCTACCGAAGGCAGTCCTAACCAGTCTCGTGTGCTGCGCAGCTTTGATTCAGTTACGAAAAGCCACCTGCATTGAGGTGAACACTCTGCTCAGCGTTCTTTCCGGGAGCTCACAATTGCCCCCTCTCTAGGTTAAGCAGGATGTCGAGGTGAGGTCCAAACTGAGCAAAGAGCACAATTGCTCACTTTGCAGTGGTAGTCGTCGTAAGAGGCATTGCCTACTAGGCCTTGCTAAGGTCTTCGTTCTGTTAGGGAAGTCGCCACACTTAGACGCCTGTAAAGGAAACTTTATTCAGCGAAGTTCCCAGTGTCTTGCGACGGTCTCCCTTCGCAGGGCCAATACAGCAGGGACTTAGGTTTGCTGCTAACTAGGCTAGGTGACCCTGCATACAGAAGCAGGCGTTTCCCTTTGGAAGCTTGGATCCCGGTTTCTCAGGGGCTGCTTGCAAGACCCTGCTATTGCCCAGCATCTCTCCTCTGCCCCTACGCCCGGGTAGGAAGCGAGTATTTTAGCCTGAGAAGCAGGGCTCTTGCAACTCTGGCGGAGAGCTAATCCTGCAGCCCACGTTCGTCCTGGGAAACCGCAAGGCGACCCTTGGCCTCAGTGTAGTGGCGAAATGGCCGCCGGGAAGGTCTTGCCTGCCGCGGTTTCCGTGAGTTCTCCACCGTCTTCGGGCTTAAATGGAGAGCGAGGAGAGCTGTCGGCTCTCACAGAACTCTGGCCTCCGCACTGTTTGCCATGCAGCTGAACGCAAGACCACACGTCTCCTCCCGGCCTGCTGAGAAACAGGCCGCCGTGCAGGCCCTTCGTAACACTTCTTGGCATGTAGACTCCAAGGCGACACGCTGTCCTCTTCCTTGGAAACCTACGTTGCCCCAGCATGCCAACGCTCACGAAGGCAGTCCGAGCCCGTCTCATGTGCTGGGCCACTTGCATTCAGTGAGGAAAAGCCACCTGCATTGAGGTGAACACTCTGCTCAGCGTTCTTTCCGGGAGCTCACACTTGCCGCCTCTCTAGGTTAAGCAGGAAGTCGTAGTGAGGACCAACCTGAGCAAAGAGCACAATTCCTCACGTTACACTGGTAGTCGTCGTAAGAGGAATTGCCAACTACACTTGGCTGAGGCCTTCCCTGTGTTAAGGAACCAGCCACACTTAGAGGCCTTGAAAGAACAATTTATTCAGCGAAGTTCCCATTGTTTGGCGATGGTCAACCTTTGCAGCGCCAGTACTGCAGGGACTTAGGTTTGCTGCTAACAGGGCTAGGTGACCCTGCATACAGAAGCAGGCGTTTCCCTTTGGAAGCTTGGATCCCGGTTTCTCAGGGGCTGCTTGCAAGACCCTGCTATTGCCCAGCATCTGTCCTCTGCCCCTACGCCCGGGTAGGAAGCGAGTATTTTAGCCTGAGAAGCAGGGCTCTTGCAACTCTGGCGGAGAGCTAATCCTGCAGCCCACGTTCGTCCTGGGAAACCGCAATGCGACCCTTGGCCTCAGTGTAGTTGCGAAATGGCCGCCGGACAGGTCTTGCCTGCCGCGGTTTCCGTGAGTTCTCCACCGTCTTCGGGCTTAAATGGAGAGCGAGGAGAGCTGTCGGCTCTCACAGAACTCTGGCCTCCGCACTGTTTGCCATGCAACTGCACGCAAGACCACACGTCTCCTCCCGACCTGCTGAGAAACAGGCATCCGTGTAGGCCCTTGTTAACATTTCCTGGCGTGCAGAGTCCAAGGCGACACGCTGTCCTCTGCCTTGGAAACCTACGTTGCCACAGCTTGCCAAACGCTACCGAAGGCAGTCCTAACCAGTCTCGTGTGCTGCGCAACTTTGATTCGGTTACGAAAAGCCACCTGCATTGAGGTGAACACTCTGCTCAGCGTTCTTTCCGGGAGCTCACAATTGCCCCCTCTCTAGGTTAAGCAGGATGTCGAGGTGAGGTCCAAACTGAGCAAAGAGCACAATTGCTCACTTTGCAGTGGTAGTCGTCGTAAGAGGCATTGCCTACGAGGCCTTGCTAAGGTCTTCGTTCTGTTAGGGAAGTCGCCACACTTAGACGCCTGTAAAGGAAACTTTATTCAGCGAAGTTCCCAGTGTCTTGCGACGGTCTCCCTTCGCAGGGCCAATACAGCAGGGACTTAGGTTTGCTGCTAACTAGGCTAGGTGACCCTGCATACAGAAGCAGGCGTTTCCCTTTGGAAGCTTGGATCCCGGTTTCTCAGGGGCTGCTTGCAAGACCCTGCTATTGCCCAGCATCTCTCCTCTGCCCCTACGCCCGGGTAGGAAGCGAGTATTTTAGCCTGAGAAGCAGGGCTCTTGCAACTCTGGCGGAGAGCTAATCCTGCAGCCCACGTTCATCCTGGGAAACCGCAAGGCGACCCTTGGCCTCAGTGTAGTGGCGAAATGGCCGCCGGACAGGTCTTGCCTGCCGCGGTTTCCGTGAGTTCTCCAGCGTCTTCGGGCTTAAATGGAGAGCGAGGAGAGCTGTCGGCTCTCACAGAACTCTGGCCTCCGCACTGTTTGCCATGCAGCTGAACGCAAGACCGCACGTCTCCTCCCGGCCTGCTGAGAAACAGGCCGCCGTGCAGGCCCTTCGTAACACTTCTTGGCATGTAGACTCCAAGGCGACACGCTGTCCTCTTCCTTGGAAACCTACGTTGCCCCAGCATGCCAACGCTCACGAAGGCAGTCCGAGCCCGTCTCATGTGCTGGGCCACTTGCATTCAGTGAGGAAAAGCCACCTGCATTGAGGTGAACACTCTGCTCAGCGTTCTTTCCGGGAGCTCACACTTGCCGCCTCTCTAGGTTAAGCAGGAAGTCGTAGTGAGGACCAACCTGAGCAAAGAGCACAATTCCTCACGTTACACTGGTAGTCGTCGTAAGAGGAATTGCCAACTACGCCTGGCTGAGGCCTTCCCTGTGTTAAGGAACCAGCCACACTTAGAGGCCTTGAAAGAACAATTTATTCAGCGAAGTTCCCATTGTTTGGCGATGGTCAACCTTTGCAGCGCCAGTACTGCAGGGACTTAGGTTTGCTGCTAACAGGGCTAGGTGACCCTGCATACATACAGAAGCAGGCGTTTCCCTTTGGAAGCTTGGATCCCGGTTTCTCAGGGGCTGCTTGCAAGACCCTGCTATTGCCCAGCATCTCTCCTCTGCCCCTACGCCCGGGTAGGAAGCGAGTATTTTAGCCTGAGAAGCAGGGCTCTTGCAACTCTGGTGGAGAGCTAATCCTGCAGCCCACGTTCGTCCTGGGAAACCGCAAGGCGACCCTTGGCCTCAGTGTAGTGGCGAAATGGCCACCGGACAGGTCTTGCCTGCCGCGGTTTCCGTGAGTTCTCCACCGTCTTCGGGCTTAAATGGAGAGCGAGGAGAGCTGTCGGCTCTCACAGAACTCTGGCCTCCGCACTGTTTGCCATGCAACTGCACGCAAGACCACACGTCTCCTCCCGACCTGCTGAGAAACAGGCATCCGTGTAGGCCCTTGTTAACATTTCCTGGCGTGCAGAGTCCAAGGCGACACGCTGTCCTCTGCCTTGGAAACCTACGTTGCCACAGCTTGCCAAACGCTACCGAAGGCAGTCCTAACCAGTCTCGTGTGCTGCACAGCTTTGATTCGGTTACGAAAAGCCACCTGCATTGAGGTGAACACTCTGCTCAGCGTTCTTTCCGGGAGCTCACAATTGCCCCCTCTCTAGGTTAAGCAGGATGTCGAGGTGAGGTCCAAACTGAGCAAAGAGCACAATTGCTCACTTTGCAGTGGTAGTCGTCGTAAGAGGCATTGCCTACTAGGCCTTGCTAAGGTCTTCGTTCTGTTAGGGAAGTCGCCACACTTAGACGCCTGTAAAGGAAACTTTATTCAGCGAAGTTCCCAGTGTCTTGCGACGGTCTCCCTTCGCAGGGCCAATACAGCAGGGACTTAGGTTTGCTGCTAACTAGGCTAGGTGACCCTGCATACAGAAGCAGGCGTTTCCCTTTGGAAGCTTGGATCCCGGTTTCTCAGGGGCTGCTTGCAAAACCCTGCTATTGCCCAGCATCTCTCCTCTGCCCCTACGCCCGGGTAGGAAGCGAGTATTTTAGCCTGAGAAGCAGGGCTCTTGCAACTCTGGAGGAGAGCTAATCCTGCAGCCCACGTTCGTCCTGGGAAACCGCAAGGCGACCCTTGGCCTCAGTGTAGTGGCGAAATGGCCGCCGGACAGGTCTTGCCTGCCGCGGTTTCCGTGAGTTCTCCACCGTCTTCGGGCTTAAATGGAGAGCGAGGAGAGCTGTCGGCTCTCACAGAACTCTGGCCTCCGCACTGTTTGCCATGCAGCCGAACGCAAGACCACACGTCTCCTCCCGGCCTGCTGAGAAACAGGCCGCCGTGCAGGCCCTTCGTAACACTTCTTGGCATGTAGACTCCAAGGCGACACGCTGTCCTCTTCCTTGGAAACCTACGTTGCCCCAGCATGCCAACGCTCACGAAGGCAGTCCGAGCCCGTCTCATGTGCTGGGCCACTTGCATTCAGTGAGGAAAAGCCACCTGCATTGAGGTGAACACTCTGCTCAGCGTTCTTTCCGGGAGCTCACACTTGCCGCCTCTCTAGGTTAAGCAGGAAGTCGTAGTGAGGACCAACCTGAGCAAAGAGCACAATTCCTCACGTTACACTGGTAGTCGTCGTAAGAGGAATTGCCAACTACGCCTGGCTGAGGCCTTCCCTGTGTTAAGGAACCAGCCACACTTAGAGGCCTTGAAAGAACAATTTATTCAGCGAAGTTCCCATTGTTTGGCGATGGTCAACCTTTGCAGCGCCAGTACTGCAGGGACTTAGGTTTGCTGCTAACAGGGCTAGGTGATCCTGCATACATACAGAAGCAGGCGTTTCCCTTTGGAAGCTTGGATCCCGGTTTCTCAGGGGCTGCTTGCAAGACCCTGCTATTGCCCAGCATCTCTCCTCTGCCCCTACGCCCGGGTAGGAAGCGAGTATTTTAGCCTGAGAAGCAGGGCTCTTGCAACTCTGGCGGAGAGCTAATCCTGCAGCCCACGTTCGTCCTGGGAAACCGCAAGGCGACCCTTGGCCTCAGTGTAGTGGCGAAATGGCCGCCGGACAGGTCTTGCCTGCCGCGGTTTCCGTGAGTTCTCCACCGTCTTCGGGCTTAAATGGAGAGCGAGGAGAGCTGTCGGCTCTCACAGAACTCTGGCCTCCGCACTGTTTGCCATGCAACTGCATGCAAGACCACACGTCTCCTCCCGACCTGCTGAGAAACAGGCATCCATGTAGGCCCTTGTTAACATTTCCTGGCGTGCAGAGTCCAAGGCGACACGCTGTCCTCTGCCTTGGAAACCTACGTTGCCACAGCTTGCCAAACGCTACCGAAGGCAGTCCTAACCAGTCTCGTGTGCTGCGCAGCTTTGATTCGGTTACGAAAAGCCACCTGCATTGAGGTGAACACTCTGCTCAGCGTTCTTTCCGGGAGCTCACAATTGCCCCCTCTCTAGGTTAAGCAGGATGTCGAGGTGAGGTCCAAACTGAGCAAAGAGCACAATTGCTCACTTTGCAGTGGTAGTCGTCGTAAGAGGCATTGCCTACTAGGCCTTGCTAAGGTCTTCGTTCTGTTAGGGAAGTCGCCACACTTAGACGCCTGTAAAGGAAACTTTATTCAGCGAAGTTCCCAGTGTCTTGTGACGGTCTCCCTTCGCAGGGCCAATACAGCAGGGACTTAGGTTTGCTGCTAACTAGGCTAGGTGACCCTGCATACAGAAGCAGGCATTTCCCTTTGGAAGCTTGGATCCCGGTTTCTCAGGGGCTGCTTGCAAGACCCTGCTATTGCCCAGCATCTCTCCTCTGCCCCTACGCCCGGGTAGGAAGAGAGTATTTTAGCCTGAGAAGCAGGGCTCTTGCAACTCTGGCGGAGAGCTAATCCTGCAGCCCACGTTCGTCCTGGGAAACCGCAAGGCGACCCTTGGCCTCAGTGTAGTGGCGAAATGGCCGCCGGACAGGTCTTGCCTGCCGCGGTTTCCGTGAGTTCTCCACCGTCTTCGGGCTTAAATGGAGAGCGAGGAGAGCTGTCAGCTCTCACAGAACTCTGGCCTCCGCACTGTTTGCCATGCAGCCGAACGCAAGACCGCACGTCTCCTCCCGGCCTGCTGAGAAACAGGCCGCCGTGCAGGCCCTTCGTAACACTTCTTGGCATGTAGACTCCAAGGCGACACGCTGTCCTCTTCCTTGGAAACCTACGTTGCCCCAGCATGCCAACGCTCACGAAGGCAGTCCGAGCCCATCTCATGTGCTGGGCCACTTGCATTCAGTGAGGAAAAGCCACCTGCATTGAGGTGAACACTCTGCTCAGCGTTCTTTCCGGGAGCTCACACTTGCCGCCTCTCTAGGTTAAGCAGGAAGTCGTAGTGAGGACCAACCTGAGCAAAGAGCACAATCCTCACGTTACACTGGTAGTCGTCGTAAGAGGAATTGCCAACTATGCCTGGCTGAGGCCTTCTCTGTGTTAAGGAACCAGCCACACTTAGAGGCCTTGAAAGAACAATTTATTCAGCGAAGTTCCCATTGTTTGGCGATGGTCAACCTTTGCAGCGCCAGTACTGCAGGGACTTAGGTTTGCTGCTAACAGGGCTAGGTGACCCTGCATACATACAGAAGCAGGCGTTTCCCTTTGGAAGCTTGGATCCCGGTTTCTCAGGGGCTGCTTGCAAGACCCTGCTATTGCCCAGCATCTCTCCTCTGCCCCTACGCCCGGGTAGGAAGCGAGTATTTTAGCCTGAGAAGCAGGGCTCTTGCAACTCTGGAGGACAGCTAATCCTGCAGCCCACGTTCGTCCTGGGAAACCGCAAGGCGACCCTTGGCCTCAGTGTAGTGGCGAAATGGCCGCCGGACAGGTCTTGCCTGCCGCGGTTTCCGTGAGTTCTCCACCGTCTTCGGGCTTAAATGGAGAGCGAGGAGAGCTGTCGGCTCTCACAGAACTCTGGCCTCTGCACTGTTTGCCATGCAACTGCACGCAAGACCACACGTCTCCTCCCGACCTGCTGAGAAACAGGCATCCGTGTAGGCCCTTGTTAACATTTCCTGGCGTGCAGAGTCCAAGGCGACACGCTGTCCTCTGCCTTGGAAACCTACGTTGCCACAGCTTGCCAAATGCTACCGAAGGCAGTCCTAAACAGTCTCGTGTGCTGCGCAGCTTTGATTCGGTTACGAAAAGCCACCTGCATTGAGGTGAACACTCTGCTCAGCGTTCTTTCCGGGAGCTCACAATTGCCCCCTCTCTAGGTTAAGCAGGATGTCGAGGTGAGGTCCAAACTGAGCAAAGAGCACAATTGCTCACTTTGCAGTGGTAGTCGTCGTAAGAGGCATTGCCTACTAGGCCTTGCTAAGGTCTTCGTTCTGTTAGGGAAGTCACCACACTTAGACGCCTGTAAAGGAAACTTTATTCAGCGAAGTTCCCAGTGTCTTGCGACGGTCTCCCTTCGCAGGGCCAATACAGCAGGGACTTAGGTTTGCTGCTAAATAGGCTAGGTGACCCTGCATACAGAAGCAGGCGTTTCCCTTTGGAAGCTTGGATCCCGGTTTCTCAGGGGCTGCTTGCAAGACCCTGCTATTGCCCAGCATCTCTCCTCTATCCCTACGCCCGGGTAGGAAGCGAGTATTTTAGCCTGAGAAGCAGGGCTCTTGCAACTCTGGAGGAGAGCTAATCCTGCAGCCCACGTTCGTCCTGGGAAACCGCAAGGCGACCCTTGGCCTCAGTGTAGTGGCGAAATGGCCGCCGGACAGGTCTTGCCTGCCGCGGTTTCCGTGAGTTCTCCACCGTCTTCGGGCTTAAATGGAGAGTGAGGAGAGCTGTCGGCTCTCACAGAACTCTGGCCTCCGCACTGTTTGCCATGCAGCCGAACGCAAGACCGCACGTCTCCTCCCGGCCTGCTGAGAAACAGGCCGCCGTGCAGGCCCTTCGTAACACTTCTTGGCATGTAGACTCCAAGGCGACACGCTGTCCTCTTCCTTGGAAACCTACGTTGCCCCAGCATGCCAACGCTCACGAAGGCAGTCCGAGCCCTTCTCATGTGCTGGGCCACTTGCATTCAGTGAGGAAAAGCCACCTGCATTGAGGTGAACACTCTGCTCAGCGTTCTTTCCGGGAGCTCACACTTGCCGCCTCTCTAGGTTAAGCAGGAAGTCGTAGTGAGGACCAACCTGAGCAAAGAGCACAATCCTCACGTTACACTGGTAGTCGTCGTAAGAGGAATTGCCAACTATGCCTGGCTGAGGCCTTCTCTGTGTTAAGGAACCAGCCACACTTAGAGGCCTTGAAAGAACAATTTATTCAGCGAAGTTCCCATTGTTTGGCGATGGTCAACCTTTGCAGCACCAGTACTGCAGGGACTTAGGTTTGCTGCTAACAGGGCTAGGTGACCCTGCATACATACAGAAGCAGGCGTTTCCCTTTGGAAGCTTGGATCCCGGTTTCTCAGGGGCTGCTTGCAAGACCCTGCTATTGCCCAGCATCTCTCCTCTGCCCCTACGCCCGGGTAGGAAGCGAGTATTTTAGCCTGAGAAGCAGGGCTCTTGCAACTCTGGAGGACAGCTAATCCTGCAGCCCACGTTCGTCCTGGGAAACCGCAAGGCGACCCTTGGCCTCAGTGTAGTGGCGAAATGGCCGCCGGACAGGTCTTGCCTGCCGCGGTTTCCGTGAGTTCTCCACCGTCTTCGGGCTTAAATGGAGAGCGAGGAGAGCTGTCGGCTCTCACAGAACTCTGGCCTCCGCACTGTTTGCCATGCAACTGCACGCAAGACCACACGTCTCCTCCCGACCTGCTGAGAAACAGGCATCCGTGTAGGCCCTTGTTAACATTTCCTGGCGTGCAGAGTCCAAGGCGACACGCTGTCCTCTGCCTTGGAAACCTACGTTGCCACAGCTTGCCAAATGCTACCGAAGGCAGTCCTAAACAGTCTCGTGTGCTGCGCAGCTTTGATTCGGTTACGAAAAGCCACCTGCATTGAGGTGAACACTCTGCTCAGCGTTCTTTCCGGGAGCTCACAATTGCCCCCTCTCTAGGTTAAGCAGGATGTCGAGGTGAGGTCCAAACTGAGCAAAGAGCACAATTGCTCACTTTGCAGTGGTAGTCGTCGTAAGAGTCATTGCCTACTAGGCCTTGCTAAGGTCTTCGTTCTGTTAGGGAAGTCACCACACTTAGACGCCTGTAAAGGAAACTTTATTCAGCGAAGTTCCCAGTGTCTTGCGACGGTCTCCCTTCGCAGGGCCAATACAGCAGGGACTTAGGTTTGCTGCTAAATAGGCTAGGTGACCCTGCATACAGAAGCAGGCGTTTCCCTTTGGAAGCTTGGATCCCGGTTTCTCAGGGGCTGCTTGCAAGACCCTGCTATTGCCCAGCATCTCTCCTCTATCCCTACGCCCGTGTAGGAAGCGAGTATTTTAGCCTGAGAAGCAGGGCTCTTGCAACTCTGGTGGAGAGCTAATCCTGCAGCCCACGTTCGTCCTGGGAAACCGCAAGGAGACCCTTGGCCTCAGTGTAGTGGCGAAATGGCCGCCGGACAGGTCTTGCCTGCCGCGGTTTCCGTGAGTTCTCCACCGTCTTCGGGCTTAAATGGAGAGCGAGGAGAGCTGTCGGCTCTCACAGAACTCTGGCCTCCGCACTGTTTGCCATGCAACTGCACGCAAGACCACACGTCTCCTCCCGACCTGCTGAGAAACAGGCATCCGTGTAGGCCCTTGTTAACACTTCCTGGCGTGCAGAGTCCAAGGCGACACGCTGTCCTCTGCCTTGGAAACCTACGTTGCCACAGCTTGCCAAACGCTACCGAAGGCAGTCCTAACCAGTCTCGTGTGCTGCGCAGCTTTGATTCGGTTACGAAAAGCCACCTGCATTGAGGTGAACACTCTGCTCAGCGTTCTTTCCGGGAGCTCACAATTGCCCCCTCTCTAGGTTAAGCAGGATGTCGAGGTGAGGTCCAAACTGAGCAAAGAGCACAATTGCTCACTTTGCAGTGGTAGTCGTCGTAAGAGGCATTGCCTACTAGGCCTTGCTAAGGTCTTCGTTCTGTTAGGGAAGTCGCCACACTTAGACGCCTGTAAAGGAAACTTTATTCAGCGAGGTTCCCAGTGTCTTGCGACGGTCTCCCTTCGCAGGGCCAATACAGCAGGGACTTAGGTTTGCTGCTAACTAGGCTAGGTGACCCTGCATACAGAAGCAGGCTTTTCCCTTTGGAAGCTTGGATCCCGGTTTCTCAGGGGCTGCTTGCAAGACCCTGCTATTGCCCAGCATCTCTCCTCTGCCCCTACGCCCGGGTAGGAAGCGAGTATTTTAGCCTGAAAAGAAGGGCTCTTGCAACTCTGGCGGAGAGCTAATCCTGCAGCCCACGTTCGTCCTGGGAAACCGCAAGGCGACCCTTGGCCTCAGTGTAGTGGCGAAATGGCCGCCGGACAGGTCTTGCCTGCCGCGGTTTCCGTGAGTTCTCCACCGTCTTCGGGCTTAAATGGAGAGCGAGGAGAGCTGTCGGCTCTCACAGAACTCTGGCCTCCGCACTGTTTGCCATGCAGCCGAACGCAAGACCACACGTCTCCTCCCGGCCTGCTGAGAAACAGGCCGCCGTGCAGGCCCTTCGTAACACTTCTTGGCATGTAGACTCCAAGGCGACACGCTGTCCTCTTCCTTGGAAACCTACGTTGCCCCAGCATGCCAACGCTCACGAAGGCAGTCCGAGCCCGTCTCATGTGCTGGGCCACTTGCATTCAGTGAGGAAAAGCCACCTGCATTGAGGTGAACACTCTGCTCAGCGTTCTTTCCGGGAGCTCACACTTGCCACCTCTCTAGGTTAAGCAGGAAGTCGTAGTGAGGACCAACCTGAGCAAAGAGCACAATTCCTCACGTTACACTGGTAGTCGTCGTAAGAGGAATTGCCAACTACGCCTGGCTGAGGCCTTCCCTGTGTTAAGGAACCAGCCACACTTAGAGGCCTTGAAAGAACAATTTATTCAGCGAAGTTCCCATTGTTTGGCGATGGTAAACCTTTGCAGCGCCAGTACTGCAGGGACTTAGGTTTGCTGCTAACAGGGCTAGGTGACCCTGCATACAGAAGCAGGCGTTTCCCTTTGGAAGCTTGGATCCCGGTTTCTCAGGGGCTGCTTGCAAGACCCTGCTATTGCCCAGCATCTCTCCTCTGCCCCTACGCCCGGGTAGGAAGCGAGTATTTTAGCCTGAGAAGCAGGGCTCTTGCAACTCTGGAGGAGAGCTAATCCTGCAGCCCACGTTCGTCCTGGGAAACCGCAAGGCGACCCTTGGCCTCAGTGTAGTGGCGAAATGGCCGCCGGACAGGTCTTGCCTGCCGCGGTTTCCGTGAGTTCTCCACCGTCTTCGGGCTTAAATGGAGAGCGAGGAGAGCTGTCGGCTCTCACAGAACTCTGGCCTCCGCACTGTTTGCCATGCAACTGCACGCAAGACCACACGTCTCCTCCCGACCTGCTGAGAAACAGGCATCCGTGTAGGCCCTTGTTAACATTTCCTGGTGTGCAGAGTCCAAGGCGACACGCTGTCCTCTGCCTTGGAAACCTACGTTGCCACAGCTTGCCAAACGCTACCGAAGGCAGTCCTAACCAGTCTCGTGTGCTGCGCAGCTTTGATTCGGTTACGAAAAGCCACCTGCATTGAGGTGAACACTCTGCTCAGCGTTCTTTCCGGGAGCTCACAATTGCCCCCTCTCTAGGTTAAGCAGGATGTCGAGGTGAGGTCCAAACTGAGCAAAGAGCACAATTGCTCACTTTGCAGTGGTAGTTGTCGTAAGAGGCATTGCCTACTAGGCCTTGCTAAGGTCTTCGTTCTGTTAGGGAAGTCGCCACACTTAGACGCCTGTAAAGGAAACTTTATTCAGCGAAGTTCCCAGTGTCTTGCGACGGTCTCCCTTCGCAGGGCCAATACAGCAGGGACTTAGGTTTGCTGCTAACTAGGCTAGGTGACCCTGCATACAGAAGCAGGCGTTTCCCTTTGGAAGCTTGGATCCCGGTTTCTCAGGGGCTGCTTGCAAGACCCTGCTATTGCCCAGCATCTCTCCTCTGCCCCTACGCCCGGGTAGGAAGCGAGTATTTTAGCCTGAGAAGCAGGGCTCTTGCAACTCTGGCGGAGAGCTAATCCTGCAGCCCACGTTCGTCCTGGGAAACCGCAAGGCGACCCTTGGCCTCAGTGTAGTGGCGAAATGGCCGCCGGACAGGTCTTGCCTGCCGCGGTTTCCATGAGTTCTCCACCGTCTTCGGGCTTAAATGGAGAGCGAGGAGAGCTGTCGGCTCTCACAGAACTCTGGCCTCCGCACTGTTTGCCATGCAGCCGAACGCAAGACCACACGTCTCCTCCCGGCCTGCTGAGAAACAGGCCGCCGTGCAGGCCCTTCGTAACACTTCTTGGCATGTAGACTCCAAGGCGACACGCTGTCCTCTTCCTTGGAAACCTACGTTGCCCCAGCATGCCAACGCTCACGAAGGCAGTCCGAGCCCGTCTCATGTGCTGGGCCACTTGCATTCAGTGAGGAAAAGCCACCTGCATTGAGGTGAACGCTCTGCTCAGCGTTCTTTCCGGGAGCTCACACTTGCCGCCTCTCTAGGTTAAGCAGGAAGTCGTAGTGAGGACCAACCTGAGCAAAGAGCACAATTCCTCACGTTACACTGGTAGTCGTCGTAAGAGGAATTGCCAACTACGCCTGGCTGAGGCCTTCCCTGTGTTAAGGAACCAGCCACACTTAGAGGCCTTGAAAGAACAATTTATTCAGCGAAGTTCCCATTGTTTGGCGATGGTCAACCTTTGCAGCGCCAGTACTGCAGGGACTTAGGTTTGCTGCTAACAGGGCTAGGTGACCCTGCATACATACAGAAGCAGGCGTTTCCCTTTGGAAGCTTGGATCCCGGTTTCTCAGGGGCTGCTTGCAAGACCCTGCTATTGCCCAGCATCTCTCCTCTGCCCCTACGCCCGGGTAGGAAGCGAGTATTTTAGCCTGAGAAGCAGGGCTCTTGCAACTCTGGAGGAGAGCTAATCCTGCAGCCCACGTTCGTCCTGGGAAACCGCAAGGCGACCCTTGGCCTCAGTGTAGTGGCGAAATGGCCGCCAGACAGGTCTTGCCTGCCGCGGTTTCCGTGAGTTCTCCAGCGTCTTCGGGCTTAAATGGAGAGCGAGGAGAGCTGTCGGCTCTCACAGAACTCTGGCCTCCGCACTGTTTGCCATGCAACTGCACGCAAGACCACACGTCTCCTCCCGACCTGCTGAGAAACAGGCATCCGTGTAGGCCCTTGTTAACACTTCCTGGCGTGCAGAGTCAAAGGCGACACGCTGTCCTCTGCCTTGGAAACCTACGTTGCCACAGCTTGCCAAACGCTACCGAAGGCAGTCCTAACCAGTCTCGTGTGCTGCGCAGCTTTGATTCGGTTACGAAAAGCCACCTGCATTGAGGTGAACACTCTGCTCAGCGTTCTTTCCGGGAGCTCACAATTGCCCCCTCTCTAGGTTAAGCAGGATGTCGAGGTGAGGTCCAAACTGAGCAAAGAGCACAATTGCTCACTTTGCAGTGGTAGTCGTCGTAAGAGGCATTGCCTACTAGGCCTTGCTAAGGTCTTCGTTCTGTTAGGGAAGTCGCCACACTTAGACGCCTGTAAAGGAAACTTTATTCAGCGAGGTTCCCAGTGTCTTGCGACGGTCTCCCTTCGCAGGGCCAATACAGCAGGGACTTAGGTTTGCTGCTAACTAGGCTAGGTGACCCTGCATACAGAAGCAGGCGTTTCCCTTTGGAAGCTTGGATCCCGGTTTCTCAGGGGCTGCTTGCAAGACCCTGCTATTGCCCAGCATCTCTCCTCTGCCCCTACGCCCGGGTAGGAAGCGAGTATTTTAGCCTGAAAAGCAGGGCTCTTGCAACTCTGGCGGAGAGCTAATCCTGCAGCCCACGTTCGTCCTGGGAAACCGCAAGGCGACCCTTGGCCTCAGTGTAGTGGCGAAATGGCCGCCGGACAGGTCTTGCCTGCCGCGGTTTCCGTGAGTTCTCCACCGTCTTCGGGCTTAAATGGAGAGCGAGGAGAGCTGTCGGCTCTCACAGAACTCTGGCCTCCGCACTGTTTGCCATGCAGCCGAACGCAAGACCACACGTCTCCTCCCGGCCTGCTGAGAAACAGGCCGCCGTGCAGGCCCTTCGTAACACTTCTTGGCATGTAGACTCCAAGGCGACACGCTGTCCTCTTCCTTGGAAACCTACGTTGCCCCAGCATGCCAACGCTCACGAAGGCAGTCCGAGCCCGTCTCATGTGCTGGGCCACTTGCATTCAGTGAGGAAAAGCCACCTGCATTGAGGTGAACACTCTGCTCAGCGTTCTTTCCGGGAGCTCACACTTGCCGCCTCTCTAGGTTAAGCAGGAAGTCGTAGTGAGGACCAACCTGAGCAAAGAGCACAATTCCTCACGTTACACTGGTAGTCGTCGTAAGAGGAATTGCCAACTACGCCTGGCTGAGGCCTTCCCTGTGTTAAGGAACCAGCCACACTTAGAGGCCTTGAAAGAACAATTTATTCAGCGAAGTTCCCATTGTTTGGCGATGGTAAACCTTTGCAGCGCCAGTACTGCAGGGACTTAGGTTTGCTGCTAACAGGGCTAGGTGACCCTGCATACAGAAGCAGGCGTTTCCCTTTGGAAGCTTGGATCCCGGTTTCTCAGGGGCTGCTTGCAAGACCCTGCTATTGCCCAGCATCTCTCCTCTGCCCCTACGCCCGGGTAGGAAGCGAGTATTTTAGCCTGAGAAGCAGGGCTCTTGCAACTCTGGAGGAGAGCTAATCCTGCAGCCCACGTTCGTCCTGGGAAACCGCAAGGCGACCCTTGGCCTCAGTGTAGTGGCGAAATGGCCGCCGGACAGGTCTTGCCTGCCGCGGTTTCCGTGAGTTCTCCACCGTCTTCGGGCTTAAATGGAGAGCGAGGAGAGCTGTCGGCTCTCACAGAACTCTGGCCTCCGCACTGTTTGCCATGCAACTGCACGCAAGACCACACGTCTCCTCCCGACCTGCTGAGAAACAGGCATCCGTGTAGGCCCTTGTTAACATTTCCTGGTGTGCAGAGTCCAAGGCGACACGCTGTCCTCTGCCTTGGAAACCTACGTTGCCACAGCTTGCCAAACGCTACCGAAGGCAGTCCTAACCAGTCTCGTGTGCTGCGCAGCTTTGATTCGGTTACGAAAAGCCACCTGCATTGAGGTGAACACTCTGCTCAGCGTTCTTTCCGGGAGCTCACAATTGCCCCCTCTCTAGGTTAAGCAGGATGTCGAGGTGAGGTCCAAACTGAGCAAAGAGCACAATTGCTCACTTTGCAGTGGTAGTCGTCGTAAGAGGCATTGCCTACTAGGCCTTGCTAAGGTCTTCGTTCTGTTAGGGAAGTCGCCACACTTAGACGCCTGTAAAGGAAACTTTATTCAGCGAAGTTCCCAGTGTCTTGCGACGGTCTCCCTTCGCAGGGCCAATACAGCAGGGACTTAGGTTTGCTGCTAACTAGGCTAGGTGACCCTGCATACAGAAGCAGGCGTTTCCCTTTGGAAGCTTGGATCCCGGTTTCTCAGGGGCTGCTTGCAAGACCCTGCTATTGCCCAGCATCTCTCCTCTGCCCCTACGCCCGGGTAGGAAGCGAGTATTTTAGCCTGAGAAGCAGGGCTCTTGCAACTCTGGCGGAGAGCTAATCCTGCAGCCCACGTTCGTCCTGGGAAACCGCAAGGCGACCCTTGGCCTCAGTGTAGTGGCGAAATGGCCGCCGGACAGGTCTTGCCTGCCGCGGTTTCCGTGAGTTCTCCACCGTCTTCGGGCTTAAATGGAGAGCGAGGAGAGCTGTCGGCTCTCACAGAACTCTGGCCTCCGCACTGTTTGCCATGCAGCCGAACGCAAGACCACACGTCTCCTCCCGGCCTGCTGAGAAACAGGCCGCCGTGCAGGCCCTTCGTAACACTTCTTGGCATGTAGACTCCAAGGCGACACGCTGTCCTCTTCCTTGGAAACCTACGTTGCCCCAGCATGCCAACGCTCACGAAGGCAGTCCGAGCCCGTCTCATGTGCTGGGCCACTTGCATTCAGTGAGGAAAAGCCACCTGCATTGAGGTGAACGCTCTGCTCAGCGTTCTTTCCGGGAGCTCACACTTGCCGCCTCTCTAGGTTAAGCAGGAAGTCGTAGTGAGGACCAACCTGAGCAAAGAGCACAATTCCTCACGTTACACTGGTAGTCGTCGTAAGAGGAATTGCCAACTACGCCTGGCTGAGGCCTTCCCTGTGTTAAGGAACCAGCCACACTTAGAGGCCTTGAAAGAACAATTTATTCAGCGAAGTTCCCATTGTTTGGCGATGGTCAACCTTTGCAGCGCCAGTACTGCAGGGACTTAGGTTTGCTGCTAACAGGGCTAGGTGACCCTGCATACATACAGAAGCAGGCGTTTCCCTTTGGAAGCTTGGATCCCGGTTTCTCAGGGGCTGCTTGCAAGACCCTGCTATTGCCCAGCATCTCTCCTCTGCCCCTACGCCCGGGTAGGAAGCGAGTATTTTAGCCTGAGAAGCAGGGCTCTTGCAACTCTGGAGGAGAGCTAATCCTGCAGCCCACGTTCGTCCTGGGAAACCGCAAGGCGACCCTTGGCCTCAGTGTAGTGGCGAAATGGCCGCCGGACAGGTCTTGCCTGCCGCGGTTTCCGTGAGTTCTCCACCGTCTTCGGGCTTAAATGGAGAGCGAGGAGAGCTGTCGGCTCTCACAGAACTCTGGCCTCCGCACTGTTTGCCATGCAACTGCACGCAAGACCACACGTCTCCTCCCGACCTGCTGAGAAACAGGCATCCGTGTAGGCCCTTGTTAACATTTCCTGGCGTGCAGAGTCCAAGGCGACACGCTGTCCTCTGCCTTGGAAACCTACGTTGCCACAGCTTGCCAAACGCTACCGAAGGCAGTCCTAACCAGTCTCGTGTGCTGCGCAGCTTTGATTCGGTTACGAAAAGCCACCTGCATTGAGGTGAACACTCTGCTCAGCGTTCTTTCCGGGAGCTCACAATTGCCCCCTCTCTAGGTTAAGCAGGATGTCGAGGTGAGGTCCAAACTGAGCAAAGAGCACAATTGCTCACTTTGCAGTGGTAGTCGTCGTAAGAGGCATTGCCTACTAGGCCTTGCTAAGGTCTTCGTTCTGTTAGGGAAGTCGCCACACTTAGACGCCTGTAAAGGAAACTTTATTCAGCGAAGTTCTCAGTGTCTTGCGACGGTCTCCCTTCGCAGGGCCAATACAGCAGGGACTTAGGTTTGCTGCTAACAGGGCTAGGTGACCCTGCATACAGAAGCAGGCTTTTCCCTTTGGAAGCTTGGATCCCGGTTTCTCAGGGGCTGCTTGCAAGACCCTGCTATTGCCCAGCATCTCTCCTCTGCCCCTACGACCGGGTAGGAAGCGAGTATTTTAGCCTGAAAAGCAGGGCTCTTGCAACTCTGGCGGAGAGCTAATCCTGCAGCCCACGTTCGTCCTGGGAAACCGCAAGGCGACCCTTGGCCTCAGTGTAGTGGCGAAATGGCCGCCGGACAGGTCTTGCCTGCCGCGGTTTCCGTGAGTTCTCCACCGTCTTCGGGCTTAAATGGAGAGCGAGGAGAGCTGTCGGCTCTCACAGAACTCTGGCCTCCGCACTGTTTGCCATGCAGCCGAACGCAAGACCACACGTCTCCTCCCGGCCTGCTGAGAAACAGGCCGCCGTGCAGGCCCTTCGTAACACTTCTTGGCATGTAGACTCCAAGGCGACACGCTGTCCTCTTCCTTGGAAACCTACGTTGCCCCAGCATGCCAAAGCTCACGAAGGCAGTCCGAGCCCGTCTCATGTGCTGGGCCACTTGCATTCAGTGAGGAAAAGCCACCTGCATTGAGGTGAACACTCTGCTCAGCGTTCTTTCCGGGAGCTCACACTTGCCGCCTCTCTAGGTTAAGCAGGAAGTCGTAGTGAGGACCAACCTGAGCAAAGAGCACAATTCCTCACGTTACACTGGTAGTCGTCGTAAGAGGAATTGCCAACTACGCCTGGCTGAGGCCTTCCCTGTGTTAAGGAACCAGCCACACTTAGAGGCCTTGAAAGAACAATTTATTCAGCGAAGTTCCCATTGTTTGGCGATGGTCAACCTTTGCAGCGCCAGTACTGCAGGGACTTAGGTTTGCTGCTAACAGGGCTAGGTGACCCTGCATACAGAAGCAGGCGTTTCCCTTTGGAAGCTTGGATCCCGGTTTCTCAGGGGCTGCTTGCAAGACCCTGCTATTGCCCAGCATCTCTCCTCTGCCCCTACGCCCGGGTAGGAAGCGAGTATTTTAGCCTGAGAAGCAGGGCTCTTGCAACTCTGGAGGAGAGCTAATCCTGCAGCCCACGTTCGTCCTGGGAAACCGCAAGGCGACCCTTGGCCTCAGTGTAGTGGCGAAATGGCCGCCGGACAGGTCTTGCCTGCCGCGGTTTCCGTGAGTTCTCCACCGTCTTCGGGCTTAAATGGAGAGCGAGGAGAGCTGTCGGCTCTCACAGAACTCTGGCCTCCGCACTGTTTGCCATGCAACTGCACGCAAGACCACACGTCTCCTCCCGACCTGCTGAGAAACAGGCATCCGTGTAGGCCCTTGTTAACATTTCCTGGCGTGCAGAGTCCAAGGCGACACGCTGTCCTCTGCCTTGGAAACCTACGTTGCCACAGCTTGCCAAACGCTACCGAAGGCAGTCCTAACCAGTCTCGTGTGCTGCGCAGCTTTGATTCGGTTACGAAAAGCCACCTGCATTGAGGTGAACACTCTGCTCAGCGTTCTTTCCGGGAGCTCACAATTGCCCCCTCTCTAGGTTAAGCAGGATGTCGAGGTGAGGTCCAAACTGAGCAAAGAGCACAATTGCTCACTTTGCAGTGGTAGTCGTCGTAAGAGGCATTGCCTACTAGGCCTTGCTAAGGTCTTCGTTCTGTTAGGGAAGTCGCCACACTTAGACGCCTGTAAAGGAACCTTTATTCAGCGAAGTTCTCAGTGTCTTGCGACGGTCTCCCTTCGCAGGGCCAATACAGCAGGGACTTAGGTTTGCTGCTAACAGGGCTAGGTGACCCTGCATACAGAAGCAGCCTTTTCCCTTTGGAAGCTTGGATCCCGGTTTCTCAGGGGCTGCTTGCAAGACCCTGCTATTGCCCAGCATTTCTCCTCTGCCCCTACGCCCGGGTAGGAAGCGAGTATTTTAGCCTGAAAAGCAGGGCTCTTGCAACTCTGGCGGAGAGCTAATCCTGCAGCCCACGTTCGTCCTGGGAAACTGCAAGGCGACCCTTGGCCTCAGTGTAGTGGCGAAATGGCCGCCGGACAGGTCTTGCCTGCCGCGGTTTCCGTGAGTTCTCCACCGTCTTCGGGCTTAAATGGAGAGCGAGGAGAGCTGTCGGCTCTCACAGAACTCTGGCCTCCGCACTGTTTGCCATGCAGCCGAACGCAAGACCACACGTCTCCTCCCGGCCTGCTGAGAAACAGGCCGCCGTGCAGGCCCTTCGTAACACTTCTTGGCATGTAGACTCCAAGGCGACACGCTGTCCTCTTCCTTGGAAACCTACGTTGCCCCAGCATGCCAAAGCTCACGAAGGCAGTCCGAGCCCGTCTCATGTGCTGGGCCACTTGCATTCAGTGAGGAAAAGCCACCTGCATTGAGGTGAACACTCTGCTCAGCGTTCTTTCCGGGAGCTCACACTTGCCGCCTCTCTAGGTTAAGCAGGAAGTCGTAGTGAGGACCAACCTGAGCAAAGAGCACAATTCCTCACGTTACACTGGTAGTCGTCGTAAGAGGAATTGCCAACTACGCCTGGCTGAGGCCTTCCCTGTGTTAAGGAACCAGCCACACTTAGAGGCCTTGAAAGAACAATTTATTCAGCGAAGTTCCCATTGTTTGGCGATGGTCAACCTTTGCAGCGCCAGTACTGCAGGGACTTAGGTTTGCTGCTAACAGGGCTAGGTGACCCTGCATACAGAAGCAGGCGTTTCCCTTTGGAAGCTTGGATCCCGGTTTCTCAGGGGCTGCTTGCAAGACCCTGCTATTGCCCAGCATCTCTCCTCTGCCCCTACGCCCGGGTAGGAAGCGAGTATTTTAGCCTGAGAAGCAGGGCTCTTGCAACTCTGGAGGAGAGCTAATCCTGCAGCCCACGTTCGTCCTGGGAAACCGCAAGGCGACCCTTGGCCTCAGTGTAGTGGCGAAATGGCCGCCGGACAGGTCTTGCCTGCCGCGGTTTCCGTGAGTTCTCCACCGTCTTCGGGCTTAAATGGAGAGCGAGGAGAGCTGTCGGCTCTCACAGAACTCTGGCCTCCGCACTGTTTGCCATGCAACTGCACGCAAGACCACACGTCTCCTCCCGACCTGCTGAGAAACAGGCATCCGTGTAGGCCCTTGTTAACATTTCCTGGCGTGCAGAGTCCAAGGCGACACGCTGTCCTCTGCCTTGGAAACCTACGTTGCCACAGCTTGCCAAACGCTACCGAAGGCAGTCCTAACCAGTCTCGTGTGCTGCGCAGCTTTGATTCGGTTACGAAAAGCCACCTGCATTGAGGTGAACACTCTGCTCAGCGTTCTTTCCGGGAGCTCACAATTGCCCCCTCTCTAGGTTAAGCAGGATGTCGAGGTGAGGTCCAAACTGAGCAAAGAGCACAATTGCTCACTTTGCAGTGGTAGTCGTCGTAAGAGGCATTGCCTACTAGGCCTTGCTAAGGTCTTCGTTCTGTTAGGGAAGTCGCCACACTTAGACGCCTGTAAAGGAAACTTTATTCAGCGAAGTTCCCAGTGTCTTGCGACGGTCTCCCTTCGCAGGGCCAATACAGCAGGGACTTAGGTTTGCTGCTAACTAGGCTAGGTGACCCTGCATACAGAAGCAGGCGTTTCCCTTTGGAAGCTTGGATCCCGGTTTCTCAGGGGCTGCTTGCAAGACCCTGCTATTGCCCAGCATCTCTCCTCTGCCCCTACGCCCGGGTAGGAAGCGAGTATTTTAGCCTGAGAAGCAGGGCTCTTGCAACTCTGGAGGAGAGCTAATCCTGCAGCCCACGTTCGTCCTGGGAAACCGCAAGGCGACCCTTGGCCTCAGTGTAGTGGCGAAATGGCCGCCGGACAGGTCTTGCCTGCCGCGGTTTCCGTGAGTTCTCCACCGTCTTCGGGCTTAAATGGAGAGCGAGGAGAGCTGTCGGCTCTCACAGAACTCTGGCCTCCGCACTGTTTGCCATGCAGCCGAACGCAGGACCACACGTCTCCTCCCGACCTGCTGAGAAACAGGCCGCCGTGGAGGCCCTTCGTAACACTTCTTGGCATGTAGACTCCAAGGCGACACGCTGTCCTCTTCCTTGGAAACCTACGTTGCCCCAGCATGCCAACGCTCACGAAGGCAGTCCGAGCCCGTCTCATGTGCTGGGCCACTTGCATTCAGTGAGGAAAAGCCACCTGCATTGAGGTGAACATTCTGCTCAGCGTTCTTTCCGGGAGCTCACACTTGCCGCCTCTCTAGGTTAAGCAGGAAGTCGTAGTGAGGACCAACCTGAGCAAAGAGCACAATTCCTCACGTTACACTGGTAGTCGTCGTAAGAGGAATTGCCAACTACGCCTGGCTGAGGCCTTCCCTGTGTTAAGGAACCAGCCACACTTAGAGGCCTTGAAAGAACAATTTATTCAGCGAAGTTCCCATTGTTTGGCGATGGTCAACCTTTGCAGCGCCAGTACTGCAGGGACTTAGGTTTGCTGCTAACAGGGCTAGGTGACCCTGCATACAGAAGCAGGCGTTTCCCTTTGGAAGCTTGGATCCCGGTTTCTCAGGGGCTGCTTGCAAGACCCTGCTATTGCCCAGCATCTCTCCTCTGCCCCTACGCCCGGGTAGGAAGCGAGTATTTT
Source organism: Pseudorca crassidens (assembly GCF_039906515.1). Classification (NCBI taxonomy): domain Eukaryota; kingdom Metazoa; phylum Chordata; class Mammalia; order Artiodactyla; family Delphinidae; genus Pseudorca; species Pseudorca crassidens. The sequence goes on along the minus strand of NC_090301.1, from coordinate 130,586,493 downwards.
AGCCTGAGAAGCAGGGCTCTTGCAACTCTGGAGGAGAGCTAATCCTGCAGCCCACGTTCGTCCTGGGAAACCGCAAGGCGACCCTTGGCCTCAGTGTAGTGGCGAAATGGCCGCCGGACAGGTCTTGCCTGCCGCGGTTTCCGTGAGTTCTCCACCGTCTTCGGGCTTAAATGGAGAGCGAGGAGAGCTGTCGGCTCTCACAGAACTCTGGCCTCCGCACTGTTTGCCATGCAACTGCACGCAAGACCACACGTCTCCTCCCGACCTGCTGAGAAACAGGCATCCGTGTAGGCCCTTGTTAACATTTCCTGGCGTGCAGAGTCCAAGGCGACACGCTGTCCTCTGCCTTGGAAACCTACGTTGCCACAGCTTGCCAAACGCTACCGAAGGCAGTCCTAACCAGTCTCGTGTGCTGCGCAGCTTTGATTCGGTTACGAAAAGCCACCTGCATTGAGGTGAACACTCTGCTCAGCGTTCTTTCCGGGAGCTCACAATTGCCCCCTCTCTAGGTTAAGCAGGATGTCGAGGTGAGGTCCAAACTGAGCAAAGAGCACAATTGCTCACTTTGCAGTGGTAGTCGTCGTAAGAGGCATTGCCTACTAGGCCTTGCTAAGGTCTTCGTTCTGTTAGGGAAGTCGCCACACTTAGACGCCTGTAAAGGAAACTTTATTCAGCGAAGTTCCCAGTGTCTTGCGACGGTCTCCCTTCGCAGGGCCAATACAGCAGGGACTTAGGTTTGCTGCTTACTAGGCTAGGTGACCCTGCATACAGAAACAGGCGTTTCCCATTGGAAGCTTGGATCCCGGTTTCTCAGGGGCTGCTTGCAAGACCCTGCTATTGCCCAGCATCTCACCTCTGCCTCTACGCCCGGGTAGGAAGCGAGTATTTTAGCCTGAGAAGCAGGGCTCTTGCAACTCTGGCGGAGAGCTAATCCTGCAGCCCACGTTCGTCCTGGGAAACCACAAGGGGACCCTTGGCCTCAGTGTAGTGGCGAAATGGCCGCCGGACAGGTCTTGCCTGCCGCGGTTTCCGTGAGTTCTCCACCGTCTTCGGGCTTAAATGGAGAGCGAGGAGAGCTGTCGGCTCTCACAGAACTCTGGCCTCCGCACTGTTTGCCATACAGCCGAACGCAAGACCACACGTCTCCTCCCGGCCTGCTGAGAAACAGGCCGCCGTGCAGGCCCTTCGTAACACTTCTTGGCATGTAGACTCCAAGGCGACACGCTGTCCTCTTCCTTGGAAACCTACGTTGCCCCAGCATGCCAACGCTCACGAAGGCAGTCCGAGCCCGTCTCATGTGCTGGGCCACTTGCATTCAGTGAGGAAAAGCCACCTGCATTGAGGTGAACACTCTGCTCAGCGTTCTTTCCGGGAGCTCACACTTGCCGCCTCTCTAGGTTAAGCAGGAAGTCGTAGTGAGGACCAACCTGAGCAAAGAGCACAATTCCTCACGTTACACTGGTAGTCGTCGTAAGAGGAATTGCCAACTACGCCTGGCTGAGGCCTTCCCTGTGTTAAGGAACCAGCCACACTTAGAGGCCTTGAAAGAACAATTTATTCAGTGAAGTTCCCATTGTTTGGCGATGGTCAACCTTTGCAGCGCCAGTACTGCAGGGACTTAGGTTTGCTGCTAACAGGGCTAGGTGACCCTGCATACAGAAGCAGGCGTTTCCCTTTGGAAGCTTGGATCCCGGTTTCTCAGGGGCTGCTTGCAAGACCCTGTTATTGCCCAGCATCTCTCCTCTGCCCCTACGCCCGGGTAGGAAGCGAGTATTTTAGCCTGAGAAGCAGGGCTCTTGCAACTCTGGAGGAGAGCTAATCCTGCAGCCCACGTTCGTCCTGGGAAACCGCAAGGCGACCCTTGGCCTCAGTGTAGTGGCGAAATGGCCGCCGGACAGGTCTTGCCTGCCGCGGTTTCCGTGAGTTCTCCACCGTCTTCGGGCTTAAATGGAGAGCGAGGAGAGCTGTCGGCTCTCACAGAACTCTGGACTCCACACTGTTTGCCATGCAACTGCACGCAAGACCACACGTCTCCTCCTGACCTGCTGAGAAACAGGCATCCGTGTAGGCCCTTGTTAACATTTCCTGGCGTGCAGAGTCCAAGGCGACACGCTGTCCTCTGCCTTGGAAACCTATGTTGCCACAGCTTGCCAAACGCTACCGAAGGCAGTCCTAACCAGTCTCGTGTGCTGCGCAGCTTTGATTCGGTTACGAAAAGCCACCTGCATTGAGGTGAACACTCTGCTCAGCGTTCTTTCCGGGAGCTCACAATTGCCCCCTCTCTAGGTTAAGCAGGATGTCGAGGTGAGGTCCAAACTGAGCAAAGAGCACAATTGCTCACTTTGCAGTGGTAGTCGTCGTAAGAGGCATTGCCTACTAGGCCTTGCTAAGGTCTTCGTTCTGTTAGGGAAGTCGCCACACTTAGACGCCTGTAAAGGAAACTTTATTCAGCGAAGTTCCCAGTGTCTTGCGACGGTCTCCCTTCGCAGGGCCAATACAGCAGGGACTTAGGTTTGCTGCTAACTAGGCTAGGTGACCCTGCATACAGAAGCAGGCGTTTCCCTTTGGAAGCTTGGATCCCGGTTTCTCAGGGGCTGCTTGCAAGACCCTGCTATTGCCCAGCATCTCTCCTCTGCCCCTACGCCCGGGTAGGAAGCGAGTATTTTAGCCTGAGAAGCAGGGCTCTTGCAACTCTGGCGGAGAGCTAATCCTGCAGCCCACGTTCGTCCTGGGAAACCGCAAGGCGACCCTTGGCCTCAGTGTAGTGGCGAAATGGCCGCCGGACAGGTCTTGCCTGCCGCGGTTTCCGTGAGTTCTCCACCGTCTTCGGGCTTAAATGGAGAGCGAGGAGAGCTGTCGGCTCTCACAGAACTCTGGCCTCCGCACTGTTTGCCATGCAACTGCACGCAAGACCACACGTCTCCTCCCGACCTGCTGAGAAACAGGCATCCGTGTAGGCCCTTGTTAACATTTCCTGGCGTGCAGAGTCCAAGGTGACACGCTGTCCTCTGCCTTGGAAACCTACGTTGCCACAGCTTGCCAAACGCTACCGAAGGCAGTCCTAACCAGTCTCGTGTGCTGCGCAGCTTTGATTCGGTTACGAAAAGCCACCTGCATTGAGGTGAACACTCTGCTCAGCGTTCTTTCCGGGAGCTCACAATTGCCCCCTCTCTAGGTTAAGCAGGATGTCGAGGTGAGGTCCAAACTGAGCAAAGAGCACAATTGCTCACTTTGCAGTGGTAGTCGTCGTAAGAGGCATTGCCTACTAGGCCTTGCTAAGGTCTTCGTTCTGTTAGGGAAGTCGCCACACTTAGACGCCTGTAAAGGAAACTTTATTCAGCGAAGTTCCCAGTGTCTTGCGACGGTCTCCCTTCGCAGGGCCAATACAGCAGGGACTTAGGTTTGCTGCTAACTAGGCTAAGTGACCCTGCATACAGAAGCAGGCATTTCCCTTTGGAAGCTTGGATCCCGGTTTCTCAGGGGCTGCTTGCAAGACCCTGCTATTGCCCAGCATCTCTCCTCTGCCCCTACGCCCGGGTAGGAAGCGAGTATTTTAGCCTGAGAAGCAGGGCTCTTGCAACTCTGGCGGAGAGCTAATCCTGCAGCCCACGTTCGTCCTGGGAAACCGCAAGGCGACCCTTGGCCTCAGTGTAGTGGCGAAATGGCCGCCAGACAGGTCTTGCCTGCCGCGGTTTCCGTGAGTTCTCCACCGTCTTCGGGCTTAAATGGAGAGCGAGGAGAGCAGTCAGCTCTCACAGAACTCTGGCCTCCGCACTGTTTGCCATGCAGCCGGAAGCAAGTCCGCTCGTCTCCTCCCGGCCTGCTGAGAAACAGGCCGCCGTGCAGGCCCTTCGTAACACTTCTTGGCATGTAGACTCCAAGGCGACACGCTGTCCTCTTCCTTGGAAACCTACGTTGCCCCAGCATGCCAACGCTCACGTAGGCAGTCCGAGCCCATCTCATGTGCTGGGCCACTTGCATTCAGTGAGGAAAAGCCACCTGCATTGAGGTGAACACTCTGCTCAGCGTTCTTTCCGGGAGCTCACACTTGCCGCCTCTCTAGGTTAAGCAGGAAGTCGTAGTGAGGACCAACCTGAGCAAAGAGCACAATTCCTCACGTTACACTGGTAGTCGTCGTAAGAGGAATTGCCAACTACGCCTGGCTGAGGCCTTCCCTGTGTTAAGGAACCAGCCACACTTAGAGGCCTTGAAAGAACAATTTATTCAGCGAAGTTCCCATTGTTTGGCGATGGTCAACCTTTGCAGCGCCAGTACTGCAGGGACTTAGGTTTGCTGCTAACAGGGCTAGGTGACCCTGCATACAGAAGCAGGCGTTTCCCTTTGGAAGCTTGGATCCCGGTTTCTCAGGGGCTGCTTGCAAGACCCTGCTATTGCCCAGCATCTGTCCTCTGCCCCTACGCCCGGGTAGGAAGCGAGTATTTTAGCCTGAGAAGCAGGGCTCTTGCAACTCTGGCGGAGAGCTAATCCTGCAGCCCACGTTCGTCCTGGGAAACCGCAAGGCGACCCTTGGCCTCAGTGTAGTGGCGAAATGGCCGCCAGACAGGTCTTGCCTGCCGCGGTTTCCGTGAGTTCTCCACCGTCTTCGGGCTTAAATGGAGAGCGAGGAGAGCTGTCAGCTCTCACAGAACTCTGGCCTCCGCACTGTTTGCCATGCAGCCGGAAGCAAGACCGCACGTCTCCTCCCGGCCGGCTGAGATACAGGCCGCCGTGCAGGCCCTTCGTAACACTTCTTGGCATGTAGACTCCAAGGCGACACGCTGTCCTCTTCCTTGGAAACCTACGTTGCCCCAGCATGCCAACGCTCACGAAGGCAGTCCGAGCCCGTCTCATGTGCTGGGCCACTTGCATTCAGTGAGGAAAAGCCACCTGCATTGAGGTGAACACTCTGCTCAGCGTTCTTTCCGGGAGCTCACACTTGCCGCCTCTCTAGTTTAAGCAGGAAGTCGTAGTGAGGACCAACCTGAGCAAAGAGCACAATTCCTCACGTTACACTGGTAGTCGTCGTAAGAGGAATTGCCAACTACGCCTGGCTGAGGCCTTCCCTGTGTTAAGGAACCAGCCACACTTAGAGGCCTTGAAAGAACAATTTATTCAGCGAAGTTCCCATTGTTTGGTGATGGTCAACCTTTGCAGCGCCAGTACTGCAGGGACTTAGGTTTGCTGCTAACAGGGCTAGGTGACCCTGCATACAGAAGCAGGAGTTTCCCTTTGGAAGCTTGGATCCCGGTTTCTCAGGGGCTGCTTGCAAGACCCTGCTATTGCCCAGCATCTCTCCTCTGCCCCTACGCCCGGGTAGGAAGCGAGTATTTTAGCCTGAGAAGCAGGGCTCTTGCAACTCTGGAGGAGAGCTAATCCTGCAGCCCACGTTCGTCCTGGGAAACCGCAAGGCGACCCTTGGCCTCAGTGTAGTGGCGAAATGGCCGCCGGACAGGTCTTGCCTGCCGCGGTTTCCGTGAGTTCTCCACCGTCTTCGGGCTTAAATGGAGAGCGAGGAGAGCTGTCGGCTCTCACAGAACTCTGGCCTCCGCACTGTTTGCCATGCAACTGCACGCAAGACCACACGTCTCCTCCCGACCTGCTGAGAAACAGGCATCCGTGTAGGCCCTTGTTAACATTTCCTGGCGTGCAGAGTCCAAGGCGACACGCTGTCCTCTGCCTTGGAAACCTACGTTGCCACAGCTTGCCAAACGCTACCGAAGGCAGTCCTAACCAGTCTCGTGTGCTGCGCAGCTTTGATTCGGTTACGAAAAGCCACCTGCATTGAGGTGAACACTCTGCTCAGCGTTCTTTCCGGGAGCTCACAATTGCCCCCTCTCTAGGTTAAGCAGGATGTCGAGGTGAGGTCCAAACTGAGCAAAGAGCACAATTGCTCACTTTGCAGTGGTAGTCGTCGTAAGAGGCATTGCCTACTAGGCCTTGCTAAGGTCTTCGTTCTGTTAGGGAAGTCGCCACACTTAGACGCCTGTAAAGGAAACTTTATTCAGCGAAGTTCCCAGTATCTTGCGACGGTCTCCCTTCGCAGGGCCAATACAGCAGGGACTTAGGTTTGCTGCTAACTAGGCTAGGTGACCCTGCATACAGAAGCAGGCATTTCCCTTTGGAAGCTTGGATCCCGGTTTCTCAGGGGCTGCTTGCAAGACCCTGCTATTGCCCAGCATCTCTCCTCTGCCCCTACGCCCGGGTAGGAAGCGAGTATTTTAGCCTGAGAAGCAGGGCTCTTGCAACTCTGGCGGAGAGCTAATCCTGCAGCCCACGTTCGTCCTGGGAAACCGCAAGGCGACCCTTGGCCTCAGTGTAGTGGCGAAATGGCCGCCAGACAGGTCTTGCCTGCCGCGGTTTCCGTGAGTTCTCCACCGTCTTCGGGCTTAAATGGAGAGCGAGGAGAGCAGTCAGCTCTCACAGAACTCTGGCCTCCGCACTGTTTGCCATGCAGCCGGAAGCAAGACCGCACGTCTCCTCCCGGCCTGCTGAGAAACAGGCCGCCGTGCAGTCCCTTCGTAACACTTCTTGGCATGTAGACTCCAAGGCGACACGCTGTCCTCTTCCTTGGAAACCTACGTTGCCCCAGCATGCCAACGCTCACGAAGGCAGTCCGAGCCCGTCTCATGTGCTGGGCCACTTGCATTCAGTGAGGAAAAGCCACCTGCATTGAGGTGAACACTCTGCTCAGCGTTCTTTCCGGGAGCTCACACTTGCCGCCTCTCTAGGTTAAGCAGGAAGTCGTAGTGAGGACCAACCTGAGCAAAGAGCACAATTCCTCACGTTACACTGGTAGTCGTCGTAAGAGGAATTGCCAACTACGCCTGGCTGAGGCCTTCCCTGTGTTAAGGAACCAGCCACACTTAGAGGCCTTGAAAGAACAATTTATTCAGCGAAGTTCCCATTGTTTGGCGATGGTCAACCTTTGCAGCGCCAGTACTGCAGGGACTTAGGTTTGCTGCTAACAGGGCTAGGTGACCCTGCATACAGAAGCAGGCGTTTCCCTTTGGAAGCTTGGATCCCGGTTTCTCAGGGGCTGCTTGCAAGACCCTGCTATTGCCCAGCATCTCTCCTCTGCCCCTACGCCCGGGTAGGAAGCGAGTATTTTAGCCTGAGAAGCAGGGCTCTTGCAACTCTGGCGGAGAGCTAATCCTGCAGCCCACGTTCGTCCTGGGAAACCGCAAGGCGACCCTTGGCCTCAGTGTAGTGGCGAAATGGCCGCCAGACAGGTCTTGCCTGCCGCGGTTTCCGTGAGTTCTCCACCGTCTTCGGGCTTAAATGGAGAGCGAGGAGAGCAGTCAGCTCTCACAGAACTCTGGCCTCCGCACTGTTTGCCATGCAGCCGGAAGCAAGACCGCACGTCTCCTCCCGGCCGGCTGAGAAACAGGCCGCCGTGCAGGCCCTTCGTAACACTTCTTGGCATGTAGACTCCAAGGCGACACGCTGTCCTCTTCCTTGGAAACCTACGTTGCCCCAGCATGCCAACGCTCACGAAGGCAGTCCGAGCCCGTCTCATGTGCTGGGCCACTTGCATTCAGTGAGGAAAAGCCACCTGCATTGAGGTGAACACTCTGCTCAGCGTTCTTTCCGGGAGCTCACACTTGCCGCCTCTCTAGGTTAAGCAGGAAGTCGTAGTGAGGACCAACCTGAGCAAAGAGCACAATTCCTCACGTTACACTGGTAGTCGTCGTAAGAGGAATTGCCAACTACGCCTGGCTGAGGCCTTCCCTGTGTTAAGGAACCAGCCACACTTAGAGGCCTTGAAAGAACAATTTATTCAGCTAAGTTCCCATTGTTTGGCGATGGTCAACCTTTGCAGCGCCAGTACTGCAGGGACTTAGGTTTGCTGCTAACAGGGCTAGGTGACCCTGCATACAGAAGCAGGCGTTTCCCTTTGGAAGCTTGGATCCCGGTTTCTCAGGGGCTGCTTGCAAGACCCTGCTATTGCCCAGCATCTCTCCTCTGCCCCTACGCCCGGGTAGGAAGCGAGTATTTTAGTCTGAGAAGCAGGGCTCTTGCAACTCTGGCGGAGAGCTAATCCTGCAGCCCACGTTCGTCCTGGGAAACCGCAAGGCGACCCTTGGCCTCAGTGTAGTGGCGAAATGGCCGCCAGACAGGTCTTGCCTGCCGCGGTTTCCGTGAGTTCTCCACCGTCTTCGGGCTTAAATGGAGAGCGAGGAGAGCTGTCAGCTCTCACAGAACTCTGGCCTCCGCACTGTTTGCCATGCAGCCGGAAGCAAGACCGCACGTCTCCTCCCGGCCGGCTGAGAAACAGGCCGCCGTGCAGGCCCTTCGTAACACTTCTTGGCATGTAGACTCCAAGGCGACACGCTGTCCTCTTCCTTGGAAACCTACGTTGCCCCAGCATGCCAACGCTCACGAAGGCAGTCCGAGCCCGTCTCATGTGCTGGGCCACTTGCATTCAGTGAGGAAAAGCCACCTGCATTGAGGTGAACACTCTGCTCAGCGTTCTTTCCGGGAGCTCACACTTGCCGCCTCTCTAGGTTAAGCAGGAAGTCGTAGTGAGGACCAACCTGAGCAAAGAGCACAATTCCTCACGTTACACTGGTAGTCGTCGTAAGAGGAATTGCCAACTACGCCTGGCTGAGGCCTTCCCTGTGTTAAGGAACCAGCCACACTTAGAGGCCTTGAAAGAACAATTTATTCAGCGAAGTTCCCATTGTTTGGCGATGGTCAACCTTTGCAGCGCCAGTACTGCAGGGACTTAGGTTTGCTGCTAACAGGGCTATGTGACCCTGCATACAGAAGCAGGCGTTTCCCTTTGGAAGCTTGGATCCCGGTTTCTCAGGGGCTGCTTGCAAGACCCTGCTATTGCCCAGCATCTCTCCTCTGCCCCTACGCCCGGGTAGGAAGCGAGTATTTTAGCCTGAGAAGCAGGGCTCTTGCAACTCTGGCGGAGAGCTAATCCTGAAGCCCACGTTCGTCCTGGGAAACCGCAAGGCGACCCTTGGCCTCAGTGTAGTGGCGAAATGGCCGCCAGACAGGTCTTGCCTGCCGCAGTTTCCGTGAGTTCTCCACCGTCTTCGGGCTTAAATGGAGAGCGAGGAGAGCTGTCATCTCTCACAGAACTCTGGCCTCCGCACTGTTTGCCATGCAGCCGGAAGCAAGACCGCACGTCTCCTCCCGAACGGCTGAGAAACAGGCCGCCGTGCAGGCCCTTCGTAACACTTCTTGGCATGTAGACTCCAAGGCGACACGCTGTCCTCTTCCTTGGAAACCTACGTTGCCCCAGCATGCCAACGCTCACGAAGGCAGTCCGAGCCCGTCTCATGTGCTGGGCCACTTGCATTCAGTGAGGAAAAGCCACCTGCATTGAGGTGAACACTCTGCTCAGCGTTCTTTCCGGGAGCTCACACTTGCCGCCTCTCTAGGTTAAGCAGGAAGTCGTAGTGAGGACCAACCTGAGCAAAGAGCACAATTCCTCACGTTACACTGGTAGTCGTCGTAAGAGGAATTGCCAACTACGCCTGGCTGAGGCCTTCCCTGTGTTAAGGAACCAGCCACACTTAGAGGCCTTGAAAGAACAATTTATTCAGCGAAGTTCCCATTGTTTGGCGATGGTCAACCTTTGCAGCGCCAGTACTGCAGGGACTTAGGTTTGCTGCTAACAGGGCTAGGTGACCCTGCATACAGAAGCAGGCGTTTCCCTTTGGAAGCTTGGATCCCGGTTTCTCAGGGGCTGCTTGCAAGACCCTGCTATTGCCCAGCATCTCTCCTCTGCCCCTACGCCCGGGTAGGAAGCGAGTATTTTAGCCTGAGAAGCAGGGCACTTGCAACTCTGGAGGAGAGCTAATCCTGCAGCCCACGTTCGTCCTGGGAAACCGCAAGGCGACCCTTGGCCTCAGTGTAGTGGCGAAATGGCCGCCGGACAGGTCTTGCCTGCCGCGGTTTCCGTGAGTTCTCCACCGTCTTCGGGCTTAAATGGAGAGCGAGGAGAGCTGTCGGCTCTCACAGAACTCTGGCCTCCGCACTGTTTGCCATGCAACTGCACGCAAGACCACACGTCTCCTCCCGACCTGCTGAGAAACAGGCATCCGTGTAGGCCCTTGTTAACATTTCCTGGCGTGCAGAGTCCAAGGCGACACGCTGTCCTCTGCCTTGGAAACCTACGTTGCCACAGCTTGCCAAACGCTACCGAAGGCAGTCCTAACCAGTCTCGTGTGCTGCGCAGCTTTGATTCGGTTACGAAAAGCCACCTGCATTGAGGTGAACACTCTGCTCAGCGTTCTATCCGGGAGCTCACAATTGCCCCCTCTCTAGGTTAAGCAGGATGTCGAGGTGAGGTCCAAACTGAGCAAAGAGCACAATTGCTCACTTTGCAGTGGTAGTCGTCGTAAGAGGCATTGCCTACTAGGCCTTGCTAAGGTCTTCGTTCTGTTAGGGAAGTCGCCACACTTAGACGCCTGTAAAGGAAACTTTATTCAGCGAAGTTCCCAGTGTCTTGCGACGGTCTCCCTTTGCAGGGCCAATACAGCAGGGACTTAGGTTTGCTGCTAACTAGGCTAGGTGACCCTGCATACAGAAGCAGGCTTTTCCCTTTGGAAGCTTGGATCCCGGTTTCTCAGGGGCTGCTTGCAAGACCCTGCTATTGCCCAGCATCTCTCCTCTGCCCCTACGCCCGGGTAGGAAGCGAGTATTTTAGCCTGAGAAGCAGGGCTCTTGCAACTCTGGCGGAGAGCTAATCCTGCAGCCCACGTTCGTCCTGGGAAACCGCAAGGCGACCCTTGGCCTCAGTGTAGTGGCGAAATGGCCGCCGGACAGGTCTTGCCTGCCGCGGTTTCCGTGAGTTCTCCACCGTCTTCGGGCTTAAATGGAGAGCGAGGAGAGCTGTCGGCTCTCACAGAACTCTGGCCTCCGCACTGTTTGCCATGCAGCCGAACGCAAGACCACACGTCTCCTCCCGGCCTGCTGAGAAACAGGCCGCCGTGCAGGCCCTTTGTAACACTTCTTGGCATGTAGACTCCAAGGCGACACGCTCTCCTCTTCCTTGTAAACCTACGTTGCCCCAGCATGCCAACGCTCACGAAGGCAGTCCGAGCCCGTCTCATGTGCTGGGCCACTTGCATTCAGTGAGGAAAAGCCACCTGCATTGAGGTGAACATTCTGCTCAGCGTTCTTTCCGGGAGCTCACACTTGCCACCTCTCTAGGTTAAGCAGGAAGTCGTAGTGAGGACCAACCTGAGCAAAGAGCACAATTCCTCACGTTACACTGGTAGTCGTCGTAAGAGGAATTGCCAACTACGCCTGGCTGAGGCCTTCCCTGTGTTAAGGAACCAGCCACACTTAGAGGCCTTGAAAGAACAATTTATTCAGCGAAGTTCCCATTGTTTGGCGATGGTCAACCTTTGCAGCGCCAGTACTGCAGGGACTTAGGTTTGCTGCTAACAGGGCTAGGTGACCCTGCATACAGAAGCAGGCGTTTCCCTTTGGAAGCTTGGATCCCGGTTTCTCAGGGGCTGCTTGCAAGACCCTGCTATTGCCCAGCATCTCTCCTCTGCCCCTACGCCCGGGTAGGAAGCGAGTATTTTAGCCTGAGAAGCAGGGCTCTTGCAACTCTGGAGGAGAGCTAATCCTGCAGCCCACGTTCGTCCTGGGAAACCGCAAGGCGACCCTTGGCCTCAGTGTAGTGGCGAAATGGCCGCCGGACAGGTCTTGCCTGCCGCGGTTTCCGTGAGTTCTCCACCGTCTTCGGGCTTAAATGGAGAGCGAGGAGAGCTGTCGGCTCTCACAGAACTCTGGCCTCCGCACTGTTTGCCATGCAACTGCACGCAAGACCACACGTCTCCTCCCGACCTGCTGAGAAACAGGCATCCGTGTAGGCCCTTGTTAACATTTCCTGGCGTGCAGAGTCCAAGGCAACACGCTGTCCTCTGCCTTGGAAACCTACGTTGCCACAGCTTGCCAAACGCTACCGAAGGCAGTCCTAACCAGTCTCGTGTGCTGCGCAACTTTGATTCGGTTACGAAAAGCCACCTGCATTGAGGTGAACACTCTGCTCAGTGTTCTTTCCGGGAGCTCACAATTGCCCCCTCTCTAGGTTAAGCAGGATGTCGAGGTGAGGTCCAAACTGAGCAAAGAGCACAATTGCTCACTTTGCAGTGGTAGTCGTCGTAAGAGGCATTGCCTACTAGGCCTTGCTAAGGTCTTCGTTCTGTTAGGGAAGTCGCCACACTTAGACGCCTGTAAAGGAAACTTTATTCAGTAAAGTTCCCAGTGTCTTGCGACGGTCTCCCTTCGCAGGGCCAATACAGCAGGGACTTAGGTTTGCTGCTAACTAGGCTAGGTGACCCTGCATACAGAAGCAGGCTTTTCCCTTTGGAAGCTTGGATCCCGGTTTCTTAGGGGCTGCTTGCAAGACCCTGTTATTGCCCAGCATCTCTCCTCTGCCCCTACGCCCGGGTAGGAAGCGAGTATTTTAGCCTGAGAAGCAGGGCTCTTGCAACTCTGGAGGAGAGCTAATCCTGCAGCCCACGTTCGTCCTGGGAAACCGCAAGGCAACCCTTGGCCTCAGTGTAGTGGCGAAATGGCCGCCGGAGAGGTCTTGCCTGCCACGGTTTCCGTGAGTTCTCCACCGACTTCGGGCTTAAATGGAGAGCGAGGAGAGCTGTCGGCTCTCACAGAACTCTGGCCTCCGCACTGTTTGCCATGCAGCCGAACGCAAGACCACACGTCTCCTCCCGGCCTGCTGAGAAACAGGCCGCCGTGCAGGCCCTTCGTAACACTTCTTGGCATGTAGACTCCAAGGCGACACGCTGTCCTCTTCCTTGGAAACCTACGTTGCCCCAGCATGCCAACGCTCACGAAGGCAGTCCGAGCCCGTCTCATGTGCTGGGCCACTTGCATTCAGTGAGGAAAAGCCACCTGCATTGAGGTGAACACTCTGCTCAGCGTTCTTTCCGGGAGCTCACACTTGCCGCCTCTCTAGGTTAAGCAGGAAGTCGTAGTGAGGACCAACCTGAGCAAAGAGCACAATTCCTCACGTTACACTGGTAGTCGTCGTAAGAGGAATTGCCAACTACGCCTGGCTGAGGCCTTCCCTGTGTTAAGGAACCAGCCACACTTAGAGGCCTTGAAAGAACAATTTATTCAGCGAAGTTCCCATTGTTTGGCGATGGTCAACCTTTGCAGCGCCAGTACTGCAGGGACTTAGGTTTGCTGCTAACAGGGCTAGGTGACCCTGCATACAGAAGCAGGCGTTTCCCTTTGGAAGCTTGGATCCCGGTTTCTCAGGGGCTGCTTGCAAGACGCTGCTATTGCCCAGCATCTCTCCTCTGCCCCTACGCCCGGGTAGGAAGCGAGTATTTTAGCCTGAGAAGCAGGGCTCTTGCAACTCTGGCGGAGAGCTAATCCTGCAGCCCACGTTCGTCCTGGGAAACCGCAAGGCGACCCTTGGCCTCAGTGTAGTGGCGAAATGGCCGCCAGACAGGTCTTGCCTGCCGCGGTTTCCGTGAGTTCTCCACCGTCTTCGGGCTTAAATGGAGAGCGAGGAGAGCTGTCAGCTCTCACAGAACTCTGGCCTCCGCACTGTTTGCCATGCAGCCGGAAGCAAGACCGCACGTCTCCTCCCGGCCGGCTGAGAAACAGGCCGCCGTGCAGGCCCTTCGTAACACTTCTTGGCATGTAGACTCCAAGGCGACACGCTGTCCTCTTCCTTGGAAACCTACGTTGCCCCAGCATGCCAACGCTCACGAAGGCAGTCCGAGCCCGTCTCATGTGCTGGGCCACTTGCATTCAGTGAGGAAAAGCCACCTGCATTGAGGTGAACACTCTGCTCAGCGTTCTTTCCGGGAGCTCACACTTGCCGCCTCTCTAGGTTAAGCAGGAAGTCGTAGTGAGGACCAACCTGAGCAAAGAGCACAATTCCTCACGTTACACTGGTAGTCGTCGTAAGAGGAATTGCCAACTACGCCTGGCTGAGGCCTTCCCTGTGTTAAGGAACCAGCCACACTTAGAGGCCTTGAAAGAACAATTTATTCAGCGAAGTTCCCATTGTTTGGCGATGGTCAACCTTTGCAGCGCCAGTACTGCAGGGACTTAGGTTTGCTGCTAACAGGGCTAGGTGACCCTGCATACAGAAGCAGGCGTTTCCCTTTGGAAGCTTGGATCCCGGTTTCTCAGGGGCTGCTTGCAAGACCCTGCTATTGCCCAGCATCTCTCCTCTGCCCCTACGCCCGGGTAGGAAGCGAGTATTTTAGCCTGAGAAGCAGGGCTCTTGCAACTCTGGAGGAGAGCTAATCCTGCAGCCCACGTTCGTCCTGGGAAACCGCAAGGCGACCCTTGGCCTCAGTGTAGTGGCGAAATGGCCGCCGGACAGGTCTTGCCTGCCGCGGTTTCCGTGAGTTCTCCACCGTCTTCGGGCTTAAATGGAGAGCGAGGAGAGCTGTCGGCTCTCACAGAACTCTGGCCTCCGCACTGTTTGCCATGCAACTGCACGCAAGACCACACGTCTCCTCCCGACCTGCTGAGAAACAGGCATCCGTGTAGGCCCTTGTTAACATTTCCTGGCGTGCAGAGTCCAAGGCGACACGCTGTCCTCTGCCTTGGAAACCTACGTTGCCACAGCTTGCCAAACGCTACCGAAGGCAGTCCTAACCAGTCTCGTGTGCTGCGCAGCTTTGATTCGGTTACGAAAAGCCACCTGCATTGAGGTGAACACTCTGCTCAGCGTTCTTTCCGGGAGCTCACAATTGCCCCCTCTCTAGGTTAAGCAGGATGTCGAGGTGAGGTCCAAACTGAGCAAAGAGCACAATTGCTCACTTTGCAGTGGTAGTCGTCGTAAGAGGCATTGCCTACTAGGCCTTGCTAAGGTCTTCGTTCTGTTAGGGAAGTCGCCACACTTAGACGCCTGTAAAGGAAACTTTATTCAGCGAAGTTCCCAGTGTCTTGCGACGGTCTCCCTTCGCAGGGCCAATACAGCAGGGACTTAGGTTTGCTGCTAACTAGGCTAGGTGACCCTGCATACAGAAGCAGGCGTTTCCCTTTGGAAGCTTGGATCCCGGTTTCTCAGGGGCTGCTTGCAAGACCCTGCTATTGCCCAGCATCTCTCCTCTGCCCCTACGCCCGGGTAGGAAGCGAGTATTTTAGCCTGAAAAGCAGGGCTCTTGCAACTCTGGCGGAGAGCTAATCCTGCAGCCCACGTTCGTCCTGGGAAACCGCAAGGCGACCCTTGGCCTCAGTGTAGTGGCGAAATGGCCGCCGGACAGGTCTTGCCTGCCGCGGTTTCTGTGAGTTCTCCACCGTCTTCGGGCTTAAATGGAGAGCGAGGAGAGCTGTCGGCTCTCACAGAACTCTGGCCTCCGCACTGTTTGCCATGCAGCCGAACGCAAGACCACACGTCTCCTCCCGGCCTGCTGAGAAACAGGCCGCCGTGCAGGCCCTTTGTAACACTTCTTGGCATGTAGACTCCAAGGCGACACGCTGTCCTCTTCCTTGGAAACCTACGTTGCCCCAGCATGCCAACGCTCACGAAGGCAGTCCGAGCCCGTCTCATGTGCTGGGCCACTTGCATTCAGTGAGGAAAAGCCACCTGCATTGAGGTGAACACTCTGCTCAGCGTTCTTTCCGGGAGCTCACACTTGCCACCTCTCTAGGTTAAGCAGGAAGTCGTAGTGAGGACCAACCTGAGCAAAGAGCACAATTCCTCACGTTACACTGGTAGTCGTTGTAAGAGGAATTGCCAACTACGCCTGGCTGAGGCCTTCCCTGTGTTAAGGAACCAGCCACACTTAGAGGCCTTGAAAGAACAATTTATTCAGCGAAGTTCCCATTGTTTGGCGATGGTCAACCTTTGCAGCGCCAGTACTGCAGGGACTTAGGTTTGCTGCTAACAGGGCTAGGTGACACTGCATACACACAGAAGCAGGCGTTTCCCTTTGGAAGCTTGGATCCCGGTTTCTCAGGGGCTGCTTGCAAGACCCTGCTATTGCCCAGCATCTCTCCTCTGCCCCTACAACCGGGTAGGAAGCATTTTAGCCTGAGAAGCAGGGCTCTTGCAACTCTGGCGGAGAGCTAATCCTGCAGCCCACGTTCGTCCTGGGAAACCACAAGGCGACCCTTGGCCTCAGTGTAGTGGCGAAATGGCTGCCGGACAGGTCTTGCCTGCCGCGGTTTCCGTGAGTTCTCCACCGTCTTCGGGCTTAAATGGAGAGCGAGGAGAGCTGTCGGCTCTCACAGAACTCTGGCCTCCGCACTGTTTGCCATGCAACTGCACGCAAGACCACACGTCTCCTCCCGACCTGCTGAGAAACAGGCATCCGTGTAGGCCCTTGTTAACATTTCCTGGCGTGCAGAGTCCAAGGCAACACGCTGTCCTCTGCCTTGGAAACCTACGTTGCCACAGCTTGCCAAACGCTACCGAAGGCAGTCCTAACCAGTCTAGTGTGCTGCGCAGCTTTGATTCGGTTACGAAAAGCCACCTGCATTGAGGTGAACACTCTGCTCAGCGTTCTTTCCGGGAGCTCACAATTGCCCCCTCTCTAGGTTAAGCAGGATGTCGAGGTGAGGTCCAAACTGAGCAAAGAGCACAATTGCTCACTTTGCAGTGGTAGTCGTCGTAAGAGGCATTGCCTACTAGGCCTTGCTAAGGTCTTCGTTCTGTTAGGGAAGTCGCCACACTTAGACGCCTGTAAAGGAAACTTTATTCAGCGAAGTTCCCAGTGTCTTGCGACGGTCTCCCTTCGCAGGGCCAATACAGCAGGGACTTAGGTTTGCTGCTAACTAGGCTAGGTGACCCTGCATACAGAAGCAGGCGTTTCCCTTTGGAAGCTTGGATCCCGGTTTCTCAGGGGCTGCTTGCAAGACCCTGCTATTGCCCAGCATCTCTCCTCTGCCCCTACGCCCGGGTAGGAAGCGAGTATTTTAGCCTGAGAAGCAGGGCTCTTGCAACTCTGGCGGAGAGCTAATCCTGCAGCCCACGTTCGTCCTGGGAAACCGCAAGGCGACCCTTGGCCTCAGTGTAGTGGCGAAATGGCCGCCGGACAGGTCTTGCCTGCCGCGGTTTCCGTGAGTTCTCCACCGTCTTCGGGCTTAAATGGAGAGCGAGGAGAGCTGTCGGCTCTCACAGAACTCTGGCCTCCGCACTGTTTGCCATGCAGCCGAACGCAAGACCGCACGTCTCCTCCCGGCCTGCTGAGAAACAGGCCGCCGTGCAGGCCCTTCGTAACACTTCTTGGCATGTAGACTACAAGGCGACACGCTGTCCTCTTCCTTGGAAACCTACATTGCCCCAGCATGCCAACGCTCATGAAGGCAGTCCGAGCCCGTCTCATGTGCTGGGCCACTTGCATTCAGTGAGGAAAAGCCACCTGCATTGAGGTGAACACTCTGCTCAGCGTTCTTTCCGGGAGCTCACACTTGCCGCCTCTCTAGGTTAAGCAGGAAGTCGTAGTGAGGACCAACCTGAGCAAAGAGCACAATTCCTCACGTTACACTGGTAGTCGTCATAAGAGGAATTGCCAACTACGCCTGGCTGAGGCCTTCCCTGTGTTAAGGAACCAGCCACACTTAGAGGCCTTGAAAGAACAATTTATTCAGCGAAGTTCCCATTGTTTGGCGATGGTCAACCTTTGCAGTGCCAGTACTGCAGGGACTTAGGTTTGCTGCTAACAGGGCTAGGTGACCCTGCATACAGAAGCAGGCGTTTCCCTTTGGAAGCTTGGATCCCGGTTTCTCAGGAGCTGCTTGCAAGACCCTGCTATTGCCCAGCATCTCTCCTCTGCCCCTACGCCCGGGTAGGAAGCGAGTATTTTAGCCTGAGAAGCAGGGCTCTTGCAACTCTGGTGGAGAGCTAATCCTGCAGCCCACGTTCGTCCTGGGAAACCGCAAGGAGACAGTTGGCCTCAGTGTAGTGGTGAAATGGCCGCCGGACAGGTCTTGCCTGCCGCGGTTTCCGTGAGTTCTCCACCGTCTTCGGGCTTAAATGGAGAGCGAGGAGAGCTGTCGGCTCTCACAGAACTCTGGCCTCTGCACTGTTTGCCATGCAACTGCACGCAAGACCACACGTCTCCTCCCGACCTGCTGAGAAACAGGCATCCGTGTAGGCCCTTGTTAACATTTCCTGGCGTGCAGAGTCCAAGGCGACACGCTGTCCTCTGCCTTGGAAACCTACGTTGCCACAGCTTGCCAAACGCTACTGAAGGCAGTCCTAACCAGTCTCGTGTGCTGCGCAGCTTTGATTCGGTTACGAAAAGCCACCTGCATTGAGGTGAACACTCTGCTCAGCGTTCTTTCCGGGAGCTCACAATTGCCCCCTCTCTAGGTTAAGCAGGATGTCGAGGTGAGGTCCAAACTGAGCAAAGAGCACAATTGCTCACTTTGCAGTGGTAGTCGTCGTAAGAGGCATTGCCTACTAGGCCTTGCTAAGGTCTTCGTTCTGTTAGGGAAGTCGCCACACTTAGACGCCTGTAAAGGAAACTTTATTCAGCGAAGTTCCCAGTGTCTTGCGACGGTCTCCCTTCGCAGGGCCAATACAGCAGGGACTTAGGTTTGCTGCTAACTAGGCTAGGTGACCCTGCATACAGAAGCAGGCATTTCCCTTTGGAAGCTTGGATCCCGGTTTCTCAGGGGCTGCTTGCAAGACCCTGCTATTGCCCAGCATCTCTCCTCTGCCCCTACGCCCGGGTAGGAAGCGAGTATTTTAGCCTGAGAAGCAGGGCTCTTGCAACTCTGGAGGAGAGCTAATCCTGCAGCCCACGTTCGTCCTGGGAAACCGCAAGGCGACCCTTGGCCTCAGTGTAGTGGCGAAATGGCCGCCAGACAGGTCTTGCCTGCCGCGGTTTCCGTGAGTTCTCCACCGTCTTCGGGCTTAAATGGAGAGCGAGGAGAGCAGTCAGCTCTCACAGAACTCTGGCCTCCGCACTGTTTGCCATGCAGCCGGATGCAAGACCGCACGTCTCCTCCCGGCCTGCTGAGAAACAGGCCACCGTGCAGGCCCTTCGTAACACTTCTTGGCATGTAGACTCCAAGGCGACACGCTGTCCTCTTCCTTGGAAACCTACGTTGCCCCAGCATGCCAACGCTCACGAAGGCAGTCCGAGCCCGTCTCATGTGCTGGGCCACTTGCATTCAGTGAGGAAAAGCCACCTGCATTGAGGTGAACACTCTGCTCAGCGTTCTTTCCGGGAGCTCACACTTGCCGCCTCTCTAGGTTAAGCAGGAAGTCGTAGTGAGGACCAACCTGAGCAAAGAGCACAATTCCTCACGTTACACTGGTAGTCGTCGTAAGAGGAATTGCCAACTACGCCTGGCTGAGGCCTTCCCTGTGTTAAGGAACCAGCCACACTTAGAGGCCTTGAAAGAACAATTTATTCAGCGAAGTTCCCATTGTTTGGCGATGGTCAACCTTTGCAGCGCCAGTACTGCAGGGACTTAGGTTTGCTGCTAACAGGGCTAGGTGACCCTGCATACAGAAGCAGGCGTTTCCCTTTGGAAGCTTGGATCCCGGTTTCTCAGGGGCTGCTTGCAAGACCCTGCTATTGCCCAGCATCTCTCCTCTGCCCCTACGCCCGGGTAGGAAGCGAGTATTTTAGCCTGAGAAGCAGGGCTCTTGCAACTCTGGCGGAGAGCTAATCCTGCAGCCCACGTTCGTCCTGGGAAACCGCAAGGCGACCCTTGGCCTCAGTGTAGTGGCGAAATGGCCGCCAGACAGGTCTTGCCTGCCGCGGTTTCCGTGAGTTCTCCACCGTCTTCGGGCTTAAATGGAGAGCGAGGAGAGCTGTCAGCTCTCACAGAACTCTGGCCTCCGCACTGTTTGCCATGCAGCCGGAAGCAAGACCGCACGTCTCCTCCCGGCCGGCTGAGAAACAGGCCGCCGTGCAGGCCCTTCGTAACACTTCTTGGCATGTAGACTCCAAGGCGACACGCTGTCCTCTTCCTTGGAAACCTACGTTGCCCCAGCATGCCAACGCTCACGAAGGCAGTCCGAGCCCGTCTCATGTGCTGGGCCACTTGCATTCAGTGAGGAAAAGCCACCTGCATTGAGGTGAACACTCTGCTCAGCGTTCTTTCCGGGAGCTCACACTTGCCGCCTCTCTAGGTTAAGCAGGAAGTCGTAGTGAGGACCAACCTGAGCAAAGAGCACAATTCCTCACGTTACACTGGTAGTCGTCGTAAGAGGAATTGCCAACTACGCCTGGCTGAGGCCTTCCCTGTGTTAAGGAACCAGCCACACTTAGAGGCCTTGAAAGAACAATTTATTCAGCGAAGTTCCCATTGTTTGGTGATGGTCAACCTTTGCAGCGCCAGTACTGCAGGGACTTAGGTTTGCTGCTAACAGGGCTAGGTGACCCTGCATACAGAAGCAGGCGTTTCCCTTTGGAAGCTTGGATCCCGGTTTCTCAGGGCTGCTTGCAAGACCCTGCTATTGCCCAGCATCTCTCCTCTGCCCCTACGCCCGGGTAGGAAGCGAGTATTTTAGCCTGAGAAGCAGGGCTCTTGCAACTCTGGAGGAGAGCTAATCCTGCAGCCCACGTTCGTCCTGGGAAACCGCAAGGCGACCCTTGGCCTCAGTGTAGTGGCGAAATGGCCGCCGGACAGGTCTTGCCTGCCGCGGTTTCCATGAGTTCTCCACCGTCTTCGGGCTTAAATGGAGAGCAAGGAGAGCTGTCGGCTCTCACAGAACTCTGGCCTCCGCACTTTTTGCCATGCAGCCGAACGCAAGACCACACGTCTCCTCCCGGCCTGCTGAGAAACAGGCCGCCGTGCAGGCCCTTCGTAACACTTCTTGGCATGTAGACTCCAAGGCGACACGCTGTCCTCTTCCTTGGAAACCTACGTTGCCCCAGCATGCCAACGCTCACGAAGGCAGTCCGAGCCCGTCTCATGTGCTGGGCCACTTGCATTCAGTGAGGAAAAGCCACCTGCATTGAGGTGAACACTCTGCTCAGCGTTCTTTCCGGGAGCTCACACTTGCCACCTCTCTAGGTTAAGCAGGAAGTCGTAGTGAGGACCAACCTGAGCAAAGAGCACAATTCCTCACGTTACACTGGTAGTCGTCGTAAGAGGAATTGCCAACTACGCCTGGCTGAGGCCTTCCCTGTGTTAAGGAACCAGCCACACTTAGAGGCCTTGAAAGAACAATTTATTCAGCGAAGTTCCCATTGTTTGGTGATGGTCAACCTTTGCAGCGCCAGTACTGCAGGGACTTAGGTTTGCTGCTAACAGGGGTAGGTGACCCTGCATACATACAGAAGCAGGCGTTTCCCTTTGGAAGCTTGGATCCCGGTTTCTCAGGGGCTGCTTGCAAGACCCTGCTATTGCCCAGCATCTCTCCTCTGCCCCTATGCCCGGGTAGGAAGCGAGTATTTTAGCCTGAGAAGCAGGGCTCTTGCAACTCTGGAGGAGAGCTAATCCTGCAGCCCACGTTCGTCCTGGGAAACCGCAAGGCGACCCTTGGCCTCAGTGTAGTGGCGAAATGGCCGCCGGACAGGTCTTGCCTGCCGCGGTTTCCGTGAGTTCTCCACCGTCTTCGGGCTTAAATGGAGAGCGAGGAGAGCTGTCGGCTCTCACAGAACTCTGGCCTCCGCACTGTTTGCCATGCAACTGCACGCAAGACCACACGTCTCCTCCCGACCTGCTGAGAAACAGGCATCCGTGTAGGCCCTTGTTAACATTTCCTGGCGTGCAGAGTCCAAGGCGACACGCTGTCCTCTGCCTTGGAAACCTACGTTGCCACAGCTTGCCAAACGCTACCGAAGGCAGTCCTAACCAGTCTCGTGTGCTGCGCAGCTTTGATTCGGTTACGAAAAGCCACCTGCATTGAGGTGAACACTCTGCTCAGCGTTCTTTCCGGGAGCTCACACTTGCCGCCTCTCTAGGTTAAGCAGGAAGTCGTAGTGAGGACCAACCTGAGCAAAGAGCACAATTCCTCACGTTACACTGGTAGTCGTCATAAGAGGAATTGCCAACTACGCCTGGCTGAGGCCTTCCCTGTGTTAAGGAACCAGCCACACTTAGAGGCCTTGAAAGAACAATTTATTCAGCGAAGTTCCCATTGTTTGGCGATGGTCAACCTTTGCAGTGCCAGTACTGCAGGGACTTAGGTTTGCTGCTAACAGGGCTAGGTGACCCTGCATACAGAAGCAGGCGTTTCCCTTTGGAAGCTTGGATCCCGGTTTCTCAGGGGCTGCTTGCAAGACCCTGCTATTGCCCAGCATCTCTCCTCTGCCCCTACGCCCGGGTAGGAAGCGAGTATTTTAGCCTGAGAAGCAGGGCTCTTGCAACTCTGGAGGAGAGCTAATCCTGCAGCCCACGTTCGTCCTGGGAAACCGCAAGGAGACAGTTGGCCTCAGTGTAGTGGTGAAAAGGCCGCCGGACAGGTCTTGCCTGCCGCGGTTTCCGTGAGTTCTCCACCGTCTTCGGGCTTAAATGGAGAGCGAGGAGAGCTGTCGGCTCTCACAGAACTCTGGCCTCTGCACTGTTTGCCATGCAACTGCACGCAAGACCACACGTCTCCTCCCGACCTGCTGAGAAACAGGCATCCGTGTAGGCCCTTGTTAACATTTCCTGGCGTGCAGAGTCCAAGGCGACACGCTGTCCTCTGCCTTGGAAACCTACGTTGCCACAGCTTGCCAAACGCTACTGAAGGCAGTCCTAACCAGTCTCGTGTGCTGCGCAGCTTTGATTCGGTTACGAAAAGCCACCTGCATTGAGGTGAACACTCTGCTCAGCGTTCTTTCCGGGAGCTCACAATTGCCCCCTCTCTAGGTTAAGCAGGATGTCGAGGTGAGGTCCAAACTGAGCAAAGAGCACAATTGCTCACTTTGCAGTGGTAGTCGTCGTAAGAGGCATTGCCTACTAGGCCTTGCTAAGGTCTTCGTTCTGTTAGGGAAGTCGCCACACTTAGACGCCTGTAAAGGAAACTTTATTCAGCGAAGTTCCCAGTGTCTTGCGACGGTCTCCCTTCGCAGGGCCAATACAGCAGGGACTTAGGTTTGCTGCTAACTAGGCTAGGTGACCCTGCATACAGAAGCAGGCATTTCCCTTTGGAAGCTTGGATCCCGGTTTCTCAGGGGCTGCTTGCAAGACCCTGCTATTGCCCAGCATCTCTCCTCTGCCCCTACGCCCGGGTAGGAAGCGAGTATTTTAGCCTGAGAAGCAGGGCTCTTGCAACTCTGGCGGAGAGCTAATCCTGCAGCCCACGTTCGTCCTGGGAAACCGCAAGGCGACCCTTGGCCTCAGTGTAGTGGCGAAATGGCCGCCAGACAGGTCTTGCCTGCCGCGGTTTCCGTGAGTTCTCCACCGTCTTCGGGCTTAAATGGAGAGCGAGGAGAGCAGTCAGCTCTCACAGAACTCTGGCCTCCGCACTGTTTGCCATGCAGCCGGATGCAAGACCGCACGTCTCCTCCCGGCCTGCTGAGAAACAGGCCACCGTGCAGGCCCTTCGTAACACTTCTTGGCATGTAGACTCCAAGGCGACACGCTGTCCTCTTCCTTGGAAACCTACGTTGCCCCAGCATGCCAACGCTCACGAAGGCAGTCCGAGCCCGTCTCATGTGCTGGGCCACTTGCATTCAGTGAGGAAAAGCCACCTGCATTGAGGTGAACACTCTGCTCAGCGTTCTTTCCGGGAGCTCACACTTGCCGCCTCTCTAGGTTAAGCAGGAAGTCGTAGTGAGGACCAACCTGAGCAAAGAGCACAATTCCTCACGTTACACTGGTAGTCGTCGTAAGAGGAATTGCCAACTACGCCTGGCTGAGGCCTTCCCTGTGTTAAGGAACCAGCCACACTTAGAGGCCTTGAAAGAACAATTTATTCAGCGAAGTTCCCATTGTTTGGCGATGGTCAACCTTTGCAGCGCCAGTACTGCAGGGACTTAGGTTTGCTGCTAACAGGGCTAGGTGACCCTGCATACAGAAGCAGGCGTTTCCCTTTGGAAGCTTGGATCCCGGTTTCTCAGGGGCTGCTTGCAAGACCCTGCTATTGCCCAGCATCTCTCCTCTGCCCCTACGCCCGGGTAGGAAGCGAGTATTTTAGCCTGAGAAGCAGGGCTCTTGCAACTCTGGCGGAGAGCTAATCCTGCAGCCCACGTTCGTCCTGGGAAACCGCAAGGCGACCCTTGGCCTCAGTGTAGTGGCGAAATGGCCGCCAGACAGGTCTTGCCTGCCGCGGTTTCCGTGAGTTCTCCACCGTCTTCGGGCTTAAATGGAGAGCGAGGAGAGCTGTCAGCTCTCACAGAACTCTGGCCTCCGCACTGTTTGCCATGCAGCCGGAAGCAAGACCGCACGTCTCCTCCCGGCCGGCTGAGAAACAGGCCGCCGTGCAGGCCCTTCGTAACACTTCTTGGCATGTAGACTCCAAGGCGACACGCTGTCCTCTTCCTTGGAAACCTACGTTGCCCCAGCATGCCAACGCTCACGAAGGCAGTCCGAGCCCGTCTCATGTGCTGGGCCACTTGCATTCAGTGAGGAAAAGCCACCTGCATTGAGGTGAACACTCTGCTCAGCGTTCTTTCCGGGAGCTCACACTTGCCGCCTCTCTAGGTTAAGCAGGAAGTCGTAGTGAGGACCAACCTGAGCAAAGAGCACAATTCCTCACGTTACACTGGTAGTCGTCGTAAGAGGAATTGCCAACTACGCCTGGCTGAGGCCTTCCCTGTGTTAAGGAACCAGCCACACTTAGAGGCCTTGAAAGAACAATTTATTCAGCGAAGTTCCCATTGTTTGGTGATGGTCAACCTTTGCAGCGCCAGTACTGCAGGGACTTAGGTTTGCTGCTAACAGGGCTAGGTGACCCTGCATACAGAAGCAGGCGTTTCCCTTTGGAAGCTTGGATCCCGGTTTCTCAGGGCTGCTTGCAAGACCCTGCTATTGCCCAGCATCTCTCCTCTGCCCCTACGCCCGGGTAGGAAGCGAGTATTTTAGCCTGAGAAGCAGGGCTCTTGCAACTCTGGAGGAGAGCTAATCCTGCAGCCCACGTTCGTCCTGGGAAACCGCAAGGCGACCCTTGGCCTCAGTGTAGTGGCGAAATGGCCGCCGGACAGGTCTTGCCTGCCGCGGTTTCCATGAGTTCTCCACCGTCTTCGGGCTTAAATGGAGAGCAAGGAGAGCTGTCGGCTCTCACAGAACTCTGGCCTCCGCACTTTTTGCCATGCAGCCGAACGCAAGACCACACGTCTCCTCCCGGCCTGCTGAGAAACAGGCCGCCGTGCAGGCCCTTCGTAACACTTCTTGGCATGTAGACTCCAAGGCGACACGCTGTCCTCTTCCTTGGAAACCTACGTTGCCCCAGCATGCCAACGCTCACGAAGGCAGTCCGAGCCCGTCTCATGTGCTGGGCCACTTGCATTCAGTGAGGAAAAGCCACCTGCATTGAGGTGAACACTCTGCTCAGCGTTCTTTCCGGGAGCTCACACTTGCCACCTCTCTAGGTTAAGCAGGAAGTCGTAGTGAGGACCAACCTGAGCAAAGAGCACAATTCCTCACGTTACACTGGTAGTCGTCGTAAGAGGAATTGCCAACTACGCCTGGCTGAGGCCTTCCCTGTGTTAAGGAACCAGCCACACTTAGAGGCCTTGAAAGAACAATTTATTCAGCGAAGTTCCCATTGTTTGGTGATGGTCAACCTTTGCAGCGCCAGTACTGCAGGGACTTAGGTTTGCTGCTAACAGGGGTAGGTGACCCTGCATACATACAGAAGCAGGCGTTTCCCTTTGGAAGCTTGGATCCCGGTTTCTCAGGGGCTGCTTGCAAGACCCTGCTATTGCCCAGCATCTCTCCTCTGCCCCTATGCCCGGGTAGGAAGCGAGTATTTTAGCCTGAGAAGCAGGGCTCTTGCAACTCTGGAGGAGAGCTAATCCTGCAGCCCACGTTCGTCCTGGGAAACCGCAAGGCGACCCTTGGCCTCAGTGTAGTGGCGAAATGGCCGCCGGACAGGTCTTGCCTGCCGCGGTTTCCGTGAGTTCTCCACCGTCTTCGGGCTTAAATGGAGAGCGAGGAGAGCTGTCGGCTCTCACAGAACTCTGGCCTCCGCACTGTTTGCCATGCAACTGCACGCAAGACCACACGTCTCCTCCCGACCTGCTGAGAAACAGGCATCCGTGTAGGCCCTTGTTAACATTTCCTGGCGTGCAGAGTCCAAGGCGACACGCTGTCCTCTGCCTTGGAAACCTACGTTGCCACAGCTTGCCAAACGCTACCGAAGGCAGTCCTAACCAGTCTCGTGTGCTGCGCAGCTTTGATTCGGTTACGAAAAGCCACCTGCATTGAGGTGAACACTCTGCTCAGCGTTCTTTCCGGGAGCTCACACTTGCCGCCTCTCTAGGTTAAGCAGGAAGTCGTAGTGAGGACCAACCTGAGCAAAGAGCACAATTCCTCACGTTACACTGGTAGTCGTCATAAGAGGAATTGCCAACTACGCCTGGCTGAGGCCTTCCCTGTGTTAAGGAACCAGCCACACTTAGAGGCCTTGAAAGAACAATTTATTCAGCGAAGTTCCCATTGTTTGGCGATGGTCAACCTTTGCAGTGCCAGTACTGCAGGGACTTAGGTTTGCTGCTAACAGGGCTAGGTGACCCTGCATACAGAAGCAGGCGTTTCCCTTTGGAAGCTTGGATCCCGGTTTCTCAGGGGCTGCTTGCAAGACCCTGCTATTGCCCAGCATCTCTCCTCTGCCCCTACGCCCGGGTAGGAAGCGAGTATTTTAGCCTGAGAAGCAGGGCTCTTGCAACTCTGGAGGAGAGCTAATCCTGCAGCCCACGTTCGTCCTGGGAAACCGCAAGGAGACAGTTGGCCTCAGTGTAGTGGTGAAAAGGCCGCCGGACAGGTCTTGCCTGCCGCGGTTTCCGTGAGTTCTCCACCGTCTTCGGGCTTAAATGGAGAGCGAGGAGAGCTGTCGGCTCTCACAGAACTCTGGCCTCTGCACTGTTTGCCATGCAACTGCACGCAAGACCACACGTCTCCTCCCGACCTGTTGAGAAACAGGCATCCGTGTAGGCCCTTGTTAACATTTCCTGGCGTGCAGAGTCCAAGGCGACACGCTGTCCTCTGCCTTGGAAACCTACGTTGCCACAGCTTGCCAAACGCTACTGAAGGCAGTCCTAACCAGTCTCGTGTGCTGCGCAGCTTTGATTCGGTTACGAAAAGCCACCTGCATTGAGGTGAACACTCTGCTCAGCGTTCTTTCCGGGAGCTCACAATTGCCCCCTCTCTAGGTTAAGCAGGATGTCGAGGTGAGGTCCAAACTGAGCAAAGAGCACAATTGCTCACTTTGCAGTGGTAGTCGTCGTAAGAGGCATTGCCTACTAGGCCTTGCTAAGGTCTTCGTTCTGTTAGGGAAGTCGCCACACTTAGACGCCTGTAAAGGAAACTTTATTCAGCGAAGTTCCCAGTGTCTTGCGACGGTCTCCCTTCGCAGGGCCAATACAGCAGGGACTTAGGTTTGCTGCTAACTAGGCTAGGTGACCCTGCATACAGAAGCAGGCATTTCCCTTTGGAAGCTTGGATCCCGGTTTCTCAGGGGCTGCTTGCAAGACCCTGCTATTGCCCAGCATCTCTCCTCTGCCCCTACGCCCGGGTAGGAAGCGAGTATTTTAGCCTGAGAAGCAGGGCTCTTGCAACTCTGGCGGAGAGCTAATCCTGCAGCCCACGTTCGTCCTGGGAAACCGCAAGGCGACCCTTGGCCTCAGTGTAGTGGCGAAATGGCCGCCAGACAGGTCTTGCCTGCCGCGGTTTCCGTGAGTTCTCCACCGTCTTCGGGCTTAAATGGAGAGCGAGGAGAGCAGTCAGCTCTCACAGAACTCTGGCCTCCGCACTGTTTGCCATGCAGCCGGAAGCAAGACCGCACGTCTCCTCCCGGCCTGCTGAGAAACAGGCCACCGTGCAGGCCCTTCGTAACACTTCTTGGCATGTAGACTCCAAGGCGACACGCTGTCCTCTTCCTTGGAAACCTACGTTGCCCCAGCATGCCAACGCTCACGAAGGCAGTCCGAGCCCGTCTCATGTGCTGGGCCACTTGCATTCAGTGAGGAAAAGCCACCTGCATTGAGGTGAACACTCTGCTCAGCGTTCTTTCTGGGAGCTCACACTTGCCGCCTCTCTAGGTTAAGCAGGAAGTCGTAGTGAGGACCAACCTGAGCAAAGAGCACAATTCCTCACGTTACACTGGTAGTCGTCGTAAGAGGAATTGCCAACTACGCCTGGCTGAGGCCTTCCCTGTGTTAAGGAACCAGCCACACTTAGAGGCCTTGAAAGAACAATTTATTCAGCGAAGTTCCCATTGTTTGGCGATGGTCAACCTTTGCAGCGCCAGTACTGCAGGGACTTAGGTTTGCTGCTAACAGGGCTAGGTGACCCTGCATACAGAAGCAGGCGTTTCCCTTTGGAAGCTTGGATCCCGGTTTCTCAGGGGCTGCTTGCAAGACCCTGCTATTGCCCAGCATCTCTCCTCTGCCCCTACGCCCGGGTAGGAAGCGAGTATTTTAGCCTGAGAAGCAGGGCTCTTGCAACTCTGGCGGAGAGCTAATCCTGCAGCCCACGTTCGTCCTGGGAAACCGCAAGGCGACCCTTGGCCTCAGTGTAGTGGCGAAATGGCCGCCAGACAGGTCTTGCCTGCCGCGGTTTCCGTGAGTTCTCCACCGTCTTCGGGCTTAAATGGAGAGCGAGGAGAGCTGTCAGCTCTCACAGAACTCTGGCCTCCGCACTGTTTGCCATGCAGCCGGAAGCAAGACCGCACGTCTCCTCCCGGCCGGCTGAGAAACAGGCCGCCGCGAAGGCCCTTCGTAACACTTCTTGGCATGTAGACTCCAAGGCGACACGCTGTCCTCTTCCTTGGAAACCTACGTTGCCCCAGCATGCCAACGCTCACGAAGGCAGTCCGAGCCCGTCTCATGTGCTGGGCCACTTGCATTCAGTGAGGAAAAGCCACCTGCATTGAGGTGAACACTCTGCTCAGCGTTCTTTCCGGGAGCTCACACTTGCCGCCTCTCTAGGTTAAGCAGGAAGTCGTAGTGAGGACCAACCTGAGCAAAGAGCACAATTCCTCACGTTACACTGGTAGTCGTCGTAAGAGGAATTGCCAACTACGCCTGGCTGAGGCCTTCCCTGTGTTAAGGAACCAGCCACACTTAGAGGCCTTGAAAGAACAATTTATTCAGCGAAGTTCCCATTGTTTGGCGATGGTCAACCTTTGCAGCGCCAGTACTGCAGGGACTTAGGTTTGCTGCTAACAGGGCTAGGTGACCCTGCATACAGAAGCAGGCGTTTCCCTTTGGAAGCTTGGATCCCGGTTTCTCAGGGCTGCTTGCAAGACCCTGCTATTGCCCAGCATCTCTCCTCTGCCCCTACGCCCGGGTAGGAAGCGAGTATTTTAGCCTGAGAAGCAGGGCTCTTGCAACTCTGGAGGAGAGCTAATCCTGCAGCCCACGTTCGTCCTGGGAAACCGCAAGGCAACCCTTGGCCTCAGTGTAGTGGCGAAATGGCCGCCGGACAGGTCTTGCCTGCCGCGGTTTCCATGAGTTCTCCACCGTCTTCGGGCTTAAATGGAGAGCAAGGAGAGCTGTCGGCTCTCACAGAACTCTGGCCTCCGCACTTTTTGCCATGCAGCCGAACGCAAGACCACACGTCTCCTCCCGGCCTGCTGAGAAACAGGCCGCCGTGCAGGCCCTTCGTAACACTTCTTGGCATGTAGACTCCAAGGCGACACGCTGTCCTCTTCCTTGGAAACCTACGTTGCCCCAGCATGCCAACGCTCACGAAGGCAGTCCGAGCCCGTCTCATGTGCTGGGCCACTTGCATTCAGTGAGGAAAAGCCACCTGCATTGAGGTGAACACTCTGCTCAGCGTTCTTTCCGGGAGCTCACACTTGCCACCTCTCTAGGTTAAGCAGGAAGTCGTAGTGAGGACCAACCTGAGCAAAGAGCACAATTCCTCACGTTACACTGGTAGTCGTCGTAAGAGGAATTGCCAACTACGCCTGGCTGAGGCCTTCCCTGTGTTAAGGAACCAGCCACACTTAGAGGCCTTGAAAGAACAATTTATTCAGCGAAGTTCCCATTGTTTGGTGATGGTCAACCTTTGCAGCGCCAGTACTGCAGGGACTTAGGTTTGCTGCTAACAGGGCTAGGTGACCCTGCATACATACAGAAGCAGGCGTTTCCCTTTGGAAGCTTGGATCCCGGTTTCTCAGGGGCTGCTTGCAAGACCCTGCTATTGCCCAGCATCTCTCCTCTGCCCCTACGCCCGGGTAGGAAGCGAGTATTTTAGCCTGAGAAGCAGGGCTCTTGCAACTCTGGAGGAGAGCTAATCCTGCAGCCCACGTTCGTCCTGGGAAACCGCAAGGCGACCCTTGGCCTCAGTGTAGTGGCGAAATGGCCGCCGGACAGGTCTTGCCTGCCGCGGTTTCCGTGAGTTCTCCACCGTCTTCGGGCTTAAATGGAGAGCGAGGAGAGCTGTCGGCTCTCACAGAACTCTGGCCTCCGCACTGTTTGCCATGCAACTGCACGCAAGACCACACGTCTCCTCCCGACCTGCTGAGAAACAGGCATCCGTGTAGGCCCTTGTTAACATTTCCTGGCGTGCAGAGTCCAAGGCGACACGCTGTCCTCTGCCTTGGAAACCTACGTTGCCACAGCTTGCCAAACGCTACCGAAGGCAGTCCTAACCAGTCTCGTGTGCTGCGCAGCTTTGATTCGGTTACGAAAAGCCACCTGCATTGAGGTGAACACTCTGCTCAGCGTTCTTTCCGGGAGCTCACAATTGCCCCCTCTCTAGGTTAAGCAGGATGTCGAGGTGAGGTCCAAACTGAGCAAAGAGCACAATTGCTCACTTTGCAGTGGTAGTCGTCGTAAGAGGCATTGCCTACTAGGCCTTGCTAAGGTCTTCGTTCTGTTAGGGAAGTCGCCACACTTAGACGCCTGTAAAGGAAACTTTATTCAGCGAAGTTCCCAGTGTCTTGCGACGGTCTCCCTTCGCAGGGCCAATACAGCAGGGACTTAGGTTTGCTGCTAACTAGGCTAGGTGACCCTGCATACAGAAGCAGCCTTTTCCCTTTGGAAGCTTGGATCCCGGTTTCTCAGGGGCTGCTTGCAAGACCCTGCTATTGCCCAGCATCTCTCCTCTGCCCCTACGACCGGGTAGGAAGCGAGTATTTTAGCCTGAAAAGCAGGGCTCTTGCAACTCTGGCGGAGAGCTAATCCTGCAGCCCACGTTCGTCCTGGGAAACCGCAAGGCGACCCTTGGCCTCAGTGTAGTGGCGAAATGGCCGCCGGACAGGTCTTGCCTGCCGCGGTTTCCGTGAGTTCTCCACCGTCTTCGGGCTTAAATGGAGAGCGAGGAGAGCTGTCGGCTCTCACAGAACTCTGGCCTCCGCACTGTTTGCCATGCAGCCGAACGCAAGACCACACGTCTCCTCCCGGCCTGCTGAGAAACAGGCCACCGTGCAGGCCCTTCGTAACACTTCTTGGCATGTAGACTCCAAGGCGACACGCTGTCCTCTTCCTTGGAAACCTACGTTGCCCCAGCATGCCAAAGCTCACGAAGGCAGTCCGAGCCCGTCTCATGTGCTGGGCCACTTGCATTCAGTGAGGAAAAGCCACCTGCATTGAGGTGAACACTCTGCTCAGCGTTCTTTCCGGGAGCTCACACTTGCCGCCTCTCTAGGTTAAGCAGGAAGTCGTAGTGAGGACCAACCTGAGCAAAGAGCACAATTCCTCACGTTACACTGGTAGTCGTCGTAAGAGGAATTGCCAACTACGCCTGGCTGAGTCCTTCCCTGTGTTAAGGAACCAGCCACACTTAGAGGCCTTGAAAGAACAATTTATTCAGCGAAGTTCCCATTGTTTGGCGATGGTCAACCTTTGCAGCGCCAGTACTGCAGGGACTTAGGTTTGCTGCTAACAGGGCTAGGTGACCCTGCATACAGAAGCAGGCGTTTCCCTTTGGAAGCTTGGATCCCGGTTTCTCAGGGGCTGCTTGCAAGACCCTGCTATTGCCCAGCATCTCTCCTCTGCCCCTACGCCCGGGTAGGAAGTGAGTATTTTAGCCTGAGAAGCAGGGCTCTTGCAACTCTGGAGGAGAGCTAATCCTGCAGCCCACGTTCGTCCTGGGAAACCGCAAGGCGACCCTTGGCCTCAGTGTAGTGGCGAAATGGCCGCCGGACAGGTCTTGCCTGCCGCGGTTTCCGTGAGTTCTCCACCGTCTTCGGGCTTAAATGGAGAGCGAGGAGAGCTGTCGGCTCTCACAGAACTCTGGCCTCCGCACTGTTTGCCATGCAACTGCACGCAAGACCACACGTCTCCTCCCGACCTGCTGAGAAACAGGCATCCGTGTAGGCCCTTGTTAACATTTCCTGGCGTGCAGAGTCCAAGGCGACACGCTGTCCTCTGCCTTGGAAACCTACGTTGCCACAGCTTGCCAAACGCTACCGAAGGCAGTCCTAACCAGTCTCGTGTGCTGCGCAGCTTTGATTCGGTTACGAAAAGCCAGCTGCATTGAGGTGAACACTCTGCTCAGCGTTCTTTCCGGGAGCTCACAATTGCCCCCTCTCTAGGTTAAGCAGGATGTCGAGGTGAGGTCCAAACTGAGCAAAGAGCACAATTGCTCACTTTGCAGTGGTAGACGTCGTAAGAGGCATTGCCTACTAGGCCTTGCTAAGGTCTTCGTTCTGTTAGGGAAGTCGCCACACTTAGACGCCTGTAAAGGAAACTTTATTCAGCGAAGTTCCCAGTGTCTTGCGACGGTCTCCCTTCGCAGGGCCAATACAGCAGGGACTTAGGTTTGCTGCTAACTAGGCTAGGTGACCCTGCATACAGAAGCAGGCGTTTCCCTTTGGAAGCTTGGATCCCGGTTTCTCAGGGGCTGCTTGCAAGACCCTGCTATTGCCCAGCATCTCTCCTCTGCCCCTACGCCCGGGTAGGAAGCGAGTATTTTAGCCTGAGAAGCAGGGCTCTTGCAACTCTGGCGGAGAGCTAATCCTGCAGCCCACGTTCGTCCTGGGAAACCGCAAGGCGACCCTTGGCCTCAGTGTAGTGGCGAAATGGCCGCCAGACAGGTCTTGCCTGCCGCGGTTTCCGTGAGTTCTCCACCGTCTTCGGGCTTAAATGGAGAGCGAGGAGAGCTGTCGGCTCTCACAGAACTCTGGCCTCCGCACTGTTTGCCATGCAGCCGAACGCAAGACCGCACGTCTCCTCCCGGCCTGCTGAGAAACAGGCCGCCGTGCAGGCCCTTCGTAACACTTCTTGGCATGTAGACTCCAAGGCGACACGCTGTCCTCTTCCTTGGAAACCTACGTTGCCCCAGCATGCCAACGCTCACGAAGGCAGTCCGAGCCCGTCTCATGTGCTGGGCCACTTGCATTCAGTGAGGAAAACCCACCTGCATTGAGGTGAACACTCTGCTCAGCGTTCTTTCCGGGAGCTCACACTTGCCGCCTCTCTAGGTTAAGCAGGAAGTCGTAGTGAGGACCAACCTGAGCAAAGAGCAG
The DNA here is from genome assembly GCF_039906515.1 of Pseudorca crassidens. Taxonomy (NCBI): domain Eukaryota; kingdom Metazoa; phylum Chordata; class Mammalia; order Artiodactyla; family Delphinidae; genus Pseudorca; species Pseudorca crassidens. The sequence continues at coordinate 130,553,060 of NC_090301.1, read as the reverse complement.
AATTCCTCACGTTACACTGGTAGTCGTCGTAAGAGGAATTGCCAACTACGCCTGGCTGAGGCCTTCCCTGTGTTAAGGAACCAGCCACACTTAGAGGCCTTGAAAGAACAATTTATTCAGCGAAGTTCCCATTGTTTGGCGATGGTCAACCTTTGCAGCGCCAGTACTGCAGGGACTTAGGTTTGCTGCTAACAGGGCTAGGTGACCCTGCATACAGAAGCAGGCGTTTCCCTTTGGAAGCTTGGATCCCGGTTTCTCAGGGGCTGCTTGCAAGACCCTGTTATTGCCCAGCATCTCTCCTCTGCCCCTACACCCGGGTAAGAAGCGAGTATTTTAGCCTGAGAAGCAGGGCTCTTGCAACTCTGGAGGAGAGCTAATCCTGCAGCCCACGTTCGTCCTGGGAAACCGCAAGGCGACCCTTGGCCTCAGTGTAGTGGCGAAATGGCCGCCGGACAGGTCTTGCCTGCCGCGGTTTCCGTGAGTTCTCCACCGTCTTCGGGCTTAAATGGAGAGCGAGGAGAGCTGTCGGCTCTCACAGAACTCTGGACTCCGCACTGTTTGCCATGCAACTGCACGCAAGACCACACGTCTCCTCCCGACCTGCTGAGAAACAGGCATCCGTGTAGGCCCTTGTTAACATTTCCTGGCGTGCAGAGTCCAAGGCGACACGCTGTCCTCTGCCTTGGAAACCTATGTTGCCACAGCTTGCCAAACGCTACCGAAGGCAGTCCGAGCCCGTCTCATGTGCTGGGCCACTTGCATTCAGTGAGGAAAAGCCACCTGCATTGAGGTGAACACTCTGCTCAGCGTTCTTTCCGGGTGCTCACACTTGCCGCCTCTCTAGGTTAAGCAGGAAGTCATAGTGAGGACCAACCTGAGCAAAGAGCACAATTCCTCACGTTACACTGGTAGTCGTCGTAAGAGGAATTGCCAACTACGCCTGGCTGAGGCCTTCCCTGTGTTAAGGAACCAGCCACACTTAGAGGCCTTGAAAGAACAATTTATTCAGCGAAGTTCCCATTGTTTGGCGATGGTCAACCTTTGCAGCGCCAGTACTGCAGGGACTTAGGTTTGCTGCTAACAGGGCTAGGTGACCCTGCATACAGAAGCAGGCGTTTCCCTTTGGAAGCTTGGATCCCGGTTTCTCAGGGGCTGCTTGCAAGACCCTGCTATTGCCCAGCATCTCTCCTCTGCCCCTACGCCCGGGTAGGAAGCGAGTATTTTAGCCTGAGAAGCAGGGCTCTTGCAACTCTGGAGGAGAGCTAATCCTGCAGCCCACGTTCGTCCTGGGAAACCGCAAGGCGACCCTTGGCCTCAGTGTAGTGGCGAAATGGCCGCCGGACAGGTCTTGCCTGCCGCGGTTTCCGGGAGTTCTCCACCGTCTTCGGGCTTAAATGGAGAGCGAGGAGAGCTGTCGGCTCTCACAGAACTCTGGCCTCCGCACTGTTTGCCATGCAACTGCACGCAAGACCACACGTCTCCTCCCGACCTGCTGAGAAACAGGCATCCGTGTAGGCCCTTGTTAACATTTCCTGGCGTGCAGAGTCCAAGGCGACACGCTGTCCTCTGCCTTGGAATCCTACGTTGCCACAGCTTGCCAAATGCTACCGAAGGCAGTCCTAACCAGTCTCGTGTGCTGCGCAGCTTTGATTCGGTTACGAAAAGCCACCTGCATTGAGGTGAACACTCTGCTCAGCGTTCTTTCCGGGAGCTCACAATTGCCCCCTCTCTAGGTTAAGCAGGATGTCGAGGTGAGGTCCAAACTGAGCAAAGAGCACAATTGCTCACTTTGCAGTGGTAGTCGTCGTAAGAGGCATTGCCTACTAGGCCTTGCTAAGGTCTTCGTTCTGTTAGGGAAGTCGCCACACTTAGACGCCTGTAAAGGAAACTTTATTCAGCGAAGTTCCCAGTGTCTTGCGACGGTCTCCCTTCGCAGGGCCAATACAGCAGGGACTTAGGTTTGCTGCTAACTAGGCTAGGTGACCCTGCATACAGAAGCAGGCGTTTCCCTTTGGAAGCTTGGATCCCGGTTTCTCAGGGGCTGCTTGCAAGACCCTGCTATTGCCCAGCATCTCTCCTCTGCCCCTACGCCCGGGTAGGAAGCGAGTATTTTAGCCTGAGAAGCAGGGCTCTTGCAACTCTGGTGGAGAGCTAATCCTGCAGCCCACGTTGGTCCTGGGAAACTGCAAGGCGACCCTTGGCCTCAGTGTAGTGGCGAAATGGCCGCCGGACAGGTCTTGCCTGCCGCGGTTTCTGTGAGTTCTCCACCGTCTTCGGGCTTAAATGGAGAGCGAGGAGAGCTGTCGGCTCTCACAGAACTCTGGCCTCCGCACTGTTTGCCATGCAGCTGAACGCAAGACCGCACGTCTCCTCCCGGCCTGCTGAGAAACAGGCCGCCGTGCAGGCCCTTCGTAACACTTCTTGGCATGTAGACTCCAAGGCGACACGCTGTCCTCTTCCTTGGAAACCTACGTTGCCCCAGCATGCCAACGCTCACGAAGGCAGTCCGAGCCCGTCTCATGTGCTGGGCCACTTGCATTCAGTGAGGAAAAGCCACCTGCATTGAGGTGAACACTCTGCTCAGCGTTCTTTCCGGGTGCTCACACTTGCCGCCTCTCTAGGTTAAGCAGGAAGTCGTAGTGAGGACCAACCTGAGCAAAGAGCACAATTCCTCACGTTACACTGGTAGTCGTCGTAAGAGGAATTGCCAACTACGCCTGGCTGAGGCCTTCCCTGTGTTAAGGAACCAGCCACACTTAGAGGCCTTGAAAGAACAATTTATTCAGCGAAGTTCCCATTGTTTGGCGATGGTCAACCTTTGCAGCGCCAGTACTGCAGGGACTTAGGTTTGCTGCTAACAGGGCTAGGTGACCCTGCATACAGAAGCAGGCATTTCCCTTTGGAAGCTTGGATCCCGGTTTCTCAGGGGCTGCTTGCAAGACCCTGCTATTGCCCAGCATCTGTCCTCTGCCTCTACGCCCGGGTAGGAAGCGAGTATTTTAGCCTGAGAAGCAGGGCTCTTGCAACTCTGGAGGAGAGCTAATCCTGCAGCCCACGTTAGTCCTGGGAAACCGCAAGGCGACCCTTGGCCTCAGTGTAGTGGCGAAATGGCCGCCGGACAGGTCTTGCCTGCCGCGGTTTCCGTGAGTTCTCCACCGTCTTCGGGCTTAAATGGAGAGCGAGGAGAGCTGTCGGCTCTCACAGAACTCTGGCCTCCGCACTGTTTGCCATGCAGCTGAACGCAAGACCGCACGTCTCCTCCCGGCCTGCTGAGAAACAGGCCGCCGTGCAGGCCCTTCGTAACACTTCTTGGCATGTAGACTCCAAGGCGACACGCTGTCCTCTTCCTTGGAAACCTACGTTGCCCCAGCATGCCAACGCTCACGAAGGCAGTCCGAGCCCGTCTCATGTGCTGGGCCACTTGCATTCAGTGAGGAAAAGCCACCTGCATTGAGGTGAACACTCGGCTCAGCGTTCTTTCCGGGTGCTCACACTTGCCGCCTCTCTAGGTTAAGCAGGAAGTCGTAGTGAGGACCAACCTGAGCAAAGAGCACAATTCCTCACGTTACACTGGTAGTCGTCGTAAGAGGAATTGCCAACTACGCCTGGCTGAGGCCTTCCCTGTGTTAAGGAACCAGCCACACTTAGAGGCCTTGAAAGAACAATTTATTCAGCGAAGTTCCCATTGTTTGGCGATGGTCAACCTTTGCAGCGCCAGTACTGCAGGGACTTAGGTTTGCTGCTAACAGGGCTAGGTGACCCTGCATACAGAAGCAGGTGTTTCCCTTTGGAAGCTTGGATCCCGGTTTCTCAGGGGCTGCTTGCAAGACCCTGCTATTGCCCAGCATCTGTCCTCTGCCCCTACGCCCGGGTAGGAAGCGAGTATTTTAGCCTGAGAAGCAGGGCTCTTGCAACTCTGGAGGAGAGCTAATCCTGCAGCCCACGTTCGTCCTGGGAAACCGCAAGGCGACCCTTGGCCTCAGTGAAGTGGCGAAATGGCCGCCGGACAGGTCTTGCCTGCCGCGGTTTCCGTGAGTTCTCCACCGTCTTCGGGCTTAAATGGAGAGCGAGGAGAGCTGTCGGCTCTCACAGAACTCTGGCCTCCGCACTGTTTGCCATGCAGCTGAACGCAAGACCGCACGTCTCCTCCCGGCCTGCTGAGAAACAGGCCGCCGTGCAGGCCCTTCGTAACACTTCTTGGCATGTAGACTCCAAGGCGACACGCTGTCCTCTTCCTTGGAAACCTACGTTGCCCCAGCATGCCAACGCTCACGAAGGCAGTCCGAGCCCGTCTCATGTGCTGGGCCACTTGCATTCAGTGAGGAAAAGCCACCTGCATTGAGGTGAACACTCTGCTCAGCGTTCTTTCCGGGAGCTCACACTTGCCGCCTCTCTAGGTTAAGCAGGAAGTCGTAGTGAGGACCAACCTGAGCAAAGAGCACAATTCCTCACGTTACACTGGTAGTCGTCGTAAGAGGAATTGCCAACTACGCCTGGCTGAGGCCTTCCCTGTGTTAAGGAACCAGCCACAGTTAGAGGCCTTGAAAGAACAATTTATTCAGCGAAGTTCCCATTGTTTGGCGATGGTCAACCTTTGCAGCGCCAGTACTGCAGGGACTTAGGTTTGCTGCTAACAGGGCTAGGTGACCCTGCATACAGAAGCAGGCGTTTCCCTTTGGAAGCTTGGATCCCGGTTTCTCAGGGGCTGCTTGCAAGACCCTGCTATTGCCCAGCATCTCTCCTCTGCCCCTACGCCCGGGTAGGAAGCGAGTATTTTAGCCTGAGAAGCAGGGCTCTTGCAACTCTGGTGGAGAGCTAATCCTGCAGCCCACGTTCGTCCTGGGAAACCGCAAGGCGACCCTTGGCCTCAGTGTAGTGGCGAAATGGCCGCCGGACAGGTCTTGCCTGCCGCGGTTTCCGTGAGTTCTCCACCGTCTTCGGGCTTAAATGGAGAGCGAGGAGAGCTGTCGGGTCTCACAGAACTCTGGCCTCCGCACTGTTTGCCATGCAACTGCACGCAAGACCACACGTCTCCTCCCGACCTGCTGAGAAACAGGCATCCGTGTAGGCCCTTGTTAACATTTCCTGGCGTGCAGAGTCCAAGGCGACACGCTGTCCTCTGCCTTGGAAACCTACGTTGCCACAGCTTGCCAAATGCTACCGAAGGCAGTCCTAACCAGTCTCGTGTGCTGCGCAGCTTTGATTCGGTTACGAAAAGCCACCTGCATTGAGGTGAACTCTCTGCTCAGCGTTCTTTCCGGGAGCTCACAATTGCCCCCTCTCTAGGTTAAGCAGGATGTCGAGGTGAGGTCCAAACTGAGCAAAGAGCACAATTGCTCACTTTGCAGTGGTAGTCGTCGTAAGAGACATTGCCTACTAGGCCTTGCTAAGGTCTTCATTCTGTTAGGGAATTCGCCACACTTAGACGCCTGTAAAGGAAACTTTATTCAGCGAAGTTCCCAGTGTCTTGCGACGGTCTCCCTTCGCAGGGTCAATACAGCAGGGACTTAGGTTTGCTGCTAACTAGGCTAAGTGACCCTGCATAGAGATGCAGGCTTTTCCCTTTGGAAGCTTGGATCCCGGTTTCTCAGGGGCTGCTTGCAAGACCCTGCTATTGCCCAGCATCTCTCCTCTGCCCCTACGCCCGGGTAGGAAGCGAGTATTTTAGCCTGAGAAGCAGGGCTCTTGCAACTCTTGAGGAGAGCTAATCCTGCAACCCACGTTCGTCCTGGGAAACCGCAAGGCGACCCTTGGCCTCAGTGTAGTGGCGAAATGGCCGCCGGGAAGGTCTTGCCTGCCGCGGTTTCCGTGAGTTCTCCACCGTCTTCGGGCTTAAATGGAGAGCGAGGAGAGCTGTCAGCTCTAACAGAACTCTGGCCTCCGCACTGTTTGCCATGCAGCTGAACGCAAGACCACACGTCTCCTCCCGGCCTGCTGAGAAACAGGCCGCCGTGCAGGCCCTTCGTAACACTTCTTGGCATGTAGACTCCAAGGCGACACGCTGTCCTCTTCCTTGGAAACCTACGTTGCCCCAGCATGCCAACGCTCACGAAGGCAGTCCGAGCCCGTCTCATGTGCTGGGCCACTTGCATTCAGTGAGGAAAAGCCACCTGCATTGAGGTGAACACTCTGCTCAGCGTTCTTTCCGGGTGCTCACACTTGCCGCCTCTCTAGGTTAAGCAGGAAGTCGTAGTGAGGACCAACCTGAGCAAAGAGCACAATTCCTCACGTTACACTGGTAGTCGTCGTAAGAGGAATTGCCAACTACGCCTGGCTGAGGCCTTCCCTGTGTTAAGGAACCAGCCACACTTAGAGGCCTTGAAAGAACAATTTATTCAGCGAAGTTCCCATTGTTTGGCGATGGTCAACCTTTGCAGCGCCAGTACTGCAGGGACTTAGGTTTGCTGCTAACAGGGCTAGGTGACCCTGCATACAGAAGCAGGCGTTTCCCTTTGGAAGCTTGGATCCCGGTTTCTCAGGGGCTGCTTGCAAGACCCTGCTATTGCCCAGCATCTGTCCTCTGCCCCTACGCCCGGGTAGGAAGCGAGTATTTTAGCCTGAGAAGCAGGGCTCTTGCAACTCTGGAGGAGAGCTAATCCTGCAGCCCACGTTCGTCCTGGGAACCCGCAAGGCGACCCTTGGCCTCAGTGTAGTGGCAAAATGGCCGCCGGACAGGTCTTGCCTGCCGCAGTTTCCGTGAGTTCTCCACAGTCTTCGGGCTTAAATGGAGAGCGAGGAGAGCTGTCGGCTCTCACAGAACTCTGGTCTCCGCACTGTTTGCCATGCAGCTGAACGCAAGACCACACGTCTCCTCCCGACCTGCTGAGAAACAGGCATCCGTGTAGGCCCTTGTTAACATTTCCTGGCGTGCAGAGTCCAAGGCGACACGTTGTCCTCTGCCTTGGAAACCTACGTTGCCACAGCTTGCCAAACGCTACCGAAGGCAGTCCTAACCAGTCTCGTGTGCTGCGCAACTTTGATTCGGTTACGAAAAGCCACCTGCATTGAGGTGAACACTCTGCTCAGCGTTCTTTCCGGGAGCTCACAATTGCCCCCTCTCTAGGTTAAGCAGGATGTCGAGGTGAGGTCCAAACTGAGCAAAGAGCACAATTACTCACTTTGCAGTGGTAGTCGTCGTAAGAGGCATTGCCTACTAGGCCTTGCTAAGGTCTTCGTTCTGTTAGGGAAGTCGCCACACTTAGACGCCTGTAAAGGAAACTTTATTCAGCGAAGTTCTCAGTGTCTTGCGATGGTCTCCCTTCGCAGGGCCAATACAGCAGGGACTTAGGTTTGCTGCTAACTAGGCTAGGTGACCCTGCATACAGAAGCAGGCGTTTCCCTTTGGAAGCTTGGATCCCGGTTTCTCAGGGGCTGCTTGCAAGACCCTGCTATTGCCCAGCATCTCTCCTCTGCCCCTACGCCCAGGTAGGAAGCGAGTATTTTAGCCTGAGAAGCAGGGCTCTTGCAACTCTGGCGGAGAGCTAATCCTGCAGCCCACGTTCATCCTGGGAAACCGCAAGGCGACCCTTGGCCTCTGTGTAGTGGCGAAATGGCCGCCGGACAGGTCTTGCCTGCCGCAGTTTCCGTGAGTTCTCCACCGTCTTCGGGCTTAAATGGAGAGTGAGGAGAGCTGTCGGCTCTCACAGAACTCTGGCCTCCGCACTGTTTGCCATGCAGCCGAAAGCAAGACCACACGTCTCCTCCCGGCCTGCTGAGAAACAGGCCGCCGTGCAGGCCCTTCGTAACACTTCTTGGCATGTAGACTCCAAGGCGACACGCTGTCCTCTTCCTTGGAAACCTACGTTTCCCCAGCATGCCAACGCTCACGAAGGCAGTCCGAGACCGTCTCATGTGCTGGGCCACTTGCATTCAGTGAGGAAAAGCCACCTGCATTGAGGTGAACACTCTGCTCAGCGTTCTTTCCGGGAGCTCACACTTGCCACCTCTCTAGGTTAAGCAGGAAGTCGTAGTAAGGACCAACCTGAGCAAAGAGCACAATTCCTCACGTTACACTGGTAGTCGTCGTAAGAGGAATTGCCAACTACACCTGGCTGAGGCCTTCCCTGTGTTAAGGAACCAGCCACACTTAGAGGCCTTGAAAGAACAATTTATTCAGCGAAGTTCCCATTGTTTGGCGATGGTCAACCTTTGCAGCGCCAATACTGCAGGGACTTAGGTTTGCTGCTAACAGGGCTAGGTGACCCTGCATACATACAGAAGCAGGCGTTTCCCTTTGGAAGCTTGGATCCCGGTTTCTCAGGGGCTGCTTGCAAGACCCTTCTATTGCCCAGCATCTCTCCTCTGCCCCTACGCCCGGGTAGGAAGCGAGTATTTTAGCCTGAGAAGCAGGGCTCTTGCAACTCTGGAGGAGAGCTAATCCTGCAGCCCACGTTCGTCCTGGAAACCGCAAGGCGACCCTTGGCCTCAGTGTAGTGGCGAAATGGCCGCCGGACAGGTCTTGCCTGCCGCGGTTTCCGTGAGTTCTCCACCGTCTTCGGGCTTAAATGGAGAGCGAGGAGAGCTGTCGGCTCTCACAGAACTCTGGCCTCCGCACTGTTTGCCATGCAACTGCACGCAAGACCACACGTCTCCTCCCGACCTGCTGAGAAACAGGCATCCGTGTAGGCCCTTGTTAACATTTCCTGGCGTGCAGAGTCCAAGGCGACACGCTGTCCTCTGCCTTGGAAACCTACGTTGCCACAGCTTGCCAAACGCTACCGAAGGCAGTCCTAACCAGTCTCGTGTGCTGCGCAGCTTTGATTCGGTTACGAAAAGCCACCTGCATTGAGGTGAACACTCTGCTCAGCGTTCTTTCCGGGAGCTCACAATTGCCCCCTCTCTAGGTTAAGCAGGATGTCGAGGTGAGGTCCAAACTGAGCAAAGAGCACAATTGCTCACTTTGCAGTGGTAGTCGTCGTAAGAGGCATTGCCTACTAGGCCTTGCTAAGGTCTTCGTTCTGTTAGGGAAGTCGCCACACTTAGACACCTGTAAAGGAAACTTTATTCAGCGAAGTTCCCAGTGTCTTGCGACGGTCTCCCTTCGCAGGGCCAATACAGCAGGGACTTAGGTTTGCTGCTAACTAGGCTAGGTGACCCTGCATACAGAAGCAGGCGTTTCCCTTTGGAAGCTTGGATCCCGGTTTCTCAGGGGCTGCTTGCAAGACCCTGCTATTGCCCAGCATCTCTCCTCTGCCCCTACGCCCGGGTAGGAAGCGAGTATTTTAGCCTGAGAAGCAGGGCTCTTGCAACTCTGGCGGAGAGCTAATCCTGCAGCCCACGTTCGTCCTGGGAAACCGCAAGGCGACCCTTGGCCTCAGTGTAGTGGCGAAATGGCCGCCGGACAGGTCTTGCCTGCCGCGGTTTCCGTGAGTTCTCCACCGTCTTCGGGCTTAAATGGAGAGCGAGGAGAGCTGTCGGCTCTCACAGAACTCTGGCCTCCGCACTGTTTGCCATGCAGCCGAACGCAAGACCACATGTCTCCTCCCGGCCTGCTGAGAAACAGGCCACCGTGCAGGCCTTTCGTAACACTTCTTGGCATGTAGACTCCAAGGCGACACGCTGTCCTCTTCCTTGGAAACCTACGTTGCCCCAGCATGCCAACGCTCACGAAGGCAGTCCGAGCCCGTCTCATGTGCTGGGCCACTTGCATTCAGTGAGGAAAAGGCACCTGCATTGAGGTGAACACGCTGCTCAGCGTTCTTTCCGGGAGCTCACACTTGCCGCCTCTCTAGGTTAAGCAGGAAGTCGTAGTGAGGACCAACCTGAGCAAAGAGCACAATTCCTCACGTTACACTGGTAGTCGTCGTAAGAGGAATTGCCAACTACGCCTGGCTGAGGCCTTCCCTGTGTTAAGGAACCAGCCACACTTAGAGGCCTTGAAAGAACAATTTATTCAGCGAAGTTCCCATTGTTTGGCGATGGTCAACCTTTGCAGCGCCAGTACTGCAGGGACTTAGGTTTGCTGCTAACAGGGCTAGGTGACCCTGCATACAGAAGCAGGCGTTTCCCTTTGGAAGCTTGGATCCCGGTTTCTCAGGGGCTGCTTGCAAGACCCTGCTATTGCCCAGCATCTGTCCTCTGCCCCTACGCCCGGGTAGGAAGCGAGTATTTTAGCCTGAGAAGCAGGGCTCTTGCAACTCTGGAGGAGAGCTAATCCTGCAGCCCACGTTCGTCCTGGGAAACCGCAAGGCGACCCTTGGCCTCAGTGTAGTGGCAAAATGGCCGCCGGACAGGTCTTGCCTGCCGCGGTTTCCGTGAGTTCTCCACAGTCTTCGGGCTTAAATGGAGAGCGAGGAGAGCTGTTGGCTCTCACAGAACTCTGGTCTCCGCACTGTTTGCCATGCAGCTGAACGCAAGACCACACGTCTCCTCCCGACCTGCTGAGAAACAGGCATCCGTGTAGGCCCTTGTTAACATTTCCTGGCGTGCAGAGTCCAAGGCGACACGCTGTCCTCTGCCTTGGAAACCTACGTTGCCACAGCTTGCCAAACGCTACCGAAGGCAGTCCTAACCAGTCTCGTGTGCTGTGCAGCTTTGATTCGGTTACGAAAAGCCACCTGCATTGAGGTGAACACTCTGCTCAGCGTTCTTTCCGGGAGCTCACAATTGCCCCCTCTCTAGGTTAAGCAGGATGTCGAGGTGAGGTCCAAACTGAGCAAAGAGCACAATTGCTCACTTTGCAGTGGTAGTCGTCGTAAGAGGCATTGCCTACTAGGCCTTGCTAAGGTCTTCGTTCTGTTAGGGAAGTCGCCACACTTAGACGCCTGTAAAGGAAACTTTATTCAGCGAAGTTCCCAGTGTCTTGCGACGGTCTCCCTTCGCAGGGCCAATACAGCAGGGACTTAGGTTTGCTGCTAACTAGGCTAGGTGACCCTGCATACAGAAGCAGGCGTTTCCCTTTGGAAGCTTGGATCCCGGTTTCTCAGGGGCTGCTTGCAAGACCCTGCTATTGCCCAGCATCTCTCCTCTGCCCCTACGCCCGGGTAGGAAGCGAGTATTTTAGCCTGAGAAGCAGGGCTCTTGCAACTATGGAGGAGAGCTAATCCTGCAGCCCACGTTCGTCCTGGGAAACCGCAAGGCGACCCTTGGCCTCAGTGTAGTGGCGAAATGGCCGCCGGGAAGGTCTTGCCTGCCGCGGTTTCCGTGAGTTCTCCACCGTCTTCAGGCTTAAATGGAGAGCGAGGAGAGCTGTCGGCTCTCACAGAACTCTGGTCTCCGCACAGTTTGCCATGCAGCTGAACGCAAGACCACACGTCTCTTCCCGGCCTGCTGAGAAACAGGCCGCCGTGCAGGCCCTTCGTAACACTTCTTGGCATGTAGACTCCAAGGCGACACGCTGTCCTCTTCCTTGGAAACCTACGTTGCCCCAGCATGCCAACGCTCATGAAGGCAGTCCGAGCCCGTCTCATGTGCTGGGCCACTTGCATTCAGTGAGGAAAAGCCACCTGCATTGAGGTGAACACTCTGCTCAGCGTTCTTTCCGGGAGCTCACACTTGCTGCCTCTCTAGGTTAAGCAGGAAGTCGTAGTGAGGACCAACCTGAGCAAAGAGCACAATTCCTCACGTTACACTGGTAGTCGTCGTAAGAGGAATTGCCAACTACGCCTGGCTGAGGCCTTCCCTGTGTTAAGGAACCAGCCACACTTAGAGGCCTTGAAAGAACAATTTATTCAGCGAAGTTCCCATTGTTTGGCGATGGTCAACCTTTGCAGCGCCAGTACTGCAGGGACTTAGGTTTGCTGCTAACAGGGCTAGGTGACCCTGCATACATACAGAAGCAGGCGTTTCCCTTTGGAAGCTTGGATCCCGGTTTCTCAGGGGCTGCTTGCAAGACCCTGCTATTGCCCAGCATCTCTCCTCTATCCCTACGCCCGGGTAGGAAGCGAGTATTTTAGCCTGAGAAGCAGGGCTCTTGCAACTCTGGAGGAGAGCTAATCCTGCAGCCCACGTTCGTCCTGGGAAACCGCAAGGCGACCCTTGGCCTCAGTGTAGTGGCGAAATGGCCGCCGGACAGGTCTTGCCTGCCGCGGTTTCCGTGAGTTCTCCACCGTCTTCGGGCTTAAATGGAGAGCGAGGAGAGCTGTCGGCTCTCACAGAACTTTGGCCTCCGCACTGTTTGCCATGCAACTGCACGCAAGACCACACGTCTCCTCCCGACCTGCTGAGAAACAGGCATCCGTGTAGGCCCTTGTTAACATTTCCTGGCGTGCAGAGTCCAAGGCGACACGCTGTCCTCTTCCTTGGAAACCTACGTTGCCCCAGCATGCCAACGCTCACGAAGGCAGTCCGAGCCCGTCTCATGTGCTGGGCCACTTGCATTCAGTGAGGAAAAGCCACCTGCATTGAGGTGAACACTCTGCTCAGCGTTCTTTCCGGGAGCTCACACTTGCCGCCTCTCTAAGTTAAGCAGGAAGTCGTAGTGAGGACCAACCTGAGCAAAGAGCACAATTCCTCACGTTACACTGGTAGTCGTCGTAAGAGGAATTGCCAACTACGCCTGGCTGAGGCCTTCCCTGTGTTAAGGAACCAGCCACACTTAGAGGCCTTGAAAGAACAATTTATTCAGCGAAGTTCCCGTTGTTTGGCGATGGTCAACCTTTGCAGCGCCAGTACTGCAGGGACTTAGGTTTGCTGCTAACAGGGCTAGGTGACCCTGCATACAGAAGCAGGCGTTTCCCTTTGGAAGCTTGGATCCCGGTTTCTCAGGGGCTGCTTGCAAGACCCTGCTATTGCCCAGCATCTCTCCTCTGACCCTACGCCCGGGTAGGAAGCGAGTATTTTAGCCTGAGAAGCAGGGCTCTTGCAACTCTGGAGGAGAGCTAATCCTGCAGCCCACGTTCGTCCTGGGAAACCGCAAGGAGACCCTTGGCCTCAGTGTAGTGGTGAAATGGCCGCCGGACAGGTCTTGCCTGCCGCGGTTTCCGTGAGTTCTCCACCGTCTTCGGGCTTAAATGGAGAGCGAGGAGATCTGTCGGCTCTCACAGAACTCTGGCCTCCGCACTGTTTGCCATGCAACTGCACGCAAGACCACACGTCTCCTCCCGACCTGCTGAGAAACAGGCATCCGTGTAGGCCCTTGTTAACATTTCCTGGCGTGCAGAGTCCAAGGCGACACGCTGTCCTCTGCCTTGGAAACCTACGTTGCCACAGCTTGCCAAACGCTACCGAAGGCAGTCCTAACCAGTCTCGTGTGCTGCGCAGCTTTGATTCGGTTACGAAAAGCCACCTGCATTGAGGTGAACACTCTGCTCAGCGTTCTTTCCGGGAGCTCACAATTTCCCCCTCTCTAGGTTAAGCAGGATGTCGAGGTGAGGTCCAAACTGAGCAAAGAGCACAATTGCTCACTTTGCAGTGGTAGTCGTCGTAAGAGGCATTGCCTACTAGGCCTTGCTAAGGTCTTCGTTCTGTTAGGGAAGTCGCCACACTTAGACGCCTGTAAAGGAAACTTTATTCAGCGAAGTTCCCAGTGTCTTGCGACGGTCTCCCTTCGCAGGGCCAATACCGCAGGGACTTAGGTTTGCTGCTAACTAGGCTAGGTGACCCTGCATACAGAAGCAGGTGTTTCCCTTTGGAAGCTTGGATCCCGGTTTCTCAGGGGCTGCTTGCAAGACCCTGCTATTGCCCAGCATCTCTCCTCTGCCCCTACGCCCGGGTAGGAAGCGAGTACTTTAGCCTGAGAAGCAGGGCTCTTGCAACTCTGGCGGAGAGCTAATCCTGCAGCCCACGTTCGTCCTGGGAAACCGCAAGGCGACCCTTGGCCTCAGTGTAGTGGCGAAATGGCCGCCGGACAGGTCTTGCCTGCCGCGGTTTCCGTGAGTTCTCCACCGTCTTCGGGCTTAAATGGAGAGCGAGGAGAGCTGTCGGCTCTCACAGAACTCTGGCCTCCGCACTGTTTGCCATGCAACTGCACGCAAGACCACACGTCTCCTCCCGACCTGCTGAGAAACAGGCATCCGTGTAGGCCCTTGTTAACATTTCCTGGCGTGCAGAGTCCAAGGCGACACGCTGTCCTCTGCCTTGGAAACCTACGTTGCCACAGCTTGCCAAACGCTACCGAAGGCAGTCCTAACCAGTCTCGTGTGCTGCGCAGCTTTGATTCGGTTACGAAAAGCCACCTGCATTGAGGTGAACACTCTGCTCAGCGTTCTTTCCAGGAGCTCACAATTGCCCCCTCTCTAGGTTAAGCAGGATGTCGAGGTGAGGTCCAAACTGAGCAAAGAGCACAATTGCTCACTTTGCAGTGGTAGTCGTCGTAAGAGGCATTGCCTACTAGGCCTTGCTAAGGTCTTCGTTCTGTTAGGGAAGTCGCCACACTTAGACGCCTGTAAAGGAAACTTTATTCAGCGAAGTTCCCAGTGTCTTGCGACGGTCTCCCTTTGCAGGGCCAATACCGCAGGGACTTAGGTTTGCTGCTAACTAGGCTAGGTGACCCTGCATACAGAAGCAGGCGTTTCCCTTTGGAAGCTTGGATCCCGGTTTCTCAGGGGCTGCTTGCAAGACCCTGCTATTGCCCAGCATCTCTCCTCTGCCCCTACGCCCGGGTAGGAAGCGAGTATTTTAGCCTGAGAAGCAGGGCTCTTGCAACTCTGGCGGAGAGCTAATCCTGCAGCCCACGTTCGTCCTGGGAAACCGCAAGGCGACCCTTGGCCTCAGTGTAGTGGCGAAATGGCCGCCGGACAGGTCTTGCCTGCCGCGGTTTCCGTGAGTTCTCCACCATCTTCGGGCTTAAATGGAGAGCGAGGAGAGCTGTCGGCTCTCACAGAACTCTGGCCTCCGCACTGTTTGCCATGCAGCCGAACGCAAGACCACACGTCTCCTCCCGGCCTGCTGAGAAACAGGCCGCCGTGCAGGCCCTTCGTAACACTTCTTGGCATGTAGACTCCAAGGCGACACGCTGTCCTCTTCCTTGGAAACCTACGTTGCCCCAGCATGCCAACGCTCACGAAGGCAGTCCGAGTCCGTCTCATGTGCTGGGCCCCTTGCATTCAGTGAGGAAAAGCCACCTGCATTGAGGTGAACACTCTGCTCAGCGTTCTTTCCGGGAGCTCACACTTGCCGCCTCTCTAGGTTAAGCAGGAAGTCGTAGTGAGGACCAACCTGAGCAAAGAGCACAATTCCTCACGTTACACTGGTAGTCGTCGTAAGAGGAATTGCCAACTACGCCTGGCTGAGGCCTTCCCTGTGTTAAGGAACCAGCCACACTTAGAGGCCTTGAAAGAACAATTTATTCAGCGAAGTTCCCATTGTTTGGTGATGGTCAACCTTTGCAGCGCCAGTACTGCAGGGACTTAGGTTTGCTGCTAACAGGGCTAGGTGACCCTGCATACAGAAGCAGGCGTTTCCCTTTGGAAGCTTGGATCCCGGTTTCTCAGGGGCTGCTTGCAAGACCCTGCTATTGCCCAGCATCTCTCCTCTGCCCCTACGCCCAGGTAGGAAGCGAGTATTTTAGCCTGAGAAGCAGGGCTCTTGCAACTCTGGAGGAGAGCTAATCCTGCAGCCCACGTTCGTCCTGGGAAACCACAAGGCGACCCTTGGCCTCAGTGTAGTGGCGAAATGGCCGCCGGACAGGTCTTGCCTGCCGCGGTTTCCGTGAGTTCTCCACCGTCTTCGGGCTTAAATGGAGAGCGAGGAGAGCTGTCGGCTCTCACAAAACTCTGGCCTCCGCACTGTTTGCCATGCAACTGCACGCAAGACCACACGTCTCCTCCCGACCTGCTGAGAAACAGGCATCCGTGTAGGCCCTTGTTAACACTTCCTGGCGTGCAGAGTCCAAGGCGACACGCTGTCCTCTGCCTTGGAAACCTACGTTGCCACAGCTTGCCAAACGCTACCGAAGGCAGTCCTAACCAGTCTCGTGTGCTGCGCAGCTTTGATTCGGTTACGAAAAGCCACCTGCATTGAGGTGAACACTCTGCTCAGCGTTCTTTCCGGGAGCTCACAATTGCCCCCTCTCTAGGTTAAGCAGGATGTCGAGGTGAGGTCCAAACTGAGCAAAGAGCACAATTGCTCACTTTGCAGTGGTAGTCGTCGTAAGAGGCATTGCCTACTAGGCCTTGCTAAGGTCTTCGTTCTGTTAGGGAAGTCGCCACACTTAGACGCCTGTAAAGGAAACTTTATTCAGCGAAGTTCCCAGTGTCTTGCGACGGTCTCCCTTCGCAGGGCCAATACAGCAGGGACTTAGGTTTGCTGCTAACTAGGCTAGGTGACCCTGCATACAGAAGCAGGCTTTTCCCTTTGGAAGCTTGGATCCCGGTTTCTCAGGGGCTGCTTGCAAGACCCTGCTATTGCCCAGCATCTCTCCTCTGCCCCTACGCCCGGGTAGGAAGCGAGTATTTTAGCCTGAGAAGCAGGGCTCTTGCAACTCTGGCGGAGAGCTAATCCTGCAGCCCACGTTCGTCCTGGGAAACCGCAAGGCGACCCTTGGCCTCAGTGTAGTGGCGAAATGGCCGCCGGACAGGTCTTGCCTGCCGCGGTTTCCGTGAGTTCTCCACCGTCTTCGGGCTTAAATGGAGAGCGAGGAGAGCTGTCGGCTCTCACAGAACTCTGGCCTCCGCACTGTTTGCCATGCAGCCGGAAGCAAGACAGCACGTCTCCTCCCGGCCGGCTGAGAAACAGGCCGCCGTGCAGGCCCTTCGTAACACTTCTTGGCATGTAGACTCCAAGGCGACATGCTGTCCTCTTCCTTGGAAACCTACATTGCCCCAGCATGCCAACGCTCACGAAGGCAGTCCGAGCCCGTCTCATGTGCTGGGCCACTTGCATTCAGTGAGGAAAAGCCACCTGCATTGAGGTGAACACTCTGCTCAGCGTTCTTTCCGGGAGCTCACACTTGCCGCCTCTCTAGGTTAAGCAGGAAGTCGTAGTGAGGACCAACCTGAGCAAAGAGCACAATTCCTCACGTTACACTGGTAGTCGTCGTAAGAGGAATTGCCAACTACGCCTGGCTGAGGCCTTCCCTGTGTTAAGGAACCAGCCACACTTAGAGGCCTTGAAAGAACAATTTATTCAGCGAAGTTCCCATTGTTTGGCGATGGTCAACCTTTGCAGCGCCAGTACTGCAGGGACTTAGGTTTGCTGCTAACAGGGCTAGGTGACCCTGCATACAGAAGCAGGCGTTTCCCTTTGGAAGCTTGGATCCCGGTTTCTCAGGGGCTGCTTGCAAGACCCTGCTATTGCCCAGCATCTCCCCTCTGCCCCTACACCCGGGTAGGAAGCATTTTAGCCTGAGAAGCAGGGCTCTTGCAACTCTGGAGGAGAGCTAATCCTGCAGCCCACGTTCGTCCTGGGAAACCGCAAGGTGACCCTTGGCCTCAGTGTAGTGGCGAAATGGCCGCCGGACAGGTCTTGCCTGCCGCGGTTTCCGTGAGTTCTCCACCGTCTTCGGGCTTAAATGGAGAGCGAGGAGAGCTGTCGGCTCTCACAGAACTCTGGCCTCCGCACTGTTTGCCATGCAACTGCACGCAAGACCACACGTCTCCTCCCGACCTGCTGAGAAACAGGCATCCGTGTAGGCCCTTGTTAACATTTCCTGGCGTGCAGAGTCCAAGGCGACACGCTGTCCTCTGCCTTGGAAACCTACGTTGCCACAGCTTGCCAAACGCTACCGAAGGCAGTCCTAACCAGTCTCGTGTGCTGCGCAGCTTTGATTCGGTTACGAAAAGCCACCTGCATTGAGGTGAACACTCTGCTCAGCGTTCTTTCCGGGAGCTCACAATTGCCCCCTCTCTAGGTTAAGCAGGATGTCGAGGTGAGGTCCAAACTGAGCAAAGAGCACAATTGCTCACTTTGCAGTGGTAGTCGTCGTAAGAGGCATTGCCTACTAGGCCTTGCTAAGGTCTTCGTTCTGTTAGGGAAGTCGCCACACTTAGACGCCTGTAAAGGAAACTTTATTCAGCGAAGTTCCCAGTGTCTTGCGACGGTCTCCCTTCGCAGGGCCAATACAGCAGGGACTTAGGTTTGCTGCTAACTAGGCTAGGTGACCCTGCATACAGAAGCAGGCGTTTCCCTTTGGAAGCTTGGATCCCGGTTTCTCAGGGGCTGCTTGCAAGACCCTGCTATTGCCCAGCATCTCTCCTCTGCCCCTACGCCCGGGTAGGAAGCGAGTATTTTAGCCTGAGAAGCAGGGCTCTTGCAACTCTGGCGGAGAGCTAATCCTGCAGCCCACGTTCGTCCTGGGAAACCACAAGGGGACCCTTGGCCTCAGTGTAGTGGCGAAATGGCCGCCGGACAGGTCTTGCCTGCCGCGGTTTCCGTGAGTTCTCCACCGTCTTCGGGCTTAAATGGAGAGCGAGGAGAGCTGTCGGCTCTCACAGAACTCTGGCCTCCGCACTGTTTGCCATGCAGCCGAACACAAGACCACACGTCTCCTCCCGGCCTGCTGAGAAACAGGCCGCCGTGCAGGCCCTTCGTAACACTTCTTGGCATGTAGACTCCAAGGCGACACGCTGTCCTCTTCCTTGGAAACCTACGTTTCCCCAGCATGCCAACGCTCACGAAGGCAGTCCGAGCCCGTCTCATGTGCTGGGCCACTTGCATTCAGTGAGGAAAAGCCACCTGCATTGAGGTGAACACTCTGCTCAGCGTTCTTTCCGGGAGCTCACACTTGCCGCCTCTCTAGGTTAAGCAGGAAGTCGTAGTGAGGACCAACCTGAGCAAAGAGCACAATTCCTCACGTTACACTGGTAGTCGTCGTAAGAGGAATTGCCAACTACGCCTGGCTGAGGCCTTCCCTGTGTTAAGGAACCAGCCACACTTAGAGGCCTTGAAAGAACAATTTATTCAGCGAAGTTCCCATTGTTTGGCGATGGTCAACCTTTGCAGCGCCAGTACTGCAGGGACTTAGGTTTGCTGCTAACAGGGCTAGGTGACCCTGCATACAGAAGCAGGCGTTTCCCTTTGGAAGCTTGGATCCCGGTTTCTCAGGGGCTGCTTGCAAGACCCTGCTATTGCCCAGCATCTCTCCTCTGCCCCTACGCCCGGGTAGGAAGCGAGTATTTTAGCCTGAGAAGCAGGGCTCTTGCAACTCTGGAGGAGAGCTAATCCTGCAGCCCACGTTCGTCCTGGGAAACCGCAAGGAGACAGTTGGCCTCAGTGTAGTGGCGAAATGGCCGCCGGACAGGTCTTGCCTGCCGCGGTTTCCGTGAGTTCTCCACCGTCTTCGGGCTTAAATGGAGAGCGAGGAGAGCTGTCGGCTCTCACAGAACTCTGGCCTCCGCACTGTTTGCCATGCAACTGCACGCAAGACCACACGTCTCCTCCTGACCTGCTGAGAAACAGGCATCCGTGTAGGCCCTTGTTAACATTTCCTGGCGTGCAGAGTCCAAGGCGACACGCTGTCCTCTGCCTTGGAAACCTACGTTGCCACAGCTTGCCAAACGCTACCGAAGGCAGTCCTAACCAGTCTCGTGTGCTGCGCAGCTTTGATTCGGTTACGAAAAGCCACCTGCATTGAGGTGAACACTCTGCTCAGCGTTCTTTCCGGGAGCTCACAATTGCCCCCTCTCTAGGTTAAGCAGGATGTCGAGGTGAGGTCCAAACTGAGCAAAGAGCACAATTGCTCACTTTGCAGTGGTAGTCGTCGTAAGAGGCATTGCCTACTAGGCCTTGCTAAGGTCTTCGTTCTGTTAGGGAAGTCGCCACACTTAGACGCCTGTAAAGGAAACTTTATTCAGCGAAGTTCCCAGTGTCTTGCGACGGTCTCCCTTCGCAGGGCCAATACAGCAGGGACTTAGGTTTGCTGCTAACTAGGCTAGGTGACCCTGCATACAGAAGCAGGCCTTTCCCTTTGGAAGCTTGGATCCCGGTTTCTCAGGGGCTGCTTGCAAGACCCTGCTATTGCCCAGCATCTCTCCTCTGCCCCTACGCCCGGGTAGGAAGCGAGTATTTTAGCCTGAGAAGCAGGGCTCTTGCAACTCTGGCGGAGAGCTAATCCTGCAGCCCACGTTCGTCCTGGGAAACCGCAAGGCGACCCTTGGCCTCAGTGTAGTGGCGAAATGGCCGCCAGACAGGTCTTGCCTGCCGCGGTTTCCGTGAGTTCTCCACCGTCTTCGGGCTTAAATGGAGAGCGAGGAGAGCAGTCAGCTCTCACAGAACTCTGGCCTCCGCACTGTTTGCCATGCAGCCGGAAGCAAGACCGCACGTCTCCTCCCGGCCTGCTGAGAAACAGGCCGCCGTGCAGGCCCTTCGTAACACTTCTTGGCATGTAGACTCCAAGGCGACACGCTGTCCTCTTCCTTGGAAACCTACGTTTCCCCAGCATGCCAACGCTCACGAAGGCAGTCCGAGCCCGTCTCATGTGCTGGGCCACTTGCATTCAGTGAGGAAAAGCCACCTGCATTGAGGTGAACACTCTGCTCAGCGTTCTTTCCGGGAGCTCACACTTGCCGCCTCTCTAGGTTAAGCAGGAAGTCGTAGTGAGGACCAACCTGAGCAAAGAGCACAATTCCTCACGTTACACTGGTAGTCGTCGTAAGAGGAATTGCCAACTACGCCTGGCTGAGGCCTTCCCTGTGTTAAGGAACCAGCCACACTTAGAGGCCTTGAAAGAACAATTTATTCAGCGAAGTTCCCATTGTTTGGCGATGGTCAACCTTTGCAGCGCCAGTACTGCAGGGACTTAGGTTTGCTGCTAACAGGGCTAGGTGACCCTGCATACATACAGAAGCAGGCGTTTCCCTTTGGAAGCTTGGATCCCGGTTTCTCAGGGGCTGCTTGCAAGACCCTGCTATTGCCCAGCATCTCTCCTCTGCCCCTACGCCCGGGTAGGAAGCGAGTATTTTAGCCTGAGAAGCAGGGCTCTTGCAACTCTGGAGGAGAGCTAATCCTGCAGCCCACGTTCGTCCTGGGAAACCGCAAGGCGACCCTTGGCCTCAGTGTAGTGGCGAAATGGCCGCCGGACAGGTCTTTCCTGCCGCGGTTTCCGTGAGTTCTCCACCGTCTTCGGGCTTAAATGGAGAGCGAGGAGAGCTGTCGGCTCTCACAGAACTCTGGCCTCCGCACTGTTTGCCATGCAACTGCACGCAAGACCACACGTCTCCTCCCGACCTGCTGAGAAACAGGCATCCGTGTAGGCCCTTGTTAACATTTCCTGGCGTGCAGAGTCCAAGGCGACACGCTGTCCTCTGCCTTGGAAACCTACGTTGCCACAGCTTGCCAAACGCTACCGAAGGCAGTCCTAACCAGTCTCGTGTGCTGCGCAGCTTTGATTCGGTTACGAAAAGCCACCTGCATTGAGGTGAACACTCTGCTCAGCGTTCTTTCCGGGAGCTCACAATTGCCCCCTCTCTAGGTTAAGCAGGATGTCGAGGTGAGGTCCAAACTGAGCAAAGAGCACAATTGCTCACTTTGCAGTGGTAGTCGTCGTAAGAGGCATTGCCTACTAGGCCTTGCTAAGGTCTTCGTTCTGTTAGGGAAGTCGCCACACTTAGACGCCTGTAAAGGAAACTTTATTCAGCGAAGTTCCCAGTGTCTTGCGACGGTCTCCCTTCACAGGGCCAATACAGCAGGGACTTAGGTTTGCTGCTAACTAGGCTAGGTGACCCTGCATACAGAAGCAGGCGTTTCCCTTTGGAAGCTTGGATCTCGGTTTCTCAGGGGCTGCTTGCAAGACCCTGCTATTGCCCAGCATCTCTCCTCTGCCCCTACGCCCGGGTAGGAAGCGAGTATTTTAGCCTGAGAAGCAGGGCTCTTGCAACGCTGGCGGAGAGCTAATCCTGCAGCCCACGTTCGTCCTGGGAAACCGCAAGGCGACCCTTGGCCTCAGTGTAGTGGCGAAATGGCCGCCGGACAGGTCTTGCCTGCCGCGGTTTCCGTGAGTTCTCCACCGTCTTCGGGCTTAAATGGAGAGCGAGGAGAGCTGTCGGCTCTCACAGAACTCTGGCCTCCGCACTGTTTGCCATGCAGCCGAACGCAAGACCGCACGTCTCCTCCCGGCCTGCTGAGAAACAGGCCACCGTGCAGGCCTTTCGTAACACTTCTTGGCATGTAGACTCCAAGGCGACACGCTGTCCTCTTCCTTGGAAACCTACGTTGCCCCAGCATGCCAACCCTCACGAAGGCAGTCTGAGCCCGTCTCATGTGCTGGGCCACTTGCATTCAGTGAGGAAAAGCCACCTGCATTGAGGTGAATACTCTGCTCAGCGTTCTTTCCGGGAGCTCACCCTTGCCGCCTCTCTAGGTTAAGCAGGAAGTCGTAGTGAGGACCAACCTGAGCAAAGAGCACAATTCCTCACGTTACACTGGTAGTCGTCGTAAGAGGAATTGCCAACTACGCCTGGCTGAGGCCTTCCCTGTGTTAAGGAACCAGCCACACTTAGAGGCCTTGAAAGAACAATTTATTCAGCGAAGTTCCCATTGTTTGGCGATGGTCAACCTTTGCAGCGCCAGTACTGCAGGGACTTAGGTTTGCTGCTAACAGGGCTAGGTGACCCTGCATACAGAAGCAGGCGTTTCCCTTTGGAAGCTTGGATCCCGGTTTCTCAGGGGCTGCTTGCAAGACCCTGCTATTGCCCAGCATCTGTCCTCTGCCCCTACACCCGGGTAGGAAGCGAGTATTTTAGCCTGAGAAGCAGGGCTCTTGCAACTCTGGAGGAGAGCTAATCCTGCAGCCCACGTTCGTCCTGGGAAACCGCAAGGCGACCATTGGCCCCAGTGTAGTGGTGAAATGGCCGCCGGACAGGTCTTGCCTGCCGCGGTTTCCGTGAGTTCTCCACCGTCTTCGGGCTTAAATGGAGAGCGAGGAGAGCTGTCAGCTCTCACAGAACTCTGGCCTCCGCACTGTTTGCCATGCAACTGCACGCAAGACCACACGTCTCCTCCCGACCTGCTGAGAAACAGGCATCCGTGTAGGCCCTTGTTAACATTTCCTGGCGTGCAGAGTCCAAGGTGACACGCTGTCCTCTGCCTTGGAAACCTACGTTGCCACAGCTTGCCAAACGCTACCGAAGGCAGTCCTAACCAGTCTCGTGTGCTGCGCAGCTTTGATTCGGTTACGAAAAGCCACCTGCATTGAGGTGAACACTCTGCTCAGCGTTCTTTCCGGGAGCTCACAATTGCCCCCTCTCTAGGTTAAGCAGGATGTCGAGGTGAGGTCCAAACTGAGCAAAGAGCACAATTGCTCACTTTGCAGTGGTAGTCGTCGTAAGAGGCATTGCCTACTAGGCCTTGCTAAGGTCTTCGTTCTGTTAGGGAAGTCGCCACACTTAGACGCCTGTAAAGGAAACTTTATTCAGCGAAGTTCCCAGTGTCTTGCGACGGTCTCCCTTCGCAGGGCCAATACAGCAGGGACTTAGGTTTGCTGCTAACTAGGCTAGGTGACCCTGCATACAGAAGCAGGCGTTTCCCTTTGGAAGCTTGGATCCCGGTTTCTCAGGGGCTGCTTGCAAGACCCTGCTATTGCCCAGCATCTCTCCTCTGCCCCTACGCCCGTGTGGGAAGCGAGTATTTTAGCCTGAGAAGCAGGGCTCTTGCAACCCTGGAGGAGAGCTAATCCTGCAGCCAACGTTCGTCCTGGGAAACCGCAAGGCGACCCTTGGCCTCAGTGTAGTGGCGAAATGGCCGCCGGACAGGTCTTGCCTGCCGCGGTTTCCGTGAGTTCTCCACCGTCTTCGGGCTTAAATGGAGAGCGAGGAGAGCTGTCGGCTCTCACAGAACTCTGGCCTCCGCACTGTTTGCCATGCAGCCGAACGCAAGACCACACGTCTCCTCCCGGCCTGCTGAGAAACAGGCCGCCGTGCAGGCCCTTCGTAACACTTCTTGGCATGTAGACTCCAAGGCGACACGCTGTCCTCTTCCTTGGAAACCTACGTTGCCCCAGCATGCCAACGCTCACGAAGGCAGTCCGAGCCCGTCTCATGTGCTGGGCCACTTGCATTCAGTGAGGAAAAGCCACCTGCATTGAGGTGAACACTCTGCTCAGCGTTCTTTCCGGGAGCTCACATTTGCCGCCTCTCTAGGTTAAGCAGGAAGTCGTAGTGAGGACCAACCTGAGCAAAGAGCACAATTCCTCACGTTACACTGGTAGTCGTCGTAAGAGGAATTGCCAACTACGCCTGGCTGAGGCCTTCCCTGTGTTAAGGAACCAGCCACACTTAGAGGCCTTGAAAGAACAATTTATTCAGCGAAGTTCCCATTGTTTGGCGATGGTCAACCTTTGCAGCGCCAGTACTGCAGGGACTTAGGTTTGCTGCTAACAGGGCTAGGTGACCCTGCATACATACAGAAGCAGGCGTTTCCCTTTGGAAGCTTGGATCCCGGTTTCTCAGGGGCTGCTTGCAAGACCCTGCTATTGCCCAGCATCTCTCCTCTGCCCCTACGCCCGGGTAGGAAGCGAGTATTTTAGCCTGAGAAGCAGGGCTCTTGCAACTCTGGAGGAGAGCTAATCCTGCAGCCCACGTTCGTCCTGGGAAACCGCAAGGCGACCCTTGGCCTCAGTGTAGTGTCGAAATGGCCGCCGGACAGGTCTTGCCTGCCGCGGTTTCCGTGAGTTCTCCACTGTCTTCGGGCTTAAATGGAGAGCGAGGAGAGCTGTCGGCTCTCACAGAAATCTGGCCTCCGCACTGTTTGCCATGCAACTGCACGCAAGACCACACGTCTCCTCCCGACCTGCTGAGAAACAGGCATCCGTGTAGGCCCTTGTTAACATTTCCTGGCGTGCAGAGTCCAAGGCGACACGCTGTCCTCTGCCTTGGAAACCTACGTTGCCACAGCTTGCCAAACGCTACCGAAGGCAGTCCTAACCAGTCTCGTGTGCTGCGCAGCTTTGATTCGGTTACGAAAAGCCACCTGCATTGAGGTGAACACTCTGCTCAGCGTTCTTTCCGGGAGCTCACAATTGCCCCCTCTCTAGGTTAAGCAGGATGTCGAGGTGAGGTCCAAACTGAGCAAAGAGCACAATTGCTCACTTTGCAGTGGTAGTCGTCGTAAGAGGCATTGCCTACTAGGCCTTGCTAAGGTCTTCGTTCTGTTAGGGAAGTCACCACACTTAGACGCCTGTAAAGGAAACTTTATTCAGCGAAGTTCCCAGTGTCTTGCGACGGTCTCCCTTCGCAGGGCCAATACAGCAGGGACTTAGGTTTGCTGCTAACTAGGCTAGGTGACCCTGCATACAGAAGCAGCCTTTTCCCTTTGGAAGCTTGGATCCCGGTTTCTCAGGGGCTGCTTGCAAGACCCTGCTATTGCCCAGCATCTCTCCTCTGCCCCTATGCCCGTGTAGGAAGCGAGTATTTTAGCCTGAGAAGCAGGGCTCTTGCAACTCTGGCGGAGAGCTAATCCTGCAGCCCACGTTCGTCCTGGGAAACCGCAAGGCGACCCTTGGCCTCAGTGTAGTGGCGAAATGGCCGCCGGACAGGTCTTGCCTGCCGCGGTTTCCGTGAGTTCTCCACCGTCTTCGGGCTTAAATGGAGAGCGAGGAGAGCTGTCGGCTCTCACAGAACTCTGGCCTCCGCACTGTTTGCCATGCAGCCGAACGCAAGACCGCACGTCTCCTCCCGGCCTGCTGAGAAACAGGCCGCCGTGCAGGCCCTTCGTAAAACTTCTTGGCATGTAGACTCCAAGGCGACACGCTGTCCTCTTCCTTGGAAACCTACGTTGCCCCAGCATGCCAACGCTCACGAAGGCAGTCCGAGCCCGTCTCATGTGCTGGGCCACTTGCATTCAGTGAGGAAAAGCCACCTGCATTGAGGTGAACACTCTGCTCAGCGTTCTTTCCGGGAGCTCACACTTGCCGCCTCTCTAGGTTAAGCAGGAAGTCGTAGTGAGGACCAACCTGAGCAAAGAGCACAATTCCTCACGTTACACTGGTAGTCGTCGTAAGAGGAATTGCCAACTACGCCTGGCTGAGGCCTTCCCTGTGTTAAGGAACCAGCCACACTTAGAGGCCTTGAAAGAACAATTTATTCAGCGAAGTTCCCATTGTTTGGTGATGGTCAACCTTTGCAGCGCCAGTACTGCAGGGACTTAGGTTTGCTGCTAACAGGGCTAGGTGACCCTGCATACAGAAGCAGGCGTTTCCCTTTGGAAGCTTGGATCCCGGTTTCTCAGGGGCTGCTTGCAAGACCCTGCTATTGCCCAGCATCTCTCCTCTGCCCCTACGCCCGGGTAGGAAGCGAGTATTTTAGCCTGAGAAGCAGGGCTCTTGCAACTCTGGAGGAGAGCTAATCCTGCAGCCCACGTTCGTCCTGGGAAACCACAAGGCGACCCTTGGCCTCAGTGTAGTGGCGAAATGGCCGCCGGACAGGTCTTGCCTGCCGCGGTTTCCGTGAGTTCTCCACCGTCTTCGGGCTTAAATGGAGAGCGAGGAGAGCTGTCGGCTCTCACAAAACTCTGGCCTCCGCACTGTTTGCCATGCAACTGCACGCAAGACCACACGTCTCCTCCCGACCTGCTGAGAAACAGGCATCCGTGTAGGCCCTTGTTAACATTTCCTGGCGTGCAGAGTCCAAGGCGACACGCTGTCCTCTGCCTTGGAAACCTACGTTGCCACAGCTTGCCAAACGCTACCGAAGGCAGTCCTAACCAGTCTCGTGTGCTGCGCAGCTTTGATTCGGTTACGAAAAGCCACCTGCATTGAGGTGAACACTCTGCTCAGCGTTCTTTCCGGGAGCTCACAATTGCCCCCTCTCTAGGTTAAGCAGGATGTCGAGGTGAGGTCCAAACTGAGCAAAGAGCACAATTGCTCACTTTGCAGTGGTAGTCGTCGTAAGAGGCATTGCCTACTAGGCCTTGCTAAGGTCTTCGTTCTGTTAGGGAAGTCGCCACACTTAGACGCCTGTAAAGGAAACTTTATTCAGCGAAGTTCCCAGTGTCTTGCGACGGTCTCCCTTCGCAGGGCCAATACAGCAGGGACTTAGGTTTGCTGCTAACTAGGCTAGGTGACCCTGCATACAGAAGCAGGCTTTTCCCTTTGGAAGCTTGGATCCCGGTTTCTCAGGGGCTGCTTGCAAGACCCTGCTATTGCCCAGCATCTCTCCTCTGCCCCTACGCCCGGGTAGGAAGCGAGTATTTTAGCCTGAGAAGCAGGGCTCTTGCAACTCTGGAGGAGAGCTAATCCTGCAGCCCACGTTCGTCCTGGGAAACCGCAAGGCGACCCTTGGCCTCAGTGTAGTGGCGAAATGGCCGCCGGACAGGTCTTGCCTGCCGCGGTTTCCGTGAGTTCTCCACCGTCTTCGGGCTTAAATGGAGAGCGAGGAGAGCTGTCGGCTCTCACAGAACTCTGGCCTCCGCACTGTTTGCCATGCAGCCGAACGCAAGACCACACGTCTCCTCCCGGCCTGCTGAGAAACAGGCCGCCGTGCAGGCCCTTCGTAACACTTCTTGGCATGTAGACTCCAAGGCGACACGCTGTCCTCTTCCTTGGAAACCTACGTTGCCCCAGCATGCCAACGCTCACGAAGGCAGTCCGAGCCCGTCTCATGTGCTGGGCCACTTGCATTCAGTGAGGAAAAGCCACCTGCATTGAGGTGAACGCTCTGCTCAGCGTTCTTTCTGGGAGCTCACACTTGCCGCCTCTCTAGGTTAAGCAGGAAGTCGTAGTGAGGACCAACCTGAGCAAAGAGCACAATTCCTCACGTTACACTGGTAGTCGTCGTAAGAGGAATTGCCAACTACGCCTGGCTGAGGCCTTCCCTGTGTTAAGGAACCAGCCACACTTAGAGGCCTTGAAAGAACAATTTATTCAGCGAAGTTCCCATTGTTTGGCGATGGTCAACCTTTGCAGCGCCAGTACTGCAGGGACTTAGGTTTGCTGCTAACAGGGCTAGGTGACCCTGCATACAGAAGCAGGCGTTTCCCTTTGGAAGCTTGGATCCCGGTTTCTCAGGGGCTGCTTGCAAGACCCTGCTATTGCCCAGCATCTCTCCTCTGCCCCTACGCCCGGGTAGGAAGCGAGTATTTTAGCCTGAGAAGCAGGGCTCTTGCAACTCTGGAGGAGAGCTAATCCTGCAGCCCACGTTCGTCCTGGGAAACCGCAAGGCGACCCTTGGCCTCAGTGTAGTGGCGAAATGGCCGCCGGACAGGTCTTTCCTGCCGCGGTTTCCGTGAGTTCTCCACCGTCTTCGGGCTTAAATGGAGAGCGAGGAGAGCTGTCGGCTCTCACAGAACTCTGGCCTCCGCACTGTTTGCCATGCAACTGCACGCAAGACCACACGTCTCCTCCCGACCTGCTGAGAAACAGGCATCCGTGTAGGCCCTTGTTAACATTTCCTGGCGTGCAGAGTCCAAGGCGACACGCTGTCCTCTGCCTTGGAAACCTACGTTGCCACAGCTTGCCAAACGCTACCGAAGGCAGTCCTAACCAGTCTCGTGTGCTGCGCAGCTTTGATTCGGTTACGAAAAGCCACCTGCATTGAGGTGAACACTCTGCTCAGCGTTCTTTCCGGGAGCTCACAATTGCCCCCTCTCTAGTTTAAGCAGGATGTCGAGGTGAGGTCCAAACTGAGCAAAGAGCACAATTGCTCACTTTGCAGTGGTAGTCGTCGTAAGAGGCATTGCCTACTAGGCCTTGCTAAGGTCTTCGTTCTGTTAGGGAAGTCGCCACACTTAGACGCCTGTAAAGGAAACTTTATTCAGCGAGGTTCCCAGTGTCTTGCGACGGTCTCCCTTCGCAGGGCCAATACAGCAGGGACTTAGGTTTGCTGCTAACTAGGCTAGGTGACCCTGCATACAGAAGCAGGCTTTTCCCTTTGTAAGCTTGGATCCCGGTTTCTCAGGGGCTGCTTGCAAGACCCTGCTATTGCCCAGCATCTCTCCTCTGCCCCTACGCCCGGGTAGGAAGCGAGTATTTTAGCCTGAGAAGCAGGGCTCTTGCAACTCTGGCGGAGAGCTAATCCTGCAGCCCACGTTCGTCCTGGGAAACCGCAAGGCGACCCTTGGCCTCAGTGTAGTGGCGAAATGGCCGCCGGACAGGTCTTGCCTGCCGCGGTTTCCGTGAGTTCTCCACCGTCTTCGGGCTTAAATGGAGAGCGAGGAGAGCTGTCGGCTCTCACAGAACTCTGGCCTCCGCACTGTTTGCCATGCAGCCGAACGCAAGACCACACGTCTCCTCCCGGCCTGCTGAGAAACAGGCCGCCGTGCAGGCCCTTCGTAACACTTCTTGGCATGTAGACTCCAAGGCGACACGCTGTCCTCTTCCTTGGAAACCTACGTTGCCCCAGCATGCCAACGCTCACGAAGGCAGTCCGAGCCCGTCTCATGTGCTGGGCCACTTGCATTCAGTGAGGAAAAGCCACCTGCATTGAGGTGAACACTCTGCTCAGCGTTCTTTCCGGGAGCTCACACTTGCCGCCTCTCTAGGTTAAGCAGGAAGTCGTAGTGAGGACCAACCTGAGCAAAGAGCACAATTCCTCACGTTACACTGGTAGTCGTCGTAAGAGGAATTGCCAACTACGCCTGGCTGAGGCCTTCCCTGTGTTAAGGAACCAGCCACACTTAGAGGCCTTGAAAGAACAATTTATTCAGCGAAGTTCCCATTGTTTGGCGATGGTCAACCTTTGCAGCGCCAGTACTGCAGGGACTTAGGTTTGCTGCTAACAGGGCTAGGTGACCCTGCATACAGAAGCAGGCGTTTCCCTTTGGAAGCTTGGATCCCGGTTTCTCAGGGGCTGCTTGCAAGACCCTGCTATTGCCCAGCATCTCTCCTCTGCCCCTACGCCCGGGTAGGAAGCGAGTATTTTAGCCTGAGAAGCAGGGCTCTTGCAACTCTGGAGGAGAGCTAATCCTGCA
Source organism: Pseudorca crassidens (assembly GCF_039906515.1). NCBI lineage: Eukaryota > Metazoa > Chordata > Mammalia > Artiodactyla > Delphinidae > Pseudorca > Pseudorca crassidens. The sequence continues at coordinate 130,523,345 of NC_090301.1, read as the reverse complement.
GCCCACGTTCGTCCTGGGAAACCGCAAGGCGACCCTTGGCCTCAGTGTAGTGGCGAAATGGCCGCCGGACAGGTCTTGCCTGCCGCGGTTTCCGTGAGTTCTCCACCGTCTTCGGGCTTAAATGGAGAGCGAGGAGAGCTGTCGGCTCTCACAGAACTCTGGCCTCCGCACTGTTTGCCATGCAACTGCACGCAAGACCACACGTAGCCTCCCGACCTGCTGAGAAACAGGCATCCGTGTAGGCCCTTGTTAACATTTCCTGGCGTGCAGAGTCCAAGGCGACACGCTGTCCTCTGCCTTGGAAACCTACGTTGCCACAGCTTGCCAAACGCTACCGAAGGCAGTCCTAACCAGTCTCGTGTGCTGCGCAGCTTTGATTCGGTTACGAAAAGCCACCTGCATTGAGGTGAACACTCTGCTCAGCGTTCTTTCCGGGAGCTCACAATTGCCCCCTCTCTAGGTTAAGCAGGATGTCGAGGTGAGGTCCAAACTGAGCAAAGAGCACAATTGCTCACTTTGCAGTGGTAGTCGTCGTAAGAGGCATTGCCTACTAGGCCTTGCTAAGGTCTTCGTTCTGTTAGGGAAGTCGCCACACTTAGACGCCTGTAAAGGAAACTTTATTCAGCGAAATTCCCAGTGTCTTGCGACGGTCTCCCTTCGCAGGGCCAATACAGCAGGGACTTAGGTTTGCTGCTAACTAGGCTAGGTGACCCTGCATACAGAAGCAGGCCTTTCCCTTTGGAAGCTTGGATCCCGGTTTCTCAGGGGCTGCTTGCAAGACCCTGCTATTGCCCAGCATCTCTCCTCTGCCCCTACGCCCGGGTAGGAAGCGAGTATTTTAGCCTGAGAAGCAGGGCTCTTGCAACTCTGGCGGAGAGCTAATCCTGCAGCCCACGTTCGTCCTGGGAAACCGCAAGGCGACCCTTGGCCTCAGTGTAGTGGCAAAATGGCCGCCGGACAGGTCTTGCCTGCCGCGGTTTCCATGAGTTCTCCACCGTCTTCGGGCTTAAATGGAGAGCGAGGAGAGCTGTCGGCTCTCACAGAACTCTGGCCTCCGCACTGTTTGCCATGCAGCCGAACGCAAGACCACACGTCTCCTCCCGGCCTGCTGAGAAACAGGCCGCCGTGCAGGCCCTTCGTAACACTTCTTGGCATGTAGACTCCAAGGCGACACGCTGTCCTCTTCCTTGGAAACCTACGTTGCCCCAGCATGCCAACGCTCACGAAGGCAGTCCGAGCCCGTCTCATGTGCTGGGCCACTTGCATTCAGTGAGGAAAAGCCACCTGCATTGAGGTGAACGCTCTGCTCAGCGTTCTTTCCGGGAGCTCACACTTGCCGCCTCTCTAGGTTAAGCAGGAAGTCGTAGTGAGGACCAACCTGAGCAAAGAGCACAATTCCTCACGTTACACTGGTAGTCGTCGTAAGAGGAATTGCCAACTACGCCTGGCTGAGGCCTTCCCTGTGTTAAGGAACCAGCCACACTTAGAGGCCTTGAAAGAACAATTTATTCAGCGAAGTTCCCATTGTTTGGCGATGGTCAACCTTTGCAGCGCCAGTACTGCAGGGACTTAGGTTTGCTGCTAACAGGGCTAGGTGACCCTGCATACATACAGAAGCAGGCGTTTCCCTTTGGAAGCTTGGATCCCGGTTTCTCAGGGGCTGCTTGCAAGACCCTGCTATTGCCCAGCATCTCTCCTCTGCCCCTACGCCCGGGTAGGAAGCGAGTATTTTAGCCTGAGAAGCAGGGCTCTTGCAACTCTGGAGGAGAGCTAATCCTGCAGCCCACGTTCGTCCTGGGAAACCGCAAGGCGACCCTTGGCCTCAGTGTAGTGGCGAAATGGCCGCCGGACAGGTCTTGCCTGCCGCGGTTTCCGTGAGTTCTCCACCGTCTTCGGGCTTAAATGGAGAGCGAGGAGAGCTGTCGGCTCTCACAGAACTCTGGCCTCCGCACTGTTTGCCATGCAGCCGAACGCAAGACCACACGTCTCCTCCCGGCCTGCTGAGAAACAGGCCGCCGTGCAGGCCCTTCGTAACACTTCTTGGCATGTAGACTCCAAGGCGACACGCTGTCCTCTTCCTTGGAAACCTACGTTGCCCCAGCATGCCAAAGCTCACGAAGGCAGTCCGAGCCCGTCTCATGTGCTGGGCCACTTGCATTCAGTGAGGAAAAGCCACCTGCATTGAGGTGAACACTCTGCTCAGCGTTCTTTCCGGGAGCTCACACTTGCCGCCTCTCTAGGTTAAGCAGGAAGTCGTAGTGAGGACCAACCTGAGCAAAGAGCACAATTCCTCACGTTACACTGGTAGTCGTCGTAAGAGGAATTGCCAACTACGCCTGGCTGAGGCCTTCCCTGTGTTAAGGAACCAGCCACACTTAGAGGCCTTGAAAGAACAATTTATTCAGCGAAGTTCCCATTGTTTGGCGATGGTCAACCTTTGCAGCGCCAGTACTGCAGGGACTTAGGTTTGCTGCTAACAGGGCTAGGTGACCCTGCATACAGAAGCAGGCGTTTCCCTTTGGAAGCTTGGATCCCGGTTTCTCAGGGGCTGCTTGCAAGACCCTGCTATTGCCCAGCATCTCTCCTCTGCCCCTACGCCCGGGTAGGAAGCGAGTATTTTAGCCTGAGAAGCAGGGCTCTTGCAACTCTGGAGGAGAGCTAATCCTGCAGCCCACGTTCGTCCTGGGAAACCGCAAGGTGACCCTTGGCCTCAGTGTAGTGGCGAAATGGCCGCCGGACAGGTCTTGCCTGCCGCGGTTTCCGTGAGTTCTCCACCGTCTTCGGGCTTAAATGGAGAGCGAGGAGAGCTGTCGGCTCTCACAGAACTCTGGCCTCCGCACTGTTTGCCATGCAACTGCACGCAAGACCACACGTCTCCTCCCGACCTGCTGAGAAACAGGCATCCGTGTAGGCCCTTGTTAACATTTCCTGGCGTGCAGAGTCCAAGGCGACACGCTGTCCTCTGCCTTGGAAACCTACGTTGCCACAGCTTGCCAAACGCTACCGAAGGCAGTCCTAACCAGTCTCGTGTGCTGCGCAGCTTTGATTCGGTTACGAAAAGCCACCTGCATTGAGGTGAACACTCTGCTCAGCGTTCTTTCCGGGAGCTCACAATTGCCCCCTCTCTAGGTTAAGCAGGATGTCGAGGTGAGGTCCAAACTGAGCAAAGAGCACAATTGCTCACTTTGCAGTGGTAGTCGTCGTAAGAGGCATTGCCTACTAGGCCTTGCTAAGGTCTTCGTTCTGTTAGGGAAGTCGCCACACTTAGACGCCTGTAAAGGAAACTTTATTCAGCGAAGTTCCCAGTGTCTTGCGACGGTCTCCCTTCGCAGGGCCAATACAGCAGGGACTTAGGTTTGCTGCTAACTAGGCTAGGTGACCCTGCATACAGAAGCAGGCGTTTCCCTTTGGAAGCTTGGATCCCGGTTTCTCAGGGGCTGCTTGCAAGACCCTGCTATTGCCCAGCATCTCTCCTCTGCCCCTACGCCCGGGTAGGAAGCGAGTATTTTAGCCTGAGAAGCAGGGCTCTTGCAACTCTGGCAGAGAGCTAATCCTGCAGCCCACGTTCGTCCTGGGAAACCGCAAGGCGACCCTTGGCCTCAGTGTAGTGGCGAAATGGCCGCCAGACAGGTCTTGCCTGCCGCGGTTTCCGTGAGTTCTCCACCGTCTTCGGGCATAAATGGAGAGCGAGGAGAGCTGTCGGCTCTCACAGAACTCTGGCCTCTGCACTGTTTGCCATGCAGCTGAACGCAAGACCGCACGTCTCCTCCCGGCCTGCTGAGAAACAGGCCACCGTGCAGGCCCTTCGTAACACTTCTTGGCATGTAGACTCCAAGGCGACACGCTGTCCTCTTCCTTGGAAACCTACGTTGCCCCAGCATGCCAACGCTCACGAAGGCAGTCCGAGCCCGTCTCATGTGTTGGGCCACTTGCATTCAGTGAGGAAAAGCCACCTGCATTGAGGTGAACACTCTGCTCAGCGTTCTTTCCGGGAGCTCACACTTGCCACCTCTCTAGGTTAAGCAGGAAGTCGTAGTGAGGACCAACCTGAGCAAAGAGAACAATTCCTCACGTTACACTGGTAGTCGTCGTAAGAGGAATTGCCAACTACGCCTGGCTGAGGCCTTCCCTGTGTTAAGGAACCAGCCACACTTAGAGGCCTTGAAAGAACAATTTATTCAGCGAAGTTCCCATTGTTTGGCGATGGTCAACCTTTGCAGCGCCAGTACTGCAGGGACTTAGGTTTGCTGCTAACAGGGCTAGGTGACCCTGCATACAGAAGCAGGTGTTTCCCTTTGGAAGCTTGGATCCCGGTTTCTCAGGGGCTGCTTGCAAGACCCTGCTATTGCCCAGCATCTCTCCTCTGCCCTTACGCCCGGGTAGGAAACGAGTATTTTAGCCTGAGAAGCAGGGCTCTTGCAACTCTGGAGGAGAGCTAATCCTGCAGCCCACGTTCGTCCTGGGAAACCGCAAGGCCACCCTTGGCCTCAGTGTAGTGGCGAAATGGCCGCTGGACACGTCTTGCCTGCCGCGGTTTCCGTGAGTTCTCCACCGTCTTCGGGCTTAAATGGAGAGCGAGGAGAGCTGTCGGCTCTCACAGAACTCTGGCCTCCGCACTGTTTGCCATGCAACTGCACGCAAGACCACACGTCTCCTCCCGACCTGCTGAGAAACAGGCATCCGTGTAGGCCCTTGTTAACATTTCCTGGCGTGCAGAGTCCAAGGCGACACGCTGTCCTCTGCCTTGGAAACCTACGTTGCCACAGCTTGCCAAACGCTACCGAAGGCAGTCCTAACCAGTCTCGTGTGCTGCGCAACTTTGATTCGGTTACGAAAAGCCACCTGCATTGAGGTGAACACTCTGCTCAGCGTTCTTTCCGGGAGCTCACAATTGCCCCCTCTCTAGGTTAAGCAGGATGTCGAGGTGAGGTCCAAACTGAGCAAAGAGCACAATTGCTCACTTTGCAGTGGTAGTCGTCGTAAGAGGCATTGCCTACTAGGCCTTGCTAAGGTCTTCGTTCTGTTAGGGAAGTCGCCACACTTAGACGCCTGTAAAGGAAACTTTATTCAGCGAAGTTCCCAGTGTCTTGCAACGGTCTCCCTTCGCAGGGCCAATACCGCAGGGACTTAGGTTTGCTGCTAACTAGGCTAGGTGACCCTGCATACAGAAGCAGGCGTTTCCCTTTGGAAGCTTGGATCCCGGTTTCTCAGGGGCTGCTTGCAAGACCCTGCTATTGCCCAGCATCTCTCCTCTGCCCCTACGCCCGGGTAGGAAGCGAGTATTTTAGCCTGAGAAGCAGGGCTCTTGCAACTCTGGCGGAGAGCTAATCCTGCAGCCCACGTTCGTCCTGGGAAACCGCAAGGCGACCCTTGGCCTCAGTGTAGTGGCGAAATGGCCGCCAGACAGGTCTTGCCTGCCGCGGTTTCCGTGAGTTCTCGACCGTCTTCGGGCTTAAATGGAGAGCGAGGAGAGCTGTCGGCTCTCACAGAACTCTGGCCTCCGCACTGTTTGCCATGCAACTGCACGCAAGACCGCACGTCTCCTCCCGGCCTGCTGAGAAACAGGCCGCCGTGCAGGCCCTTCGTAACACTTCTTGGCATGTAGACTCCAAGGCGACACGCTGTCCTCTTCCTTGGAAACCTACGTTGCCCCAGCATGCCAACGCTCATGAAGGCAGTCCGAGCCCGTCTCATGTGCTGGGCCACTTGCATTCAGTGAGGAAAAGCCACCTGCATTGAGGTGAACATTCTGCTCAGCGTTCTTTCCGGGAGCTCACACTTGCCGCCTCTCTAGGTTAAGCAGGAAGTCGTAGTGAGGACCAACCTGAGCAAAGAGCACAATTCCTCACGTTACACTGGTAGTCGTCGTAAGAGGAATTGCCAACTACGCCTGGCTGAGGCCTTCCCTGTGTTAAGGAACCAGCCACACATAGAGGCCTTGAAAGAACAATTTATTCAGCGAAGTTCCCATTGTTTGGCGATGGTCAACCTTTGCAGCGCCAGTACTGCAGGGACTTAGGTTTGCTGCTAACAGGGCTAGGTGACCCTGCATACAGAAGCAGGCGTTTCCCTTTGGAAGCTTGGATCCCGGTTTCTCAGGGGCTGCTTGCAAGACCCTGCTATTGCCCAGCATCTCTCCTCTGCCCCTACGCCCGGGTAGGAAGCGAGTATTTTAGCCTGAGAAGCAGGGCTCTTGCAACTCTGGAGGAGAGCTAATCCTGCAGCCCACGTTCGTCCTGGGAAACAGCAAGGTGACCCTTGGCCTCAGTGTAGTGGCGAAATGGCCGCCGGACAGGTCTTGCCTGCCGCGGTTTCCGTGAGTTCTCCACCGTCTTCGGGCTTAAATGGAGAGCGAGGAGAGCTGTCGGCTCTCACAGAACTCTGGCCTCCGCACTGTTTGCCATGCAACTGCACGCAAGACCACACGTCTCCTCCCGACCTGCTGAGAAACAGGCATCCGTGTAGGCCCTTGTTAACATTTCCTGGCGTGCAGAGTCCAAGGCGACACGCTGTCCTCTGCCTTGGAAACCTACGTTGCCACAGCTTGCCAAACGCTACCGAAGGCAGTCCTAACCAGTCTCGTGTGCTGCGCAGCTTTGATTCGGTTACGAAAAGCCACCTGCATTGAGGTGAACACTCTGCTCAGCGTTCTTTCCGGGAGCTCACAATTGCCCCCTCTCTAGGTTAAGCAGGATGTCGAGGTGAGGTCCAAACTGAGCAAAGAGCACAATTGCTCACTTTGCAGTGGTAGTCGTCGTAAGAGGCATTGCCTACTAGGCCTTGCTAAGGTCTTCGTTCTGTTAGGGAAGTCGCCACACTTAGACGCCTGTAAAGGAAACTTTATTCAGCGAAGTTCCCAGTGTCTTGCGACGGTCTCCCTTCGCAGGGCCAATACAGCAGGGACTTAGGTTTGCTGCTAACTAGGCTAGGTGACCCTGCATACAGAAGCAGGCGTTTCCCTTTGGAAGCTTGGATCCCGGTTTCTCAGGGGCTGCTTGCAAGACCCTGCTATTGCCCAGCATCTCTCCTCTGCCCCTACGCCCGGGTAGGAAGCGAGTATTTTAGCCTGAGAAGCAGGGCTCTTGCAACTCTGGCAGAGAGCTAATCCTGCAGCCCACGTTCGTCCTGGGAAACCGCAAGGCGACCCTTGGCCTCAGTGTAGTGGCGAAATGGCCGCCAGACAGGTCTTGCCTGCCGCGGTTTCCGTGAGTTCTCCACCGTCTTCGGGCATAAATGGAGAGCGAGGAGAGCTGTCGGCTCTCACAGAACTCTGGCCTCTGCACTGTTTGCCATGCAGCTGAACGCAAGACCGCACGTCTCCTCCCGGCCTGCTGAGAAACAGGCCACCGTGCAGGCCCTTCGTAACACTTCTTGGCATGTAGACTCCAAGGCGACACGCTGTCCTCTTCCTTGGAAACCTACGTTGCCCCAGCATGCCAACGCTCACGAAGGCAGTCCGAGCCCGTCTCATGTGTTGGGCCACTTGCATTCAGTGAGGAAAAGCCACCTGCATTGAGGTGAACACTCTGCTCAGCGTTCTTTCCGGGAGCTCACACTTGCCACCTCTCTAGGTTAAGCAGGAAGTCGTAGTGAGGACCAACCTGAGCAAAGAGAACAATTCCTCACGTTACACTGGTAGTCGTCGTAAGAGGAATTGCCAACTACGCCTGGCTGAGGCCTTCCCTGTGTTAAGGAACCAGCCACACTTAGAGGCCTTGAAAGAACAATTTATTCAGCGAAGTTCCCATTGTTTGGCGATGGTCAACCTTTGCAGCGCCAGTACTGCAGGGACTTAGGTTTGCTGCTAACAGGGCTAGGTGACCCTGCATACAGAAGCAGGCGTTTCCCTTTGGAAGCTTGGATCCCGGTTTCTCAGGGGCTGCTTGCAAGACCCTGCTATTGCCCAGCATCTCTCCTCTGCCCTTACGCCCGGGTAGGAAACGAGTATTTTAGCCTGAGAAGCAGGGCTCTTGCAACTCTGGAGGAGAGCTAATCCTGCAGCCCACGTTCGTCCTGGGAAACCGCAAGGCGACCCTTGGCCTCAGTGTAGTGGCGAAATGGCCGCTGGACACGTCTTGCCTGCCGCGGTTTCCGTGAGTTCTCCACCGTCTTCGGGCTTAAATGGAGAGCGAGGAGAGCTGTCGGCTCTCACAGAACTCTGGCCTCCGCACTGTTTGCCATGCAACTGCACGCAAGACCACACGTCTCCTCCCGACCTGCTGAGAAACAGGCATCCGTGTAGGCCCTTGTTAACATTTCCTGGCGTGCAGAGTCCAAGGCGACACGCTGTCCTCTGCCTTGGAAACCTACGTTGCCACAGCTTGCCAAACGCTACCGAAGGCAGTCCTAACCAGTCTCGTGTGCTGCGCAACTTTGATTCGGTTACGAAAAGCCACCTGCATTGAGGTGAACACTCTGCTCAGCGTTCTTTCCGGGAGCTCACAATTGCCCCCTCTCTAGGTTAAGCAGGATGTCGAGGTGAGGTCCAAACTGAGCAAAGAGCACAATTGCTCACTTTGCAGTGGTAGTCGTCGTAAGAGGCATTGCCTACTAGGCCTTGCTAAGGTCTTCGTTCTGTTAGGGAAGTCGCCACACTTAGACGCCTGTAAAGGAAACTTTATTCAGCGAAGTTCCCAGTGTCTTGCAACGGTCTCCCTTCGCAGGGCCAATACCGCAGGGACTTAGGTTTGCTGCTAACTAGGCTAGGTGACCCTGCATACAGAAGCAGGCGTTTCCCTTTGGAAGCTTGGATCCCGGTTTCTCAGGGGCTGCTTGCAAGACCCTGCTATTGCCCAGCATCTCTCCTCTGCCCCTACGCCCGGGTAGGAAGCGAGTATTTTAGCCTGAGAAGCAGGGCTCTTGCAACTCTGGCGGAGAGCTAATCCTGCAGCCCACGTTCGTCCTGGGAAACCGCAAGGCGACCCTTGGCCTCAGTGTAGTGGCGAAATGGCCGCCAGACAGGTCTTGCCTGCCGCGGTTTCCGTGAGTTCTCGACCGTCTTCGGGCTTAAATGGAGAGCGAGGAGAGCTGTCGGCTCTCACAGAACTCTGGCCTCCGCACTGTTTGCCATGCAACTGCACGCAAGACCGCACGTCTCCTCCCGGCCTGCTGAGAAACAGGCCGCCGTGCAGGCCCTTCGTAACACTTCTTGGCATGTAGACTCCAAGGCGACACGCTGTCCTCTTCCTTGGAAACCTACGTTGCCCCAGCATGCCAACGCTCATGAAGGCAGTCCGAGCCCGTCTCATGTGCTGGGCCACTTGCATTCAGTGAGGAAAAGCCACCTGCATTGAGGTGAACATTCTGCTCAGCGTTCTTTCCGGGAGCTCACACTTGCCGCCTCTCTAGGTTAAGCAGGAAGTCGTAGTGAGGACCAACCTGAGCAAAGAGCACAATTCCTCACGTTACACTGGTAGTCGTCGTAAGAGGAATTGCCAACTACGCCTGGCTGAGGCCTTCCCTGTGTTAAGGAACCAGCCACACATAGAGGCCTTGAAAGAACAATTTATTCAGCGAAGTTCCCATTGTTTGGCGATGGTCAACCTTTGCAGCGCCAGTACTGCAGGGACTTAGGTTTGCTGCTAACAGGGCTAGGTGACCCTGCATACAGAAGCAGGCGTTTCCCTTTGGAAGCTTGGATCCCGGTTTCTCAGGGGCTGCTTGCAAGACCGTGCTATTGCCCAGCATCTCTCCTCTGCCCCTACGCCCGGGTAGGAAGCGAGTATTTTAGCCTGAGAAGCAGGGCTCTTGCAACTCTGGAGGAGAGCTAATCCTGCAGCCCACGTTCGTCCTGGGAAACAGCAAGGTGACCCTTGGCCTCAGTGTAGTGGCGAAATGGCCGCCGGACAGGTCTTGCCTGCCGCGGTTTCCGTGAGTTCTCCACCGTCTTCGGGCTTAAATGGAGAGCGAGGAGAGCTGTCGGCTCTCACAGAACTCTGGCCTCCGCACTGTTTGCCATGCAACTGCACGCAAGACCACACGTCTCCTCCCGACCTGCTGAGAAACAGGCATCCGTGTAGGCCCTTGTTAACATTTCCTGGCGTGCAGAGTCCAAGGCGACACGCTGTCCTCTGCCTTGGAAACCTACGTTGCCACAGCTTGCCAAACGCTACCGAAGGCAGTCCTAACCAGTCTCGTGTGCTGCGCAGCTTTGATTCGGTTACGAAAAGCCACCTGCATTGAGGTGAACACTCTGCTCAGCGTTCTTTCCGGGAGCTCACAATTGCCCCCTCTCTAGGTTAAGCAGGATGTCGAGGTGAGGTCCAAACTGAGCAAAGAGCACAATTGCTCACTTTGCAGTGGTAGTCGTCGTAAGAGGCATTGCCTACTAGGCCTTGCTAAGGTCTTCGTTCTGTTAGGGAAGTCGCCACACTTAGACGCCTGTAAAGGAAACTTTATTCAGCGAAGTTCCCAGTGTCTTGCGACGGTCTCCCTTCGCAGGGCCAATACAGCAGGGACTTAGGTTTGCTGCTAACTAGGCTAGGTGACCCTGCATACAGAAGCAGGCGTTTCCCTTTGGAAGCTTGGATCCCGGTTTCTCAGGGGCTGCTTGCAAGACCCTGCTATTGCCCAGCATCTCTCCTCTGCCCCTACGCCCGGGTAGGAAGCGAGTATTTTAGCCTGAGAAGCAGGGCTCTTGCAACTCTGGCGGAGAGCTAATCCTGCAGCCCACGTTCGTCCTGGGAAACCGCAAGGCGACCCTTGGCCTCAGTGTAGTGGCGAAATGGCCGCCAGACAGGTCTTGCCTGCCGCGGTTTCCGTGAGTTCTCCACCGTCTTCGGGCATAAATGGAGAGCGAGGAGAGCTGTCGGCTCTCACAGAACTCTGGCCTCTGCACTGTTTGCCATGCAGCTGAACGCAAGACCGCACGTCTCCTCCCGGCCTGCTGAGAAACAGGCCACCGTGCAGGCCCTTCGTAACACTTCTTGGCATGTAGACTCCAAGGCGACACGCTGTCCTCTTCCTTGGAAACCTACGTTGCCCCAGCATGCCAACGCTCACGAAGGCAGTCCGAGCCCGTCTCATGTGCTGGGCCACTTGCATTCAGTGAGGAAAAGCCACCTGCATTGAGGTGAACACTCTGCTCAGCGTTCTTTCCGGGAGCTCACACTTGCCACCTCTCTAGGTTAAGCAGGAAGTCGTAGTGAGGACCAACCTGAGCAAAGAGAACAATTCCTCACGTTACACTGGTAGTCGTCGTAAGAGGAATTGCCAACTACGCCTGGCTGAGGCCTTCCCTGTGTTAAGGAACCAGCCACACTTAGAGGCCTTGAAAGAACAATTTATTCAGCGAAGTTCCCATTGTTTGGCGATGGTCAACCTTTGCAGCGCCAGTACTGCAGGGACTTAGGTTTGCTGCTAACAGGGCTAGGTGACCCTGCATACAGAAGCAGGCGTTTCCCTTTGGAAGCTTGGATCCCGGTTTCTCAGGGGCTGCTTGCAAGACCCTGCTATTGCCCAGCATCTCTCCTCTGCCCTTACGCCCGGGTAGGAAACGAGTATTTTAGCCTGAGAAGCAGGGCTCTTGCAACTCTGGAGGAGAGCTAATCCTGCAGCCCACGTTCGTCCTGGGAAACCGCAAGGCGACCCTTGGCCTCAGTGTAGTGGCGAAATGGCCGCTGGACACGTCTTGCCTGCCGCGGTTTCCGTGAGTTCTCCACCGTCTTCGGGCTTAAATGGAGAGCGAGGAGAGCTGTCGGCTCTCACAGAACTCTGGCCTCCGCACTGTTTGCCATGCAACTGCACGCAAGACCACACGTCTCCTCCCGACCTGCTGAGAAACAGGCATCCGTGTAGGCCCTTGTTAACATTTCCTGGCGTGCAGAGTCCAAGGCGACACGCTGTCCTCTGCCTTGGAAACCTACGTTGCCACAGCTTGCCAAACGCTACCGAAGGCAGTCCTAACCAGTCTCGTGTGCTGCGCAACTTTGATTCGGTTACAAAAAGCCACCTGCATTGAGGTGAACACTCTGCTCAGCGTTCTTTCCGGGAGCTCACAATTGCCCCCTCTCTAGGTTAAGCAGGATGTCGAGGTGAGGTCCAAACTGAGCAAAGAGCACAATTGCTCACTTTGCAGTGGTAGTCGTCGTAAGAGGCATTGCCTACTAGGCCTTGCTAAGGTCTTCGTTCTGTTAGGGAAGTCGCCACACTTAGACGCCTGTAAAGGAAACTTTATTCAGCGAAGTTCCCAGTGTCTTGCGACGGTCTCCCTTCGCAGGGCCAATACCGCAGGGACTTAGGTTTGCTGCTAACTAGGCTAGGTGACCCTGCATACAGAAGCAGGCGTTTCCCTTTGGAAGCTTGGATCCCGGTTTCTCAGGGGCTGCTTGCAAGACCCTGCTATTGCCCAGCATCTCTCCTCTGCCCCTACGCCCGGGTAGGAAGCGAGTATTTTAGCCTGAGAAGCAGGGCTCTTGCAACTCTGGCGGAGAGCTAATCCTGCAGCCCACGTTCGTCCTGGGAAACCGCAAGGCGACCCTTGGCCTCAGTGTAGTGGCGAAATGGCCGCCAGACAGGTCTTGCCTGCCGCGGTTTCCGTGAGTTCTCGACCGTCTTCGGGCTTAAATGGAGAGCGAGGAGAGCTGTCGGCTCTCACAGAACTCTGGCCTCCGCACTGTTTGCCATGCAACTGCACGCAAGACCGCACGTCTCCTCCCGGCCTGCTGAGAAACAGGCCGCCGTGCAGGCCCTTCGTAACACTTCTTGGCATGTAGACTCCAAGGCGACACGCTGTCCTCTTCCTTGGAAACCTACGTTGCCCCAGCATGCCAACGCTCATGAAGGCAGTCCGAGCCCGTCTCATGTGCTGGGCCACTTGCATTCAGTGAGGAAAAGCCACCTGCATTGAGGTGAACATTCTGCTCAGCGTTCTTTCCGGGAGCTCACACTTGCCGCCTCTCTAGGTTAAGCAGGAAGTCGTAGTGAGGACCAACCTGAGCAAAGAGCACAATTCCTCACGTTACACTGGTAGTCGTCGTAAGAGGAATTGCCAACTACGCCTGGCTGAGGCCTTCCCTGTGTTAAGGAACCAGCCACACTTAGAGGCCTTGAAAGAACAATTTATTCAGCGAAGTTCCCATTGTTTGGCGATGGTCAACCTTTGCAGCGCCAGTACTGCAGGGACTTAGGTTTGCTGCTAACAGGGCTAGGTGACCCTGCATACAGAAGCAGGCGTTTCCCTTTGGAAGCTTGGATCCCGGTTTCTCAGGGGCTGCTTGCAAGACCCTGCTATTGCCCAGCATCTCTCCTCTGCCCCTACGCCCGGGTACGAAGCGAGTATTTTAGCCTGAGAAGCAGGGCTCTTGCAACTCTGGAGGAGAGCTAATCCTGCAGCCCACGTTCGTCCTGGGAAACCGCAAGGCGACCCTTGGCCTCAGTGTAGTGGCGAAATGGCCGCCGGACAGGTCTTGCCTGCCGCGGTTTCCGTGAGTTCTCCACCGTCTTCGGGCTTAAATGGAGAGCGAGGAGAGCTGTCGGCTCTCACAGAACTCTGGCCTCCGCACTGTTTGCCATGCAACTGCACGCAAGACCACACGTCTCCTCCCGACCTGCTGAGAAACAGGCATCCGTGTAGGCCCTTGTTAACATTTCCTGGCGTGCAGAGTCCAAGGCGACACGCTGTCCTCTGCCTTGGAAACCTACGTTGCCACAGCTTGCCAAACGCTACCGAAGGCAGTCCTAACCAGTCTCGTGTGCTGCGCAGCTTTGATTCGGTTACGAAAAGCCACCTGCATTGAGGTGAACACTCTGCTCAGCGTTCTTTCCGGGAGCTCACAATTGCCCCCTCTCTAGGTTAAGCAGGATGTCGAGGTGAGGTCCAAACTGAGCAAAGAGCACAATTGCCCACTTTGCAGTGGTAGTCGTCGTAAGAGGCATTGCCTACTAGGCCTTGCTAAGGTCTTCGTTCTGTTAGGGAAGTCGCCACACTTAGACGCCTGTAAAGGAAACTTTATTCAGCGAAGTTCCCAGTGTCTTGCGACGGTCTCCCTTCGCAGGGCCAATACAGCAGGGACTTAGGTTTGCTGCTAACTAGGCTAGGTGACCCTGCATACAGAAGCAGGCGTTTCCCTTTGGAAGCTTGGATCCCGGTTTCTCAGGGGCTGCTTGCAAGACCCTGCTATTGCCCAGCATCTCTCCTCTGCCCCTACGCCCGGGTAGGAAGCGAGTATTTTAGCCTGAGAAGCAGGGCTCTTGCAACTCTGGCGGAGAGCTAATCCTGCAGCCCACGTTCGTCCTGGGAAACCGCAAGGCGACCCTTGGCCTCAGTGTAGTGGCGAAATGGCCGCCGGACAGGTCTTGCCTGCCACGGTTTCCGTGAGTTCTCCACCGTCTTCGGGCTTAAATGGAGAGCGAGGAGAGCTGTCGGCTCTCACAGAACTCTGGCCTCCGCACTGTTTGCCATGCAGCCGAACGCAAGACCGCACGTCTCCTCCCGGCCTGCTGAGAAACAGGCCGCCGTGCAGGCCCTTCGTAACACTTCTTGGCATGTAGACTCCAAGGCGACACGCTGTCCTCTTCCTTGGAAACCTACGTTGCCCCAGCATGCCAACGCTCACGAAGGCAGTCCGAGCCCGTCTCATGTGCTGGGCCACTTGCATTCAGTGAGGAAAAGCCACCTGCATTGAGGTGAACACTCTGCTCAGCGTTCTTTCCGGGAGCTCACACTTGCCGCCTCTCTAGGTTAAGCAGGAAGTCGTAGTGAGGACCAACCTGAGCAAAGAGCACAATTCCTCACGTTACACTGGTAGTCGTCGTAAGAGGAATTGCCAACTACGCCTGGCTGAGGCCTTCCCTGTGTTAAGGAACCAGCCACACTTAGAGGCCTTGAAAGAGCAATTTATTCAGCGAAGTTCCCATTGTTTGGCGATGGTCAACCTTTGCAGCGCCAGTACTGCAGGGACTTAGGTTTGCTGCTAACAGGGCTAGGTGACCCTGCATACAGAAGCAGGTGTTTCCCTTTGGAAGCTTGGATCCCGGTTTCTCAGGGGCTGCTTGCAAGACCCTGCTATTGCCCAGCATCTGTCCTCTGCCCCTACGCCCGGGTAGGAAGCGAGTATTTTAGCCTGAGAAGCAGGGCTCTTGCAACTCTGGAGGAGAGCTAATCCTGCAGCCCACGTTCGTCCTGGGAAACCGCAAGGCGACCCTTGGCCTCAGTGTAGTGGCGAAATGGCCGCCGGACAGGTCTTGCCTGCCGCGGTTTCCGTGAGTTCTCCACCGTCTTCGGGCTTAAATGGAGAGCGAGGAGAGCTGTCGGCTCTCACAGAACTCTGGCCTCCGCACTGTTTGCCATGCAACTGCACGCAAGACCACACGTCTCCTCCCGACCTGCTGAGAAACAGGCATCCGTGTAGGCCCTTGTTAACATTTCCTGGCGTGCAGAGTCCAAGGCGACACGCTGTCCTCTGCCTTGGAAACCTACGTTGCCACAGCTTGCCAAACGCTACCGAAGGCAGTCCTAACCAGTCTCCTGTGCTGCGCAACTTTGATTCGGTTACGAAAAGCCACCTGCATTGAGGTGAACACTCTGCTCAGCGTTCTTTCCGGGAGCTCACAATTGCCCCCTCTCTAGGTTAAGCAGGATGTCGAGGTGAGGTCCAAACTGAGCAAAGAGCACAATTGCTCACTTTGCAGTGGTAGTCGTCGTAAGAGGCATTGCCTACTAGGCCTTGCTAAGGTCTTCGTTCTGTTAGGGAAGTCGCCACACTTAGACGCCTGTAAAGGAAACTTTATTCAGCGAAGTTCCCAGTGTCTTGCGACGGTCTCCCTTCACAGGGCCAATACAGCAGGGACTTAGGTTTGCTGCTAACAGGGCTAGGTGACCCTGCATACAGAAGCAGGCGTTTCCCTTTGGAAGCTTGGATCCCGGTTTCTCAGGGGCTGCTTGCAAGACCCTGCTATTGCCCAGCATCTCTCCTCTGCCCCTACGCCCGGGTAGGAAGCGAGTATTTTAGCCTGAGAAGCAGGGCTCTTGCAACTCTGGCGGAGAGCTAATCCTGCAGCCCACGTTCGTCCTGGGAAACCGCAAGGCGACCCTTGGCCTCAGTGTAGTGGCGAAATGGCCGCCGGACAGGTCTTGCCTGCCGCGGTTTCCGTGAGTTCTCCACCGTCTTCGGGCTTAAATGGAGAGCGAGGAGAGCTGTCGGCTCTCACAGAACTCTGGCCTCCGCACTGTTTGCCATGCAGCCGAACGCAAGACCGCACGTCTCCTCCCGGCCTGCTGAGAAACAGGCCGCCGTGCAGGCCCTTCGTAACACTTCTTGGCATGTAGACTCCAAGGCGACACGCTGTCCTCTTCCTTGGAAACCTACGTTGCCCCAGCATGCCAACGCTCACGAAGGCAGTCCGAGCCCGTCTCATGTGCTGGGCCACTTGCATTCAGTGAGGAAAAGCCACCTGCATTGAGGTGAACACTCTGCTCAGCGTTCTTTCCGGGAGCTCACACTTGCCGCCTCTCTAGGTTAAGCAGGAAGTCGTAGTGAGGACCAACCTGAGCAAAGAGCACAATTCCTCACGTTACACTGGTAGTCGTCGTAAGAGGAATTGCCAACTAGGCCTGGCTGAGGCCTTCCCTGTGTTAAGGAACCAGCCACACTTAGAGGCCTTGAAAGAACAATTTATTCAGCGAAGTTCCCATTGTTTGGCGATGGTCAACCTTTGCAGCGCCAGTACTGCAGGGACTTAGGTTTGCTGCTAACAGGGCTAGGTGACCCTGCATACAGAAGCAGGCGTTTCCCTTTGGAAGCTTGGATCCCGGTTTCTCAGGGGCTGCTTGCAAGACCCTGCTATTGCCCAGCATCTCTCCTCTGCCCCTACGCCCGGGTAGGAAGCGAGTATTTTAGCCTGAGAAGCAGGGCTCTTGCAACTCTGGCGGAGAGCTAATCCTGCAGCCCACGTTCGTCCTGGGAAACCGCAAGGCGACCCTTGGCCTCAGTGTAGTGGCGAAATGGCCGCCGGACAGGTCTTGCCTGCCGCGGTTTCCGTGAGTTCTCCACCGTCTTCGGGCTTAAATGGAGAGCGAGGAGAGCTGTCGGCTCTCACAGAACTCTGGCCTCCGCACTGTTTGCCATGCAACTGCACGCAAGACCACACGTCTCCTCCCGACCTGCTGAGAAACAGGCATCCGTGTAGGCCCTTGTTAACATTTCCTGGCGTGCAGAGTCCAAGGCGACACGCTGTCCTCTGCCTTGGAAACCTACGTTGCCACAGCTTGCCAAACGCTACCGAAGGCAGTCCTAACCAGTCTCGTGTGCTGCGCAGCTTTGATTCGGTTACGAAAAGCCACCTGCATTGAGGTGAACACTCTGCTCAGCGTTCTTTCCGGGAGCTCACAATTGCCCCCTCTCTAGGTTAAGCAGGATGTCGAGGTGAGGTCCAAACTGAGCAAAGAGCACAATTGCTCACTTTGCAGTGGTAGTCGTCGTAAGAGGCATTGCCTACTAGGCCTTGCTAAGGTCTTCGTTCTGTTAGGGAAGTCGCCACACTTAGACGCCTGTAAAGGAAACTTTATTCAGCGAAGTTCCCAGTGTCTTGCGACGGTCTCCCTTCGCAGGGCCAATACAGCAGGGACTTAGGTTTGCTGCTAACTAGGCTAGGTGACCCTGCATACAGAAGCAGGCGTTTCCCTTTGGAAGCTTGGATCCCGGTTTCTCAGGGGCTGCTTGCAAGACCCTGCTATTGCCCAGCATCTCTCCTCTGCCCCTACGCCCGGGTAGGAAGCGAGTATTTTAGCCTGAGAAGCAGGGCTCTTGCAACTCTGGCGGAGAGCTAATCCTGCAGCCCACGTTCGTCCTGGGAAACCGCAAGGCGACCCTTGGCCTCAGTGTAGTGGCGAAATGGCCGCCGGGAAGGTCTTGCCTGCCGCGGTTTCCGTGAGTTCTCCACCGTCTTCGGGCTTAAATGGAGAGCGAGGAGAGCTGTCGGCTCTCACAGAACTCTGGCCTCCGCACTGTTTGCCATGCAGCTGAACGCAAGACCACACGTCTCCTCCCGGCCTGCTGAGAAACAGGCCGCCGTGCAGGCCCTTCGTAACACTTCTTGGCATGTAGACTCCAAGGCGACACGCTGTCCTCTTCCTTGGAAACCTACGTTGCCCCAGCATGCCAACGCTCACGAAGGCAGTCCGAGCCCGTCTCATGTGCTGGGCCACTTGCATTCAGTGAGGAAAAGCCACCTGCATTGAGGTGAACACTCTGCTCAGCGTTCTTTCCGGGAGCTCACACTTGCCGCCTCTCTAGGTTAAGCAGGAAGTCGTAGTGAGGACCAACCTGAGCAAAGAGCACAATTCCTCACGTTACACTGGTAGTCGTCGTAAGAGGAATTGCCAACTACGCCTGGCTGAGGCCTTCCCTGTGTTAAGGAACCAGCCACACTTAGAGGCCTTGAAAGAACAATTTATTCAGCGAAGTTCCCATTGTTTGGCGATGGTCAACCTTTGCAGCGCCAGTACTGCAGGGACTTAGGTTTGCTGCTAACAGGGCTAGGTGACCCTGCATACAGAAGCAGGCGTTTCCCTTTGGAAGCTTGGATCCCGGTTTCTCAGGGGCTGCTTGCAAGACCCTGCTATTGCCCAGCATCTGTCCTCTGCCCCTACGCCCGGGTAGGAAGCGAGTATTTTAGCCTGAGAAGCAGGGCTCTTGCAACTCTGGCGGAGAGCTAATCCTGCAGCCCACGTTCGTCCTGGGAAACCGCAATGCGACCCTTGGCCTCAGTGTAGTTGCGAAATGGCCGCCGGACAGGTCTTGCCTGCCGCGGTTTCCGTGAGTTCTCCACCGTCTTCGGGCTTAAATGGAGAGCGAGGAGAGCTGTCGGCTCTCACAGAACTCTGGCCTCCGCACTGTTTGCCATGCAACTGCACGCAAGACCACACGTCTCCTCCCGACCTGCTGAGAAACAGGCATCCGTGTAGGCCCTTGTTAACATTTCCTGGCGTGCAGAGTCCAAGGCGACACGCTGTCCTCTGCCTTGGAAACCTACGTTGCCACAGCTTGCCAAACGCTACCGAAGGCAGTCCTAACCAGTCTCGTGTGCTGCGCAACTTTGATTCGGTTACGAAAAGCCACCTGCATTGAGGTGAACACTCTGCTCAGCGTTCTTTCCGGGAGCTCACAATTGCCCCCTCTCTAGGTTAAGCAGGATGTCGAGGTGAGGTCCAAACTGAGCAAAGAGCACAATTGCTCACTTTGCAGTGGTAGTCGTCGTAAGAGGCATTGCCTACTAGGCCTTGCTAAGGTCTTCGTTCTGTTAGGGAAGTCGCCACACTTAGACGCCTGTAAAGGAAACTTTATTCAGCGAAGTTCCCAGTGTCTTGCGACGGTCTCCCTTCGCAGGGCCAATACAGCAGGGACTTAGGTTTGCTGCTAACTAGGCTAGGTGACCCTGCATACAGAAGCAGGCGTTTCCCTTTGGAAGCTTGGATCCCGGTTTCTCAGGGGCTGCTTGCAAGACCCTGCTATTGCCCAGCATCTCTCCTCTGCCCCTACGCCCGGGTAGGAAGCGAGTATTTTAGCCTGAGAAGCAGGGCTCTTGCAACTCTGGCGGAGAGCTAATCCTGCAGCCCACGTTCATCCTGGGAAACCGCAAGGCGACCCTTGGCCTCAGTGTAGTGGCGAAATGGCCGCCGGACAGGTCTTGCCTGCCGCGGTTTCCGTGAGTTCTCCAGCGTCTTCGGGCTTAAATGGAGAGCGAGGAGAGCTGTCGGCTCTCACAGAACTCTGGCCTCCGCACTGTTTGCCATGCAGCTGAACGCAAGACCGCACGTCTCCTCCCGGCCTGCTGAGAAACAGGCCGCCGTGCAGGCCCTTCGTAACACTTCTTGGCATGTAGACTCCAAGGCGACACGCTGTCCTCTTCCTTGGAAACCTACGTTGCCCCAGCATGCCAACGCTCACGAAGGCAGTCCGAGCCCGTCTCATGTGCTGGGCCACTTGCATTCAGTGAGGAAAAGCCACCTGCATTGAGGTGAACACTCTGCTCAGCGTTCTTTCCGGGAGCTCACACTTGCCGCCTCTCTAGGTTAAGCAGGAAGTCGTAGTGAGGACCAACCTGAGCAAAGAGCACAATTCCTCACGTTACACTGGTAGTCGTCGTAAGAGGAATTGCCAACTACGCCTGGCTGAGGCCTTCCCTGTGTTAAGGAACCAGCCACACTTAGAGGCCTTGAAAGAACAATTTATTCAGCGAAGTTCCCATTGTTTGGCGATGGTCAACCTTTGCAGCGCCAGTACTGCAGGGACTTAGGTTTGCTGCTAACAGGGCTAGGTGACCCTGCATACATACAGAAGCAGGCGTTTCCCTTTGGAAGCTTGGATCCCGGTTTCTCAGGGGCTGCTTGCAAGACCCTGCTATTGCCCAGCATCTCTCCTCTGCCCCTACGCCCGGGTAGGAAGCGAGTATTTTAGCCTGAGAAGCAGGGCTCTTGCAACTCTGGTGGAGAGCTAATCCTGCAGCCCACGTTCGTCCTGGGAAACCGCAAGGCGACCCTTGGCCTCAGTGTAGTGGCGAAATGGCCACCGGACAGGTCTTGCCTGCCGCGGTTTCCGTGAGTTCTCCACCGTCTTCGGGCTTAAATGGAGAGCGAGGAGAGCTGTCGGCTCTCACAGAACTCTGGCCTCCGCACTGTTTGCCATGCAACTGCACGCAAGACCACACGTCTCCTCCCGACCTGCTGAGAAACAGGCATCCGTGTAGGCCCTTGTTAACATTTCCTGGCGTGCAGAGTCCAAGGCGACACGCTGTCCTCTGCCTTGGAAACCTACGTTGCCACAGCTTGCCAAACGCTACCGAAGGCAGTCCTAACCAGTCTCGTGTGCTGCACAGCTTTGATTCGGTTACGAAAAGCCACCTGCATTGAGGTGAACACTCTGCTCAGCGTTCTTTCCGGGAGCTCACAATTGCCCCCTCTCTAGGTTAAGCAGGATGTCGAGGTGAGGTCCAAACTGAGCAAAGAGCACAATTGCTCACTTTGCAGTGGTAGTCGTCGTAAGAGGCATTGCCTACTAGGCCTTGCTAAGGTCTTCGTTCTGTTAGGGAAGTCGCCACACTTAGACGCCTGTAAAGGAAACTTTATTCAGCGAAGTTCCCAGTGTCTTGCGACGGTCTCCCTTCGCAGGGCCAATACAGCAGGGACTTAGGTTTGCTGCTAACTAGGCTAGGTGACCCTGCATACAGAAGCAGGCGTTTCCCTTTGGAAGCTTGGATCCCGGTTTCTCAGGGGCTGCTTGCAAGACCCTGCTATTGCCCAGCATCTCTCCTCTGCCCCTACGCCCGGGTAGGAAGCGAGTATTTTAGCCTGAGAAGCAGGGCTCTTGCAACTCTGGCGGAGAGCTAATCCTGCAGCCCACGTTCATCCTGGGAAACCGCAAGGCGACCCTTGGCCTCAGTGTAGTGGCGAAATGGCCGCCGGACAGGTCTTGCCTGCCGCGGTTTCCGTGAGTTCTCCAGCGTCTTCGGGCTTAAATGGAGAGCGAGGAGAGCTGTCGGCTCTCACAGAACTCTGGCCTCCGCACTGTTTGCCATGCAGCTGAACGCAAGACCGCACGTCTCCTCCCGGCCTGCTGAGAAACAGGCCGCCGTGCAGGCCCTTCGTAACACTTCTTGGCATGTAGACTCCAAGGCGACACGCTGTCCTCTTCCTTGGAAACCTACGTTGCCCCAGCATGCCAACGCTCACGAAGGCAGTCCGAGCCCGTCTCATGTGCTGGGCCACTTGCATTCAGTGAGGAAAAGCCACCTGCATTGAGGTCAACACTCTGCTCAGCGTTCTTTCCGGGAGCTCACACTTGCCGCCTCTCTAGGTTAAGCAGGAAGTCGTAGTGAGGACCAACCTGAGCAAAGAGCACAATTCCTCACGTTACACTGGTAGTCGTCGTAAGAGGAATTGCCAACTACGCCTGGCTGAGGCCTTCCCTGTGTTAAGGAACCAGCCACACTTAGAGGCCTTGAAAGAACAATTTATTCAGCGAAGTTCCCATTGTTTGGCGATGGTCAACCTTTGCAGCGCCAGTACTGCAGGGACTTAGGTTTGCTGCTAACAGGGCTAGGTGACCCTGCATACATACAGAAGCAGGCGTTTCCCTTTGGAAGCTTGGATCCCGGTTTCTCAGGGGCTGCTTGCAAGACCCTGCTATTGCCCAGCATCTCTCCTCTGCCCCTACGCCCGGGTAGGAAGCGAGTATTTTAGCCTGAGAAGCAGGGCTCTTGCAACTCTGGTGGAGAGCTAATCCTGCAGCCCACGTTCGTCCTGGGAAACCGCAAGGCGACCCTTGGCCTCAGTGTAGTGGCGAAATGGCCACCGGACAGGTCTTGCCTGCCGCGGTTTCCGTGAGTTCTCCACCGTCTTCGGGCTTAAATGGAGAGCGAGGAGAGCTGTCGGCTCTCACAGAACTCTGGCCTCCGCACTGTTTGCCATGCAACTGCACGCAAGACCACACGTCTCCTCCCGACCTGCTGAGAAACAGGCATCCGTGTAGGCCCTTGTTAACATTTCCTGGCGTGCAGAGTCCAAGGCGACACGCTGTCCTCTGCCTTGGAAACCTACGTTGCCACAGCTTGCCAAACGCTACCGAAGGCAGTCCTAACCAGTCTCGTGTGCTGCACAGCTTTGATTCGGTTACGAAAAGCCACCTGCATTGAGGTGAACACTCTGCTCAGCGTTCTTTCCGGGAGCTCACAATTGCCCCCTCTCTAGGTTAAGCAGGATGTCGAGGTGAGGTCCAAACTGAGCAAAGAGCACAATTGCTCACTTTGCAGTGGTAGTCGTCGTAAGAGGCATTGCCTACTAGGCCTTGCTAAGGTCTTCGTTCTGTTAGGGAAGTCGCCACACTTAGACGCCTGTAAAGGAAACTTTATTCAGCGAAGTTCCCAGTGTCTTGCGACGGTCTCCCTTCGCAGGGCCAATACAGCAGGGACTTAGGTTTGCTGCTAACTAGGCTAGGTGACCCTGCATACAGAAGCAGCCTTTTCCCTTTGGAAGCTTGGATCCCGGTTTCTCAGGGGCTGCTTGCAAGACCCTGCTATTGCCCAGCATCTCTCCTCTGCCCCTACGACCGGGTAGGAAGCGAGTATTTTAGCCTGAGAAGCAGGGCTCTTGCAACTCTGGAGGAGAGCTAATCCTGCAGCCCACGTTCGTCCTGGGAAACCGCAAGGCGACCCTTGGCCTCAGTGTAGTGGCGAAATGGCCGCCGGACAGGTCTTGCCTGCCGCGGTTTCCGTGAGTTCTCCACCGTCTTCGGGCTTAAATGGAGAGCGAGGAGAGCTGTCGGCTCTCACAGAACTCTGGCCTCCGCACTGTTTGCCATGCAGCCGAACGCAAGACCACACGTCTCCTCCCGGCCTGCTGAGAAACAGGCCGCCGTGCAGGCCCTTCGTAACACTTCTTGGCATGTAGACTCCAAGGCGACACGCTGTCCTCTTCCTTGGAAACCTACGTTGCCCCAGCATGCCAACGCTCACGAAGGCAGTCCGAGCCCGTCTCATGTGCTGGGCCACTTGCATTCAGTGAGGAAAAGCCACCTGCATTGAGGTGAACACTCTGCTCAGCGTTCTTTCCGGGAGCTCACACTTGCCGCCTCTCTAGGTTAAGCAGGAAGTCGTAGTGAGGACCAACCTGAGCAAAGAGCACAATTCCTCACGTTACACTGGTAGTCGTCGTAAGAGGAATTGCCAACTACGCCTGGCTGAGGCCTTCCCTGTGTTAAGGAACCAGCCACACTTAGAGGCCTTGAAAGAACAATTTATTCAGCGAAGTTCCCATTGTTTGGCGATGGTCAACCTTTGCAGCGCCAGTACTGCAGGGACTTAGGTTTGCTGCTAACAGGGCTAGGTGACCCTGCATACATACAGAAGCAGGCGTTTCCCTTTGGAAGCTTGGATCCCGGTTTCTCAGGGGCTGCTTGCAAGACCCTGCTATTGCCCAACATCTCTCCTCTGCCCCTACGCCCGGGTAGGAAGCGAGTATTTTAGCCTGAGAAGCAGGGCTCTTGCAACTCTGGCGGAGAGCTAATCCTGCAGCCCACGTTCGTCCTGGGAAACCGCAAGGCGACCCTTGGCCTCAGTGTAGTGGCGAAATGGCCGCCGGACAGGTCTTGCCTGCCGCGGTTTCCGTGAGTTCTCCACCGTCTTCGGGCTTAAATGGAGAGCGAGGAGAGCTGTCGGCTCTCACAGAACTCTGGCCTCCGCACTGTTTGCCATGCAACTGCACGCAAGACCACACGTCTCCTCCCGACCTGCTGAGAAACAGGCATCCATGTAGGCCCTTGTTAACATTTCCTGGCGTGCAGAGTCCAAGGCGACACGCTGTCCTCTGCCTTGGAAACCTACGTTGCCACAGCTTGCCAAACGCTACCGAAGGCAGTCCTAACCAGTCTCGTGTGCTGCGCAGCTTTGATTCGGTTACGAAAAGCCACCTGCATTGAGGTGAACACTCTGCTCAGCGTTCTTTCCGGGAGCTCACAATTGCCCCCTCTCTAGGTTAAGCAGGATGTCGAGGTGAGGTCCAAACTGAGCAAAGAGCACAATTGCTCACTTTGCAGTGGTAGTCGTCGTAAGAGGCATTGCCTACTAGGCCTTGCTAAGGTCTTCGTTCTGTTAGGGAAGTCGCCACACTTAGACGCCTGTAAAGGAAACTTTATTCAGCGAAGTTCCCAGTGTCTTGTGACGGTCTCCCTTCGCAGGGCCAATACAGCAGGGACTTAGGTTTGCTGCTAACTAGGCTAGGTGACCCTGCATACAGAAGCAGGCATTTCCCTTTGGAAGCTTGGATCCCGGTTTCTCAGGGGCTGCTTGCAAGACCCTGCTATTGCCCAGCATCTCTCCTCTGCCCCTACGCCCGGGTAGGAAGAGAGTATTTTAGCCTGAGAAGCAGGGCTCTTGCAACTCTGGCGGAGAGCTAATCCTGCAGCCCACGTTCGTCCTGGGAAACCGCAAGGCGACCCTTGGCCTCAGTGTAGTGGCGAAATGGCCGCCGGACAGGTCTTGCCTTCCGCGGTTTCCGTGAGTTCTCCACCGTCTTCGGGCTTAAATGGAGAGCGAGGAGAGCTGTCAGCTCTCACAGAACTCTGGCCTCCGCACTGTTTGCCATGCAGCCGAACGCAAGACCGCACGTCTCCTCCCGGCCTGCTGAGAAACAGGCCGCCGTGCAGGCCCTTCGTAACACTTCTTGGCATGTAGACTCCAAGGCGACACGCTGTCCTCTTCCTTGGAAACCTACGTTGCCCCAGCATGCCAACGCTCACGAAGGCAGTCCGAGCTGTCTCATGTGCTGGGCCACTTGCATTCAGTGAGGAAAAGCCACCTGCATTGAGGTGAACACTCTGCTCAGCGTTCTTTCCGGGAGCTCACACTTGCCGCCTCTCTAGGTTAAGCAGGAAGTCGTAGTGAGGACCAACCTGAGCAAAGAGCACAATCCTCACGTTACACTGGTAGTCGTCGTAAGAGGAATTGCCAACTATGCCTGGCTGAGGCCTTCCCTGTGTTAAGGAACCAGCCACACTTAGAGGCCTTGAAAGAACAATTTATTCAGCGAAGTTCCCATTGTTTGGCGATGGTCAACCTTTGCAGCGCCAGTACTGCAGGGACTTAGGTTTGCTGCTAACAGGGCTAGGTGACCCTGCATACATACAGAAGCAGGCGTTTCCCTTTGGAAGCTTGGATCCCGGTTTCTCAGGGGCTGCTTGCAAGACCCTGCTATTGCCCAGCATCTCTCCTCTGCCCCTACGCCCGGGTAGGAAGCGAGTATTTTAGCCTGAGAAGCAGGGCTCTTGCAACTCTGGAGGAGAGCTAATCCTGCAGCCCACGTTCGTCCTGGGAAACCGCAAGGCGACCCTTGGCCTCAGTGTAGTGGCGAAATGGCCGCCGGACAGGTCTTGCCTGCCGCGGTTTCCGTGAGTTCTCCACCGTCTTCGGGCTTAAATGGAGAGCGAGGAGAGCTGTCGGCTCTCACAGAACTCTGGCCTCCGCACTGTTTGCCATGCAACTGCACGCAAGACCACACGTCTCCTCCCGACCTGCTGAGAAACAGGCATCCGTGTAGGCCCTTGTTAACATTTCCTGGCGTGCAGAGTCCAAGGCGACACGCTGTCCTCTGCCTTGGAAACCTACGTTGCCACAGCTTGCCAAATGCTACTGAAGGCAGTCCTAAACAGTCTCGTGTGCTGCGCAGCTTTGATTCGGTTACGAAAAGCCACCTGCATTGAGGTGAACACTCTGCTCAGCGTTCTTTCCGGGAGCTCACAATTGCCCCCTCTCTAGGTTAAGCAGGATGTCGAGGTGAGGTCCAAACTGAGCAAAGAGCACAATTGCTCACTTTGCAGTGGTAGTCGTCGTAAGAGGCATTGCCTACTAGGCCTTGCTAAGGTCTTCGTTCTGTTAGGGAAGTCACCACACTTAGACGCCTGTAAAGGAAACTTTATTCAGCGAAGTTCCCAGTGTCTTGCGACGGTCTCCCTTCGCAGGGCCAATACAGCAGGGACTTAGGTTTGCTGCTAAATAGGCTAGGTGACCCTGCATACAGAAGCAGGCGTTTCCCTTTGGAAGCTTGGATCCCGGTTTCTCAGGGGCTGCTTGCAAGACCCTGCTATTGCCCAGCATCTCTCCTCTATCCCTACGCCCGGGTAGGAAGCGAGTATTTTAGCCTGAGAAGCAGGGCTCTTGCAACTCTGGAGGAGAGCTAATCCTGCAGCCCACATTCGTCCTGGGAAACCGCAAGGCGACCCTTGGCCTCAGTGTAGTGGCGAAATGGCCGCCGGACAGGTCTTGCCTGCCGCGGTTTCCGTGAGTTCTCCACCGTCTTCGGGCTTAAATGGAGAGCGAGGAGAGCTGTCGGCTCTCACAGAACTCTGGCCTCCGCACTGTTTGCCATGCAGCCGAACGCAAGACCGCACGTCTCCTCCCGGCCTGCTGAGAAACAGGCCGCCGTGCAGGCCCTTCGTAACACTTCTTGGCATGTAGACTCCAAGGCGACACGCTGTCCTCTTCCTTGGAAACCTACGTTGCCCCAGCATGCCAACGCTCACGAAGGCAGTCCGAGCCCATCTCATGTGCTGGGCCACTTGCATTCAGTGAGGAAAAGCCACCTGCATTGAGGTGAACACTCTGCTCAGCGTTCTTTCCGGGAGCTCACACTTGCCGCCTCTCTAGGTTAAGCAGGAAGTCGTAGTGAGGACCAACCTGAGCAAAGAGCACAATCCTCACGTTACACTGGTAGTCGTCGTAAGAGGAATTGCCAACTATGCCTGGCTGAGGCCTTCTCTGTGTTAAGGAACCAGCCACACTTAGAGGCCTTGAAAGAACAATTTATTCAGCGAAGTTCCCATTGTTTGGCGATGGTCAACCTTTGCAGCGCCAGTACTGCAGGGACTTAGGTTTGCTGCTAACAGGGCTAGGTGACCCTGCATACATACAGAAGCAGGCGTTTCCCTTTGGAAGCTTGGATCCCGGTTTCTCAGGGGCTGCTTGCAAGACCCTGCTATTGCCCAGCATCTCTCCTCTGCCCCTACGCCCGGGTAGGAAGCGAGTATTTTAGCCTGAGAAGCAGGGCTCTTGCAACTCTGGAGGACAGCTAATCCTGCAGCCCACGTTCGTCCTGGGAAACCGCAAGGCGACCCTTGGCCTCAGTGTAGTGGCAAAATGGCCGCCGGACAGGTCTTGCCTGCCGCGGTTTCCGTGAGTTCTCCACCGTCTTCGGGCTTAAATGGAGAGCGAGGAGAGCTGTCGGCTCTCACAGAACTCTGGCCACTGCACTGTTTGCCATGCAACTGCAAGCAAGACCACACGTCTCCTCCCGACCTGCTGAGAAACAGGCATCCGTGTAGGCCCTTGTTAACATTTCCTGGCGTGCAGAGTCCAAGGCGACACGCTGTCCTCTGCCTTGGAAACCTACGTTGCCACAGCTTGCCAAATGCTACCGAAGGCAGTCCTAAACAGTCTCGTGTGCTGCGCAGCTTTGATTCGGTTACGAAAAGCCACCTGCATTGAGGTGAACACTCTGCTCAGCGTTCTTTCCGGGAGCTCACAATTGCCCCCTCTCTAGGTTAAGCAGGATGTCGAGGTGAGGTCCAAACTGAGCAAAGAGCACAATTGCTCACTTTGCAGTGGTAGTCGTCGTAAGAGGCATTGCCTACTAGGCCTTGCTAAGGTCTTCGTTCTGTTAGGGAAGTCGCCACACTTAGACGCCTGTAAAGGAAACTTTATTCAGCGAAGTTCCCAGTGTCTTGCGACGGTCTCCCTTCGCAGGGCCAATACAGCAGGGACTTAGGTTTGCTGCTAACTAGGCTAGGTGACCCTGCATACAGAAGCAGCCTTTTCCCTTTGGAAGCTTGGATCCCGGTTTCTCAGGGGCTGCTTGCAAGACCCTGCTATTGCCCAGCATCTCTCCTCTGCCCCTACGACCGGGTAGGAAGCGAGTATTTTAGCCTGAGAAGCAGGGCTCTTGCAACTCTGGAGGAGAGCTAATCCTGCAGCCCACGTTCGTCCTGGGAAACCGCAAGGCGACCCTTGGCCTCAGTGTAGTGGCGAAATGGCCGCCGGACAGGTCTTGCCTGCCGCGGTTTCCGTGAGTTCTCCACCGTCTTCGGGCTTAAATGGAGAGCGAGGAGAGCTGTCGGCTCTCACAGAACTCTGGCCTCCGCACTGTTTGCCATGCAGCCGAACGCAAGACCACACGTCTCCTCCCGGCCTGCTGAGAAACAGGCCGCCGTGCAGGCCCTTCGTAACACTTCTTGGCATGTAGACTCCAAGGCGACACGCTGTCCTCTTCCTTGGAAACCTACGTTGCCCCAGCATGCCAACGCTCACGAAGGCAGTCCGAGCCCGTCTCATGTGCTGGGCCACTTGCATTCAGTGAGGAAAAGCCACCTGCATTGAGGTGAACACTCTGCTCAGCGTTCTTTCCGGGAGCTCACACTTGCCGCCTCTCTAGGTTAAGCAGGAAGTCGTAGTGAGGACCAACCTGAGCAAAGAGCACAATTCCTCACGTTACACTGGTAGTCGTCGTAAGAGGAATTGCCAACTACGCCTGGCTGAGGCCTTCCCTGTGTTAAGGAACCAGCCACACTTAGAGGCCTTGAAAGAACAATTTATTCAGCGAAGTTCCCATTGTTTGGCGATGGTCAACCTTTGCAGCGCCAGTACTGCAGGGACTTAGGTTTGCTGCTAACAGGGCTAGGTGACCCTGCATACATACAGAAGCAGGCGTTTCCCTTTGGAAGCTTGGATCCCGGTTTCTCAGGGGCTGCTTGCAAGACCCTGCTATTGCCCAACATCTCTCCTCTGCCCCTACGCCCGGGTAGGAAGCGAGTATTTTAGCCTGAGAAGCAGGGCTCTTGCAACTCTGGCGGAGAGCTAATCCTGCAGCCCACGTTCGTCCTGGGAAACCGCAAGGCGACCCTTGGCCTCAGTGTAGTGGCGAAATGGCCGCCGGACAGGTCTTGCCTGCCGCGGTTTCCGTGAGTTCTCCACCGTCTTCGGGCTTAAATGGAGAGCGAGGAGAGCTGTCGGCTCTCACAGAACTCTGGCCTCCGCACTGTTTGCCATGCAACTGCACGCAAGACCACACGTCTCCTCCCGACCTGCTGAGAAACAGGCATCCATGTAGGCCCTTGTTAACATTTCCTGGCGTGCAGAGTCCAAGGCGACACGCTGTCCTCTGCCTTGGAAACCTACGTTGCCACAGCTTGCCAAACGCTACCGAAGGCAGTCCTAACCAGTCTCGTGTGCTGCGCAGCTTTGATTCGGTTACGAAAAGCCACCTGCATTGAGGTGAACACTCTGCTCAGCGTTCTTTCCGGGAGCTCACAATTGCCCCCTCTCTAGGTTAAGCAGGATGTCGAGGTGAGGTCCAAACTGAGCAAAGAGCACAATTGCTCACTTTGCAGTGGTAGTCGTCGTAAGAGGCATTGCCTACTAGGCCTTGCTAAGGTCTTCGTTCTGTTAGGGAAGTCGCCACACTTAGACGCCTGTAAAGGAAACTTTATTCAGCGAAGTTCCCAGTGTCTTGTGACGGTCTCCCTTCGCAGGGCCAATACAGCAGGGACTTAGGTTTGCTGCTAACTAGGCTAGGTGACCCTGCATACAGAAGCAGGCATTTCCCTTTGGAAGCTTGGATCCCGGTTTCTCAGGGGCTGCTTGCAAGACCCTGCTATTGCCCAGCATCTCTCCTCTGCCCCTACGCCCGGGTAGGAAGAGAGTATTTTAGCCTGAGAAGCAGGGCTCTTGCAACTCTGGCGGAGAGCTAATCCTGCAGCCCACGTTCGTCCTGGGAAACCGCAAGGCGACCCTTGGCCTCAGTGTAGTGGCGAAATGGCCGCCGGACAGGTCTTGCCTTCCGCGGTTTCCGTGAGTTCTCCACCGTCTTCGGGCTTAAATGGAGAGCGAGGAGAGCTGTCAGCTCTCACAGAACTCTGGCCTCCGCACTGTTTGCCATGCAGCCGAACGCAAGACCGCACGTCTCCTCCCGGCCTGCTGAGAAACAGGCCGCCGTGCAGGCCCTTCGTAACACTTCTTGGCATGTAGACTCCAAGGCGACACGCTGTCCTCTTCCTTGGAAACCTACGTTGCCCCAGCATGCCAACGCTCACGAAGGCAGTCCGAGCCCATCTCATGTGCTGGGCCACTTGCATTCAGTGAGGAAAAGCCACCTGCATTGAGGTGAACACTCTGCTCAGCGTTCTTTCCGGGAGCTCACACTTGCCGCCTCTCTAGGTTAAGCAGGAAGTCGTAGTGAGGACCAACCTGAGCAAAGAGCACAATCCTCACGTTACACTGGTAGTCGTCGTAAGAGGAATTGCCAACTATGCCTGGCTGAGGCCTTCCCTGTGTTAAGGAACCAGCCACACTTAGAGGCCTTGAAAGAACAATTTATTCAGCGAAGTTCCCATTGTTTGGCGATGGTCAACCTTTGCAGCGCCAGTACTGCAGGGACTTAGGTTTGCTGCTAACAGGGCTAGGTGACCCTGCATACATACAGAAGCAGGCGTTTCCCTTTGGAAGCTTGGATCCCGGTTTCTCAGGGGCTGCTTGCAAGACCCTGCTATTGC
The DNA here is from genome assembly GCF_039906515.1 of Pseudorca crassidens. Taxonomy (NCBI): domain Eukaryota; kingdom Metazoa; phylum Chordata; class Mammalia; order Artiodactyla; family Delphinidae; genus Pseudorca; species Pseudorca crassidens. Next base: position 130,492,317 of record NC_090301.1, on the reverse strand, counting down.
CCAGCATCTCTCCTCTGCCCCTACGCCCGGGTAGGAAGCGAGTATTTTAGCCTGAGAAGCAGGGCTCTTGCAACTCTGGAGGAGAGCTAATCCTGCAGCCCACGTTCGTCCTGGGAAACCGCAAGGCGACCCTTGGCCTCAGTGTAGTGGCGAAATGGCCGCCGGACAGGTCTTGCCTGCCGCGGTTTCCGTGAGTTCTCCACCGTCTTCGGGCTTAAATGGAGAGCGAGGAGAGCTGTCGGCTCTCACAGAACTCTGGCCTCCGCACTGTTTGCCATGCAACTGCACGCAAGACCACACGTCTCCTCCCGACCTGCTGAGAAACAGGCATCCGTGTAGGCCCTTGTTAACATTTCCTGGCGTGCAGAGTCCAAGGCGACACGCTGTCCTCTGCCTTGGAAACCTACGTTGCCACAGCTTGCCAAATGCTACTGAAGGCAGTCCTAAACAGTCTCGTGTGCTGCGCAGCTTTGATTCGGTTACGAAAAGCCACCTGCATTGAGGTGAACACTCTGCTCAGCGTTCTTTCCGGGAGCTCACAATTGCCCCCTCTCTAGGTTAAGCAGGATGTCGAGGTGAGGTCCAAACTGAGCAAAGAGCACAATTGCTCACTTTGCAGTGGTAGTCGTCGTAAGAGGCATTGCCTACTAGGCCTTGCTAAGGTCTTCGTTCTGTTAGGGAAGTCACCACACTTAGACGCCTGTAAAGGAAACTTTATTCAGCGAAGTTCCCAGTGTCTTGCGACGGTCTCCCTTCGCAGGGCCAATACAGCAGGGACTTAGGTTTGCTGCTAAATAGGCTAGGTGACCCTGCATACAGAAGCAGGCGTTTCCCTTTGGAAGCTTGGATCCCGGTTTCTCAGGGGCTGCTTGCAAGACCCTGCTATTGCCCAGCATCTCTCCTCTATCCCTACGCCCGGGTAGGAAGCGAGTATTTTAGCCTGAGAAGCAGGGCTCTTGCAACTCTGGAGGAGAGCTAATCCTGCAGCCCACATTCGTCCTGGGAAACCGCAAGGCGACCCTTGGCCTCAGTGTAGTGGCGAAATGGCCGCCGGACAGGTCTTGCCTGCCGCGGTTTCCGTGAGTTCTCCACCGTCTTCGGGCTTAAATGGAGAGCGAGGAGAGCTGTCGGCTCTCACAGAACTCTGGCCTCCGCACTGTTTGCCATGCAGCCGAACGCAAGACCGCACGTCTCCTCCCGGCCTGCTGAGAAACAGGCCGCCGTGCAGGCCCTTCGTAACACTTCTTGGCATGTAGACTCCAAGGCGACACGCTGTCCTCTTCCTTGGAAACCTACGTTGCCCCAGCATGCCAACGCTCACGAAGGCAGTCCGAGCCCATCTCATGTGCTGGGCCACTTGCATTCAGTGAGGAAAAGCCACCTGCATTGAGGTGAACACTCTGCTCAGCGTTCTTTCCGGGAGCTCACACTTGCCGCCTCTCTAGGTTAAGCAGGAAGTCGTAGTGAGGACCAACCTGAGCAAAGAGCACAATCCTCACGTTACACTGGTAGTCGTCGTAAGAGGAATTGCCAACTATGCCTGGCTGAGGCCTTCTCTGTGTTAAGGAACCAGCCACACTTAGAGGCCTTGAAAGAACAATTTATTCAGCGAAGTTCCCATTGTTTGGCGATGGTCAACCTTTGCAGCGCCAGTACTGCAGGGACTTAGGTTTGCTGCTAACAGGGCTAGGTGACCCTGCATACATACAGAAGCAGGCGTTTCCCTTTGGAAGCTTGGATCCCGGTTTCTCAGGGGCTGCTTGCAAGACCCTGCTATTGCCCAGCATCTCTCCTCTGCCCCTACGCCCGGGTAGGAAGCGAGTATTTTAGCCTGAGAAGCAGGGCTCTTGCAACTCTGGAGGACAGCTAATCCTGCAGCCCACGTTCGTCCTGGGAAACCGCAAGGCGACCCTTGGCCTCAGTGTAGTGGCAAAATGGCCGCCGGACAGGTCTTGCCTGCCGCGGTTTCCGTGAGTTCTCCACCGTCTTCGGGCTTAAATGGAGAGCGAGGAGAGCTGTCGGCTCTCACAGAACTCTGGCCACTGCACTGTTTGCCATGCAACTGCAAGCAAGACCACACGTCTCCTCCCGACCTGCTGAGAAACAGGCATCCGTGTAGGCCCTTGTTAACATTTCCTGGCGTGCAGAGTCCAAGGCGACACGCTGTCCTCTGCCTTGGAAACCTACGTTGCCACAGCTTGCCAAATGCTACCGAAGGCAGTCCTAAACAGTCTCGTGTGCTGCGCAGCTTTGATTCGGTTACGAAAAGCCACCTGCATTGAGGTGAACACTCTGCTCAGCGTTCTTTCCGGGAGCTCACAATTGCCCCCTCTCTAGGTTAAGCAGGATGTCGAGGTGAGGTCCAAACTGAGCAAAGAGCACAATTGCTCACTTTGCAGTGGTAGTCGTCGTAAGAGGCATTGCCTACTAGGCCTTGCTAAGGTCTTCGTTCTGTTAGGGAAGTCACCACACTTAGACGCCTGTAAAGGAAACTTTATTCAGCGAAGTTCCCAGTGTCTTGCGACGGTCTCCCTTCGCAGGGCCAATACAGCAGGGACTTAGGTTTGCTGCTAAATAGGCTAGGTGACCCTGCATACAGAAGCAGGCGTTTCCCTTTGGAAGCTTGGATCCCGGTTTCTCAGGGGCTGCTTGCAAGACCCTGCTATTGCCCAGCATCTCTCCTCTATCCCTACGCCCGGGTAGGAAGCGAGTATTTTAGCCTGAGAAGCAGGGCTCTTGCAACTCTGGAGGAGAGCTAATCCTGCAGCCCACGTTCGTCCTGGGAAACCGCAAGGCGACCCTTGGCCTCAGTGTAGTGGCGAAATGGCCGCCGGACAGGTCTTGCCTGCCGCGGTTTCCGTGAGTTCTCCACCGTCTTCGGGCTTAAATGGAGAGCGAGGAGAGCTGTCGGCTCTCACAGAACTCTGGCCTCCGCACTGTTTGCCATGCAGCCGAACGCAAGACCGCACGTCTCCTCCCGGCCTGCTGAGAAACAGGCCGCCGTGCAGGCCCTTCGTAACACTTCTTGGCATGTAGACTCCAAGGCGACACGCTGTCCTCTTCCTTGGAAACCTACGTTGCCCCAGCATGCCAACGCTCACGAAGGCAGTCCGAGCCCGTCTCATGTGCTGGGCCACTTGCATTCAGTGAGGAAAAGCCACCTGCATTGAGGTGAACACTCTGCTCAGCGTTCTTTCCGGGAGCTCACACTTGCCGCCTCTCTAGGTTAAGCAGGAAGTCGTAGTGAGGACCAACCTGAGCAAAGAGCACAATCCTCACGTTACACTGGTAGTCGTCGTAAGAGGAATTGCCAACTATGCCTGGCTGAGGCCTTCTCTGTGTTAAGGAACCAGCCACACTTAGAGGCCTTGAAAGAACAATTTATTCAGCGAAGTTCCCATTGTTTGGCGATGGTCAACCTTTGCAGCACCAGTACTGCAGGGACTTAGGTTTGCTGCTAACAGGGCTAGGTGACCCTGCATACATACAGAAGCAGGCGTTTCCCTTTGGAAGCTTGGATCCCGGTTTCTCAGGGGCTGCTTGCAAGACCCTGCTATTGCCCAGCATCTCTCCTCTGCCCCTACGCCCGGGTAGGAAGCGAGTATTTTAGCCTGAGAAGCAGGGCTCTTGCAACTCTGGAGGACAGCTAATCCTGCAGCCCACGTTCGTCCTGGGAAACCGCAAGGCGACCCTTGGCCTCAGTGTAGTGGCGAAATGGCCGCCGGACAGGTCTTGCCTGCCGCGGTTTCCGTGAGTTCTCCACCGTCTTCGGGCTTAAATGGAGAGCGAGGAGAGCTGTCGGCTCTCACAGAACTCTGGCCTCCGCACTGTTTGCCATGCAACTGCACGCAAGACCACACGTCTCCTCCCGACCTGCTGAGAAACAGGCATCCGTGTAGGCCCTTGTTAACATTTCCTGGCGTGCAGAGTCCAAGGCGACACGCTGTCCTCTGCCTTGGAAACCTACGTTGCCACAGCTTGCCAAATGCTACCGAAGGCAGTCCTAAACAGTCTCGTGTGCTGCGCAGCTTTGATTCGGTTACGAAAAGCCACCTGCATTGAGGTGAACACTCTGCTCAGCGTTCTTTCCGGGAGCTCACAATTGCCCCCTCTCTAGGTTAAGCAGGATGTCGAGGTGAGGTCCAAACTGAGCAAAGAGCACAATTGCTCACTTTGCAGTGGTAGTCGTCGTAAGAGGCATTGCCTACTAGGCCTTGCTAAGGTCTTCGTTCTGTTAGGGAAGTCACCACACTTAGACGCCTGTAAAGGAAACTTTATTCAGCGAAGTTCCCAGTGTCTTGCGACGGTCTCCCTTCGCAGGGCCAATACAGCAGGGACTTAGGTTTGCTGCTAAATAGGCTAGGTGACCCTGCATACAGAAGCAGGCGTTTCCCTTTGGAAGCTTGGATCCCGGTTTCTCAGGGGCTGCTTGCAAGACCCTGCTATTGCCCAGCATCTCTCCTCTATCCCTACGCCCGTGTAGGAAGCGAGTATTTTAGCCTGAGAAGCAGGGCTCTTGCAACTCTGGTGGAGAGCTAATCCTGCAGCCCACGTTCGTCCTGGGAAACCGCAAGGCGACCCTTGGCCTCAGTGTAGTGGCGAAATGGCCGCCGGACAGGTCTTGCCTGCCGCGGTTTCCGTGAGTTCTCCACCGTCTTCGGGCTTAAATGGAGAGCGAGGAGAGCTGTCGGCTCTCACAGAACTCTGGCCTCCGCACTGTTTGCCATGCAACTGCACGCAAGACCACACGTCTCCTCCCGACCTGCTGAGAAACAGGCATCCGTGTAGGCCCTTGTTAACACTTCCTGGCGTGCAGAGTCCAAGGCGACACGCTGTCCTCTGCCTTGGAAACCTACGTTGCCACAGCTTGCCAAACGCTACCGAAGGCAGTCCTAACCAGTCTCGTGTGCTGCGCAGCTTTGATTCGGTTACGAAAAGCCACCTGCATTGAGGTGAACACTCTGCTCAGCGTTCTTTCCGGGAGCTCACAATTGCCCCCTCTCTAGGTTAAGCAGGATGTCGAGGTGAGGTCCAAACTGAGCAAAGAGCACAATTGCTCACTTTGCAGTGGTAGTCGTCGTAAGAGGCATTGCCTACTAGGCCTTGCTAAGGTCTTCGTTCTGTTAGGGAAGTCGCCACACTTAGACGCCTGTAAAGGAAACTTTATTCAGCGAGGTTCCCAGTGTCTTGCGACGGTCTCCCTTCGCAGGGCCAATACAGCAGGGACTTAGGTTTGCTGCTAACTAGGCTAGGTGACCCTGCATACAGAAGCAGGCTTTTCCCTTTGGAAGCTTGGATCCCGGTTTCTCAGGGGCTGCTTGCAAGACCCTGCTATTGCCCAGCATCTCTCCTCTGCCCCTACGCCCGGGTAGGAAGCGAGTATTTTAGCCTGAAAAGCAGGGCTCTTGCAACTCTGGCGGAGAGCTAATCCTGCAGCCCACGTTCGTCCTGGGAAACCGCAAGGCGACCCTTGGCCTCAGTGTAGTGGCGAAATGGCTGCCGGACAGGTCTTGCCTGCCGCGGTTTCCGTGAGTTCTCCACCGTCTTCGGGCTTAAATGGAGAGCGAGGAGAGCTGTCGGCTCTCACAGAACTCTGGCCTCCGCACTGTTTGCCATGCAGCCGAACGCAAGACCACACGTCTCCTCCCGGCCTGCTGAGAAACAGGCCGCCGTGCAGGCCCTTCGTAACACTTCTTGGCATGTAGACTCCAAGGCGACACGCTGTCCTCTTCCTTGGAAACCTACGTTGCCCCAGCATGCCAACGCTCACGAAGGCAGTCCGAGCCCGTCTCATGTGCTGGGCCACTTGCATTCAGTGAGGAAAAGCCACCTGCATTGAGGTGAACACTCTGCTCAGCGTTCTTTCCGGGAGCTCACACTTGCCGCCTCTCTAGGTTAAGCAGGAAGTCGTAGTGAGGACCAACCTGAGCAAAGAGCACAATTCCTCACGTTACACTGGTAGTCGTCGTAAGAGGAATTGCCAACTACGCCTGGCTGAGGCCTTCCCTGTGTTAAGGAACCAGCCACACTTAGAGGCCTTGAAAGAACAATTTATTCAGCGAAGTTCCCATTGTTTGGCGATGGTAAACCTTTGCAGCGCCAGTACTGCAGGGACTTAGGTTTGCTGCTAACAGGGCTAGGTGACCCTGCATACAGAAGCAGGCGTTTCCCTTTGGAAGCTTGGATCCCGGTTTCTCAGGGGCTGCTTGCAAGACCCTGCTATTGCCCAGCATCTCTCCTCTGCCACTACGCCCGGGTAGGAAGCGAGTATTTTAGCCTGAGAAGCAGGGCTCTTGCAACTCTGGAGGAGAGCTAATCCTGCAGCCCACGTTCGTCCTGGGAAACCGCAAGGCGACCCTTGGCCTCAGTGTAGTGGCGAAATGGCCGCCGGACAGGTCTTGCCTGCCGCGGTTTCCGTGAGTTCTCCACCGTCTTCGGGCTTAAATGGAGAGCGAGGAGAGCTGTCGGCTCTCACAGAACTCTGGCCTCCGCACTGTTTGCCATGCAACTGCACGCAAGACCACACGTCTCCTCCCGACCTGCTGAGAAACAGGCATCCGTGTAGGCCCTTGTTAACATTTCCTGGTGTGCAGAGTCCAAGGCGACACGCTGTCCTCTGCCTTGGAAACCTACGTTGCCACAGCTTGCCAAACGCTACCGAAGGCAGTCCTAACCAGTCTCGTGTGCTGCGCAGCTTTGATTCGGTTACGAAAAGCCACCTGCATTGAGGTGAACACTCTGCTCAGCGTTCTTTCCGGGAGCTCACAATTGCCCCCTCTCTAGGTTAAGCAGGATGTCGAGGTGAGGTCCAAACTGAGCAAAGAGCACAATTGCTCACTTTGCAGTGGTAGTCGTCGTAAGAGGCATTGCCTACTAGGCCTTGCTAAGGTCTTCGTTCTGTTAGGGAAGTCGCCACACTTAGACGCCTGTAAAGGAAACTTTATTCAGCGAAGTTCCCAGTGTCTTGCGACGGTCTCCCTTCGCAGGGCCAATACAGCAGGGACTTAGGTTTGCTGCTAACTAGGCTAGGTGACCCTGCATACAGAAGCAGGCGTTTCCCTTTGGAAGCTTGGATCCCGGTTTCTCAGGGGCTGCTTGCAAGACCCTGCTATTGCCCAGCATCTCTCCTCTGCCCCTACGCCCGGGTAGGAAGCGAGTATTTTAGCCTGAGAAGCAGGGCTCTTGCAACTCTGGCGGAGAGCTAATCCTGCAGCCCACGTTCGTCCTGGGAAACCGCAAGGCGACCCTTGGCCTCAGTGTAGTGGCGAAATGGCCGCCGGACAGGTCTTGCCTGCCGCGGTTTCCATGAGTTCTCCACCGTCTTCGGGCTTAAATGGAGAGCGAGGAGAGCTGTCGGCTCTCACAGAACTCTGGCCTCCGCACTGTTTGCCATGCAGCCGAACGCAAGACCACACGTCTCCTCCCGGCCTGCTGAGAAACAGGCCGCCGTGCAGGCCCTTCGTAACACTTCTTGGCATGTAGACTCCAAGGCGACACGCTGTCCTCTTCCTTGGAAACCTACGTTGCCCCAGCATGCCAACGCTCACGAAGGCAGTCCGAGCCCGTCTCATGTGCTGGGCCACTTGCATTCAGTGAGGAAAAGCCACCTGCATTGAGGTGAACGCTCTGCTCAGCGTTCTTTCCGGGAGCTCACACTTGCCGCCTCTCTAGGTTAAGCAGGAAGTCGTAGTGAGGACCAACCTGAGCAAAGAGCACAATTCCTCACGTTACACTGGTAGTCGTCGTAAGAGGAATTGCCAACTACGCCTGGCTGAGGCCTTCCCTGTGTTAAGGAACCAGCCACACTTAGAGGCCTTGAAAGAACAATTTATTCAGCGAAGTTCCCATTGTTTGGCGATGGTCAACCTTTGCAGCGCCAGTACTGCAGGGACTTAGGTTTGCTGCTAACAGGGCTAGGTGACCCTGCATACATACAGAAGCAGGCGTTTCCCTTTGGAAGCTTGGATCCCGGTTTCTCAGGGGCTGCTTGCAAGACCCTGCTATTGCCCAGCATCTCTCCTCTGCCCCTACGCCCGGGTAGGAAGCGAGTATTTTAGCCTGAGAAGCAGGGCTCTTGCAACTCTGGAGGAGAGCTAATCCTGCAGCCCACGTTCGTCCTGGGAAACCGCAAGGCGACCCTTGGCCTCAGTGTAGTGGCGAAATGGCCGCCGGACAGGTCTTGCCTGCCGCGGTTTCCGTGAGTTCTCCACCGTCTTCGGGCTTAAATGGAGAGCGAGGAGAGCTGTCGGCTCTCACAGAACTCTGGCCTCCGCACTGTTTGCCATGCAACTGCACGCAAGACCACACGTCTCCTCCCGACCTGCTGAGAAACAGGCATCCGTGTAGGCCCTTGTTAACACTTCCTGGCGTGCAGAGTCCAAGGCGACACGCTGTCCTCTGCCTTGGAAACCTACGTTGCCACAGCTTGCCAAACGCTACCGAAGGCAGTCCTAACCAGTCTCGTGTGCTGCGCAGCTTTGATTCGGTTACGAAAAGCCACCTGCATTGAGGTGAACACTCTGCTCAGCGTTCTTTCCGGGAGCTCACAATTGCCCCCTCTCTAGGTTAAGCAGGATGTCGAGGTGAGGTCCAAACTGAGCAAAGAGCACAATTGCTCACTTTGCAGTGGTAGTCGTCGTAAGAGGCATTGCCTACTAGGCCTTGCTAAGGTCTTCGTTCTGTTAGGGAAGTCGCCACACTTAGACGCCTGTAAAGGAAACTTTATTCAGCGAGGTTCCCAGTGTCTTGCGACGGTCTCCCTTCGCAGGGCCAATACAGCAGGGACTTAGGTTTGCTGCTAACTAGGCTAGGTGACCCTGCATACAGAAGCAGGCTTTTCCCTTTGGAAGCTTGGATCCCGGTTTCTCAGGGGCTGCTTGCAAGACCCTGCTATTGCCCAGCATCTCTCCTCTGCCCCTACGCCCGGGTAGGAAGCGAGTATTTTAGCCTGAAAAGCAGGGCTCTTGCAACTCTGGCGGAGAGCTAATCCTGCAGCCCACGTTCGTCCTGGGAAACCGCAAGGCGACCCTTGGCCTCAGTGTAGTGTCGAAATGGCCGCCGGACAGGTCTTGCCTGCCGCGGTTTCCGTGAGTTCTCCACCGTCTTCGGGCTTAAATGGAGAGCGAGGAGAGCTGTCGGCTCTCACAGAACTCTGGCCTCCGCACTGTTTGCCATGCAGCCGAACGCAAGACCACACGTCTCCTCCCGGCCTGCTGAGAAACAGGCCGCCGTGCAGGCCCTTCGTAACACTTCTTGGCATGTAGACTCCAAGGCGACACGCTGTCCTCTTCCTTGGAAACCTACGTTGCCCCAGCATGCCAACGCTCACGAAGGCAGTCCGAGCCCGTCTCATGTGCTGGGCCACTTGCATTCAGTGAGGAAAAGCCACCTGCATTGAGGTGAACACTCTGCTCAGCGTTCTTTCCGGGAGCTCACACTTGCCGCCTCTCTAGGTTAAGCAGGAAGTCGTAGTGAGGACCAACCTGAGCAAAGAGCACAATTCCTCACGTTACACTGGTAGTCGTCGTAAGAGGAATTGCCAACTACGCCTGGCTGAGGCCTTCCCTGTGTTAAGGAACCAGCCACACTTAGAGGCCTTGAAAGAACAATTTATTCAGCGAAGTTCCCATTGTTTGGCGATGGTAAACCTTTGCAGCGCCAGTACTGCAGGGACTTAGGTTTGCTGCTAACAGGGCTAGGTGACCCTGCATACAGAAGCAGGCGTTTCCCTTTGGAAGCTTGGATCCCGGTTTCTCAGGGGCTGCTTGCAAGACCCTGCTATTGCCCAGCATCTCTCCTCTGCCCCTACGCCCGGGTAGGAAGCGAGTATTTTAGCCTGAGAAGCAGGGCTCTTGCAACTCTGGAGGAGAGCTAATCCTGCAGCCCACGTTCGTCCTGGGAAACCGCAAGGCGACCCTTGGCCTCAGTGTAGTGGCGAAATGGCCGCCGGACAGGTCTTGCCTGCCGCGGTTTCCGTGAGTTCTCCACCGTCTTCGGGCTTAAATGGAGAGCGAGGAGAGCTGTCGGCTCTCACAGAACTCTGGCCTCCGCACTGTTTGCCATGCAACTGCACGCAAGACCACACGTCTCCTCCCGACCTGCTGAGAAACAGGCATCCGTGTAGGCCCTTGTTAACATTTCCTGGTGTGCAGAGTCCAAGGCGACACGCTGTCCTCTGCCTTGGAAACCTACGTTGCCACAGCTTGCCAAACGCTACCGAAGGCAGTCCTAACCAGTCTCGTGTGCTGCGCAGCTTTGATTCGGTTACGAAAAGCCACCTGCATTGAGGTGAACACTCTGCTCAGCGTTCTTTCCGGGAGCTCACAATTGCCCCCTCTCTAGGTTAAGCAGGATGTCGAGGTGAGGTCCAAACTGAGCAAAGAGCACAATTGCTCACTTTGCAGTGGTAGTCGTCGTAAGAGGCATTGCCTACTAGGCCTTGCTAAGGTCTTCGTTCTGTTAGGGAAGTCGCCACACTTAGACGCCTGTAAAGGAAACTTTATTCAGCGAAGTTCCCAGTGTCTTGCGACGGTCTCCCTTCGCAGGGCCAATACAGCAGGGACTTAGGTTTGCTGCTAACTAGGCTAGGTGACCCTGCATACAGAAGCAGGCGTTTCCCTTTGGAAGCTTGGATCCCGGTTTCTCAGGGGCTGCTTGCAAGACCCTGCTATTGCCCAGCATCTCTCCTCTGCCCCTACGCCCGGGTAGGAAGCGAGTATTTTAGCCTGAGAAGCAGGGCTCTTGCAACTCTGGCGGAGAGCTAATCCTGCAGCCCACGTTCGTCCTGGGAAACCGCAAGGCGACCCTTGGCCTCAGTGTAGTGGCGAAATGGCCGCCGGACAGGTCTTGCCTGCCGCGGTTTCCGTGAGTTCTCCACCGTCTTCGGGCTTAAATGGAGAGCGAGGAGAGCTGTCGGCTCTCACAGAACTCTGGCCTCCGCACTGTTTGCCATGCAGCCGAACGCAAGACCACACGTCTCCTCCCGGCCTGCTGAGAAACAGGCCGCCGTGCAGGCCCTTCGTAACACTTCTTGGCATGTAGACTCCAAGGCGACACGCTGTCCTCTTCCTTGGAAACCTACGTTGCCCCAGCATGCCAACGCTCACGAAGGCAGTCCGAGCCCGTCTCATGTGCTGGGCCACTTGCATTCAGTGAGGAAAAGCCACCTGCATTGAGGTGAACGCTCTGCTCAGCGTTCTTTCCGGGAGCTCACACTTGCCGCCTCTCTAGGTTAAGCAGGAAGTCGTAGTGAGGACCAACCTGAGCAAAGAGCACAATTCCTCACGTTACACTGGTAGTCGTCGTAAGAGGAATTGCCAACTACGCCTGGCTGAGGCCTTCCCTGTGTTAAGGAACCAGCCACACTTAGAGGCCTTGAAAGAACAATTTATTCAGCGAAGTTCCCATTGTTTGGCGATGGTCAACCTTTGCAGCGCCAGTACTGCAGGGACTTAGGTTTGCTGCTAACAGGGCTAGGTGACCCTGCATACATACAGAAGCAGGCGTTTCCCTTTGGAAGCTTGGATCCCGGTTTCTCAGGGGCTGCTTGCAAGACCCTGCTATTGCCCAGCATCTCTCCTCTGCCCCTACGCCCGGGTAGGAAGCGAGTATTTTAGCCTGAGAAGCAGGGCTCTTGCAACTCTGGAGGAGAGCTAATCCTGCAGCCCACGTTCGTCCTGGGAAACCGCAAGGCGACCCTTGGCCTCAGTGTAGTGGCGAAATGGCCGCCGGACAGTTCTTGCCTGCCGCGGTTTCCGTGAGTTCTCCACCGTCTTCGGGCTTAAATGGAGAGCGAGGAGAGCTGTCGGCTCTCACAGAACTCTGGCCTCCGCACTGTTTGCCATGCAACTGCACGCAAGACCACACGTCTCCTCCCGACCTGCTGAGAAACAGGCATCCGTGTAGGCCCTTGTTAACATTTCCTGGCGTGCAGAGTCCAAGGCGACACGCTGTCCTCTGCCTTGGAAACCTACGTTGCCACAGCTTGCCAAACGCTACCGAAGGCAGTCCTAACCAGTCTCGTGTGCTGCGCAGCTTTGATTCGGTTACGAAAAGCCACCTGCATTGAGGTGAACACTCTGCTCAGCGTTCTTTCCGGGAGCTCACAATTGCCCCCTCTCTAGGTTAAGCAGGATGTCGAGGTGAGGTCCAAACTGAGCAAAGAGCACAATTGCTCACTTTGCAGTGGTAGTCGTCGTAAGAGGCATTGCCTACTAGGCCTTGCTAAGGTCTTCGTTCTGTTAGGGAAGTCGCCACACTTAGACGCCTGTAAAGGAAACTTTATTCAGCGAAGTTCTCAGTGTCTTGCGACGGTCTCCCTTCGCAGGGCCAATACAGCAGGGACTTAGGTTTGCTGCTAACAGGGCTAGGTGACCCTGCATACAGAAGCAGGCTTTTCCCTTTGGAAGCTTGGATCCCGGTTTCTCAGGGGCTGCTTGCAAGACCCTGCTATTGCCCAGCATCTCTCCTCTGCCCCTACGACCGGGTAGGAAGCGAGTATTTTAGCCTGAAAAGCAGGGCTCTTGCAACTCTGGCGGAGAGCTAATCCTGCAGCCCACGTTCGTCCTGGGAAACCGCAAGGCGACCCTTGGCCTCAGTGTAGTGGCGAAATGGCCGCCGGACAGGTCTTGCCTGCCGCGGTTTCCGTGAGTTCTCCACCGTCTTCGGGCTTAAATGGAGAGCGAGGAGAGCTGTCGGCTCTCACAGAACTCTGGCCTCCGCACTGTTTGCCATGCAGCCGAACGCAAGACCACACGTCTCCTCCCGGCCTGCTGAGAAACAGGCCACCGTGCAGGCCCTTCGTAACACTTCTTGGCATGTAGACTCCAAGGCGACACGCTGTCCTCTTCCTTGGAAACCTACGTTGCCCCAGCATGCCAAAGCTCACGAAGGCAGTCCGAGCCCGTCTCATGTGCTGGGCCACTTGCATTCAGTGAGGAAAAGCCACCTGCATTGAGGTGAACACTCTGCTCAGCGTTCTTTCCGGGAGCTCACACTTGCCGCCTCTCTAGGTTAAGCAGGAAGTCGTAGTGAGGACCAACCTGAGCAAAGAGCACAATTCCTCACGTTACACTGGTAGTCGTCGTAAGAGGAATTGCCAACTACGCCTGGCTGAGGCCTTCCCTGTGTTAAGGAACCAGCCACACTTAGAGGCCTTGAAAGAACAATTTATTCAGCGAAGTTCCCATTGTTTGGCGATGGTCAACCTTTGCAGCGCCAGTACTGCAGGGACTTAGGTTTGCTGCTAACAGGGCTAGGTGACCCTGCATACAGAAGCAGGCGTTTCCCTTTGGAAGCTTGGATCCCGGTTTCTCAGGGGCTGCTTGCAAGACCCTGCTATTGCCCAGCATCTCTCCTCTGCCCCTACGCCCGGGTAGGAAGCGAGTATTTTAGCCTGAGAAGCAGGGCTCTTGCAACTCTGGAGGAGAGCTAATCCTGCAGCCCACGTTCGTCCTGGGAAACCGCAAGGCGACCCTTGGCCTCAGTGTAGTGGCGAAATGGCCGCCGGACAGGTCTTGCCTGCCGCGGTTTCCGTGAGTTCTCCACCGTCTTCGGGCTTAAATGGAGAGCGAGGAGAGCTGTCGGCTCTCACAGAACTCTGGCCTCCGCACTGTTTGCCATGCAACTGCACGCAAGACCACACGTCTCCTCCCGACCTGCTGAGAAACAGGCATCCGTGTAGGCCCTTGTTAACATTTCCTGGCGTGCAGAGTCCAAGGCGACACGCTGTCCTCTGCCTTGGAAACCTACGTTGCCACAGCTTGCCAAACGCTACCGAAGGCAGTCCTAACCAGTCTCGTGTGCTGCGCAGCTTTGATTCGGTTACGAAAAGCCACCTGCATTGAGGTGAACACTCTGCTCAGCGTTCTTTCCGGGAGCTCACAATTGCCCCCTCTCTAGGTTAAGCAGGATGTCGAGGTGAGGTCCAAACTGAGCAAAGAGCACAATTGCTCACTTTGCAGTGGTAGTCGTCGTAAGAGGCATTGCCTACTAGGCCTTGCTAAGGTCTTCGTTCTGTTAGGGAAGTCGCCACACTTAGACGCCTGTAAAGGAACCTTTATTCAGCGAAGTTCTCAGTGTCTTGCGACGGTCTCCCTTCGCAGGGCCAATACAGCAGGGACTTAGGTTTGCTGCTAACAGGGCTAGGTGACCCTGCATACAGAAGCAGCCTTTTCCCTTTGGAAGCTTGGATCCCGGTTTCTCAGGGGCTGCTTGCAAGACCCTGCTATTGCCCAGCATTTCTCCTCTGCCCCTACGCCCGGGTAGGAAGCGAGTATTTTAGCCTGAAAAGCAGGGCTCTTGCAACTCTGGCGGAGAGCTAATCCTGCAGCCCACGTTCGTCCTGGGAAACTGCAAGGCGACCCTTGGCCTCAGTGTAGTGGCGAAATGGCCGCCGGACAGGTCTTGCCTGCCGCGGTTTCCGTGAGTTCTCCACCGTCTTCGGGCTTAAATGGAGAGCGAGGAGAGCTGTCGGCTCTCACAGAACTCTGGCCTCCGCACTGTTTGCCATGCAGCCGAACGCAAGACCACACGTCTCCTCCCGGCCTGCTGAGAAACAGGCCGCCGTGCAGGCCCTTCGTAACACTTCTTGGCATGTAGACTCCAAGGCGACACGCTGTCCTCTTCCTTGGAAACCTACGTTGCCCCAGCATGCCAAAGCTCACGAAGGCAGTCCGAGCCCGTCTCATGTGCTGGGCCACTTGCATTCAGTGAGGAAAAGCCACCTGCATTGAGGTGAACACTCTGCTCAGCGTTCTTTCCGGGAGCTCACACTTGCCGCCTCTCTAGGTTAAGCAGGAAGTCGTAGTGAGGACCAACCTGAGCAAAGAGCACAATTCCTCACGTTACACTGGTAGTCGTCGTAAGAGGAATTGCCAACTAGGCCTGGCTGAGGCCTTCCCTGTGTTAAGGAACCAGCCACACTTAGAGGCCTTGAAAGAACAATTTATTCAGCGAAGTTCCCATTGTTTGGCGATGGTCAACCTTTGCAGCGCCAGTACTGCAGGGACTTAGGTTTGCTGCTAACAGGGCTAGGTGACCCTGCATACAGAAGCAGGCGTTTCCCTTTGGAAGCTTGGATCCCGGTTTCTCAGGGGCTGCTTGCAAGACCCTGCTATTGCCCAGCATCTCTCCTCTGCCCCTACGCCCGGGTAGGAAGCGAGTATTTTAGCCTGAGAAGCAGGGCTCTTGCAACTCTGGAGGAGAGCTAATCCTGCAGCCCACGTTCGTCCTGGGAAACCGCAAGGCGACCCTTGGCCTCAGTGTAGTGGCGAAATGGCCGCCGGACAGGTCTTGCCTGCCGCGGTTTCCGTGAGTTCTCCACCGTCTTCGGGCTTAAATGGAGAGCGAGGAGAGCTGTCGGCTCTCACAGAACTCTGGCCTCCGCACTGTTTGCCATGCAACTGCACGCAAGACCACACGTCTCCTCCCGACCTGCTGAGAAACAGGCATCCGTGTAGGCCCTTGTTAACATTTCCTGGCGTGCAGAGTCCAAGGCGACACGCTGTCCTCTGCCTTGGAAACCTACGTTGCCACAGCTTGCCAAACGCTACCGAAGGCAGTCCTAACCAGTCTCGTGTGCTGCGCAGCTTTGATTCGGTTACGAAAAGCCACCTGCATTGAGGTGAACACTCTGCTCAGCGTTCTTTCCGGGAGCTCACAATTGCCCCCTCTCTAGGTTAAGCAGGATGTCGAGGTGAGGTCCAAACTGAGCAAAGAGCACAATTGCTCACTTTGCAGTGGTAGTCGTCGTAAGAGGCATTGCCTACTAGGCCTTGCTAAGGTCTTCGTTCTGTTAGGGAAGTCGCCACACTTAGACGCCTGTAAAGGAAACTTTATTCAGCGAAGTTCCCAGTGTCTTGCGACGGTCTCCCTTCGCAGGGCCAATACAGCAGGGACTTAGGTTTGCTGCTTACTAGGCTAGGTGACCCTGCATACAGAAACAGGCGTTTCCCATTGGAAGCTTGGATCCCGGTTTCTCAGGGGCTGCTTGCAAGACCCTGCTATTGCCCAGCATCTCACCTCTGCCTCTACGCCCGGGTAGGAAGCGAGTATTTTAGCCTGAGAAGCAGGGCTCTTGCAACTCTGGCGGAGAGCTAATCCTGCAGCCCACGTTCGTCCTGGGAAACCACAAGGGGACCCTTGGCCTCAGTGTAGTGGCGAAATGGCCGCCGGACAGGTCTTGCCTGCCGCGGTTTCCGTGAGTTCTCCAGCGTCTTCGGGCTTAAATGGAGAGCGAGGAGAGCTGTCGGCTCTCACAGAACTCTGGCCTCCGCACTGTTTGCCATACAGCCGAACGCAAGACCACACGTCTCCTCCCGGCCTGCTGAGAAACAGGCCGCCGTGCAGGCCCTTCGTAACACTTCTTGGCATGTAGACTCCAAGGCGACACGCTGTCCTCTTCCTTGGAAACCTACGTTGCCCCAGCATGCCAACGCTCACGAAGGCAGTCCGAGCCCGTCTCATGTGCTGGGCCACTTGCATTCAGTGAGGAAAAGCCACCTGCATTGAGGTGAACACTCTGCTCAGCGTTCTTTCCGGGAGCTCACACTTGCCGCCTCTCTAGGTTAAGCAGGAAGTCGTAGTGAGGACCAACCTGAGCAAAGAGCACAATTCCTCACGTTACACTGGTAGTCGTCGTAAGAGGAATTGCCAACTACGCCTGGCTGAGGCCTTCCCTGTGTTAAGGAACCAGCCACACTTAGAGGCCTTGAAAGAACAATTTATTCAGTGAAGTTCCCATTGTTTGGCGATGGTCAACCTTTGCAGCGCCAGTACTGCAGGGACTTAGGTTTGCTGCTAACAGGGCTAGGTGACCCTGCATACAGAAGCAGGCGTTTCCCTTTGGAAGCTTGGATCCCGGTTTCTCAGGGGCTGCTTGCAAGACCCTGTTATTGCCCAGCATCTCTCCTCTGCCCCTACGCCCGGGTAGGAAGCGAGTATTTTAGCCTGAGAAGCAGGGCTCTTGCAACTCTGGAGGAGAGCTAATCCTGCAGCCCACGTTCGTCCTGGGAAACCGCAAGGCGACCCTTGGCCTCAGTGTAGTGGCGAAATGGCCGCCGGACAGGTCTTGCCTGCCGCGGTTTCCGTGAGTTCTCCACCGTCTTCGGGCTTAAATGGAGAGCGAGGAGAGCTGTCGGCTCTCACAGAACTCTGGACTCCACACTGTTTGCCATGCAACTGCACGCAAGACCACACGTCTCCTCCTGACCTGCTGAGAAACAGGCATCCGTGTAGGCCCTTGTTAACATTTCCTGGCGTGCAGAGTCCAAGGCGACACGCTGTCCTCTGCCTTGGAAACCTATGTTGCCACAGCTTGCCAAACGCTACCGAAGGCAGTCCTAACCAGTCTCGTGTGCTGCGCAGCTTTGATTCGGTTACGAAAAGCCACCTGCATTGAGGTGAACACTCTGCTCAGCGTTCTTTCCGGGAGCTCACAATTGCCCCCTCTCTAGGTTAAGCAGGATGTCGAGGTGAGGTCCAAACTGAGCAAAGAGCACAATTGCTCACTTTGCAGTGGTAGTCGTCGTAAGAGGCATTGCCTACTAGGCCTTGCTAAGGTCTTCGTTCTGTTAGGGAAGTCGCCACACTTAGACGCCTGTAAAGGAAACTTTATTCAGCGAAGTTCCCAGTGTCTTGCGACGGTCTCCCTTCGCAGGGCCAATACAGCAGGGACTTAGGTTTGCTGCTAACTAGGCTAGGTGACCCTGCATACAGAAGCAGGCGTTTCCCTTTGGAAGCTTGGATCCCGGTTTCTCAGGGGCTGCTTGCAAGACCCTGCTATTGCCCAGCATCTCTCCTCTGCCCCTACGCCCGGGTAGGAAGCGAGTATTTTAGCCTGAGAAGCAGGGCTCTTGCAACTCTGGCGGAGAGCTAATCCTGCAGCCCACGTTCGTCCTGGGAAACCGCAAGGCGACCCTTGGCCTCAGTGTAGTGGCGAAATGGCCGCCGGACAGGTCTTGCCTGCCGCGGTTTCCGTGAGTTCTCCACCGTCTTCGGGCTTAAATGGAGAGCGAGGAGAGCTGTCAGCTCTCACAGAACTCTGGCCTCCGCACTGTTTGCCATGCAACTGCACGCAAGACCACACGTCTCCTCCCGACCTGCTGAGAAACAGGCATCCGTGTAGGCCCTTGTTAACATTTCCTGGCGTGCAGAGTCCAAGGTGACACGCTGTCCTCTGCCTTGGAAACCTACGTTGCCACAGCTTGCCAAACGCTACCGAAGGCAGTCCTAACCAGTCTCGTGTGCTGCGCAGCTTTGATTCGGTTACGAAAAGCCACCTGCATTGAGGTGAACACTCTGCTCAGCGTTCTTTCCGGGAGCTCACAATTGCCCCCTCTCTAGGTTAAGCAGGATGTCGAGGTGAGGTCCAAACTGAGCAAAGAGCACAATTGCTCACTTTGCAGTGGTAGTCGTCGTAAGAGGCATTGCCTACTAGGCCTTGCTAAGGTCTTCGTTCTGTTAGGGAAGTCGCCACACTTAGACGCCTGTAAAGGAAACTTTATTCAGCGAAGTTCCCAGTGTCTTGCGACGGTCTCCCTTCGCAGGGCCAATACAGCAGGGACTTAGGTTTGCTGCTAACTAGGCTAAGTGACCCTGCATACAGAAGCAGGCATTTCCCTTTGGAAGCTTGGATCCCGGTTTCTCAGGGGCTGCTTGCAAGACCCTGCTATTGCCCAGCATCTCTCCTCTGCCCCTACGCCCGGGTAGGAAGCGAGTATTTTAGCCTGAGAAGCAGGGCTCTTGCAACTCTGGCGGAGAGCTAATCCTGCAGCCCACGTTCGTCCTGGGAAACCGCAAGGCGACCCTTGGCCTCAGTGTAGTGGCGAAATGGCCGCCAGACAGGTCTTGCCTGCCGCGGTTTCCGTGAGTTCTCCACCGTCTTCGGGCTTAAATGGAGAGCGAGGAGAGCAGTCAGCTCTCACAGAACTCTGGCCTCCGCACTGTTTGCCATGCAGCCGGAAGCAAGTCCGCTCGTCTCCTCCCGGCCTGCTGAGAAACAGGCCGCCGTGCAGGCCCTTCGTAACACTTCTTGGCATGTAGACTCCAAGGCGACACGCTGTCCTCTTCCTTGGAAACCTACGTTGCCCCAGCATGCCAACGCTCACGTAGGCAGTCCGAGCCCATCTCATGTGCTGGGCCACTTGCATTCAGTGAGGAAAAGCCACCTGCATTGAGGTGAACACTCTGCTCAGCGTTCTTTCCGGGAGCTCACACTTGCCGCCTCTCTAGGTTAAGCAGGAAGTCGTAGTGAGGACCAACCTGAGCAAAGAGCACAATTCCTCACGTTACACTGGTAGTCGTCGTAAGAGGAATTGCCAACTACGCCTGGCTGAGGCCTTCCCTGTGTTAAGGAACCAGCCACACTTAGAGGCCTTGAAAGAACAATTTATTCAGCGAAGTTCCCATTGTTTGGCGATGGTCAACCTTTGCAGCGCCAGTACTGCAGGGACTTAGGTTTGCTGCTAACAGGGCTAGGTGACCCTGCATACAGAAGCAGGCGTTTCCCTTTGGAAGCTTGGATCCCGGTTTCTCAGGGGCTGCTTGCAAGACCCTGCTATTGCCCAGCATCTGTCCTCTGCCCCTACGCCCGGGTAGGAAGCGAGTATTTTAGCCTGAGAAGCAGGGCTCTTGCAACTCTGGCGGAGAGCTAATCCTGCAGCCCACGTTCGTCCTGGGAAACCGCAAGGTGACCCTTGGCCTCAGTGTAGTGGCGAAATGGCCGCCAGACAGGTCTTGCCTGCCGCGGTTTCCGTGAGTTCTCCACCGTCTTCGGGCTTAAATGGAGAGCGAGGAGAGCTGTCAGCTCTCACAGAACTCTGGCCTCCGCACTGTTTGCCATGCAGCCGGAAGCAAGACCGCACGTCTCCTCCCGGCCGGCTGAGATACAGGCCGCCGTGCAGGCCCTTCGTAACACTTCTTGGCATGTAGACTCCAAGGCGACACGCTGTCCTCTTCCTTGGAAACCTACGTTGCCCCAGCATGCCAACGCTCACGAAGGCAGTCCGAGCCCGTCTCATGTGCTGGGCCACTTGCATTCAGTGAGGAAAAGCCACCTGCATTGAGGTGAACACTCTGCTCAGCGTTCTTTCCGGGAGCTCACACTTGCCGCCTCTCTAGTTTAAGCAGGAAGTCGTAGTGAGGACCAACCTGAGCAAAGAGCACAATTCCTCACGTTACACTGGTAGTCGTCGTAAGAGGAATTGCCAACTACGCCTGGCTGAGGCCTTCCCTGTGTTAAGGAACCAGCCACACTTAGAGGCCTTGAAAGAACAATTTATTCAGCGAAGTTCCCATTGTTTGGCGATGGTCAACCTTTGCAGCGCCAGTACTGCAGGGACTTAGGTTTGCTGCTAACAGGGCTAGGTGACCCTGCATACAGAAGCAGGCGTTTCCCTTTGGAAGCTTGGATCCCGGTTTCTCAGGGGCTGCTTGCAAGACCCTGCTATTGCCCAGCATCTCTCCTCTGCCCCTACGCCCGGGTAGGAAGCGAGTATTTTAGCCTGAGAAGCAGGGCTCTTGCAACTCTGGAGGAGAGCTAATCCTGCAGCCCACGTTCGTCCTGGGAAACCGCAAGGCGACCCTTGGCCTCAGTGTAGTGGCGAAATGGCCGCCGGACAGGTCTTGCCTGCCGCGGTTTCCGTGAGTTCTCCACCGTCTTCGGGCTTAAATGGAGAGCGAGGAGAGCTGTCGGCTCTCACAGAACTCTGGCCTCCGCACTGTTTGCCATGCAACTGCACGCAAGACCACACGTCTCCTCCCGACCTGCTGAGAAACAGGCATCCGTGTAGGCCCTTGTTAACATTTCCTGGCGTGCAGAGTCCAAGGCGACACGCTGTCCTCTGCCTTGGAAACCTACGTTGCCACAGCTTGCCAAACGCTACCGAAGGCAGTCCTAACCAGTCTCGTGTGCTGCGCAGCTTTGATTCGGTTACGAAAAGCCACCTGCATTGAGGTGAACACTCTGCTCAGCGTTCTTTCCGGGAGCTCACAATTGCCCCCTCTCTAGGTTAAGCAGGATGTCGAGGTGAGGTCCAAACTGAGCAAAGAGCACAATTGCTCACTTTGCAGTGGTAGTCGTCGTAAGAGGCATTGCCTACTAGGCCTTGCTAAGGTCTTCGTTCTGTTAGGGAAGTCGCCACACTTAGACGCCTGTAAAGGAAACTTTATTCAGCGAAGTTCCCAGTATCTTGCGACGGTCTCCCTTCGCAGGGCCAATACAGCAGGGACTTAGGTTTGCTGCTAACTAGGCTAGGTGACCCTGCATACAGAAGCAGGCATTTCCCTTTGGAAGCTTGGATCCCGGTTTCTCAGGGGCTGCTTGCAAGACCCTGCTATTGCCCAGCATCTCTCCTCTGCCCCTACGCCCGGGTAGGAAGCGAGTATTTTAGCCTGAGAAGCAGGGCTCTTGCAACTCTGGCGGAGAGCTAATCCTGCAGCCCACGTTCGTCCTGGGAAACCGCAAGGCGACCCTTGGCCTCAGTGTAGTGGCGAAATGGCCGCCAGACAGGTCTTGCCTGCCGCGGTTTCCGTGAGTTCTCCACCGTCTTCGGGCTTAAATGGAGAGCGAGGAGAGCAGTCAGCTCTCACAGAACTCTGGCCTCCGCACTGTTTGCCATGCAGCCGGAAGCAAGACCGCACGTCTCCTCCCGGCCTGCTGAGAAACAGGCCGCCGTGCAGGCCCTTCGTAACACTTCTTGGCATGTAGACTCCAAGGCGACACGCTGTCCTCTTCCTTGGAAACCTACGTTGCCCCAGCATGCCAACGCTCACGAAGGCAGTCCGAGCCCGTCTCATGTGCTGGGCCACTTGCATTCAGTGAGGAAAAGCCACCTGCATTGAGGTGAACACTCTGCTCAGCGTTCTTTCCGGGAGCTCACACTTGCCGCCTCTCTAGGTTAAGCAGGAAGTCGTAGTGAGGACCAACCTGAGCAAAGAGCACAATTCCTCACGTTACACTGGTAGTCGTCGTAAGAGGAATTGCCAACTACGCCTGGCTGAGGCCTTCCCTGTGTTAAGGAACCAGCCACACTTAGAGGCCTTGAAAGAACAATTTATTCAGCGAAGTTCCCATTGTTTGGCGATGGTCAACCTTTGCAGCACCAGTACTGCAGGGACTTAGGTTTGCTGCTAACAGGGCTAGGTGACCCTGCATACAGAAGCAGGTGTTTCCCTTTGGAAGCTTGGATCCCGGTTTCTCAGGGGCTGCTTGCAAGACCCTGCTATTGCCCAGCATCTCTCCTCTGCCCCTACGCCCGGGTAGGAAGCGAGTATTTTAGCCTGAGAAGCAGGGCTCTTGCAACTCTGGCGGAGAGCTAATCCTGCAGCCCACGTTCGTCCTGGGAAACCGCAAGGCGACCCTTGGCCTCAGTGTAGTGGCGAAATGGCCGCCAGACAGGTCTTGCCTGCCGCGGTTTCCGTGAGTTCTCCACCGTCTTCGGGCTTAAATGGAGAGCGAGGAGAGCAGTCAGCTCTCACAGAACTCTGGCCTCCGCACTGTTTGCCATGCAGCCGGAAGCAAGACCGCACGTCTCCTCCCGGCCGGCTGAGAAACAGGCCGCCGTGCAGGCCCTTCGTAACACTTCTTGGCATGTAGACTCCAAGGCGACACGCTGTCCTCTTCCTTGGAAACCTACGTTGCCCCAGCATGCCAACGCTCACGAAGGCAGTCCGAGCCCGTCTCATGTGCTGGGCCACTTGCATTCAGTGAGGAAAAGCCACCTGCATTGAGGTGAACACTCTGCTCAGCGTTCTTTCCGGGAGCTCACACTTGCCGCCTCTCTAGGTTAAGCAGGAAGTCGTAGTGAGGACCAACCTGAGCAAAGAGCACAATTCCTCACGTTACACTGGTAGTCGTCGTAAGAGGAATTGCCAACTACGCCTGGCTGAGGCCTTCCCTGTGTTAAGGAACCAGCCACACTTAGAGGCCTTGAAAGAACAATTTATTCAGCGAAGTTCCCATTGTTTGGCGATGGTCAACCTTTGCAGCGCCAGTACTGCAGGGACTTAGGTTTGCTGCTAACAGGGCTAGGTGACCCTGCATACAGAAGCAGGCGTTTCCCTTTGGAAGCTTGGATCCCGGTTTCTCAGGGGCTGCTTGCAAGACCCTGCTATTGCCCAGCATCTCTCCTCTGCCCCTACGCCCGGGTAGGAAGCGAGTATTTTAGTCTGAGAAGCAGGGCTCTTGCAACTCTGGCGGAGAGCTAATCCTGCAGCCCACGTTCGTCCTGGGAAACCGCAAGGCGACCCTTGGCCTCAGTGTAGTGGCGAAATGGCCGCCAGACAGGTCTTGCCTGCCGCGGTTTCCGTGAGTTCTCCACCGTCTTCGGGCTTAAATGGAGAGCGAGGAGAGCTGTCAGCTCTCACAGAACTCTGGCCTCCGCACTGTTTGCCATGCAGCCGGAAGCAAGACCGCACGTCTCCTCCCGGCCGGCTGAGAAACAGGCCGCCGTGCAGGCCCTTCGTAACACTTCTTGGCATGTAGACTCCAAGGCGACACGCTGTCCTCTTCCTTGGAAACCTACGTTGCCCCAGCATGCCAACGCTCACGAAGGCAGTCCGAGCCCGTCTCATGTGCTGGGCCACTTGCATTCAGTGAGGAAAAGCCACCTGCATTGAGGTGAACACTCTGCTCAGCGTTCTTTCCGGGAGCTCACACTTGCCGCCTCTCTAGGTTAAGCAGGAAGTCGTAGTGAGGACCAACCTGAGCAAAGAGCACAATTCCTCACGTTACACTGGTAGTCGTCGTAAGAGGAATTGCCAACTACGCCTGGCTGAGGCCTTCCCTGTGTTAAGGAACCAGCCACACTTAGAGGCCTTGAAAGAACAATTTATTCAGCGAAGTTCCCATTGTTTGGCGATGGTCAACCTTTGCAGCGCCAGTACTGCAGGGACTTAGGTTTGCTGCTAACAGGGCTATGTGACCCTGCATACAGAAGCAGGCGTTTCCCTTTGGAAGCTTGGATCCCGGTTTCTCAGGGGCTGCTTGCAAGACCCTGCTATTGCCCAGCATCTCTCCTCTGCCCCTACGCCCGGGTAGGAAGCGAGTATTTTAGCCTGAGAAGCAGGGCTCTTGCAACTCTGGCGGAGAGCTAATCCTGAAGCCCACGTTCGTCCTGGGAAACCGCAAGGCGACCCTTGGCCTCAGTGTAGTGGCGAAATGGCCGCCAGACAGGTCTTGCCTGCCGCGGTTTCCGTGAGTTCTCCACCGTCTTCGGGCTTAAATGGAGAGCGAGGAGAGCTGTCAGCTCTCACAGAACTCTGGCCTCCGCACTGTTTGCCATGCAGCCGGAAGCAAGACCGCACGTCTCCTCCCGAACGGCTGAGAAACAGGCCGCCGTGCAGGCCCTTCGTAACACTTCTTGGCATGTAGACTCCAAGGCGACACGCTGTCCTCTTCCTTGGAAACCTACGTTGCCCCAGCATGCCAACGCTCACGAAGGCAGTCCGAGCCCGTCTCATGTGCTGGGCCACTTGCATTCAGTGAGGAAAAGCCACCTGCATTGAGGTGAACACTCTGCTCAGCGTTCTTTCCGGGAGCTCACACTTGCCGCCTCTCTAGGTTAAGCAGGAAGTCGTAGTGAGGACCAACCTGAGCAAAGAGCACAATTCCTCACGTTACACTGGTAGTCGTCGTAAGAGGAATTGCCAACTACGCCTGGCTGAGGCCTTCCCTGTGTTAAGGAACCAGCCACACTTAGAGGCCTTGAAAGAACAATTTATTCAGCGAAGTTCCCATTGTTTGGCGATGGTCAACCTTTGCAGCGCCAGTACTGCAGGGACTTAGGTTTGCTGCTAACAGGGCTAGGTGACCCTGCATACAGAAGCAGGCGTTTCCCTTTGGAAGCTTGGATCCCGGTTTCTCAGGGGCTGCTTGCAAGACCCTGCTATTGCCCAGCATCTCTCCTCTGCCCCTACGCCCGGGTAGGAAGCGAGTATTTTAGCCTGAGAAGCAGGGCACTTGCAACTCTGGAGGAGAGCTAATCCTGCAGCCCACGTTCGTCCTGGGAAACCGCAAGGCGACCCTTGGCCTCAGTGTAGTGGCGAAATGGCCGCCGGACAGGTCTTGCCTGCCGCGGTTTCCGTGAGTTCTCCACCGTCTTCGGGCTTAAATGGAGAGCGAGGAGAGCTGTCGGCTCTCACAGAACTCTGGCCTCCGCACTGTTTGCCATGCAACTGCACGCAAGACCACACGTCTCCTCCCGACCTGCTGAGAAACAGGCATCCGTGTAGGCCCTTGTTAACATTTCCTGGCGTGCAGAGTCCAAGGCGACACGCTGTCCTCTGCCTTGGAAACCTACGTTGCCACAGCTTGCCAAACGCTACCGAAGGCAGTCCTAACCAGTCTCGTGTGCTGCGCAGCTTTGATTCGGTTACGAAAAGCCACCTGCATTGAGGTGAACACTCTGCTCAGCGTTCTTTCCGGGAGCTCACAATTGCCCCCTCTCTAGGTTAAGCAGGATGTCGAGGTGAGGTCCAAACTGAGCAAAGAGCACAATTGCTCACTTTGCAGTGGTAGTCGTCGTAAGAGGCATTGCCTACTAGGCCTTGCTAAGGTCTTCGTTCTGTTAGGGAAGTCGCCACACTTAGACGCCTGTAAAGGAAACTTTATTCAGCGAAGTTCCCAGTGTCTTGCGACGGTCTCCCTTCGCAGGGCCAATACAGCAGGGACTTAGGTTTGCTGCTAACTAGGCTAGGTGACCCTGCATACAGAAGCAGGCTTTTCCCTTTGGAAGCTTGGATCCCGGTTTCTCAGGGGCTGCTTGCAAGACCCTGCTATTGCCCAGCATCTCTCCTCTGCCCCTACGCCCGGGTAGGAAGCGAGTATTTTAGCCTGAGAAGCAGGGCTCTTGCAACTCTGGCGGAGAGCTAATCCTGCAGCCCACGTTCGTCCTGGGAAACCGCAAGGCGACCCCTGGCCTCAGTGTAGTGGCGAAATGGCCGCCGGACAGGTCTTGCCTGCCGCGGTTTCCGTGAGTTCTCCACCATCTTCGGGCTTAAATGGAGAGCGAGGAGAGCTGTCGGCTCTCACAGAACTCTGGCCTCCGCACTGTTTGCCATGCAGCCGAACGCAAGACCACACGTCTCCTCCCGGCCTGCTGAGAAACAGGCCGCCGTGCAGGCCCTTTGTAACACTTCTTGGCATGTAGACTCCAAGGCGACACGCTCTCCTCTTCCTTGTAAACCTACGTTGCCCCAGCATGCCAACGCTCACGAAGGCAGTCCGAGCCCGTCTCATGTGCTGGGCCACTTGCATTCAGTGAGGAAAAGCCACCTGCATTGAGGTGAACACTCTGCTCAGCGTTCTTTCCGGGAGCTCACACTTGCCACCTCTCTAGGTTAAGCAGGAAGTCGTAGTGAGGACCAACCTGAGCAAAGAGCACAATTCCTCACGTTACACTGGTAGTCGTTGTAAGAGGAATTGCCAACTACGCCTGGCTGAGGCCTTCCCTGTGTTAAGGAACCAGCCACACTTAGAGGCCTTGAAAGAACAATTTATTCAGCGAAGTTCCCATTGTTTGGCGATGGTCAACCTTTGCAGCGCCAGTACTGCAGGGACTTAGGTTTGCTGCTAACAGGGCTAGGTGACACTGCATACATACAGAAGCAGGCGTTTCCCTTTGGAAGCTTGGATCCCGGTTTCTCAGGGGCTGCTTGCAAGACCCTGCTATTGCCCAGCATCTCTCCTCTGCCCCTACGCCCGTGTAGGAAGCGAGTATTTTAGCCTGAGAAGCAGGGCTCTTGCAACTCTGGCGGAGAGCTAATCCTGCAGCCCACGTTCGTCCTGGGAAACCGCAAGGCGACCCTTGGCCTCAGTGTAGTGGCGAAATGGCCGCCGGACAGGTCTTGCCTGCCGCGGTTTCCGTGAGTTCTCCACCGTCTTCGGGCTTAAATGGAGAGCGAGGAGAGCTGTCGGCTCTCACAGAACTCTGGCCTCCGCACTGTTTGCCATGCAACTGCACGCAAGACCGCACGTCTCCTCCCGGCCTGCTGAGAAACAGGCCGCCATGCAGGCCCTTCGTAACACTTCTTGGCATGTAGACTCCAAGGCGACACGCTGTCCTCTTCCTTGGAAACCTACGTTGCCCCAGCATGCCAACGCTCACGAAGGCAGTCCGAGCCCGTCTCATGTGCTGGGCCACTTGCATTCAGTGAGGAAAAGCCACCTGCATTGAGGTGAACATTCTGCTCAGCGTTCTTTCCGGGAGCTCACACTTGCCACCTCTCTAGGTTAAGCAGGAAGTCGTAGTGAGGACCAACCTGAGCAAAGAGCACAATTCCTCACGTTACACTGGTAGTCGTCGTAAGAGGAATTGCCAACTACGCCTGGCTGAGGCCTTCCCTGTGTTAAGGAACCAGCCACACTTAGAGGCCTTGAAAGAACAATTTATTCAGCGAAGTTCCCATTGTTTGGCGATGGTCAACCTTTGCAGCGCCAGTACTGCAGGGACTTAGGTTTGCTGCTAACAGGGCTAGGTGACCCTGCATACAGAAGCAGGCGTTTCCCTTTGGAAGCTTGGATCCCGGTTTCTCAGGGGCTGCTTGCAAGACCCTGCTATTGCCCAGCATCTCTCCTCTGCCCCTACGCCCGGGTAGGAAGCGAGTATTTTAGCCTGAGAAGCAGGGCTCTTGCAACTCTGGAGGAGAGCTAATCCTGCAGCCCACGTTCGTCCTGGGAAACCGCAAGGCGACCCTTGGCCTCAGTGTAGTGGCGAAATGGCCGCCAGACAGGTCTTGCCTGCCGCGGTTTCCGTGAGTTCTCCACCGTCTTCGGGCTTAAATGGAGAGCGAGGAGAGCTGTCAGCTCTCACAGAACTCTGGCCTCCGCACTGTTTGCCATGCAGCCGGAAGCAAGACCGCACGTCTCCTCCCGAACGGCTGAGAAACAGGCCGCCGTGCAGGCCCTTCGTAACACTTCTTGGCATGTAGACTCCAAGGCGACACGCTGTCCTCTTCCTTGGAAACCTACGTTGCCCCAGCATGCCAACGCTCACGAAGGCAGTCCGAGCCCGTCTCATGTGCTGGGCCACTTGCATTCAGTGAGGAAAAGCCACCTGCATTGAGGTGAACACTCTGCTCAGCGTTCTTTCCGGGAGCTCACACTTGCCGCCTCTCTAGGTTAAGCAGGAAGTCGTAGTGAGGACCAACCTGAGCAAAGAGCACAATTCCTCACGTTACACTGGTAGTCGTCGTAAGAGGAATTGCCAACTACGCCTGGCTGAGGCCTTCCCTGTGTTAAGGAACCAGCCACACTTAGAGGCCTTGAAAGAACAATTTATTCAGCGAAGTTCCCATTGTTTGGCGATGGTCAACCTTTGCAGCGCCAGTACTGCAGGGACTTAGGTTTGCTGCTAACAGGGCTAGGTGACCCTGCATACAGAAGCAGGCGTTTCCCTTTGGAAGCTTGGATCCCGGTTTCTCAGGGGCTGCTTGCAAGACCCTGCTATTGCCCAGCATCTCTCCTCTGCCCCTACGCCCGGGTAGGAAGCGAGTATTTTAGCCTGAGAAGCAGGGCACTTGCAACTCTGGAGGAGAGCTAATCCTGCAGCCCACGTTCGTCCTGGGAAACCGCAAGGCGACCCTTGGCCTCAGTGTAGTGGCGAAATGGCCGCCGGACAGGTCTTGCCTGCCGCGGTTTCCGTGAGTTCTCCACCGTCTTCGGGCTTAAATGGAGAGCGAGGAGAGCTGTCGGCTCTCACAGAACTCTGGCCTCCGCACTGTTTGCCATGCAACTGCACGCAAGACCACACGTCTCCTCCCGACCTGCTGAGAAACAGGCATCCGTGTAGGCCCTTGTTAACATTTCCTGGCGTGCAGAGTCCAAGGCGACACGCTGTCCTCTGCCTTGGAAACCTACGTTGCCACAGCTTGCCAAACGCTACCGAAGGCAGTCCTAACCAGTCTCGTGTGCTGCGCAGCTTTGATTCGGTTACGAAAAGCCACCTGCATTGAGGTGAACACTCTGCTCAGCGTTCTTTCCGGGAGCTCACAATTGCCCCCTCTCTAGGTTAAGCAGGATGTCGAGGTGAGGTCCAAACTGAGCAAAGAGCACAATTGCTCACTTTGCAGTGGTAGTCGTCGTAAGAGGCATTGCCTACTAGGCCTTGCTAAGGTCTTCGTTCTGTTAGGGAAGTCGCCACACTTAGACGCCTGTAAAGGAAACTTTATTCAGCGAAGTTCCCAGTGTCTTGCGACGGTCTCCCTTCGCAGGGCCAATACAGCAGGGACTTAGGTTTGCTGCTAACTAGGCTAGGTGACCCTGCATACAGAAGCAGGCTTTTCCCTTTGGAAGCTTGGATCCCGGTTTCTCAGGGGCTGCTTGCAAGACCCTGCTATTGCCCAGCATCTCTCCTCTGCCCCTACGCCCGGGTAGGAAGCGAGTATTTTAGCCTGAGAAGCAGGGCTCTTGCAACTCTGGCGGAGAGCTAATCCTGCAGCCCACGTTCGTCCTGGGAAACCGCAAGGCGACCCTTGGCCTCAGTGTAGTGGCGAAATGGCCGCCGGACAGGTCTTGCCTGCCGCGGTTTCCGTGAGTTCTCCACCATCTTCGGGCTTAAATGGAGAGCGAGGAGAGCTGTCGGCTCTCACAGAACTCTGGCCTCCGCACTGTTTGCCATGCAGCCGAACGCAAGACCACACGTCTCCTCCCGGCCTGCTGAGAAACAGGCCGCCGTGCAGGCCCTTCGTAACACTTCTTGGCATGTAGACTCCAAGGCGACACGCTCTCCTCTTCCTTGTAAACCTACGTTGCCCCAGCATGCCAACGCTCACGAAGGCAGTCCGAGGCCGTCTCATGTGCTGGGCCACTTGCATTCAGTGAGGAAAAGCCACCTGCATTGAGGTGAACACTCTGCTCAGCGTTCTTTCCGGGAGCTCACACTTGCCGCCTCTCTAGGTTAAGCAGGAAGTCGTAGTGAGGACCAACCTGAGCAAAGAGCACAATTCCTCACGTTACACTGGTAGTCGTCGTAAGAGGAATTGCCAACTACGCCTGGCTGAGGCCTTCCCTGTGTTAAGGAACCAGCCACACTTAGAGGCCTTGAAAGAACAATTTATTCAGCGAAGTTCCCATTGTTTGGCGATGGTCAACCTTTGCAGCGCCAGTACTGCAGGGACTTAGGTTTGCTGCTAACAGGGCTAGGTGACCCTGCATACAGAAGCAGGCGTTTCCCTTTGGAAGCTTGGATCCCGGTTTCTCAGGGGCTGCTTGCAAGACGCTGCTATTGCCCAGCATCTCTCCTCTGCCCCTACGCCCGGGTAGGAAGCGAGTATTTTAGCCTGAGAAGCAGGGCTCTTGCAACTCTGGCGGAGAGCTAATCCTGCAGCCCACGTTCGTCCTGGGAAACCGCAAGGCGACCCTTGGCCTCAGTGTAGTGGCGAAATGGCCGCCAGACAGGTCTTGCCTGCCGCGGTTTCCGTGAGTTCTCCACCGTCTTCGGGCTTAAATGGAGAGCGAGGAGAGCTGTCAGCTCTCACAGAACTCTGGCCTCCGCACTGTTTGCCATGCAGCCGGAAGCAAGACCGCACGTCTCCTCCCGGCCGGCTGAGAAACAGGCCGCCGTGCAGGCCCTTCGTAACACTTCTTGGCATGTAGACTCCAAGGCGACACGCTGTCCTCTTCCTTGGAAACCTACGTTGCCCCAGCATGCCAACGCTCACGAAGGCAGTCCGAGCCCGTCTCATGTGCTGGGCCACTTGCATTCAGTGAGGAAAAGCCACCTGCATTGAGGTGAACACTCTGCTCAGCGTTCTTTCCGGGAGCTCACACTTGCCGCCTCTCTAGGTTAAGCAGGAAGTCGTAGTGAGGACCAACCTGAGCAAAGAGCACAATTCCTCACGTTACACTGGTAGTCGTCGTAAGAGGAATTGCCAACTACGCCTGGCTGAGGCCTTCCCTGTGTTAAGGAACCAGCCACACTTAGAGGCCTTGAAAGAACAATTTATTCAGCGAAGTTCCCATTGTTTGGCGATGGTCAACCTTTGCAGCGCCAGTACTGCAGGGACTTAGGTTTGCTGCTAACAGGGCTAGGTGACCCTGCATACAGAAGCAGGCGTTTCCCTTTGGAAGCTTGGATCCCGGTTTCTCAGGGGCTGCTTGCAAGACCCTGCTATTGCCCAGCATCTCTCCTCTGCCCCTACGCCCGGGTAGGAAGCGAGTATTTTAGCCTGAGAAGCAGGGCTCTTGCAACTCTGGAGGAGAGCTAATCCTGCAGCCCACGTTCGTCCTGGGAAACCGCAAGGCGACCCTTGGCCTCAGTGTAGTGGCGAAATGGCCGCCGGACAGGTCTTGCCTGCCGCGGTTTCCGTGAGTTCTCCACCGTCTTCGGGCTTAAATGGAGAGCGAGGAGAGCTGTCGGCTCTCACAGAACTCTGGCCTCCGCACTGTTTGCCATGCAACTGCACGCAAGACCACACGTCTCCTCCCGACCTGCTGAGAAACAGGCATCCGTGTAGGCCCTTGTTAACATTTCCTGGCGTGCAGAGTCCAAGGCGACACGCTGTCCTCTGCCTTGGAAACCTACGTTGCCACAGCTTGCCAAACGCTACCGAAGGCAGTCCTAACCAGTCTCGTGTGCTGCGCAGCTTTGATTCGGTTACGAAAAGCCACCTGCATTGAGGTGAACACTCTGCTCAGCGTTCTTTCCGGGAGCTCACAATTGCCCCCTCTCTAGGTTAAGCAGGATGTCGAGGTGAGGTCCAAACTGAGCAAAGAGCACAATTGCTCACTTTGCAGTGGTAGTCGTCGTAAGAGGCATTGCCTACTAGGCCTTGCTAAGGTCTTCGTTCTGTTAGGGAAGTCGCCACACTTAGACGCCTGTAAAGGAAACTTTATTCAGCGAAGTTCCCAGTGTCTTGCGACGGTCTCCCTTCGCAGGGCCAATACAGCAGGGACTTAGGTTTGCTGCTAACTAGGCTAGGTGACCCTGCATACAGAAGCAGGCGTTTCCCTTTGGAAGCTTGGATCCCGGTTTCTCAGGGGCTGCTTGCAAGACCCTGCTATTGCCCAGCATCTCTCCTCTGCCCCTACGCCCGGGTAGGAAGCGAGTATTTTAGCCTGAAAAGCAGGGCTCTTGCAACTCTGGCGGAGAGCTAATCCTGCAGCCCACGTTCGTCCTGGGAAACCGCAAGGCGACCCTTGGCCTCAGTGTAGTGGCGAAATGGCCGCCGGACAGTTCTTGCCTGCCGCGGTTTCTGTGAGTTCTCCACCGTCTTCGGGCTTAAATGGAGAGCGAGGAGAGCTGTCGGCTCTCACAGAACTCTGGCCTCCGCACTGTTTGCCATGCAGCCGAACGCAAGACCACATGTCTCCTCCCGGCCTGCTGAGAAACAGGCCGCCGTGCAGGCCCTTTGTAACACTTCTTGGCATGTAGACTCCAAGGCGACACGCTGTCCTCTTCCTTGGAAACCTACGTTGCCCCAGCATGCCAACGCTCACGAAGGCAGTCCGAGCCCGTCTCATGTGCTGGGCCACTTGCATTCAGTGAGGAAAAGCCACCTGCATTGAGGTGAACACTCTGCTCAGCGTTCTTTCCGGGAGCTCACACTTGCCACCTCTCTAGGTTAAGCAGGAAGTCGTAGTGAGGACCAACCTGAGCAAAGAGCACAATTCCTCACGTTACACTGGTAGTCGTTGTAAGAGGAATTGCCAACTACGCCTGGCTGAGGCCTTCCCTGTGTTAAGGAACCAGCCACACTTAGAGGCCTTGAAAGAACAATTTATTCAGCGAAGTTCCCATTGTTTGGCGATGGTCAACCTTTGCAGCGCCAGTACTGCAGGGACTTAGGTTTGCTGCTAACAGGGCTAGGTGACACTGCATACACACAGAAGCAGGCGTTTCCCTTTGGAAGCTTGGATCCCGGTTTCTCAGGGGCTGCTTGCAAGACCCTGCTATTGCCCAGCATCTCTCCTCTGCCCCTACGCCCGTGTAGGAAGCGAGTATTTTAGCCTGAGAAGCAGGGCTCTTGCAACTCTGGCGGAGAGCTAATCCTGCAGCCCACGTTCTTCCTGGGAAACCGCAAGGCGACCCTTGGCCTCAGTGTAGTGGCGAAATGGCCGCCAGACAGGTCTTGCCTGCCGCGGTTTCCGTGAGTTCTCCACCGTCTTCGGGCTTAAATGGAGAGCGAGGAGAGCTGTCGGCTCTCACAGAACTCTGGCCTCCGCACTGTTTGCCATGCAACTGCACGCAAGACCGCACGTCTCCTCCCGGCCTGCTGAGAAACAGGCCGCCGTGCAGGCCCTTCGTAACACTTCTTGGCATGTAGACTCCAAGGCGACACGCTGTCCTCTTCCTTGGAAACCTACGTTGCCCCAGCATGCCAACGCTCACGAAGGCAGTCCGAGCCCGTCTCATGTGCTGGGCCACTTGCATTCAGTGAGGAAAAGCCACCTGCATTGAGGTGAATATTCTGCTCAGCGTTCTTTCCGGGAGCTCACACTTGCCGCCTCTCTAGGTTAAGCAGGAAGTCGTAGTGAGGACCAACCTGAGCAAAGAGCACAATTCCTCACGTTACACTGGTAGTCGTCGTAAGAGGAATTGCCAACTACGCCTGGCTGAGGCCTTCCCTGTGTTAAGGAACCAGCCACACTTAGAGGCCTTGAAAGAACAATTTATTCAGCGAAGTTCCCATTGTTTGGCGATGGTCAACCTTTGCAGCGCCAGTACTGCAGGGACTTAGGTTTGCTGCTAACAGGGCTAGGTGACCCTGCATACAGAAGCAGGCGTTTCCCTTTGGAAGCTTGGATCCCGGTTTCTCAGGGGCTGCTTGCAAGACCCTGTTATTGCCCAGCATCTCTCCTCTGCCCCTACGCCCGGGTAGGAAGCGAGTATTTTAGCCTGAGAAGCAGGGCTCTTGCAACTCTGGAGGAGAGCTAATCCTGCAGCCCACGTTCGTCCTGGGAAACCGCAAGGCGACCCTTGGCCTCAGTGTAGTGGCGAAATGGCCGCCGGACAGGTCTTGCCTGCCGCGGTTTCCGTGAGTTCTCCACCGTCTTCGGGCTTAAATGGAGAGCGAGGAGAGCTGTCGGCTCTCACAGAACTCTGGCCTCCGCACTGTTTGCCATGCAACTGCACGCAAGACCACACGTCTCCTCCCGACCTGCTGAGAAACAGGCATCCGTGTAGGCCCTTGTTAACATTTCCTGGCGTGCAGAGTCCAAGGCGACACGCTGTCCTCTGCGTTGGAAACCTACGTTGCCACAGCTTGCCAAACGCTACCGAAGGCAGTCCTAACCAGTCTCGTGTGCTGCGCAACTTTGATTCGGTTACGAAAAGCCACCTGCATTGAGGTGAACACTCTGCTCAGTGTTCTTTCCGGGAGCTCACAATTGCCCCCTCTCTAGGTTAAGCAGGATGTCGAGGTGAGGTCCAAACTGAGCAAAGAGCACAATTGCTCACTTTGCAGTGGTAGTCGTCGTAAGAGGCATTGCCTACTAGGCCTTGCTAAGGTCTTCGTTCTGTTAGGGAAGTCGCCACACTTAGACGCCTGTAAAGGAAACTTTATTCAGTAAAGTTCCCAGTGTCTTGCGACGGTCTCCCTTCGCAGGGCCAATACAGCAGGGACTTAGGTTTGCTGCTAACTAGGCTAGGTGACCCTGCATACAGAAGCAGGCTTTTCCCTTTGGAAGCTTGGATCCCGGTTTCTCAGGGGCTGCTTGCAAGACCCTGTTATTGCCCAGCATCTCTCCTCTGCCCCTACGCCCGGGTAGGAAGCGAGTATTTTAGCCTGAGAAGCAGGGCTCTTGCAACTCTGGAGGAGAGCTAATCCTGCAGCCCACGTTCGTCATGGGAAACCGCAAGGCGACCCTTGGCCTCAGTGTAGTGGCGAAATGGCCGCCGGAGAGGTCTTGCCTGCCACGGTTTCCGTGAGTTCTCCACCGACTTCTGGCTTAAATGGAGAGCGAGGAGAGCTGTCGGCTCTCACAGAACTCTGGCCTCCGCACTGTTTGCCATGCAGCCGAACGCAAGACCACACGTCTCCTCCCGGCCTGCTGAGAAACAGGCCGCCGTGCAGGCCCTTCGTAACACTTCTTGGCATGTAGACTCCAAGGCGACACGCTGTCCTCTTCCTTGGAAACCTACGTTGCCCCAGCATGCCAACGCTCACGAAGGCAGTCCGAGCCCGTCTCATGTGCTGGGCCACTTGCATTCAGTGAGGAAAAGCCACCTGCATTGAGGTGAACACTCTGCTCAGCGTTCTTTCCGGGAGCTCACACTTGCCGCCTCTCTAGGTTAAGCAGGAAGTCGTAGTGAGGACCAACCTGAGCAAAGAGCACAATTCCTCACGTTACACTGGTAGTCGTCGTAAGAGGAATTGCCAACTACGCCTGGCTGAGGCCTTCCCTGTGTTAAGGAACCAGCCACACTTAGAGGCCTTGAAAGAACAATTTATTCAGCGAAGTTCCCATTGTTTGGCGATGGTCAACCTTTGCAGCGCCAGTACTGCAGGGACTTAGGTTTGCTGCTAACAGGGCTAGGTGACCTTGCATACAGAAGCAGGCGTTTCCCTTTGGAAGCTTGGATCCTGGTTTCTCAGGGGCTGCTTGCAAGACCCTGCTATTGCCCAGCATCTCTCCTCTGCCCCTACAACCGGGTAGGAAGCATTTTAGCCTGAGAAGCAGGGCTCTTGCAACTCTGGCGGAGAGCTAATCCTGCAGCCCACGTTCGTCCTGGGAAACCACAAGGCGACCCTTGGCCTCAGTGTAGTGGCGAAATGGCTGCCGGACAGGTCTTGCCTGCCGCGGTTTCCGTGAGTTCTCCACCGTCTTCGGGCTTAAATGGAGAGCGAGGAGAGCTGTCGGCTCTCACAGAACTCTGGCCTCCGCACTGTTTGCCATGCAACTGCACGCAAGACCACACGTCTCCTCCCGACCTGCTGAGAAACAGGCATCCGTGTAGGCCCTTGTTAACATTTCCTGGCGTGCAGAGTCCAAGGCAACACGCTGTCCTCTGCCTTGGAAACCTACGTTGCCACAGCTTGGCAAACGCTACCGAAGGCAGTCCTAACCAGTCTAGTGTGCTGCGCAGCTTTGATTCGGTTACGAAAAGCCACCTGCATTGAGGTGAACACTCTGCTCAGCGTTCTTTCCGGGAGCTCACAATTGCCCCCTCTCTAGGTTAAGCAGGATGTCGAGGTGAGGTCCAAACTGAGCAAAGAGCACAATTGCTCACTTTGCAGTGGTAGTCGTCGTAAGAGGCATTGCCTACTAGGCCTTGCTAAGGTCTTCGTTCTGTTAGGGAAGTCGCCACACTTAGACGCCTGTAAAGGAAACTTTATTCAGCGAAGTTCCCAGTGTCTTGCGACGGTCTCCCTTCGCAGGGCCAATACAGCAGGGACTTAGGTTTGCTGCTAACTAGGCTAGGTGACCCTGCATACAGAAGCAGGCGTTTCCCTTTGGAAGCTTGGATCCCGGTTTCTCAGGGGCTGCTTGCAAGACCCTGCTATTGCCCAGCATCTCTCCTCTGCCCCTACGCCCGGGTAGGAAGCGAGTATTTTAGCCTGAGAAGCAGGGCTCTTGCAACTCTGGCGGAGAGCTAATCCTGCAGCCCACGTTCGTCCTGGGAAACCGCAAGGCGACCCTTGGCCTCAGTGTAGTGGCGAAATGGCCGCCGGACAGGTCTTGCCTGCCGCGGTTTCCGTGAGTTCTCCACCGTCTTCGGGCTTAAATGGAGAGCGAGGAGAGCTGTCGGCTCTCACAGAACTCTGGCCTCCGCACTGTTTGCCATGCAGCCGAACGCAAGACCGCACGTCTCCTCCCGGCCTGCTGAGAAACAGGCCGCCGTGCAGGCCCTTCGTAACACTTCTTGGCATGTAGACTACAAGGCGACACGCTGTCCTCTTCCTTGGAAACCTACATTGCCCCAGCATGCCAACGCTCATGAAGGCAGTCCGAGCCCGTCTCATGTGCTGGGCCACTTGCATTCAGTGAGGAAAAGCCACCTGCATTGAGGTGAACACTCTGCTCAGCGTTCTTTCCGGGAGCTCACACTTGCCGCCTCTCTAGGTTAAGCAGGAAGTCGTAGTGAGGACCAACCTGAGCAAAGAGCACAATTCCTCACGTTACACTGGTAGTCGTCATAAGAGGAATTGCCAACTACGCCTGGCTGAGGCCTTCCCTGTGTTAAGGAACCAGCCACACTTAGAGGCCTTGAAAGAACAATTTATTCAGCGAAGTTCCCATTGTTTGGCGATGGTCAACCTTTGCAGTGCCAGTACTGCAGGGACTTAGGTTTGCTGCTAACAGGGCTAGGTGACCCTGCATACAGAAGCAGGCGTTTCCCTTTGGAAGCTTGGATCCCGGTTTCTCAGGGGCTGCTTGCAAGACCCTGTTATTGCCCAGCATCTCTCCTCTGCCCCTACGCCCGGGTAGGAAGCGAGTATTTTAGCCTGAGAAGCAGGGCTCTTGCAACTCTGGAGGAGAGCTAATCCTGCAGCCCACGTTCGTCCTGGGAAACCGCAAGGCGACCCTTGGCCTCAGTGTAGTGGCGAAATGGCCGCCGGACAGGTCTTGCCTGCCGCGGTTTCCGTGAGTTCTCCACCGTCTTCGGGCTTAAATGGAGAGCGAGGAGAGCTGTCGGCTCTCACAGAACTCTGGCCTCCGCACTGTTTGCCATGCAACTGCACGCAAGACCACACGTCTCCTCCCGACCTGCTGAGAAACAGGCATCCGTGTAGGCCCTTGTTAACATTTCCTGGCGTGCAGAGTCCAAGGCGACACGCTGTCCTCTGCGTTGGAAACCTACGTTGCCACAGCTTGCCAAACGCTACCGAAGGCAGTCCTAACCAGTCTCGTGTGCTGCGCAACTTTGATTCGGTTACGAAAAGCCACCTGCATTGAGGTGAACACTCTGCTCAGTGTTCTTTCCGGGAGCTCACAATTGCCCCCTCTCTAGGTTAAGCAGGATGTCGAGGTGAGGTCCAAACTGAGCAAAGAGCACAATTGCTCACTTTGCAGTGGTAGTCGTCGTAAGAGGCATTGCCTACTAGGCCTTGCTAAGGTCTTCGTTCTGTTAGGGAAGTCGCCACACTTAGACGCCTGTAAAGGAAACTTTATTCAGTAAAGTTCCCAGTGTCTTGCGACGGTCTCCCTTCGCAGGGCCAATACAGCAGGGACTTAGGTTTGCTGCTAACTAGGCTAGGTGACCCTGCATACAGAAGCAGGCTTTTCCCTTTGGAAGCTTGGATCCCGGTTTCTCAGGGGCTGCTTGCAAGACCCTGTTATTGCCCAGCATCTCTCCTCTGCCCCTACGCCCGGGTAGGAAGCGAGTATTTTAGCCTGAGAAGCAGGGCTCTTGCAACTCTGGAGGAGAGCTAATCCTGCAACCCACGTTCGTCCTGGGAAACCGCAAGGCGACCCTTGGCCTCAGTGTAGTGGCGAAATGGCCGCCGGAGAGGTCTTGCCTGCCACGGTTTCCGTGAGTTCTCCACCGACTTCTGGCTTAAATGGAGAGCGAGGAGAGCTGTCGGCTCTCACAGAACTCTGGCCTCCGCACTGTTTGCCATGCAGCCGAACGCAAGACCACACGTCTCCTCCCGGCCTGCTGAGAAACAGGCCGCCGTGCAGGCCCTTCGTAACACTTCTTGGCATGTAGACTCCAAGGCGACACGCTGTCCTCTTCCTTGGAAACCTACGTTGCCCCAGCATGCCAACGCTCACGAAGGCAGTCCGAGCCCGTCTCATGTGCTGGGCCACTTGCATTCAGTGAGGAAAAGCCACCTGCATTGAGGTGAACACTCTGCTCAGCGTTCTTTCCGGGAGCTCACACTTGCCGCCTCTCTAGGTTAAGCAGGAAGTCGTAGTGAGGACCAACCTGAGCAAAGAGCACAATTCCTCACGTTACACTGGTAGTCGTCGTAAGAGGAATTGCCAACTACGCCTGGCTGAGGCCTTCCCTGTGTTAAGGAACCAGCCACACTTAGAGGCCTTGAAAGAACAATTTATTCAGCGAAGTTCCCATTGTTTGGCGATGGTCAACCTTTGCAGCGCCAGTACTGCAGGGACTTAGGTTTGCTGCTAACAGGGCTAGGTGACCTTGCATACAGAAGCAGGCGTTTCCCTTTGGAAGCTTGGATCCCGGTTTCTCAGGGGCTGCTTGCAAGACCCTGCTATTGCCCAGCATCTCTCCTCTGCCCCTACAACCGGGTAGGAAGCATTTTAGCCTGAGAAGCAGGGCTCTTGCAACTCTGGCGGAGAGCTAATCCTGCAGCCCACGTTCGTCCTGGGAAACCACAAGGCGACCCTTGGCCTCAGTGTAGTGGCGAAATGGCTGCCGGACAGGTCTTGCCTGCCGCGGTTTCCGTGAGTTCTCCACCGTCTTCGGGCTTAAATGGAGAACGAGGAGAGCTGTCGGCTCTCACAGAACTCTGGCCTCCGCACTGTTTGCCATGCAACTGCAC
Organism: Pseudorca crassidens; assembly: GCF_039906515.1. Taxonomy (NCBI): domain Eukaryota; kingdom Metazoa; phylum Chordata; class Mammalia; order Artiodactyla; family Delphinidae; genus Pseudorca; species Pseudorca crassidens. The sequence continues at coordinate 130,452,924 of NC_090301.1, read as the reverse complement.
GCAAGACCACACGTCTCCTCCCGACCTGCTGAGAAACAGGCATCCGTGTAGGCCCTTGTTAACATTTCCTGGCGTGCAGAGTCCAAGGCAACACGCTGTCCTCTGCCTTGGAAACCTACGTTGCCACAGCTTGCCAAACGCTACCGAAGGCAGTCCTAACCAGTCTAGTGTGCTGCGCAGCTTTGATTCGGTTACGAAAAGCCACCTGCATTGAGGTGAACACTCTGCTCAGCGTTCTTTCCGGGAGCTCACAATTGCCCCCTCTCTAGGTTAAGCAGGATGTCGAGGTGAGGTCCAAACTGAGCAAAGAGCACAATTGCTCACTTTGCAGTGGTAGTCGTCGTAAGAGGCATTGCCTACTAGGCCTTGCTAAGGTCTTCGTTCTGTTAGGGAAGTCGCCACACTTAGACGCCTGTAAAGGAAACTTTATTCAGCGAAGTTCCCAGTGTCTTGCGACGGTCTCCCTTCGCAGGGCCAATACAGCAGGGACTTAGGTTTGCTGCTAACTAGGCTAGGTGACCCTGCATACAGAAGCAGGCGTTTCCCTTTGGAAGCTTGGATCCCGGTTTCTCAGGGGCTGCTTGCAAGACCCTGCTATTGCCCAGCATCTCTCCTCTGCCCCTACGCCCGGGTAGGAAGCGAGTATTTTAGCCTGAGAAGCAGGGCTCTTGCAACTCTGGCGGAGAGCTAATCCTGCAGCCCACGTTCGTCCTGGGAAACCGCAAGGCGACCCTTGGCCTCAGTGTAGTGGCGAAATGGCCGCCGGACAGGTCTTGCCTGCCGCGGTTTCCGTGAGTTCTCCACCGTCTTCGGGCTTAAATGGAGAGCGAGGAGAGCTGTCGGCTCTCACAGAACTCTGGCCTCCGCACTGTTTGCCATGCAGCCGAACGCAAGACCGCACGTCTCCTCCCGGCCTGCTGAGAAACAGGCCGCCGTGCTGGCCCTTCGTAACACTTCTTGGCATGTAGACTACAAGGCGACACGCTGTCCTCTTCCTTGGAAACCTACATTGCCCCAGCATGCCAACGCTCATGAAGGCAGTCCGAGCCCGTCTCATGTGCTGGGCCACTTGCATTCAGTGAGGAAAAGCCACCTGCATTGAGGTGAACACTCTGCTCAGCGTTCTTTCCGGGAGCTCACACTTGCCGCCTCTCTAGGTTAAGCAGGAAGTCGTAGTGAGGACCAACCTGAGCAAAGAGCACAATTCCTCACGTTACACTGGTAGTCGTCATAAGAGGAATTGCCAACTACGCCTGGCTGAGGCCTTCCCTGTGTTAAGGAACCAGCCACACTTAGAGGCCTTGAAAGAACAATTTATTCAGCGAAGTTCCCATTGTTTGGCGATGGTCAACCTTTGCAGTGCCAGTACTGCAGGGACTTAGGTTTGCTGCTAACAGGGCTAGGTGACCCTGCATACAGAAGCAGGCGTTTCCCTTTGGAAGCTTGGATCCCGGTTTCTCAGGAGCTGCTTGCAAGACCCTGCTATTGCCCAGCATCTCTCCTCTGCCCCTACGCCCGGGTAGGAAGCGAGTATTTTAGCCTGAGAAGCAGGGCTCTTGCAACTCTGGTGGAGAGCTAATCCTGCAGCCCACGTTCGTCCTGGGAAACCGCAAGGAGACAGTTGGCCTCAGTGTAGTGGTGAAATGGCCGCCGGACAGGTCTTGCCTGCCGCGGTTTCCGTGAGTTCTCCACCGTCTTCGGGCTTAAATGGAGAGCGAGGAGAGCTGTCGGCTCTCACAGAACTCTGGCCTCTGCACTGTTTGCCATGCAACTGCACGCAAGACCACACGTCTCCTCCCGACCTGCTGAGAAACAGGCATCCGTGTAGGCCCTTGTTAACATTTCCTGGCGTGCAGAGTCCAAGGCGACACGCTGTCCTCTGCCTTGGAAACCTACGTTGCCACAGCTTGCCAAACGCTACCGAAGGCAGTCCTAACCAGTCTCGTGTGCTGCGCAGCTTTGATTCGGTTACGAAAAGCCACCTGCATTGAGGTGAACACTCTGCTCAGCGTTCTTTCCGGGAGCTCACAATTGCCCCCTCTCTAGGTTAAGCAGGATGTCGAGGTGAGGTCCAAACTGAGCAAAGAGCACAATTGCTCACTTTGCAGTGGTAGTCGTCGTAAGAGGCATTGCCTACTAGGCCTTGCTAAGGTCTTCGTTCTGTTAGGGAAGTCGCCACACTTAGACGCCTGTAAAGGAAACTTTATTCAGCGAAGTTCCCAGTGTCTTGCGACGGTCTCCCTTCGCAGGGCCAATACAGCAGGGACTTAGGTTTGCTGCTAACTAGGCTAGGTGACCCTGCATACAGAAGCAGGCATTTCCCTTTGGAAGCTTGGATCCCGGTTTCTCAGGGGCTGCTTGCAAGACCCTGCTATTGCCCAGCATCTCTCCTCTGCCCCTACGCCCGGGTAGGAAGCGAGTATTTTAGCCTGAGAAGCAGGGCTCTTGCAACTCTGGCGGAGAGCTAATCCTGCAGCCCACGTTCGTCCTGGGAAACCGCAAGGCGACCCTTGGCCTCAGTGTAGTGGCGAAATGGCCGCCAGACAGGTCTTGCCTGCCGCGGTTTCCGTGAGTTCTCCACCGTCTTCGGGCTTAAATGGAGAGCGAGGAGAGCAGTCAGCTCTCACAGAACTCTGGCCTCCGCACTGTTTGCCATGCAGCCGGATGCAAGACCGCACGTCTCCTCCCGGCCTGCTGAGAAACAGGCCACCGTGCAGGCCCTTCGTAACACTTCTTGGCATGTAGACTCCAAGGCGACACGCTGTCCTCTTCCTTGGAAACCTACGTTGCCCCAGCATGCCAACGCTCACGAAGGCAGTCCGAGCCCGTCTCATGTGCTGGGCCACTTGCATTCAGTGAGGAAAAGCCACCTGCATTGAGGTGAACACTCTGCTCAGCGTTCTTTCCGGGAGCTCACACTTGCCGCCTCTCTAGGTTAAGCAGGAAGTCGTAGTGAGGACCAACCTGAGCAAAGAGCACAATTCCTCACGTTACACTGGTAGTCGTCGTAAGAGGAATTGCCAACTACGCCTGGCTGAGGCCTTCCCTGTGTTAAGGAACCAGCCACACTTAGAGGCCTTGAAAGAACAATTTATTCAGCGAAGTTCCCATTGTTTGGCGTTGGTCAACCTTTGCAGCGCCAGTACTGCAGGGACTTAGGTTTGCTGCTAACAGGGCTAGGTGACCCTGCATACAGAAGCAGGCGTTTCCCTTTGGAAGCTTGGATCCCGGTTTCTCAGGGGCTGCTTGCAAGACCCTGCTATTGCCCAGCATCTCTCCTCTGCCCCTACGCCCGGGTAGGAAGCGAGTATTTTAGCCTGAGAAGCAGGGCTCTTGCAACTCTGGCGGAGAGCTAATCCTGCAGCCCACGTTCGTCCTGGGAAACCGCAAGGCGACCCTTGGCCTCAGTGTAGTGGCGAAATGGCCGCCAGACAGGTCTTGCCTGCCGCGGTTTCCGTGAGTTCTCCACCGTCTTCGGGCTTAAATGGAGAGCGAGGAGAGCTGTCGGCTCTCACAGAACTCTGGCCTCCGCACTGTTTGCCATGCAACTGCACGCAAGACCACACGTCTCCTCCCGACCTGCTGAGAAACAGGCATCCGTGTAGGCCCTTGTTAACATTTCCTGGCGTGCAGAGTCCAAGGCGACACGCTGTCCTCTGCCTTGGAAACCTACGTTGCCACAGCTTGCCAAACGCTACCGAAGGCAGTCCTAACCAGTCTCGTGTGCTGCGCAGCTTTGATTCGGTTACGAAAAGCCAGCTGCATTGAGGTGAACACTCTGCTCAGCGTTCTTTCCGGGAGCTCACAATTGCCCCCTCTCTAGGTTAAGCAGGATGTCGAGGTGAGGTCCAAACTGAGCAAAGAGCACAATTGCTCACTTTGCAGTGGTAGACGTCATAAGAGGCATTGCCTACTAGGCCTTGCTAAGGTCTTCGTTCTGTTAGGGAAGTCGCCACACTTAGACGCCTGTAAAGGAAACTTTATTCAGCGAAGTTCCCAGTGTCTTGCGACGGTCTCCCTTCGCAGGGCCAATACAGCAGGGACTTAGGTTTGCTGCTAACTAGGCTAGGTGACCCTGCATACAGAAGCAGGCGTTTCCCTTTGGAAGCTTGGATCCCGGTTTCTCAGGGGCTGCTTGCAAGACCCTGCTATTGCCCAGCATCTCTCCTCTGCCCCTACGCCCGGGTAGGAAGCGAGTATTTTAGCCTGAGAAGCAGGGCTCTTGCAACTCTGGCGGAGAGCTAATCCTGCAGCCCACGTTCGTCCTGGGAAACCGCAAGGCGACCCTTGGCCTCAGTGTAGTGGCGAAATGGCCGCCAGACAGGTCTTGCCTGCCGCGGTTTCCGTGAGTTCTCCACCGTCTTCGGGCTTAAATGGAGAGCGAGGAGAGCTGTCGGCTCTCACAGAACTCTGGCCTCCGCACTGTTTGCCATGCAGCCGAACGCAAGACCGCACGTCTCCTCCCGGCCTGCTGAGAAACAGGCCGCCGTGCAGGCCCTTCGTAACACTTCTTGGCATGTAGACTCCAAGGCGACACGCTGTCCTCTTCCTTGGAAACCTACGTTGCCCCAGCATGCCAACGCTCACGAAGGCAGTCCGAGCCCGTCTCATGTGCTGGGCCACTTGCATTCAGTGAGGAAAAGCCACCTGCATTGAGGTGAACACTCTGCTCAGCGTTCTTTCCGGGAGCTCACACTTGCCGCCTCCCTAGGTTAAGCAGGAAGTCGTAGTGAGCACCAACCTGAGCAAAGAGCAGAATTCCTCACGTTACACTGGTAGTCGTCGTAAGAGGAATTGCCAACTACGCCTGGCTGAGGCCTTCCCTGTGTTAAGGAACCAGCCACACTTAGAGGCCTTGAAAGAACAATTTATTCAGCGAAGTTCCCATTGTTTGGCGATGGTCAACCTTTGCAGCGCCAGTACTGCAGGGACTTAGGTTTGCTGCTAACAGGGCTAGGTGACCCTGCATACAGAAGCAGGCGTTTCCCTTTGGAAGCTTGGATCCCGGTTTCTCAGGGGCTGCTTGCAAGACCCTGCTATTGCCCAGCATCTCTCCTCTGCCCCTACACCCGGGTAGGAAGCATTTTAGCCTGAGAAGCAGGGCTCTTGCAACTCTGGCGGAGAGCTAATCCTGCAGCCCACGTTCGTCCTGGGAAACCGCAAGGTGACCCTTGGCCTCAGTGTAGTGGCGAAATGGCCGCCGGACAGGTCTTGCCTGCCGCGGTTTCCGTGAGTTCTCCACCGTCTTCGGGCTTAAATGGAGAGCGAGGAGAGCTGTCGGCTCTCACAGAACTCTGGCCTCCGCACTGTTTGCCATGCAACTGCACGCAAGACCACACGTCTCCTCCCGACCTGCTGAGAAACAGGCATCCGTGTAGGCCCTTGTTAACATTTCCTGGCGTGCAGAGTCCAAGGCGACACGCTGTCCTCTGCCTTGGAAACCTACGTTGCCACAGCTTGCCAAACGCTACCGAAGGCAGTCCTAACCAGTCTCGTGTGCTGCGCAGCTTTGATTCGGTTACGAAAAGCCACCTGCATTGAGGTGAACACTCTGCTCAGCGTTCTTTCCGGGAGCTCACAATTGCCCCCTCTCTAGGTTAAGCAGGATGTCGAGGTGAGGTCCAAACTGAGCAAAGAGCAAATTGCTCACTTTGCAGTGGTAGTCGTTGTAAGAGGCATTGCCTACTAGGCCTTGCTAAGGTCTTCGTTCTGTTAGGGAAGTCGCCACACTTAGACGCCTGTAAAGGAAACTTTATTCAGCGAAGTTCCCAGTGTCTTGCGACGGTCTCCCTTCGCAGGGCCAATACAGCAGGGACTTAGGTTTGCTGCTAACTAGGCTAGGTGACCCTGCATACAGAAGCAGGCGTTTCCCTTTGGAAGCTTGGATCCCGGTTTCTCAGGGGCTGCTTGCAAGACCCTGCTATTGCCCAGCATCTCTCCTCTGCCCCTACGCCCGGGTAGGAAGCGAGTATTTTAGCCTGAGAAGCAGGGCTCTTGCAACTCTGGCGGAGAGCTAATCCTGCAGCCCACGTTCGTCCTGGGAAACCACAAGGGGACCCTTGGCCTCAGTGTAGTGGCGAAATGGCCGCCGGAGAGGTCTTGCCTGCCGTGGTTTCCGTGAGTTCTCCACCATCTTCGGGCTTAAATGGAGAGCGAGGAGAGCTGTCGGCTCTCACAGAACTCTGGCCTCCGCACTGTTTGCCATGCAGCCGAACGCAAGACCACACGTCTCCTCCCGGCCTGCTGAGAAACAGGCCGCCGTGCAGGCCCTTCGTAACACTTCTTGGCATGTAGACTCCAAGGCGACACGCTGTCCTCTTCCTTGGAAACCTACGTTGCCCCAGCATGCCAACGCTCACGAAGGCAGTCCGAGCCCGTCTCATGTGCTGGGCCACTTGCATTCAGTGAGGAAAAGCCACCTGCATTGAGGTGAACACTCTGCTCAGCGTTCTTTCCGGGAGCTCACACTTGCCACCTCTCTAGGTTAAGCAGGAAGTCGTAGTGAGGACCAACCTGAGCAAAGAGCACAATTCCTCACGTTACACTGGTAGTCGTCGTAAGAGGAATTGCCAACTACGCCTGGCTGAGGCCTTCCCTGTGTTAAGGAACCAGCCACACTTAGAGGCCTTGAAAGAACAATTTATTCAGTGAAGTTCCCATTGTTTGGCGATGGTCAACCTTTGCAGCGCCAGTACTGCAGGGACTTAGGTTTGCTGCTAACAGGGCTAGGTGACCCTGCATACAGAAGCAGGCGTTTCCCTTTGGAAGCTTGGATCCCGGTTTCTCAGGGGCTGCTTGCAAGACCCTGTTATTGCCCAGCATCTCTCCTCTGCCCCTACACCCGGGTAGGAAGCGAGTATTTTAGCCTGAGAAGCAGGGCTCTTGCAACTCTGGAGGAGAGCTAATCCTGCAGCCCACGTTTGTCCTGGGAAACCGCAAGGCGACCCTTGGCCTCAGTGTAGTGGCGAAATGGCCGCCGGACAGGTCTTGCCTGCCGCGGTTTCCGTGAGTTCTCCACCGTCTTCGGGCTTAAATGGAGAGCGAGGAGAGCTGTCGGCTCTCACAGAACTCTGGACTCCGCACTGTTTGCCATGCAACTGCACGCAAGACCACACGTCTCCTCCCGACCTGCTGAGAAACAGGCATCCGTGTAGGCCCTTGTTAACATTTCCTGGTGTGCAGAGTCCAAGGCGACACGCTGTCCTCTGCCTTGGAAACCTATGTTGCCACAGCTTGCCAAACGCTACCGAAGGCAGTCCTAACCAGTCTCGTGTGCTGCGCAGCTTTGATTCGGTTACGAAAAGCCACCTGCATTGAGGTGAACACTCTGCTCAGCGTTCTTTCCGGGAGCTCACAATTGCCCCCTCTCTAGGTTAAGCAGGATGTCGAGGTGAGGTCCAAACTGAGCAAAGAGCACAATTGCTCACTTTGCAGTGGTAGTCGTCGTAAGAGGCATTGCCTACTAGGCCTTGCTAAGGTCTTCGTTCTGTTAGGGAAGTCGCCACACTTAGACGCCTGTAAAGGAAACTTTATTCAGCGAAGTTCCCAGTGTCTTGCGACGGTCTCCCTTCGCAGGGCCAATACAGCAGGGACTTAGGTTTGCTGCTAACTAGGCTAGGTGACCCTGCATACAGAAGCAGGCGTTTCCCTTTGGAAGCTTGGATCCCGGTTTCTCAGGGGCTGCTTGCAAGACCCTGCTATTGCCCAGCATCTCTCCTCTGCCCCTACGCCCGGGTAGGAAGCGAGTATTTTAGCCTGAGAAGCAGGGCTCTTGCAACTCTGGCGGAGAGCTAATCCTGCAGCCCACGTTCGTCCTGGGAAACCGCAAGGCGACCCTTGGCCTCAGTGTAGTGGCGAAATGGCCGCCAGACAGGTCTTGCCTGCCGCGGTTTCCGTGAGTTCTCCACCGTCTTCGGGCTTAAATGGAGAGCGAGGAGAGCTGTCGGCTCTCACAGAACTCTGGCCTCCGCACTGTTTGCCATGCAGCCGAACGCAAGACCGCACGTCTCCTCCCGGCCTGCTGAGAAACAGGCCGCCGTGCAGGCCCTTCGTAACACTTCTTGGCATGTAGACTCCAAGGCGACACGCTGTCCTCTTCCTTGGAAACCTACGTTGCCCCAGCATGCCAACGCTCACGAAGGCAGTCCGAGCCCGTCTCATGTGCTGGGCCACTTGCATTCAGTGAGGAAAAGCCACCTGCATTGAGGTGAACACTCTGCTCAGCGTTCTTTCCGGGAGCTCACACTTGCCGCCTCTCTAGGTTAAGCAGGAAGTCGTAGTGAGGACCAACCTGAGCAAAGAGCACAATTCCTCACGTTACACTGGTAGTCGTCGTAAGAGGAATTGCCAACTACGCCTGGCTGAGGCCTTCCCTGTGTTAAGGAACCAGCCACACTTAGAGGCCTTGAAAGAACAATTTATTCAGCGAAGTTCCCATTGTTTGGCGATGGTCAACCTTTGCAGCGCCAGTACTGCAGGGACTTAGGTTTGCTGCTAACAGGGCTAGGTGACCCTGCATACAGAAGCAGGCGTTTCCCTTTGGAAGCTTGGATCCCGGTTTCTCAGGGGCTGCTTGCAAGACCCTGCTATTGCCCAGCATCTCTCCTCTGCCCCTACACCCGGGTAGGAAGCATTTTAGCCTGAGAAGCAAGGCTCTTGCAACTCTGGCGGAGAGCTAATCCTGCAGCCCACGTTCGTCCTGGGAAACCGCAAGGTGACCCTTGGCCTCAGTGTAGTGGCGAAATGGCCGCCGGACAGGTCTTGCCTGCCGCGGTTTCCGTGAGTTCTCCACCATCTTCGGGCTTAAATGGAGAGCGAGGAGAGCTGTCGGCTCTCACAGAACTCTGGCCTCCGCACTGTTTGCCATGCAGCCGAACGCAAGACCACACGTCTCCTCCCGGCCTGCTGAGAAACAGGCCGCCGTGCAGACCCTTCGTAACACTTCTTGGCATGTAGACTCCAAGGCGACACGCTGTCCTCTTCCTTGGAAACCTACGTTGCCCCAGCATGCCAACGCTCACGAAGGCAGTCCGAGCCCGTCTCATGTGCTGGGCCACTTGCATTCAGTGAGGAAAAGCCACCTGCATTGAGGTGAACACTCTGCTCAGCGTTCTTTCCGGGAGCTCACACTTGCCACCTCTCTAGGTTAAGCAGGAAGTCGTAGTGAGGACCAACCTGAGCAAAGAGCACAATTCCTCACGTTACACTGGTAGTCGTCGTAAGAGGAATTGCCAACTACGCCTGGCTGAGGCCTTCCCTGTGTTAAGGAACCAGCCACACTTAGAGGCCTTGAAAGAACAATTTATTCAGTGAAGTTCCCATTGTTTGGCGATGGTCAACCTTTGCAGCGCCAGTACTGCAGGGACTTAGGTTTGCTGCTAACAGGGCTAGGTGACCCTGCATACAGAAGCAGGCGTTTCCCTTTGGAAGCTTGGATCCCGGTTTCTCAGGGGCTGCTTGCAAGACCCTGCTATTGCCCAGCATCTCTCCTCTGCCCCTACGCCCGGGTAGGAAGCGAGTATTTTAGCCTGAGAAGCAGGGCTCTTGCAACTCTGGAGGAGAGCTAATCCTGCAGCCCACGTTCGTCCTGGGAAACCGCAAGGCGACCCTTGGCCTCAGTGTAGTGGCGAAATGGCCGCCGGACAGGTCTTGCCTGCCGCGGTTTCCGTGAGTTCTCCACCGTCTTCGGGCTTAAATGGAGAGCGAGGAGAGCTGTCGGCTCTCACAGAACTCTGGCCTCCGCACTGTTTGCCATGCAACTGCACGCAAGACCACACGTCTCCTCCCGACCTGCTGAGAAACAGGCATCCGTGTAGGCCCTTGTTAACATTTCCTGGCGTGCAGAGTCCAAGGCGACACGCTGTCCTCTGCCTTGGAAACCTACGTTGCCACAGCTTGCCAAACGCTACCGAAGGCAGTCCTAACCAGTCTCGTGTGCTGCGCAGCTTTGATTCGGTTACGAAAAGCCACCTGCATTGAGGTGAACACTCTGCTCAGCGTTCTTTCCGGGAGCTCACAATTGCCCCCTCTCTAGGTTAAGCAGGATGTCGAGGTGAGGTCCAAACTGAGCAAAGAGCACAATTGCTCACTTTGCAGTGGTAGTCGTCGTAAGAGGCATTGCCTACTAGGCCTTGCTAAGGTCTTCGTTCTGTTAGGGAAGTCGCCACACTTAGACGCCTGTAAAGGAAACTTTATTCAGCGAAGTTCCCAGTGTCTTGCGACGGTCTCCCTTCGCAGGGCCAATACAGCAGGGACTTAGGTTTGCTGCTAACTAGGCTAGGTGACCCTGCATACAGAAGCAGCCTTTTCCCTTTGGAAGCTTGGATCCCGGTTTCTCAGGGGCTGCTTGCAAGACCCTGCTATTGCCCAGCATCTCTCCTCTGCCCCTACGCCCGGGTAGGAAGCGAGTATTTTAGCCTGAGAAGCAGGGCTCTTGCAACTCTGGCGGAGAGCTAATCCTGCAGCCCACGTTCGTCCTGGGAAACCGCAAGGCGACCCTTGGCCTCAGTGTAGTGGCGAAATGGCCGCCGGACAGGTCTTGCCTGCCGCGGTTTCCGTGAGTTCTCCACCGTCTTCGGGCTTAAATGGAGAGCGAGGAGAGCTGTCGGCTCTCACAGAACTCTGGCCTCCGCACTGTTTGCCATGCAGCCGAACGCAAGACCGCACGTCTCCTCCCGGCCTGCTGAGAAACAGGCCGCCGTGCAGGCCCTTCGTAACACTTCTTGGCATGTAGACTCCAAGGCGACACGCTGTCCTCTTCCTTGGAAACCTACGTTGCCCCAGCATGCCAACGCTCACGAAGGCAGTCCGAGCCCGTCTCATGTGCTGGGCCACTTGCATTCAGTGAGGAAAAGCCACCTGCATTGAGGTGAACACTCTGCTCAGCGTTCTTTCCGGGAGCTCACACTTGCCGCCTCTCTAGGTTAAGCAGGAAGTCGTAGTGAGGACCAACCTGAGCAAAGAGCACAATTCCTCACGTTACACTGGTAGTCGTCGTAAGAGGAATTGCCAACTACGCCTGGCTGAGGCCTTCCCTGTGTTAAGGAACCAGCCACACTTAGAGGCCTTGAAAGAACAATTTATTCAGCGAAGTTCCCATTGTTTGGCGATGGTCAACCTTTGCAGCGCCAGTACTGCAGGGACTTAGGTTTGCTGCTAACAGGGCTAGGTGACCCTGCATACAGAAGCAGGCGTTTCCCTTTGGAAGCTTGGATCCCGGTTTCTCAGGGGCTGCTTGCAAGACCCTGCTATTGCCCAGCATCTCTCCTCTGCCCCTACGCCCGGGTAGGAAGCGAGTATTTTAGCCTGAGAAGCAGGGCTCTTGCAACTCTGGAGGAGAGCTAATCCTGCAGCCCACGTTCGTCCTGGGAAACCACAAGGCGACCCTTGGCCTCAGTGTAGTGGCGAAATGGCCGCCGGACAGGTCTTGCCTGCCGCGGTTTCCGTGAGTTCTCCACCGTCTTCGGGCTTAAATGGAGAGCGAGGAGAGCTGTCGGCTCTCACAAAACTCTGGCCTCCGCACTGTTTGCCATGCAACTGCACGCAAGACCACACGTCTCCTCCCGACCTGCTGAGAAACAGGCATCCGTGTAGGCCCTTGTTAACATTTCCTGGCGTGCAGAGTCCAAGGCGACACGCTGTCCTCTGCCTTGGAAACCTACGTTGCCACAGCTTGCCAAACGCTACCGAAGGCAGTCCTAACCAGTCTCGTGTGCTGCGCAGCTTTGATTCGGTTACGAAAAGCCACCTGCATTGAGGTGAACACTCTGCTCAGCGTTCTTTCCGGGAGCTCACAATTGCCCCCTCTCTAGGTTAAGCAGGATGTCGAGGTGAGGTCCAAACTGAGCAAAGAGCACAATTGCTCACTTTGCAGTGGTAGTCGTCGTAAGAGGCATTGCCTACTAGGCCTTGCTAAGGTCTTCGTTCTGTTAGGGAAGTCGCCACACTTAGACGCCTGTAAAGGAAACTTTATTCAGCGAAGTTCCCAGTGTCTTGCGACGGTCTCCCTTCGCAGGGCCAATACAGCAGGGACTTAGGTTTGCTGCTAACTAGGCTAGGTGACCCTGCATACAGAAGCAGGCGTTTCCCTTTGGAAGCTTGGATCCCGGTTTCTCAGGGGCTGCTTGCAAGACCCTGCTATTGCCCAGCATCTCTCCTCTGCCCCTACGCCCGGGTAGGAAGCGAGTATTTTAGCCTGAGAAGCAGGGCTCTTGCAACTCTGGCGGAGAGCTAATCCTGCAGCCCACGTTCGTCCTGGGAAACCGCAAGGCGACCCTTGGCCTCAGTGTAGTGGCGAAATGGCCGCCGGACAGGTCTTGCCTGCCGCAGTTTCCGTGAGTTCTCCACCGTCTTCGGGCTTAAATGGAGAGCGAGGAGAGCTGTCGGCTCTCACAGAACTCTGGCCTCCGCACTGTTTGCCATGCAGCCGAACGCAAGACCACACGTCTCCTCCCGGCCTGCTGAGAAACAGGCCGCCGTGCAGGACCTTCGTAACACTTCTTGGCATGTAGACTCCAAGGCGACACGCTGTCCTCTTCCTTGGAAACCTACGTTGCCCCAGCATGCCAACGCTCATGAAGGCAGTCCGAGCCCGTCTCATGTGCTGGGCCACTTGCATTCAGTGAGGAAAAGCCACCTGCATTGAGGTGAACACTCTGCTCAGCGTTCTTTCCGGGAGCTCACACTTGCCGCCTCTCTAGGTTAAGCAGGAAGTCGTAGTGAGGACCAACCTGAGCAAAGAGCACAATTCCTCACGTTACACTGGTAGTCGTCGTAAGAGGAATTGCCAACTACGCCTGGCTGAGACCTTCCCTGTGTTAAGGAACCAGCCACACTTAGAGGCCTTGAAAGAACAATTTATTCAGCGAAGTTCCCATTGTTTGGCGATGGTCAACCTTTGCAGCGCCAGTACTGCAGGGACTTAGGTTTGCTGCTAACAGGGCTAGGTGACCCTGCATACAGAAGCAGGCGTTTCCCTTTGGAAGCTTGGATCCCGGTTTCTCAGGGGCTGCTTGCAAGACCCTGCTATTGCCCAGCATCTCTCCTCTGCCCCTACGCCCGGGTAGGAAGCGAGTATTTTAGCCTGAGAAGCAGGGCTCTTGCAACTCTGGAGGAGAGCTAATCCTGCAGCCCACGTTCGTCCTGGGAAACCGCAAGGAGACAGTTGGCCTCAGTGTAGTGGTGAAATGGCCGCCGGACAGGTCTTGCCTGCCGCGGTTTCCGTGAGTTCTCCACCGTCTTCGGGCTTAAATGGAGAGCGAGGAGAGCTGTCGGCTCTCACAGAACTCTGGCCTCCGCACTGTTTGCCATGCAACTGCACGCAAGACCACACGTCTCCTCCCGACCTGCTGAGAAACAGGCATCCGTGTAGGCCCTTGTTAACATTTCCTGGCGTGCAGAGTCCAAGGCGACACGCTGTCCTCTGCCTTGGAAACCTACGTTGCCACAGCTTGCCAAACGCTACCGAAGGCAGTCCTAACCAGTCTCGTGTGCTGCGCAGCTTTGATTCGGTTACGAAAAGCCACCTGCATTGAGGTGAACACTCTGCTCAGCGTTCTTTCCGGGAGCTCACAATTGCCCCCTCTCTAGGTTAAGCAGGATGTCGAGGTGAGGTCCAAACTGAGCAAAGAGCACAATTGCTCACTTTGCAGTGGTAGTCGTCGTAAGAGGCATTGCCTACTAGGCCTTGCTAAGGTCTTCGTTCTGTTAGGGAAGTCGCCACACTTAGACGCCTGTAAAGGAAACTTTATTCAGCGAAGTTCCCAGTGTCTTGCGACGGTCTCCCTTCGCAGGGCCAATACAGCAGGGACTTAGGTTTGCTGCTAACTAGGCTAGGTGACCCTGCATACAGAAGCAGGCGTTTCCCTTTGGAAGCTTGGATCCCGGTTTCTCAGGGGCTGCTTGCAAGACCCTGCTATTGCCCAGCATCTCTCCTCTGCCCCTACGCCCGGGTAGGAAGCGAGTATTTTAGCCTGAGAAGCAGGGCTCTTGCAACTCTGGCGGAGAGCTAATCCTGCAGCCCACGTTCGTCCTGGGAAACCGCAAGGCGACCCTTGGCCTCAGTGTAGTGGCGAAATGGCCGCCAGACAGGTCTTGCCTGCCGCGGTTTCCGTGAGTTCTCCACCGTGTTCGGGCTTAAATGGAGAGCGAAGAGAGCTGTCGGCTCTCACAGAACTCTGGCCTCTGCACTGTTTGCCATGCAGCTGAACGCAAGACCGCACGTCTCCTCCCGGCCTGCTGAGAAACAGGCCACCGTGCAGGCCCTTCGTAACACTTCTTGGCATGTAGACTCCAAGGCGACACGCTGTCCTCTTCCTTGGAAACCTACGTTGCCCCAGCATGCCAACGCTCACGAAGGCAGTCCGAGCCCGTCTCATGTGCTGGGCCACTTGCATTCAGTGAGGAAAAGCCACCTGCATTGAGGTGAACACTCTGCTCAGCGTTCTTTCTGGGAGCTCACACTTGCCGCCTCTCTAGGTTAAGCAGGAAGTCGTAGTGAGGACCAACCTGAGCAAAGAGCACAATTCCTCACGTTACACTGGTAGTCGTCGTAAGAGGAATTGCCAACTACGCCTGGCTGAGGCCTTCCCTGTGTTAAGGAACCAGCCACACTTAGAGGCCTTGAAAGAACAATTTATTCAGCGAAGTTCCCATTGTTTGGCGATGGTCAACCTTTGCAGCGCCAGTACTGCAGGGACTTAGGTTTGCTGCTAACAGGGCTAGGTGACCCTGCATACAGAAGCAGGCCTTTCCCTTTGGAAGCTTGGATCCCGGTTTCTCAGGGGCTGCTTGCAAGACCCTGCTATTGCCCAGCATCTCTCCTCTGCCCCTACGCCCGGGTAGGAAGCGAGTATTTTAGCCTGAGAAGCAGGGCTCTTGCAACTCTGGCGGAGAGCTAATCCTGCAGCCCACGTTCGTCCTGGGAAACCGCAAGGCGACCCTTGGCCTCAGTGTAGTGGCGAAATGGCCGCCAGACAGGTCTTGCCTGCCGCGGTTTCCGTGAGTTCTCCACCGTCTTCGGGCTTAAATGGAGAGCGAGGAGAGCTGTCAGCTCTCACAGAACTCTGGCCTCCGCACTGTTTGCCATGCAGCCGGAAGCAAG
Organism: Pseudorca crassidens; assembly: GCF_039906515.1. Taxonomy (NCBI): domain Eukaryota; kingdom Metazoa; phylum Chordata; class Mammalia; order Artiodactyla; family Delphinidae; genus Pseudorca; species Pseudorca crassidens. Next base: position 130,437,824 of record NC_090301.1, on the reverse strand, counting down.
ACCACACGTCTCCTCCCGGCCGGCTGAGAAACAGGCCGCCGTGCAGGCCCTTCGTAACACTTCTTGGCATGTAGACTCCAAGGCGACACGCTGTCCTCTTCCTTGGAAACCTACGTTGCCCCAGCATGCCAACGCTCACGAAGGCAGTCCGAGCCCGTCTCATGTGCTGGGCCACTTGCATTCAGTGAGGAAAAGCCACCTGCATTGAGGTGAACACTCTGCTCAGCGTTCTTTCCGGGAGCTCACACTTGCCGCCTCTCTAGGTTAAGCAGGAAGTCGTAGTGAGGACCAACCTGAGCAAAGAGCACAATTCCTCACGTTACACTGGTAGTCGTCGTAAGAGGAATTGCCAACTACGCCTGGCTGAGGCCTTCCCTGTGTTAAGGAACCAGCCACACTTAGAGGCCTTGAAAGAACAATTTATTCAGCGAAGTTCCCATTGTATGGCGATGGTCAACCTTTGCAGCGCCAGTACTGCAGGGACTTAGGTTTGCTGCTAACAGGGCTAGGTGACCCTGCATACAGAAGCAGGCGTTTCCCTTTGGAAGCTTGGATCCCGGTTTCTCAGGGGCTGCTTGCAAGACCCTGCTATTGCCCAGCATCTCTCCTCTGCCCCTACGCCCGGGTAGGAAGCGAGTATTTTAGCCTGAGAAGCAGGGCTCTTGCAACTCTGGAGGAGAGCTAATCCTGCAGCCCACGTTCGTCCTGGGAAACCGCAAGGCGACCCTTGGCCTCAGTGTAGTGGCGAAATGGCCGCCGGACAGGTCTTGCCTGCCGTGGTTTCCGTGAGTTCTCCACCGTCTTCGGGCTTAAATGGAGAGCGAGGAGAGCTGTCGGCTCTCACAGAACTCTGGCCTCCGCACTGTTTGCCATGCAACTGCACGCAAGACCACACGTCTCCTCCCGACCTGCTGAGAAACAGGCATCCGTGTAGGCCCTTGTTAACATTTCCTGGCGTGCAGAGTCCAAGGCGACACGCTGTCCTCTGCCTTGGAAACCTACGTTGCCACAGCTTGCCAAACGCTACCGAAGGCAGTCCTAACCAGTCTCGTGTGCTGCGCAGCTTTGATTCGGTTACGAAAAGCCACCTGCATTGAGGTGAACACTCTGCTCAGCGTTCTTTCCGGGAGCTCACAATTGCCCCCTCTCTAGGTTAAGCAGGATGTCGAGGTGAGGTCCAAACTGAGCAAAGAGCACAATTGCTCACTTTGCAGTGGTAGTCGTCGTAAGAGGCATTGCCTACTAGGCCTTGCTAAGGTCTTCGTTCTGTTAGGGAAGTCGCCACACTTAGACGCCTGTAAAGGAAACTTTATTCAGCGAAGTTCCCAGTGTCTTGCGACGGTCTCCCTTCGCAGGGCCAATACAGCAGGTTCTTAGGTTTGCTGCTAACTAGGCTAGGTGACCCTGCATACAGAAGCAGGCTTTTCCCTTTGGAAGCTTGGATCCCGGTTTCTCAGGGGCTGCTTGCAAGACCCTGCTATTGCCCAGCATCTCTCCTCTGCCCCTACGCCCGGGTAGGAAGCGAGTATTTTAGCCTGAGAAGCAGGGCTCTTGCAACTCTGGAGGAGAGCTAATCCTGCAGCCCACGTTCGTCCTGGGAAACCGCAAGGCGACCCTTGGCCTCAGTGTAGTGGCAAAATGGCCGCCGGGAAAGTCTTGCCTGCCGCGGTTACCGTGAGTTCTCCACCGTCTTCGGGCTTAAATGGAGAGCGAGGAGAGCTGTCGGCTCTCACAGAACTCTGGCCTCCGCACTGTTTGCCATGCAGCTAAACGCAAGACCACACGTCTCCTCCCGGCCTGCTGAGAAACAGGCCGCCGTGCAGGACCTTCGTAACACTTCTTGGCATGTAGACTCCAAGGCGACACGCTGTCCTCTTCCTTGGAAACCTACGTTGCCCCAGCATGCCAACGCTCACGAAGGCAGTCCGAGCCCGTCTCATGTGCTGGGCCACTTGCATTCAGTGAGGAAAAGCCACCTGCATTGAGGTGAACACTCTGCTCAACGTTCTTTCCGGGAGCTCACACTTGCCGCCTCTCTAGGTTAAGCAGGAAGTCGTAGTGAGGACCAACCTGAGCAAAGAGCACAATTCCTCACGTTACACTGGTAGTCGTCGTAAGAGGAATTGCCAACTACGCCTGGCTGAGGCCTTCCCTGTGTTAAGGAACCAGCCACACTTAGAGGCCTTGAAAGAACAATTTATTCAGCGAAGTTCCCATTGTTTGGCGATGGTCAACCTTTGCAGCGCCAGTACTGCAGGGACTTAGGTTTGCTGCTAACAGGGCTAGGTGACCCTGCATACAGAAGCAGGCGTTTCCCTTTGGAAGCTTGGATCCCGGTTTCTCAGGGGCTGTTTGCAAGACCCTGCTATTTCCCAGCATCTCTCCTCTGCCCCTACGCCCGGGTAGGAAGCGAGTATTTTAGCCTGAGAAGCAGGGCTCTTGCAACTCTGGAGGAGAGCTAATCCTGCAGCCCACGTTCGTCCTGGGAAACCGCAAGGAGACCCTTGGCCTCAGTGTAGTGGCGAAATGGCCGCCGGACAGGTCTTGCCTGCCGCGGTTTCCGTGAGTTCTCCACCGTCTTCGGGCTTAAATGGAGAGCGAGGAGAGCTGTCGGCTCTCACAGAACTCTGGCCTCCGCACTGTTTGCCATGCAACTGCACGCAAGACCACACGTCTCCTCCCGACCTGCTGAGAAACAGGCATCCGTGTAGGCCCTTGTTAACATTTCCTGGCGTGCAGAGTCCAAGGCGACACGCTGTCCTCTGCCTTGGAAACCTACGTTGCCACAGCTTGCCAAACGCTACCGAAGGCAGTCCTAACCAGTCTCGTGTGCTGCGCAGCTTTGATTCGGTTACGAAAAGCCACCTGCATTGAGGTGAACACTCTGCTCAGCGTTCTTTCCGGGAGCTCACAATTGCCCCCTCTCTAGGTTAAGCAGGATGTCGAGGTGAGGTCCAAACTGAGCAAAGAGCACAATTGCTCACTTTGCAGTGGTAGTCGTCGTAAGAGGCATTGCCTACTAGGCCTTGCTAAGGTCTTCGTTCTGTTAGGGAAGTCGCCACACTTAGACGCCTGTAAAGGAAACTTTATTCAGCGAAGTTCCCAGTGTCTTGCGACGGTCTCCCTTCGCAGGGCCAATACAGCAGGGACTTAGGTTTGCTGCTAACTAGGCTAGGTGACCCTGCATACAGAAGCAGGCGTTTCCCTTTGGAAGCTTGGATCCCGGTTTCTCAGGGGCTGCTTGCAAGACCCTGCTATTGCCCAGCATCTCTCCTCTGCCCCTACACCCAGGTAGGAAGCGAGTATTTTAGCCTGAGAAGCAGGGCTGTTGCAACTCTGGAGGAGAGCTAATCCTGCAGCCCACGTTCGTCCTGGGAAACTGCAAGGCGACCCTTGGCCTCAGTGTAGTGGCGAAATGGCCGCCGGACAGGTCTTGCCTGCCACGGTTTCCGTGAGTTCTCCAGCGTCTTCAGGCTTAAATGGAGAGCGAGGAGAGCTTTCGGCTCTCACAGAACTCTGGCCTCCGCACTGTTTGCCATGCAGCCGAACGCAAGACCACACGTCTCCTCCCGGCCTGCTGAGAAACAGGCCGCCGTGCAGGCCCTTCGTAACACTTCTTGGCATGTAGACTCCAAGGCGACACGCTGTCCTCTTCCTTGGAAACCTACGTTGCCCCAGCATGCCAACGCTCACGAAGGCAGTCCGAGCCCGTCTCATGTGCTGGGCCACTTGCATTCAGTGAGGAAAAGCCACCTGCATTGAGGTGAACACTCTGCTCAGCGTTCTTTCCGGGAGCTCACACTTGCCGCCTCTCTAGGTTAAGCAGGAAGTCGTAGTGAGGACCAACCTGAGCAAAGAGCACAATTCCTCACGTTACACTGGTAGTCGTCATAAGAGGAATTGCCAACTACGCCTGGCTGAGGCCTTCCCTGTGTTAAGGAACCAGCCACACTTAGAGGCCTTGAAAGAACAATTTATTCAGTGAAGTTCCCATTGTTTGGCGATGGTCAACCTTTGCAGCGCCAGTACTGCAGGGACTTAGGTTTGCTGCTAACAGGGCTAGGTGACCCTGCATACAGAAGCAGGCGTTTCCCTTTGGAAGCTTGGATCCCGGTTTCTCAGGGGCTGCTTGCAAGACCCTGCTATTGCCCAGCATCTCTCCTCTGCCCCTACGCCCGGGTAGGAAGCGAGTATTTTAGCCTGAGAAGCAGGGCTCTTGCAACTCTGGAGGAGAGCTAATCCTGCAGCCCACGTTCGTCCTGGGAAACCGCAAGGCGACCCTTGGCCTCAGTGTAGTGGCGAAATGGCCGCCGGACAGGTCTTGCCTGCCGCGGTTTCCGTGAGTTCTCCACCGTCTTCGGGCTTAAATGGAGAGCGAGGAGAGCTGTCGGCTCTCACAGAACTCTGGCCTCCGCACTGTTTGCCATGCAACTGCACGCAAGACCACACGTCTCCTCCCGACCTGCTGAGAAACAGGCATCCGTGTAGGCCCTTGTTAACATTTCCTGGCGTGCAGAGTCCAAGGCGACACGCTGTCCTCTGCCTTGGAAACCTACGTTGCCACAGCTTGCCAAACGCTACCGAAGGCAGTCCTAACCAGTCTCGTGTGCTGTGCAACTTTGATTCGGTTACGAAAAGCCACCTGCATTGAGGTGAACACTCTGCTCAGCGTTCTTTCCGGGAGCTCACAATTGCCCCCTCTCTAGGTTAAGCAGGATGTCGAGGTGAGGTCCAAACTGAGCAAAGAGCACAATTGCTCACTTTGCAGTGGTAGTCGTCGTAAGAGGCATTGCCTACTAGGCCTTGCTAAGGTCTTCGTTCTGTTAGGGAAGTCGCCACACTTAGACGCCTGTAAAGGAAACTTTATTCAGCGAAGTTCCCAGTGTCTTGCGACGGTCTCCCTTCACAGGGCCAATACAGCAGGGACTTAGGTTTGCTGCTAACTAGGCTAGGTGACCCTGCATACAGAAGCAGGCGTTTCCCTTTGGAAGCTTGGATCCCGGTTTCTCAGGGGCTGCTTGCAAGACCCTGCTATTGCCCAGCATCTCTCCTCTGCCCCTACGCCCGGGTAGGAAGCGAGTATTTTAGCCTGAGAAGCAGGGCTCTTGCAACTCTGGCGGAGAGCTAATCCTGCAGCCCACGTTCGTCCTGGGAAACCGCAAGGCGACCCTTGGCCTCAGTGTAGTGGCGAAATGGCCGCCGGACAGGTCTTGCCTGCCGCGGTTTCCGTGAGTTCTCCACCGTCTTCGGGCTTAAATGGAGAGCGAGGAGAGCTGTCGGCTCTCACAGAACTCTGGCCTCCGCACTGTTTGCCATGCAACTGCACACAAGACCACACGTCTCCTCCCGACCTGCTGAGAAACAGGCACCCGTGTAGGCCCTTGTTAACATTTCCTGGCGTGCAGAGTCCAAGGCGACACGCTGTCCTCTGCCTTGGAAACCTACGTTGCCACAGCTTGCCAAATGCTACCGAAGGCAGTCCTAACCAGTCTCGTGTGCTGCGCAGCTTTGATTCGGTTACGAAAAGCCACCTGCATTGAGGTGAACACTCTGCTCAGCGTTCTTTCCGGGAGCTCACAATTGCCCCCTCTCTAGGTTAAGCAGGATGTCGAGGTGAGGTCCAAACTGAGCAAAGAGCACAATTGCTCACTTTGCAGTGGTAGTCGTCGTAAGAGGCATTGCCTACTAGGCCTTGCTAAGGTCTTCGTTCTGTTAGGGAAGTCGCCACACTTAGACGCCTGTAAAGGAAACTTTATTCAGCGAAGTTCCCAGTGTCTTGCGACGGTCTCCCTTCGCAGGGCCAATACAGCAGGGACTTAGGTTTGCTGCTAACTAGGCTAGGTGACCCTGCATACAGAAGCAGGCGTTTCCCTTTGGAAGCTTGGATCCCGGTTTCTCAGGGGCTGCTTGCAAGACCCTGCTATTGCCCAGCATCTCTCCTCTGCCCCTACGCCCGGGTAGGAAGCGAGTATTTTAGCCTGAGAAGCAGGGCTCTTGCAACTCTGGAGGAGAGCTAATCCTGCAGCCCACGTTCGTCCTGGGAAACCGCAAGGCGACCCTTGGCCTCAGTGTAGTGGCGAAATGGCCGCCGGGAAGGTCTTGCCTGCCACGGTTTCCGTGAGTTCTCCACCGTCTTCGGGCTTAAATGGAGAGCGAGGAGAGCTGTCAGCTCTCACAGAACTCTGGCCTCCGCACTGTTTGCCATGCAGCTGAACGCAAGACCGCACGTCTCCTCCCGGCCTGCTGAGAAACAGGCCGCCGTGCAGGCCCTTCGTAACACTTCTTGGCATGTAGACTCCAAGGCGACACGCTGTCCTCTTCCTTGGAAACCTACGTTGCCCCAGCATGCCAACGCTCACGAAGGCAGTCCGAGCCCGTCTCATGTGCTGGGCCACTTGCATTCAGTGAGGAAAAGCCACCTGCATTGAGGTGAACACTCTGCTCAGCGTTCTTTCCGGGAGCTCACACTTGCCGCCTCTCTTGGTTAAGCAGGAAGTCGTAGTGAGGACCAACCTGAGCAAAGAGCACAATTCCTCACGTTACACTGGTAGTCGTCGTAAGAGGAATTGCCAACTACGCCTGGCTGAGGCCTTCCCTGTGTTAAGGAACCAGCCACACTTAGAGGCCTTGAAAGAACAATTTATTCAGCGAAGTTCCCATTGTTTGGCGATGGTCAACCTTTGCAGCGCCAGTACTGCAGGGACTTAGGTTTGCTGCTAACAGGGCTAGGTGACCCTGCATACAGAAGCAGGCGTTTCCCTTTGGAAGCTTGGATCCCGGTTTCTCAGGGGCTGCTTGCAAGACCCTGCTATTGCCCAGCATCTGTCTTCTGCCCCTACGCCCGGGTAGGAAGCGAGTATTTTAGCCTGAGAAGCAGGGCTCTTGCAACTCTGGAGGAGAGCTAATCCTGCAGCCCACGTTCGTCCTGGGCAACCGCAAGGCGACCCTTGGCCTCAGTGTAGTGGCGAAATGTCCGCCGGACAGTTCTTGCCTGCCGCGGTTTCCGTGAGTTCTCCACCATCTTCGGGCTTAAATGGAGAGCGAGGAGAGCTGTCGGCTCTCACAGAACTCTGGCCTCCGCACTGTTTGCCATGCAACTGCACGCAAGACCACACGTCTCCTCCCGACCTGCTGAGAAACAGGCATCCGTGTAGGCCCTTGTTAACATTTCCTGGCGTGCAGAGTCCAAGGCGACACGCTGTCCTCTGCCTTGGAAACCTACGTTGCCACAGCTTGCCAATCGCTACCGAAGGCAGTCCTAACCAGTCTCGTGTGCTGCGCAGCTTTGATTCGGTTACGAAAAGCCACCTGCATTGAGGTGAACACTCTGCTCAGCGTTCTTTCCGGGAGCTCACAATTGCCCCCTCTCTAGGTTAAGCAGGATGTCGAGGTGAGGTCCAAACTGAGCAAAGAGCACAATTGCTCACTTTGCAGTGGTAGTCGTCGTAAGAGGCATTGCCTACTAGGCCTTGCTAAGGTCTTCGTTCTGTTAGGGAAGTCGCCACACTTAGACGCCTGTAAAGGAAACTTTATTCAGCGAAGTTCCCAGTGTCTTGCGACGGTCTCCCTTCGCAGGGCCAATACAGCAGGGACTTAGGTTTGCTGCTAACTAGGCTAGGTGACCCTGCATACAGAAGCAGGCGTTTCCCTTTGGAAGCTTGGATCCCGGTTTCTCAGGGGCTGCTTGCAAGACCCTGCTATTGCCCAGCATCTCTCCTCTGCCCCTACACCCAGGTAGGAAGCGAGTATTTTAGCCTGAGAAGCAGGGCTGTTGCAACTCTGGAGGAGAGCTAATCCTGCAGCCCACGTTCGTCCTGGGAAACTGCAAGGCGACCCTTGGCCTCAGTGTAGTGGCGAAATGGCCGCCGGACAGGTCTTGCCTGCCACGGTTTCCGTGAGTTCTCCAGCGTCTTCAGGCTTAAATGGAGAGCGAGGAGAGCTTTCGGCTCTCACAGAACTCTGGCCTCCGCACTGTTTGCCATGCAGCCGAACGCAAGACCACACGTCTCCTCCCGGCCTGCTGAGAAACAGGCCGCCGTGCAGGCCCTTCGTAACACTTCTTGGCATGTAGACTCCAAGGCGACACGCTGTCCTCTTCCTTGGAAACCTACGTTGCCCCAGCATGCCAACGCTCACGAAGGCAGTCCGAGCCCGTCTCATGTGCTGGGCCACTTGCATTCAGTGAGGAAAAGCCACCTGCATTGAGGTGAACACTCTGCTCAGCGTTCTTTCCGGGAGCTCACACTTGCCGCCTCTCTAGGTTAAGCAGGAAGTCGTAGTGAGGACCAACCTGAGCAAAGAGCACAATTCCTCACGTTACACTGGTAGTCGTCATAAGAGGAATTGCCAACTACGCCTGGCTGAGGCCTTCCCTGTGTTAAGGAACCAGCCACACTTAGAGGCCTTGAAAGAACAATTTATTCAGTGAAGTTCCCATTGTTTGGCGATGGTCAACCTTTGCAGCGCCAGTACTGCAGGGACTTAGGTTTGCTGCTAACAGGGCTAGGTGACCCTGCATACAGAAGCAGGCGTTTCCCTTTGGAAGCTTGGATCCCGGTTTCTCAGGGGCTGCTTGCAAGACCCTGCTATTGCCCAGCATCTCTCCTCTGCCCCTACGCCCGGGTAGGAAGCGAGTATTTTAGCCTGAGAAGCAGGGCTCTTGCAACTCTGGAGGAGAGCTAATCCTGCAGCCCACGTTCGTCCTGGGAAACCGCAAGGTGACCCTTGGCCTCAGTGTAGTGGCGAAATGGCCGCCGGACAGGTCTTGCCTGCCGCGGTTTCCGTGAGTTCTCCACCGTCTTCGGGCTTAAATGGAGAGCGAGGAGAGCTGTCGGCTCTCACAGAACTCTGGCCTCCGCACTGTTTGCCATGCAACTGCACGCAAGACCACACGTCTCCTCCCGACCTGCTGAGAAACAGGCATCCGTGTAGGCCCTTGTTAACATTTCCTGGCGTGCAGAGTCCAAGGCGACACGCTGTCCTCTGCCTTGGAAACCTACGTTGCCACAGCTTGCCAAACGCTACCGAAGGCAGTCCTAACCAGTCTCGTGTGCTGTGCAACTTTGATTCGGTTACGAAAAGCCACCTGCATTGAGGTGAACACTCTGCTCAGCGTTCTTTCCGGGAGCTCACAATTGCCCCCTCTCTAGGTTAAGCAGGATGTCGAGGTGAGGTCCAAACTGAGCAAAGAGCACAATTGCTCACTTTGCAGTGGTAGTCGTCGTAAGAGGCATTGCCTACTAGGCCTTGCTAAGGTCTTCGTTCTGTTAGGGAAGTCGCCACACTTAGACGCCTGTAAAGGAAACTTTATTCAGCGAAGTTCCCAGTGTCTTGCGACGGTCTCCCTTCACAGGGCCAATACAGCAGGGACTTAGGTTTGCTGCTAACTAGGCTAGGTGACCCTGCATACAGAAGCAGGCGTTTCCCTTTGGAAGCTTGGATCCCGGTTTCTCAGGGGCTGCTTGCAAGACCCTGCTATTGCCCAGCATCTCTCCTCTGCCCCTACGCCCGGGTAGGAAGCGAGTATTTTAGCCTGAGAAGCAGGGCTCTTGCAACTCTGGCGGAGAGCTAATCCTGCAGCCCACGTTCGTCCTGGGAAACCGCAAGGCGACCCTTGGCCTCAGTGTAGTGGCGAAATGGCCGCCGGACAGGTCTTGCCTGCCGCGGTTTCCGTGAGTTCTCCACCGTCTTCGGGCTTAAATGGAGAGCGAGGAGAGCTGTCGGCTCTCACAGAACTCTGGCCTCCGCACTGTTTGCCATGCAACTGCACACAAGACCACACGTCTCCTCCCGACCTGCTGAGAAACAGGCACCCGTGTAGGCCCTTGTTAACATTTCCTGGCGTGCAGAGTCCAAGGCGACACGCTGTCCTCTGCCTTGGAAACCTACGTTGCCACAGCTTGCCAAATGCTACCGAAGGCAGTCCTAACCAGTCTCGTGTGCTGCGCAGCTTTGATTCGGTTACGAAAAGCCACCTGCATTGAGGTGAACACTCTGCTCAGCGTTCTTTCCGGGAGCTCACAATTGCCCCCTCTCTAGGTTAAGCAGGATGTCGAGGTGAGGTCCAAACTGAGCAAAGAGCACAATTGCTCACTTTGCAGTGGTAGTCGTCGTAAGAGGCATTGCCTACTAGGCCTTGCTAAGGTCTTCGTTCTGTTAGGGAAGTCGCCACACTTAGACGCCTGTAAAGGAAACTTTATTCAGCGAAGTTCCCAGTGTCTTGCGACGGTCTCCCTTCGCAGGGCCAATACAGCAGGGACTTAGGTTTGCTGCTAACTAGGCTAGGTGACCCTGCATACAGAAGCAGGCGTTTCCCTTTGGAAGCTTGGATCCCGGTTTCTCAGGGGCTGCTTGCAAGACCCTGCTATTGCCCAGCATCTCTCCTCTGCCCCTACGCCCGGGTAGGAAGCGAGTATTTTAGCCTGAGAAGCAGGGCTCTTGCAACTCTGGAGGAGAGCTAATCCTGCAGCCCACGTTCGTCCTGGGAAACCGCAAGGCGACCCTTGGCCTCAGTGTAGTGGCGAAATGGCCGCCGGGAAGGTCTTGCCTGCCACGGTTTCCGTGAGTTCTCCACCGTCTTCGGGCTTAAATGGAGAGCGAGGAGAGCTGTCAGCTCTCACAGAACTCTGGCCTCCGCACTGTTTGCCATGCAGCTGAACGCAAGACCGCACGTCTCCTCCCGGCCTGCTGAGAAACAGGCCGCCGTGCAGGCCCTTCGTAACACTTCTTGGCATGTAGACTCCAAGGCGACACGCTGTCCTCTTCCTTGGAAACCTACGTTGCCCCAGCATGCCAACGCTCACGAAGGCAGTCCGAGCCCGTCTCATGTGCTGGGCCACTTGCATTCAGTGAGGAAAAGCCACCTGCATTGAGGTGAACACTCTGCTCAGCGTTCTTTCCGGGAGCTCACACTTGCCGCCTCTCTTGGTTAAGCAGGAAGTCGTAGTGAGGACCAACCTGAGCAAAGAGCACAATTCCTCACGTTACACTGGTAGTCGTCGTAAGAGGAATTGCCAACTACGCCTGGCTGAGGCCTTCCCTGTGTTAAGGAACCAGCCACACTTAGAGGCCTTGAAAGAACAATTTATTCAGCGAAGTTCCCATTGTTTGGCGATGGTCAACCTTTGCAGCGCCAGTACTGCAGGGACTTAGGTTTGCTGCTAACAGGGCTAGGTGACCCTGCATACAGAAGCAGGCGTTTCCCTTTGGAAGCTTGGATCCCGGTTTCTCAGGGGCTGCTTGCAAGACCCTGCTATTGCCCAGCATCTGTCTTCTGCCCCTACGCCCGGGTAGGAAGCGAGTATTTTAGCCTGAGAAGCAGGGCTCTTGCAACTCTGGAGGAGAGCTAATCCTGCAGCCCACGTTCGTCCTGGGCAACCGCAAGGCGACCCTTGGCCTCAGTGTAGTGGCGAAATGTCCGCCGGACAGTTCTTGCCTGCCGCGGTTTCCGTGAGTTCTCCACCATCTTCGGGCTTAAATGGAGAGCGAGGAGAGCTGTCGGCTCTCACAGAACTCTGGCCTCCGCACTGTTTGCCATGCAACTGCACGCAAGACCACACGTCTCCTCCCGACCTGCTGAGAAACAGGCATCCGTGTAGGCCCTTGTTAACATTTCCTGGCGTGCAGAGTCCAAGGCGACACGCTGTCCTCTGCCTTGGAAACCTACGTTGCCACAGCTTGCCAATCGCTACCGAAGGCAGTCCTAACCAGTCTCGTGTGCTGCGCAGCTTTGATTCGGTTACGAAAAGCCACCTGCATTGAGGTGAACACTCTGCTCAGCGTTCTTTCCGGGAGCTCACAATTGCCCCCTCTCTAGGTTAAGCAGGATGTCGAGGTGAGGTCCAAACTGAGCAAAGAGCACAATTGCTCACTTTGCAGTGGTAGTCGTCGTAAGAGGCATTGCCTACTAGGCCTTGCTAAGGTCTTCGTTCTGTTAGGGAAGTCGCCACACTTAGACGCCTGTAAAGGAAACTTTATTCAGCGAAGTTCCCAGTGTCTTGCGACGGTCTCCCTTCGCAGGGCCAATACAGCAGGGACTTAGGTTTGCTGCTAACTAGGCTAGGTGACCCTGCATACAGAAGCAGGCGTTTCCCTTTGGAAGCTTGGATCCCGGTTTCTAAGGGGCTGCTTGCAAGACCCTGCTATTGCCCAGCATCTCTCCTCTGCCCCTACGCCTGGGTAGGAAGTGAGTATTTTAGCCTGAGAAGCAGGGCTCTTGCAACTCTGGTGGAGAGCTAATCCTGCAGCCCACGTTCGTCCTGGGAAACTGCAAGGCGACCCTTGGCCTCACTATAGTGGCGAAATGGCCGCCGGACAGGTCTTGCCTGCCGCGGTTTCCGTGAGTTCTCCACCGTCTTCGGGCTTAAATGGAGAGCGTGGAGAGCTGTCGGCTCTCACAGAACTCTGGCCTCCGCACTGTTTGCCATGCAGCTGAACGCAAGACCGCACGTCTCCTCCCGGCCTGCTGAGAAACAGGCCGCCGTGCAGGCCCTTCGTAACACTTCTTGGCATGTAGACTCCAAGGCGACACGCTGTCCTCTTCCTTGGAAACCTACGTTGCCCCAGCATGCCAACGCTCACGAAGGCAGTCCGAGCCCGTCTCATGTGCTGGGCCACTTGCATTCAGTGAGGAAAAGCCACCTGCATTGAGGTGAACACTCTGCTCAGCGTTCTTTCCGGGAGCTCACACTTGCCGCCTCTCTAGGTTAAGCAGGAAGTCGTAGTGAGGACCAACCTGAGCAAAGAGCACAATTCCTCACGTTACACTGGTAGTCGTCGTAAGAGGAATTGCCAACTACGCCTGGCTGAGGCCTTCCCTGTGTTAAGGAACCAGCCACACTTAGAGGCCTTGAAAGAACAATTTATTCAGCGAAGTTCCCATTGTTTGGCGATGGTCAACCTTTGCAGCGCCAGTACTGCAGGGACTTAGGTTTGCTGCTAACAGGGCTAGGTGACCCTGCATACAGAAGCAGGTGTTTCCCTTTGGAAGCTTGGATCCCGGTTTCTCAGGGGCTGCTTGCAAGACCCTGCTATTGCCCAGCATCTCTCCTCTGCCCCTACGCCCGGGTAGGAAGCGAGTATTTTAGCCTGAGAAGCAGGGCTCTTGCAACTCTGGCGGAGAGCTAATCCTGCAGCCCACGTTCGTCCTGGGAAACCGCAAGGCGACCCTTGGCCTCAGTGTAGTGGCGAAATGGCCGCCGGACAGGTCTTGCCTGCCGCGGTTTCCGTGAGTTCTCCACCGTCTTCGGGCTTAAATGGAGAGTGAGGAGAGCTGTCGGCTCTCACAGAACTCTGGCCTCCGCACTGTTTGCCATGCAACTGCACGCAAGACCACACGTCTCCTCCCGACCTGCTGAGAAACAGGCATCCGTGTAGGCCCTTGTTAACATTTCCTGGCGTGCAGAGTCCAAGGCGACACGCTGTCCTCTGCCTTGGAAACCTACGTTGCCACAGCTTGCCAAACGCTACCGAAGGCAGTCCTAACCAGTCTCGTGTGCTGCGCAGCTTTGATTCGGTTACGAAAAGCCACCTGCATTGAGGTGAACACTCTGCTCAGCGTTCTTTCCGGGAGCTCACAATTGCCCCCTCTCTAGGTTAAGCAGGATGTCGAGGTGAGGTCCAAACTGAGCAAAGAGCACAATTGCTCACTTTGCAGTGGTAGTCGTCGTAAGAGGCATTGCCTACTAGGCCTTGCTAAGGTCTTCGTTCTGTTAGGGAAGTCGCCACACTTAGACGCCTGTAAAGGAAACTTTATTCAGCGAAGTTCCCAGTGTCTTGCGACGGTCTCCCTTCGCAGGGCCAATACAGCAGGGACTTAGGTTTGCTGCTAACTAGGCTAGGTGACCCTGCATACAGAAGCAGGCGTTTCCCTTTGGAAGCTTGGATCCCGGTTTCTCAGGGGCTGCTTGCAAGACCCTGCTATTGCCCAGCATCTCTCCTCTGCCCCTACGCCCGGGTAGGAAGCGAGTATTTTAGCCTGAGAAGCAGGGCTCTTGCAACTCTGGCGGAGAGCTAATCCTGCAGCCCACGTTCGTCCTGGGAAACCGCAAGGCGACCCTTGGCCTCAGTGTAGTGGCGAAATGGCCGCCGGGAAGGTCTTGCCTGCCACGGTTTCCGTGAGTTCTCCAGCGTCTTCGGGCTTAAATGGAGAGCGAGGAGAGCTGTCGGCTCTCATAGAACTCTGGCCTCCGCACTGTTTGCCATGCAGCTGAACGCAAGACCACACGTCTCCTCCCGGCCTGCTGAGAAACAGGCCGCCGTGCAGGCCCTTCGTAACACTTCTTGGCATGTAGACTCCAAGGCGACACGCTGTCCTCTTCCTTGGAAACCTACGTTGCCCCAGCATGCCAACGCTCACGAAGGCAGTCCGAGCCCGTCTCATGTGCTGGGCCACTTGCATTCAGTGAGGAAAAGCCACCTGCATTGAGGTGAACACTCTGCTCAGCGTTCTTTCCGGGAGCTCACACTTGCCGCCTCTCTAGGTTAAGCAGGAAGTCGTAGTGAGGACCAACCTGAGCAAAGAGCACAATTCCTCACGTTACACTGGTAGTCGTCGTAAGAGGAATTGCCAACTAGGCCTGGCTGAGGCCTTCCCTGTGTTAAGGAACCAGCCACACTTAGAGGCCTTGAAAGAACAATTTATTCAGCGAAGTTCCCATTGTTTGGCGATGGTCAACCTTTGCAGCGCCAGTACTGCAGGGACTTAGGTTTGCTGCTAACAGGGCTAGGTGACCCTGCATACAGAAGCAGGTGTTTCCCTTTGGAAGCTTGGATCCCGGTTTCTCAGGGGCTGCTTGCAAGACCCTGCTATTGCCCAGCATCTCTCCTCTGCCCCTACGCCCGTGTAGGAAGCGAGTATTTTAGCCTGAGAAGCAGGGCTCTTGCAACTCTGGCGGAGAGCTAATCCTGCAGCCCACGTTCGTCCTGGGAAACCGCAAGGCGACCCTTGGCCTCAGTGTAGTGGCGAAATGGCTGCCGGACAGGTCTTGCCTGCCGCGGTTTCCGTGAGTTCTCCACCGTCTTCGGGCTTAAATGGAGAGCGAGGAGAGCTGTCGGCTCTCACAGAACTCTGGCCTCCGCACTGTTTGCCATGCAACTGCACGCAAGACCACACGTCTCCTCCCGACCTGCTGAGAAACAGGCATCCGTGTAGGCCCTTGTTAACATTTCCTGGCGTGCAGAGTCCAAGGCGACACGCTGTCCTCTGCCTTGGAAACCTACGTTGCCACAGCTTGCCAAACGCTACCGAAGGCAGTCCTAACCAGTCTCGTGTGCTGCGCAGCTTTGATTCGGTTACGAAAAGCCACCTGCATTGAGGTGAACACTCTGCTCAGCGTTCTTTCCGGGAGCTCACAATTGCCCCCTCTCTAGGTTAAGCAGGATGTCGAGGTGAGGTCCAAACTGAGCAAAGAGCACAATTGCTCACTTTGCAGTGGTAGTCGTCGTAAGAGGCATTGCCTACTAGGCCTTGCTAAGGTCTTCGTTCTGTTAGGGAAGTCGCCACACTTAGACGCCTGTAAAGGAAACTTTATTCAGCGAAGTTCCCAGTGTCTTGCGACGGTCTCCCTTCGCAGGGCCAATACAGCAGGGACTTAGGTTTGCTGCTAACTAGGCTAGGTGACCCTGCATACAGAAGCAGGCGTTTCCCTTTGGAAGCTTGGATCCCGGTTTCTCAGGGGCTGCTTGCAAGACCCTGCTATTGCCCAGCATCTCTCCTCTGCCCCTACGCCCGGGTAGGAAGCGAGTATTTTAGCCTGAGAAGCAGGGCTCTTGCAACTCTGGCGGAGAGCTAATCCTGCAGCCCACGTTCATCCTGGGAAACCGCAAGGCGACCCTTGGCCTCAGTGTAGTGGCGAAATGGCCGCCGGACAGGTCTTGCCTGCCGCGGTTTCCGTGAGTTCTCCAGCGTCTTCGGGCTTAAATGGAGAGCGAGGAGAGCTGTCGGCTCTCACAGAACTCTGGCCTCCGCACTGTTTGCCATGCAGCTGAACGCAAGACCGCACGTCTCCTCCCGGCCTGCTGAGAAACAGGCCGCCGTGCAGGCCCTTCGTAACACTTCTTGGCATGTAGACTCCAAGGCGACACGCTGTCCTCTTCCTTGGAAACCTACGTTGCCCCAGCATGCCAACGCTCACGAAGGCAGTCCGAGCCCGTCTCATGTGCTGGGCCACTTGCATTCAGTGAGGAAAAGCCACCTGCATTGAGGTGAACACTCTGCTCAGCGTTCTTTCCGGGAGCTCACACTTGCCGCCTCTCTAGGTTAAGCAGGAAGTCGTAGTGAGGACCAACCTGAGCAAAGAGCACAATTCCTCACGTTACACTGGTAGTCGTCGTAAGAGGAATTGCCAACTACACCTGGCTGAGGCCTTCCCTGTGTTAAGGAACCAGCCACACTTAGAGGCCTTGAAAGAACAATTTATTCAGCGAAGTTCCCATTGTTTGGCGATGGTCAACCTTTGCAGCGCCAGTACTGCAGGGACTTAGGTTTGCTGCTAACAGGGCTAGGTGACCCTGCATACATACAGAAGCAGGCGTTTCCCTTTGGAAGCTTGGATCCCGGTTTCTCAGGGGCTGCTTGCAAGACCCTGCTATTGCCCAGCATCTCTCCTCTGCCCCTACGCCCAGGTAGGAAGCGAGTATTTTAGCCTGAGAAGCAGGGCTCTTGCAACTCTGGAGGAGAGCTAATCCTGCAGCCCACGTTCGTCCTGGGAAACCGCAAGGCGACCCTTGGCCTCAGTGTAGTGGCGAAATGGCCGCCGGACAGGTCTTGCCTGCCGCGGTTTCCGTGAGTTCTCCACCGTCTTCGGGCTTAAATGGAGAGCGAGGAGAGCTGTAAGCTCTCACAGAACTCTGGCCTCCGCACTGTTTGCCATGCAACTGCACGCAAGACCACACGTCTCCTCCCGACCTGCTGAGAAACAGGCATCCGTGTAGGCCCTTGTTAACATTTCCTGGCGTGCAGAGTCCAAGGCGACACTCTGTCCTCTGCCTTGGAAACCTACGTTGCCACAGCTTGCCAAACGCTACCGAAGGCAGTCCTAACCAGTCTCGTGTGCTGCACAGCTTTGATTCGGTTACGAAAAGCCACCTGCATTGAGGTGAACACTCTGCTCAGCGTTCTTTCCGGGAGCTCACAATTGCCCCCTCTCTAGGTTAAGCAGGATGTCGAGGTGAGGTCCAAACTGAGCAAAGAGCACAATTGCTCACTTTGCAGTGGTAGTCGTCGTAAGAGACATTGCCTACTAGGCCTTGCTAAGGTCTTCATTCTGTTAGGGAAGTCGCCACACTTAGACGCCTGTAAAGGAAACTTTATTCAGCGAAGTTCCCAGTGTCTTGCGACGGTCTCCCTTCGCAGGGCCAATACAGCAGGGACTTAGGTTTGCTGCTAACTAGGCTAGGTGACCCTGCATACAGAAGCAGGCTTTTCCCTTTGGAAGCTTGGATCCCGGTTTCTCAGGGGCTGCTTGCAAGACCCTGCTATTGCCCAGCATCTCTCCTCTGCCCCTACGCCCGGGTAGGAAGCGAGTATTTTAGCCTGAGAAGCAGGGCTCTTGCAACTCTGGCGGAGAGCTAATCCTGCAGCCCACGTTCGTCCTGGGAAACCGCAAGGCGACCCTTGGCCTCAGTGTAGTGGCGAAATGGCCGCCGGACAGGTCTTGCCTGCCGCGGTTTCCGTGAGTTCTCCACCGTCTTCGGGCTTAAATGGAGAGCGAGGAGAGCTGTCGGCTCTCACAGAACTCTGGCCTCCGCACTGTTTGCCATGCAGCCGAACGCAAGACCACACGTCTCCTCCTGGCCTGCTGAGAAACAGGCCGCCGTGCAGGCCCTTCGTAACACTTCTTGGCATGTAGACTCCAAGGCGACACGCTGTCCTCTTCCTTGGAAACCTACGTTGCCCCAGCATGCCAACGCTCACGAAGGCAGTCCGAGCCCGTCTCATGTGCTGGGCCACTTGCATTCAGTGAGGAAAAGCCACCTGCATTGAGGTGAACACTCTGCTCAGCGTTCTTTCCGGGAGCTCACACTTGCCGCCTCTCTAGGTTAAGCAGGAAGTCGTAGTGAGTACCAACCTGAGCAAAGAGCACAATTCCTCACGTTACACTGGTAGTCGTCGTAAGAGGAATTGCCAACTACGCCTGGCTGAGGCCTTCCCTGTGTTAAGGAACCAGCCACACTTAGAGGCCTTGAAAGAACAATTTATTCAGCGAAGTTCCCATTGTTTGGCGATGGTCAACCTTTGCAGCGCCAGTACTGCAGGGACTTAGGTTTGCTGCTAACAGGGCTAGGTGACCCTGCATACATACAGAAGCAGGCGTTTCCCTTTGGAAGCTTGGATCCCGGTTTCTCAGGGGCTGCTTGCAAGACCCTGCTATTGCCCAGCATCTGTCCTCTGCCCCTACGCCCAGGTAGGAAGCGAGTATTTTAGCCTGAGAAGCAGGGCTCTTGCAACTCTGGAGGAGAGCTAATCCTGCAGCCCACGTTCGTCCTGGGAAACCGCAAGGCGACCCTTGGCCTCAGTGTAGTGGCGAAATGGCCACCGGACAGGTCTTGCCTGCCGCGGTTTCCGTGAGTTCTCCACCGTCTTCGGGCTTAAATGGAGAGCGAGGAGAGCTGTCGGCTCTCACAGAACTCTGGCCTCCGCACTGTTTGCCATGCAACTGCACGCAAGACCACACGTCTCCTCCCGACCTGCTGAGAAACAGGCATCCGTGTAGGCCCTTGTTAACATTTCCTGGCGTGCAGAGTCCAAGGCGACACGCTGTCCTCTGCCTTGGAAACCTACGTTGCCACAGCTTGCCAAACGCTACCGAAGGCAGTCCTAACCAGTCTCGTGTGCTGCGCAGCTTTGATTCGGTTACGAAAAGCCACCTGCATTGAGGTGAACACTCTGCTCAGCGTTCTTTCCGGGAGCTCACAATTGCCCCCTCTCTAGGTTAAGCAGGATGTCGAGGTGAGGTCCAAACTGAGCAAAGAGCACAATTGCTCACTTTGCAGTGGTAGTCGTCGTAAGAGGCATTGCCTACTAGGCCTTGCTAAGGTCTTCGTTCTGTTAGGGAAGTCGCCACACTTAGACGCCTGTAAAGGAAACTTTATTCAGCGAAGTTCCCAGTGTCTTGCGACGGTCTCCCTTCGCAGGGCCAATACAGCAGGGACTTAGGTTTGCTGCTAACTAGGCTAGGTGACCCTGCATACAGAAGCAGGCTTTTCCCTTTGGAAGCTTGGATCCCGGTTTCTCAGGGGCTGCTTGCAAGACCCTGCTATTGCCCAGCATCTCTCCTCTGCCCCAACGCCCGGGTAGGAAGCGAGTATTTTAGCCTGAGAAGCAGGGCTCTTGCACCTCTGGAGGAGAGCTAATCCTGCAGCCCACGTTCGTCCTGGGAAACCGCAAGGCGACCCTTGGCCTCAGTGTAGTGGCGAAATGGCCGCCGGGAAGGTCTTGCCTGCCGCGGTTTCCGTGAGTTCTCCACCGTCTTCGGGCTTAAATGGAGAGCGAGGAGAGCTGTCGGCTCTCACAGAACTCTGGCCTCCGCACTGTTTGCCATGCAGCTGAACGCAAGACCACACGTCTCCTCCCGGCCTGCTGAGAAACAGGCCGCCGTGCAGGCCCTTTGTAACACTTCTTGGCATGTAGACTCCAACGCAACATGCTGTCCTCTTCCTTGGAAACCTACGTTGCCCCAGCATGTCAACGCTCACGAAGGCAGTCCGAGCCCGTCTCATGTGCTGGGCCACTTGCATTCAGTGAGGAAAAGCCACCTGCATTGAGGTGAACACTCTGCTCAGCGTTCTTTCCGGGAGCTCACACTTGCCGCCTCTCTAAGTTAAGCAGGAAGTCGTAGTGAGGACCAACCTGAGCAAAGAGCACAATTCCTCACGTTACACTGGTAGTCGTCGTAAGAGGAATTGCCAACTACGCCTGGCTGAGGCCTTCCCTGTGTTAAGGAACCAGCCACACTTAGAGGCCTTGAAAGAACAATTTATTCAGCGAAGTTCCCATTGTTTGGCGATGGTCAACCTTTGCAGCGCCAGTACTGCAGGGACTTAGGTTTGCTGCTAACAGGGCTAGGTGACCCTGCATACAGAAGCAGGCGTTTCCCTTTGGAAGCTTGGATCCCTGTTTCTCAGGAGCTGCTTGCAAGACCCTGCTATTGCCCAGCATCTGTCCTCTGCCCCTACGCCCGGGTAGGAAGCGAGTATTTTAGCCTGAGAAGCAGGGCTCTTGCAACTCTGGCGGAGAGCTAATCCTGCAGCCCACGTTCGTCCTGGGAAACCACAAGGAGACCCTTGGCCTCAGTGTAGTGGCGAAATGGCCGCCGGACAGGTCTTGCCTGCCGCGGTTTCCGTGAGTTCTCCACCGTCTTCGGGCTTAAATGGAGAGCGAGGAGAGCTGTCGGCTCTCACAGAACTGTGGCCTCCGCACTGTTTGCCATGCAACTGCATGCAAGACCACACGTCTCCTCCCGACCTGCTGAGAAACAGGCATCCGTGTAGGCCCTTGTTAACATTTCCTGGCGTGCAGAGTCCAAGGCGACACGCTGTCCTCTGCCTTGGAAACCTACGTTGCCACAGCTTGCCAAACGCTACCGAAGGCAGTCCTAACCAGTCTCGTGTGCTGCGCAGCTTTGATTCGGTTACGAAAAGCCACCTGCATTGAGGTGAACACTCTGCTCAGCGTTCTTTCCGGGAGCTCACAATTGCCCCCTCTCTAGGTTAAGGAGGATGTCGAGGTGAGGTCCAAACTGAGCAAAGAGCACAATTGCTCACTTTGCAGTGGTAGTCGTCATAAGAGGCATTGCCTACTAGGCCTTGCTAAGGTCTTCGTTCTGTTAGGGAAGTCGCCACACTTAGACGCCTGTAAAGGAAACTTTATTCAGCGAAGTTCCCAGTGTCTTGCGACGGTCTCCCTTCGCAGGGCCAATACAGCAGGGACTTAGGTTTGCTGCTAACTAGGCTAGGTGACCCTGCATACAGAAGCAGGCTTTTCCCTTTGGAAGCTTGGATCCCGGTTTCTCAGGGGCTGCTTGCAAGACCCTGCTATTGCCCAGCATCTCTCCTCTGCCCCTACGCCCGGGTAGGAAGTGAGTATTTTAGCCTGAGAAGCAGGGCTCTTGCAACTCTGGCGGAGAGCTAATCCTGCAGCCCACGTTCGTCCTGGGAAACCGCAAGGCGACCCTTGGCCTCAGTGTAGTGGCGAAATGGCTGCCGGACAGGTCTTGCCTGCCGCGGTTTCCGTGAGTTCTCCACCGTCTTCGGGCTTAAATGGAGAGCGAGGAGAGCTGTCGGCTCTCACAGAACTCTGGCCTCCGCACTGTTTGCCATGCAGCCGAACGCAAGACCACACGTCTCCTCCCGGCCTGCTGAGAAACAGGCCGCCGTGCAGGCCCTTCGTAACACTTCTTGGCATGTAGACTCCAAGGCGACACGCTGTCCTCTTCCTTTGAAACCTACGTTGCCCCAGCATGCCAACGCTCATGAAGGCAGTCCGAGCCCGTCTCATGTGCTGGGCCACTTGCATTCAGTGAGGAAAAGCCACCTGCATTGAGGTGAACACTCTGCTCAGCGTTCTTTCCGGGAGCTCACACTTGCCGCCTCTCTAGGTTAAGCAGGAAGTCGTAGTGAGGACCAACCTGAGCAAAGAGCACAATTCCTCACGTTACACTGGTAGTCGTCGTAAGAGGAATTGCCAACTACGCCTGGCTGAGGCCTTCCCTGTGTTAAGGAACCAGCCACACTTAGAGGCCTTGAAAGAACAATTTATTCAGCGAAGTTCCCATTGTTTGGCGATGGTCAACCTTTGCAGCGCCAGTACTGCAGGGACTTAGGTTTGCTGCTAACAGGGCTAGGTGACCCTGCATACAGAAGCAGGCGTTTCCCTTTGGAAGCTTGGATCCCGGTTTCTCAGGGGCTGCTTGCAAGACCCTGCTATTGCCCAGCATCTGTCCTCTGCCCCTACGCCCGGGTAGGAAGCGAGTATTTTAGCCTGAGAAGCAGGGCTCTTGCAACTCTGGAGGAGAGCTAATCCTGCAGCCCACGTTCGTCCTGGGAAACCGCAAGGCGACCCTTGGCCTCAGTGTAGTGGCGAAATGGCCGCCGGACAGGTCTTGCCTGCCGCGGTTTCCGTGAGTTCTCCACCGTCTTCGGGCTTAAATGGAGAGCGAGGAGAGCTGTCGGCTCTCACAGAACTCTGGCCTCCGCACTGTTTGCCATGCAACTGCACGCAAGACCACACGTCTCCTCCCGACCTGCTGAGAAACAGGCATCCGTGTAGGCCCTTGTTAACATTTCCTGGCGTGCAGAGTCCAAGGCGACACGCTGTCCTCTGCCTTGGAAACCTACGTTGCCACAGCTTGCCAAACGCTACCGAAGGCAGTCCTAACCAGTCTCGTGTGCTGCGCAGCTTTGATTCGGTTACGAAAAGCCACCTGCATTGAGGTGAACACTCTGCTCAGCGTTCTTTCCGGGAGCTCACAATTGCCCCCTCTCTAGGTTAAGCAGGATGTCGAGGTGAGGTCCAAACTGAGCAAAGAGCACAATTGCTCACTTTGCAGTGGTAGTCGTCGTAAGAGGCATTGCCTACTAGGCCTTGCTAAGGTCTTCGTTCTGTTAGGGAAGTCGCCACACTTAGACGCCTGTAAAGGAAACTTTATTCAGCGAAGTTCCCAGTGTCTTGCGACGGTCTCCCTTCGCAGGGCCAATACAGCAGGGACTTAGGTTTGCTGCTAACTAGGCTAGGTGACCCTGCATACAGAAGCAGGCGTTTCCCTTTGGAAGCTTGGATCCCGGTTTCTCAGGGGCTGCTTGCAAGACCCTGCTATTGCCCAGCATCTCTCCTCTGCCCCTACGCCCGGGTAGGAAGCGAGTATTTTAGCCTGAGAAGCAGGGCTCTTGCAACTCTGGAGGAGAGCTAATCCTGCAGCCCACGTTCGTCCTGGGAAACCGCAAGGCGACCCTTGGCCTCAGTGTAGTGGCGAAATGGCCGCAGGAAAGGTCTTGCCTGCCGCGGTTTCCGTGAGCTCTCCAGCGTCTTCGGGCTTAAATGGAGAGCGAGGAGAGCTGTCAGTTCTCACAGAACTCTGGCCTCCGCACTGTTTGCCATGCAGCCGAACGCAAGACCACACGTCTCCTCCCGGCCTGCTGAGAAACAGGCCGCCGTGCAGGCCCTTCGTAACACTTCTTGGCATGTAGACTCCAAGGCGACACGCTGTCCTCTTCCTTGGAAACCTACGTTGCCCCAGCATGCCAACGCTCACGAAGGCAGTCCGAGCCCGTCTCATGTGCTGGGCCACTTGCATTCAGTGAGGAAAAGCCACCTGCATTGAGGTGAACACTCTGCTCAGCGTTCTTTCCGGGAGCTCACACTTGCCGCCTCTCTAGGTTAAGCAGGAAGTCGTAGTGAGGACCAACCTGAGCAAAGAGCACAATTCCTCACGTTACACTGGTAGTCGTCGTAAGAGGAATTGCCAACTACGCCTGGCTGAGGCCTTCCCTGTGTTAAGGAACCAGCCACACTTAGAGGCCTTGAAAGAACAATTTATTCAGCGAAGTTCCCATTGTTTGGCGATGGTCAACCTTTGCAGCGCCAGTACTGCAGGGACTTAGGTTTGCTGCTAACAGGGCTAGGTGACCCTGCATACAGAAGCAGGCGTTTCCCTTTGGAAGCTTGGATCCCGGTTTCTCAGGGGCTGCTTGCAAGACCCTGCTATTGCCCAGCATCTCTCCTCTGCCCCTACGCCCGGGTAGGAAGCGAGTATTTTAGCCTGAGAAGCAGGGCTCTTGCAACTCTGGAGGAGAGCTAATCCTGCAGCCCACGTTCGTCCTGGGAAACCGCAAGGCGACCCTTGGCCTCAGTGTAGTGGCGAAATGGCCGCCGGACAGGTCTTGCCTGCCGCGGTTTCCGTGAGTTCTCCACCGTCTTCGGGCTTAAATGGAGAGCGAGGAGAGCTGTCGGCTCTCACAGAACTCTGGCCTCCGCACTGTTTGCCATGCAGCTGAACGCAAGACCGCACGTCTCCTCCCGGCCTGCTGAGAAACAGGCCGCCGTGCAGGCCCTTCGTAACACTTCTTGGCATGTAGACTCCAAGGCGACACGCTGTCCTCTTCCTTGGAAACCTACGTTGCCCCAGCATGCCAACGCTCACGAAGGCAGTCCGAGCCCGTCTCATGTGCTGGGCCACTTGCATTCAGTGAGGAAAAGCCACCTGCATTGAGGTGAACACTCTGCTCAGCGTTCTTTCCGGGAGCTCACACTTGCCGCCTCTCTAGTTTAAGCAGGAAGTCATAGTGAGGACCAACCTGAGCAAAGAGCACAATTCCTCACGTTACACTGGTAGTCGTCGTAAGAGGAATTGCCAACTACGCCTGGCTGAGGCCTTCCCTGTGTTAAGGAACCAGCCACACTTAGAGGCCTTGAAAGAACAATTTATTCAGCGAAGTTCCCATTGATTGGTGATGGTCAACCTTTGCAGCGCCAGTACTGCAGGGACTTAGGTTTGCTGCTAACAGGGCTAGGTGACCCTGCATACAGAAGCAGGCGTTTCCCTTTGGAAGCTTGGATCCCGGTTTCTCAGGGGCTGCTTGCAAGACCCTGCTATTGCCCAGCATCTCTCCTCTGCCCCTACGCCCGGGTAGGAAGCGAATATTTTAGCCTGAGAAGCAGGGCTCTTGCAACTCTGGAGGAGAGCTAATCCTGCAGCCCACGTTCGTCCTGGGAAACCGCAAGGCGACCCTTGGCCTCAGTGTAGTGGCGAAATGGCTGCCGGACAGGTCTTGCCTGCCGCGGTTTCCGTGAGTTCTCCACCGTCTTCGGGCTTAAATGGAGAGCGAGGAGAGCTGTCGGCTCTCACAGAACTCTGGCCTCCGCACTGTTTGCCATGCAACTGCACGCAAGACCACACGTCTCCTCCCGACCTGCTGAGAAACAGGCATCCGTGTAGGCCCTTGTTAACATTTCCTGGCGTGCAGAGTCCAAGGCGACACGCTGTCCTCTGCCTTGGAAACCTACGTTGCCACAGCTTGCCAAATGCTACCGAAGGCAGTCCTAACCAGTCTCGTGTGCTGCGCAGCTTTGATTCGGTTACGAAAAGCCACCTGCATTGAGGTGAACACTCTGCTCAGCGTTCTTTCCGGGAGCTCACAATTGCCCCCTCTCTAGGTTAAGCAGGATGTCGAGGTGAGGTCCAAACTGAGCAAAGAGCACAATTGCTCACTTTGCAGTGGTAGTCGTCATAAGAGACATTGCCTACTAGGCCTTGCTAAGGTCTTCGTTCTGTTAGGGAAGTCGCCACACTTAGACGCCTGTAAAGGAAACTTTATTCAGCGAAGTTCCCAGTGTCTTGCGACGGTCTCCCTTCGCAGGGCCAATACAGCAGGGACTTAGGTTTGCTGCTAACTAGGCTAGGTGACCCTGCATACAGAAGCAGGCTTTTCCCTTTGGAAGCTTGGATCCCGGTTTCTCAGGGGCTGCTTGCAAGACCCTGCTATTGCCCAGCATCTCTCCTCTGCCCCTACGCCCGGGTAGGAAGCGAGTATTTTAGCCTGAGAAGCAGGGCTCTTGCAACTCTGGAGGAGAGCTAATCCTGCAGCCCACGTTCGTCCTGGGAAACCGCAAGGCGACCCTTGGCCTCAGTGTAGTGGCGAAATGGCCGCCGGAAAGGTCTTGCCTGCCGCGGTTTCCGTGAGCTCTCCAGCGTCTTCGGGCTTAAATGGAGAGCGAGGAGAGCTGTCAGTTCTCACAGAACTCTGGCCTCCGCACTGTTTGCCATGCAGCCGAACGCAAGACCACACGTCTCCTCCCGGCCTGCTGAGAAACAGGCCGCCGTGCAGGCCCTTCGTAACACTTCTTGGCATGTAGACTCCAAGGCGACACGCTGTCCTCTTCCTTGGAAACCTACGTTGCCCCAGCATGCCAACGCTCACGAAGGCAGTCCGAGCCCGTCTCATGTGCTGGGCCACTTGCATTCAGTGAGGAAAAGCCACCTGCATTGAGGTGAACACTCTGCTCAGCGTTCTTTCCGGGAGCTCACACTTGCCGCCTCTCTAGGTTAAGCAGGAAGTCGTAGTGAGGACCAACCTGAGCAAAGAGCACAATTCCTCACGTTACACTGGTAGTCGTCGTAAGAGGAATTGCCAACTACGCCTGGCTGAGGCCTTCCCTGTGTTAAGGAACCAGCCACACTTAGAGGCCTTGAAAGAACAATTTATTCAGCGAAGTTCCCATTGTTTGGCGATGGTCAACCTTTGCAGCGCCAGTACTGCAGGGACTTAGGTTTGCTGCTAACAGGGCTAGGTGACCCTGCATACAGAAGCAGGCGTTTCCCTTTGGAAGCTTGGATCCCGGTTTCTCAGGGGCTGCTTGCAAGACCCTGCTATTGCCCAGCATCTCTCCTCTGCCCCTACGCCCGGGTAGGAAGCGAGTATTTTAGCCTGAGAAGCAGGGCTCTTGCAACTCTGGAGGAGAGCTAATCCTGCAGCCCACGTTCGTCCTGGGAAACCGCAAGGCGACCCTTGGCCTCAGTGTAGTGGCGAAATGGCCGCCGGACAGGTCTTGCCTGCCGCGGTTTCCGTGAGTTCTCCACCGTCTTCGGGCTTAAATGGAGAGTGAGGAGAGCTGTCGGCTCTCACAGAACTCTGGCCTCCGCACTGTTTGCCATGCAACTGCACGCAAGACCACACGTCTCCTCCTGACCTGCTGAGAAACAGGCATCCGTGTAGGCCCTTGTTAACATTTCCTGGCGTGCAGAGTCCAAGGCGACACGCTGTCCTCTGCCTTGGAAACCTACGTTGCCACAGCTTGCCAAACGCTACCGAAGGCAGTCCTAACCAGTCTCGTGTGCTGCGCAGCTTTGATTCGGTTACGAAAAGCCACCTGCATTGAGGTGAACACTCTGCTCAGCGTTCTTTCCGGGAGCTCACAATTGCCCCCTCTCTAGGTTAAGCAGGATGTCGAGGTGAGGTCCAAACTGAGCAAAGAGCACAATTGCTCACTTTGCAGTGGTAGTCGTCGTAAGAGGCATTGCCTACTAGGCCTTGCTAAGGTCTTCGTTCTGTTAGGGAAGTCGCCACACTTAGACGCCTGTAAAGGAAACTTTATTCAGCGAAGTTCCCAGTGTCTTGCGACGGTCTCCCTTCGCAGGGCCAATACAGCAGGGACTTAGGTTTGCTGCTAACTAGGCTAGGTGACCCTGCATACAGAAGCAGGCTTTTCCCTTTGGAAGCTTGGATCCCGGTTTCTCAGGGGCTGCTTGCAAGACCCTGCTATTGCCCAGCATCTCTCCTCTGCCCCTACGACCGGGTAGGAAGCGAGTATTTTAGCCTGAAAAGCAGGGCTCTTGCAACTCTGGCGGAGAGCTAATCCTGCAGCCCACGTTCGTCCTGGGAAACCGCAAGGCGACCCTTGGCCTCAGTGTAGTGGCGAAATGGCCGCCGGACAGGTCTTGCCTGCCGCGGTTTCCGTGAGTTCTCCACCGTCTTCGGGCTTAAATGGAGAGCGAGGAGAGCTGTCGGCTCTCACAGAACTCTGGCCTCCGCACTGTTTGCTATGCAGCCGAACGCAAGACCACACGTCTCCTCCCGGCCTGCTGAGAAACAGGCCGCCGTGCAGGCCCTTCGTAACACTTCTTGGCATGTAGACTCCAAGGCGACACGCTGTCCTCTTCCTTGGAAACCTACGTTGCCCCAGCATGCCAAAGCTCACGAAGGCAGTCCGAGCCCGTCTCATGTGCTGGGCCACTTGCATTCAGTGAGGAAAAGCCACCTGCATTGAGGTGAACACTCTGCTCAGCGTTCTTTCCGGGAGCTCACACTTGCCGCCTCTCTAGGTTAAGCAGGAAGTCGTAGTGAGGACCAACCTGAGCAAAGAGCACAATTCCTCACGTTACACTGGTAGTCGTCGTAAGAGGAATTGCCAACTACGCCTGGCTGAGGCCTTCCCTGTGTTAAGGAACCACCCACACTTAGAGGCCTTGAAAGAACAATTTATTCAGCGAAGTTCCCATTGTTTGGCGATGGTCAACCTTTGCAGCGCCAGTACTGCAGGGACTTAGGTTTGCTGCTAACAGGGCTAGGTGACCCTGCATACAGAAGCAGGCGTTTCCCTTTGGAAGCTTGGATCCCGGTTTCTCAGGGGCTGCTTGCAAGACCCTGCTATTGCCCAGCATCTCTCCTCTGCCCCTACGCCCGGGTAGGAAGCGAGTATTTTAGCCTGAGAAGCAGGGCTCTTGCAACTCTGGAGGAGAGCTAATCCTGCAGCCCACGTTCGTCCTGGGAAACCGCAAGGCGACCCTTGGCCTCAGTGTAGTGGCGAAATGGCCGCCGGACAGGTCTTGCCTGCCGCGGTTTCCGTGAGTTCTCCACCGTCTTCGGGCTTAAATGGAGAGCGAGGAGAGCTGTCGGCTCTCACAGAACTCTGGCCTCCGCACTGTTTGCCATGCAACTGCACGCAAGACCACACGTCTCCTCCCGACCTGCTGAGAAACAGGCATCCGTGTAGGCCCTTGTTAACATTTCCTGGCGTGCAGAGTCCAAGGCGACACGCTGTCTTCTGCCTTGGAAACCTACGTTGCCACAGCTTGCCAAACGCTACCGAAGGCAGTCCTAACCAGTCTCGTGTGCTGCGCAGCTTTGATTCGGTTACGAAAAGCCACCTGCATTGAGGTGAACACTCTGCTCAGCGTTCTTTCCGGGAGCTCACAATTGCCCCCTCTCTAGGTTAAGCAGGATGTCGAGGTGAGGTCCAAACAGAGCAAAGAGCACAATTGCTCACTTTGCAGTGGTAGTCGTCGTAAGAGGCATTGCCTACTAGGCCTTGCTAAGGTCTTCGTTCTGTTAGGGAAGTCGCCACACTTAGACGCCTGTAAAGGAAACTTTATTCAGCGAAGTTCCCAGTGTCTTGCGACGGTCTCCCTTCGCAGGGCCAATACAGCAGGGACTTAGGTTTGCTGCTAACTAGGCTAGGTGACCCTGCATACAGAAGCAGGCGTTTCCCTTTGGAAGCTTGGATCCCGGTTTCTCAGGGGCTGCTTGCAAGACCCTGCTATTGCCCAGCATCTCTCCTCTGCCCCTACGCCCGGGTAGGAAGCGAGTATTTTAGCCTGAGAAGCAGGGCTCTTGCAACTCTGGCGGAGAGCTAATCCTGCAGCCCACGTTCGTCCTGGGAATCCGCAAGGCGATCCTTGGCCTCAGTGTAGTGGCGAAATGGCCGCCAGACAGGTCTTGCCTGCCGCGGTTTCCGTGAGTTCTCCACCGTCTTCGGGCTTAAATGGAGAGCGAGGAGAGCTGTCGGCTCTCACAGAACTCTGGCCTCCGCACTGTTTGCCATGCAGCTGAACGCAAGACCGCACGACTCCTCCCGGCCTGCTGAGAAACAGGCCGCCGTGCAGGCCCTTCGTAACACTTCTTGGCATGTAGACTCCAAGGCGACACACTGTCCTCTTCCTTGGAAACCTACATTGCCCCAGCATGCCAACGCTCACGAAGGCAGTCCGAGCCCGTCTCATGTGCTGGGCCACTTGCATTCAGTGAGGAAAAGCCACCTGCATTGAGGTGAACACTCTGCTCAGCGTTCTTTCCGGGAGCTCACACTTGCCGCCTCTCTAGGTTAAGCAGGAAGTCGTAGTGAGGACCAACCTGAGCAAAGAGCACAATTCCTCACGTTACACTGGTAGTCGTCGTAAGAGGAATTGCCAACTACCCTGGCTGAGGCCTTCCCTGTGTTAAGGAACCAGCCACACTTAGAGGCCTTGAAAGAACAATTTATTCAGCGAAGTTCCCATTGTTTGGCGATGGTCAACCTTTGCAGCGCCAGTACTGCAAGTGACTTAGGTTTGCTGCTAACAGGGCTAGGTGACCCTGCATACATACAGAAGCAGGCGTTTCCCTTTGGAAGCTTGGATCCCGGTTTCTCAGGGGCTGCTTGCAAGACCCTGCTATTGCCCAGCATCTCTCCTCTGCCCCTACGACCGGGTAGGAAGCGAGTATTTTAGCCTGAAAAGCAGGGCTCTTGCAACTCTGGCGGAGAGCTAATCCTGCAGCCCACGTTCTTCCTGGGAAACCGCAAGGCGACCCTTGGCCTCAGTGTAGTGGCGAAATGGCCGCCGGACAGGTCTTGCCTGCCGCGGTTTCCGTGAGTTCTCCACCGTCTTCGGGCTTAAATGGAGAGCGAGGAGAGCTGTCGGCTCTCACAGAACTCTGGCCTCCGCACTGTTTGCTATGCAGCCGAACGCAAGACCGCACGTCTCCTCCCGGCCTGCTGAGAAACAGGCCGCCGTGCAGGCCCTTCGTAACACTTCTTGGCATGTAGACTCCAAGGCGACACGCTGTCCTCTTCCTTGGAAACCTACGTTGCCCCAGCATGCCAAAGCTCACGAAGGCAGTCCGAGCCCGTCTCATGTGCTGGGCCACTTGCATTCAGTGAGGAAAAGCCACCTGCATTGAGGTGAACACTCTGCTCAGCGTTCTTTCCGGGAGCTCACACTTGCCGCCTCTCTAGGTTAAGCAGGAAGTCGTAGTGAGGACCAACCTGAGCAAAGAGCACAATTCCTCACGTTACACTGGTAGTCGTCGTAAGAGGAATTGCCAACTACGCCTGGCTGAGGCCTTACCTGTGTTAAGGAACCAGCCACACTTAGAGGCCTTGAAAGAACAATTTATTCAGCGAAGTTCCCATTGTTTGGCGATGGTCAACCTTTGCAGCGCCAGTACTGCAGGGACTTAAGTTTGCTGCTAACAGGGCTAAGTGACCCTGCATACAGAAGCAGGCGTTTCCCTTTGGAAGCTTGGATCCCGGTTTCTCAGGGGCTGCTTGCAAGACCCTGCTATTGCCCAGCATCTCTCCTCTGCCCCTACGCCCGGGTAGGAAGCGAGTATTTTAGCCTGAGAAGCAGGGCTCTTGCAACTCTGGAGGAGAGCTAATCCTGCAGCCCACGTTCGTCCTGGGAAACCGCAAGGCGACCCTTGGCCTCAGTGTAGTGGCGAAATGGCCGCCGGACAGGTCTTGCCTGCCGCGGTTTCCGTGAGTTCTCCACCGTCTTCGGGCTTAAATGGAGAGCGAGGAGAGCTGTCGGCTCTCACAGAACTCTGGCCTCCGCACTGTTTGCCATGCAACTGCACGCAAGACCACACGTCTCCTCCCGACCTGCTGAGAAACAGGCATCCGTGTAGGCCCTTGTTAACATTTCCTGGCGTGCAGAGTCCAAGGCGACACGCTGTCCTCTGCCTTGGAAACCTACGTTGCCACAGCTTGCCAAACGCTACCGAAGGCAGTCCTAACCAGTCTCGTGTGCTGCGCAGCTTTGATTCGGTTACGAAAAGCCACCTGCATTGAGGTGAACACTCTGCTCAGCGTTCTTTCCGGGAGCTCACAATTGCCCCCTCTCTAGGTTAAGCAGGATGTCGAGGTGAGGTCCAAACTGAGCAAAGAGCACAATTGCTCACTTTGCAATGGTAGTCGTCGTAAGAGGCATTGCCTACTAGGCCTTGCTAAGGTCTTCGTTCTGTTAGGGAAGTCGCCACACTTAGACGCCTGTAAAGGAAACTTTATTCAGCGAAGTTCCCAGTGTCTTGCGACGGTCTCCCTTCGCAGGGCCAATACAGCAGGGACTTAGGTTTGCTGCTAACTAGGCTAGGTGACCCTGCATACAGAAGCAGGCGTTTCCCTTTGGAAGCTTGGATCCCGGTTTCTCAGGGGCTGCTTGCAAGACCCTACTATTGCCCAGCATCTCTCCTCTTCCCCTACGCCCGGGTAGGAAGCGAGTATTTTAGCCTGAGAAGCAGGGCTCTTGCAACTCTGGCGGAGAGCTAATCCTGCAGCCCACGTTCGTCCTGGGAAACCGCAAGGCGACCCTTGGCCTCAGTGTAGTGGCGAAATGGCCGCCAGACAGGTCTTGCCTGCCGCGGTTTCCGTGAGTTCTCCACCGTCTTCGGGCTTAAATGGAGAGCGAGGAGAGCTGTCGGCTCTCACAGAACTCTGGCCTCCGCACTGTTTGCCATGCAGCCGAACGCAAGACCGCACGTCTCCTCCCGGCCTGCTGAGAAACAGGCCACCGTGCAGGCCCTTCGTAACACTTCTTGGCATGTAGACTCCAAGGCGACACGCTGTCCTCTTCCTTGGAAACCTACGTTGCCCCAGCATGCCAACGCTCACGAAGGCAGTCCGAGCCCGTCTCATGTGCTGGGCCACTTGCATTCAGTGAGGAAAAGCCACCTGCATTGAGGTGAACACTCTGCTCAGCGTTCTTTCCGGGAGCTCACACTTGCCGCCTCTCTAGGTTAAGCAGGAAGTCGTAGTGAGGACCAACCTGAGCAAAGAGCACAATTCCTCACGTTACACTGGTAGTCGTCGTAAGAGGAATTGCCAACTACGCCTGGCTGAGGCCTTCCCTGTGTTAAGGAACCAGCCACACTTAGAGGCCTTGAAAGAACAATTTATTCAGCGAAGTTCCCATTGTTTGGCGATGGTCAACCTTTGCAGCGCCAGTACTGCAGGGACTTAGGTTTGCTGCTAACAGGGCTAGGTGACCCTGCATACAGAAGCAGGCGTTTCCCTTTGGAAGCTTGGATCCCGGTTTCTCAGGGGCTGCTTGCAAGACCCTGCTATTGCCCAGCATCTCTCCTCTGCCCCTACGCCCGGGTAGGAAGCGAGTATTTTAGCCTGAGAAGCAGGGCTCTTGCAACTCTGGCGGAGAGCTAATCCTGCAGCCCACGTTCGTCCTGGGAAACCGCAAGGCGACCCTTGGCCTCAGTGTAGTGGCGAAATGGCCGCCGGACAGGTCTTGCCTGCCGCAGTTTCCGTGAGTCCTCCACCGTCTTCGGGCTTAAATGGAGAGCGAGGAGAGCTGTCGGCTCTCACAGAACTCTGGCCTCCGCACTGTTTGCCATGCAACTGCACGCAAGACCACACGTCTCCTCCCGACCTGCTGAGAAACAGGCATCCGTGTAGGCCCTTGTTAACATTTCCTGGCGTGCAGAGTCCAAGGCGACACGCTGTCCTCTGCCTTGGAAACCTACGTTGCCACAGCTTGCCAAACGCTACCGAAGGCAGTCCTAACCAGTCTCGTGTGCTGCGCAGCTTTGATTCGGTTACGAAAAGCCACCTGCATTGAGGTGAACACTCTGCTCAGCGTTCTTTCCGGGAGCTCACAATTGCCCCCTCTCTAGGTTAAGCAGGATGTCGAGGTGAGGTCCAAACTGAGCAAAGAGCACAATTGCTCACTTTGCAGTGGTAGTCGTCGTAAGAGGCATTGCCTACTAGGCCTTGCTAAGGTCTTCGTTCTGTTAGGGAAGTCGCCACACTTAGACGCCTGTAAAGGAAACTTTATTCAGCGAAGTTCCCAGTGTCTTGCGACGGTCTCCCTTCGCAGGGCCAATACAGCAGGGACTTAGGTTTGCTGCTAACTAGGCTAGGTGACCCTGCATACAGAAGCAGGCGTTTCCCTTTGGAAGCTTGGATCCCGGTTTCTCAGGGGCTGCTTGCAAGACCCTGCTATTGCCCAGCATCTCTCCTCTGCCCCTACGCCCGGGTAGGAAGCGAGTATTTTAGCCTGAGAAGCAGGGCTCTTGCAACTCTGGCAGAGAGCTAATCCTGCAGCCCACGTTCGTCCTGGGAAACCGCAAGGCGACCCTTGGCCTCAGTGTAGTGGCGAAATGGCCGCCAGACAGGTCTTGCCTGCCGCGGTTTCCGTGAGTTCTCCACCGTCTTCGGGCTTAAATGGAGAGCGAGGAGAGCTGTCGGCTCTCACAGAACTCTGGCCTCCGCACTGTTTGCCATGCAACTGCACGCAAGACCGCACGTCTCCTCCCGGCCTGCTGAGAAACAGGCCGCCGTGCAGGCCCTTCGTAACACTTCTTGGCATGTAGACTCCAAGGCGACACGCTGTCCTCTTCCTTGGAAACCTACGTTGCCCCAGCATGCCAACGCTCACGAAGGCAGTCCGAGCCTGTCTCATGTGCTGGGCCACTTGCATTCAGTGAGGAAAAGCCACCTGCATTGAGGTGAACACTCTGCTCAGCGTTCTTTCCGGGAGCTCACACTTGCCGCCTCTCTAGGTTAAGCAGGAAGTCGTAGTGAGGACCAACCTGAGCAAAGAGCACAATTCCTCACGTTACACTGGTAGTCGTCGTAAGAGGAATTGCCAACTACGCCTGGCTGAGGCCTTCCCTGTGTTAAGGAACCAGCCACACTTAGAGGCCTTGAAAGAACAATTTATTCAGTGAAGTTCCCATTGTTTGGCGATGGTCAACCTTTGCAGCGCCAGTACTGCAGGGACTTAGGTTTGCTGCTAACAGGGCTAGGTGACCCTGCATACAGAAGCAGGCGTTTCCCTTTGGAAGCTTGAATCCCGGTTTCTCAGGGGCTGCTTGCAAGACCCTGTTATTGCCCAGCATCTCTCCTCTGCCCCTACGCCCGGGTAGGAAGCGAGTATTTTAGCCTGAGAAGCAGGGCTCTTGCAACTCTGGAGGAGAGCTAATCCTGCAGCCCACGTTCGTCCTGGGAAACCGCAAGGCGACCCTTGGCCTCAGTGTAGTGGCGAAATGGCCGCCGGACAGGTCTTGCCTGCCGCGGTTTCCGTGAGTTCTCCACCGTCTTCGGGCTTAAATGGAGAGCGAGGAGAGCTGTCGGCTCTCACAGAACTCTGGACTCCGCACTGTTTGCCATGCAACTGCACGCAAAACCACACGTCTCCTCCCGACCTGCTGAGAAACAGGCATCCGTGTAGGCCCTTGTTAACATTTCCTGGCGTGCAGAGTCCAAGGCGACACGCTGTCCTCTGCCTTGGAAACCTACGTTGCCACAGCTTGCCAAACGCTACCGAAGGCAGTCCTAACCAGTCTCGTGTGCTGCGCAGCTTTGATTCGGTTACGAAAAGCCACCTGCATTGAGGTGAACACTCTGCTCAGCGTTCTTTCCGGGAGCTCACAATTGCCCCCTCTCTAGGTTAAGCAGGATGTCAAGGTGAGGTCCAAACTGAGCAAAGAGCACAATTGCTCACTTTGCAGTGGTAGTCGTCGTAAGAGGCATTGCCTACTAGGCCTTGCTAAGGTCTTCGTTCTGTTAGGGAAGTCGCCACACTTAGACGCCTGTAAAGGAAACTTTATTCAGCGAAGTTCCCAGTGTCTTGCGACGGTCTCCCTTCGCAGGGCCAATACAGCAGGGACTTAGGTTTGCTGCTAACTAGGCTAGGTGACCCTGCATACAGAAGCAGGCGTTTCCCTTTGGAAGCTTGGATCCCGGTTTCTCAGGGGCTGCTTGCAAGACCCTGCTATTGCCCAGCATCTCTCCTCTGCCCCTACGCCCGGGTAGGAAGCGAGTATTTTAGCCTGAGAAGCAGGGCTCTTGCAACTCTGGCGGAGAGCTAATCCTGCAGCCCACGTTCGTCCTGGGAAACCGCAAGGCAACCCTTGGCCTCAGTGTAGTGGCGAAATGGCCACCGGACAGGTCTTGCCTGCCGCGGTTTCCGTGAGTTCTCCACCGTCTTCGGGCTTAAATGGAGAGCGAGGAGAGCTGTCGGCTCTCACAGAACTCTGGCCTCCGCACTGTTTGCCATGCAGCCGAACGCAAGACCGCACGTCTCCTCCCGGCCTGCTGAGAAACAGGCCGCCGTGCAGGCCCTTCGTAACACTTCTTGGCATGTAGACTCCAAGGCGACACGCTGTCCTCTTCCTTGGAAACCTACGTTGCCCCAGCATGCCAACGCTCACGAAGGCAGTCCGAGCCCGTCTCATGTGCTGGGCCACTTGCATTCAGTGAGGAAAAGCCACCTGCATTGAGGTGAACACTCTGCTCAGCGTTCTTTCCGGGAGCTCACACTTGCCGCCTCTCTAGGTTAAGCAGGAAGTCGTAGTGAGGACCAACCTGAGCAAAGAGCACAATTCCTCACGTTACACTGGTAGTCGTCGTAAGAGGAATTGCCAACTACGCCTGGCTGAGGCCTTCCCTGTGCTAAGGAACCAGCCACACTTAGAGGCCTTGAAAGAGCAATTTATTCAACGAAGTTCCCATTGTTTGGCGATGGTCAACCTTTGCAGCGCCAGTACTGCAGGGACTTAGGTTTGCTGCTAACAGGGCTAGGTGACCCTGCATACAGAAGCAGGCGTTTCCCTTTGGAAGCTTGGATCCCGGTTTCTCAGGGGCTGCTTGCAAGACCCTGCTATTGCCCAGCATCTCTCCTCTGCCCCTACGCCCGGGTAGGAAGCGAGTATTTTAGCCTGAGAAGCAGGGCTCTTGCAACTCTGGAGGAGAGCTAATCCTGCAGCCCACGTTCGTCTTGGGAAACCGCAAGGCGACCCTTGGCCTCAGTGTAGTGGCGAAATGGCCGCCGGACAGGTCTTGCCTGCCGCGGTTTCCGTGAGTTCTCCACCGTCTTCGGGCTTAAATGGAGAGTGAGGAGAGCTGTCGGCTCTCACAGAACTCTGGCCTCCGCACTGTTTGCCATGCAACTGCACGCAAGACCACACGTCTCCTCCCGACCTGCTGAGAAACAGGCATCCGTGTAGGCCCTTGTTAACATTTCCTGGCGTGCAGAGTCCAAGGCGACACGCTGTCCTCTGCCTTGGAAACCTACGTTGCCACAGCTTGCCAAACGCTACCGAAGGCAGTCCTAACCAGTCTCGTGTGCTGCGCAGCTTTGATTCGGTTACGAAAAGCCACCTGCATTGAGGTGAACACTCTGCTCAGCGTTCTTTCCGGGAGCTCACAATTGCCCCCTCTCTAGGTTAAGCAGGATGTCGAGGTGAGGTCCAAACTGAGCAAAGAGCACAATTGCTCACTTTGCAGTGGTAGTCGTCGTAAGAGGCATTGCCTACTAGGCCTTGCTAAGGTCTTCGTTCTGTTAGGGAAGTCGCCACACTTAGACGCCTGTAAAGGAAACTTTATTCAGCGAAGTTCCCAGTGTCTTGCGACGGTCTCCCTTCGCAGGGCCAATACAGCAGGGACTTAGGTTTGCTGCTAACTAGGCTAGGTGACCCTGCATACAGAAGCAGGCGTTTCCCTTTGGAAGCTTGGATCCCGGTTTCTCAGGGGCTGCTTGCAAGACCCTGCTATTGCCCAGCATCTCTCCTCTGCCCCTACGCCCGGGTAGGAAGCGAGTATTTTAGCCTGAGAAGCAGGGCTCTTGCAACTCTGGAGGAGAGCTAATCCTGCAGCCCACGTTCGTCCTGGGAAACTGCAAGGCGACCCTTGGCCTCAGTGTAGTGGCGAAATGGCCGCCGGACAGGTCTTGCCTGCCACGGTTTCCGTGAGTTCTCCAGCGTCTTCGGGCTTAAATGGAGAGCGAGGAGAGCTTTCGGCTCTCACAGAACTCTGGCCTCCGCACTGTTTGCCATGCAGCCGAACGCAAGACCACACGTCTCCTCCCGGCCTGCTGAGAAACAGGCCGCCGT
Organism: Pseudorca crassidens; assembly: GCF_039906515.1. NCBI lineage: Eukaryota > Metazoa > Chordata > Mammalia > Artiodactyla > Delphinidae > Pseudorca > Pseudorca crassidens. Next base: position 130,400,453 of record NC_090301.1, on the reverse strand, counting down.
GCAGGCCCTTCGTAACACTTCTTGGCATGTAGAGTCCAAGGCGACACGCTGTCCTCTTCCTTGGAAACCTACGTTGCCCCAGCATGCCAACGCTCACGAAGGCAGTCCGAGCCCGTCTCATGTGCTGGGCCACTTGCATTCAGTGAGGAAAAGCCACCTGCATTGAGGTGAACACTCTGCTCAGCGTTCTTTCCGGGAGCTCACACTTGCCGCCTCTCTAGGTTAAGCAGGAAGTCGTAGTGAGGACCAACCTGAGCAAAGAGCACAATTCCTCACGTTACACTGGTAGTCGTCGTAAGAGGAATTGCCAACTACGCCTGGCTGAGGCCTTCCCTGTGTTAAGGAACCAGCCACACTTAGAGGCCTTGAAAGAACAATTTATTCAGCGAAGTTCCCATTGTTTGGCGATGGTCAACCTTTGCAGCGCCAGTACTGCAGGGACTTAGGTTTGCTGCTAACAGGGCTAGGTGACCCTGCATACAGAAGCAGGCGTTTCCCTTTGGAAGCTTGGATCCCGGTTTCTCAAGGGCTGCTTGCAAGACCCTGCTATTGCCCAGCATCTCTCCTCTGCCCCTACGCCCGGGTAGGAAGCGAGTATTTTAGCCTGAGAAGCAGGGCTCTTGCAACTCTGGCGGAGAGCTAATCCTGCAGCCCACGTTCGTCCTGGGCAACCGCAAGGCGACCCTTGGCCTCAGTGTAGTGGCGAAATGGCCGCCGGACAGGTCTTGCCTGCCGCGGTTTCCGTGAGTTCTCCACCGTCTTCGGGCTTAAATGGAGAGTGAGGAGAGCTGTCGGCTCTCACAGAACTCTGGCCTCCGCACTGTTTGCCATGCAACTGCACGCAAGACCACACGTCTCCTCCCGACCTGCTGAGAAACAGGCATCCGTGTAGGCCCTTGTTAACATTTCCTGGCGTGCAGAGTCCAAGGCGACACGCTGTCCTCTGCCTTGGAAACCTACGTTGCCACAGCTTGCCAAACGCTACCGAAGGCAGTCCTAACCAGTCTCGTGTGCTGCGCAGCTTTGATTCGGTTACGAAAAGCCACCTGCATTGAGGTGAACACTCTGCTCAGCGTTCTTTCCGGGAGCTCACAATTGCCCCCTCTCTAGGTTAAGCAGGATGTCGAGGTGAGGTCCAAACTGAGCAAAGAGCACAATTGCTCACTTTGCAGTGGTAGTCGTCGTAAGAGGCATTGCCTACTAGGCCTTGCTAAGGTCTTCGTTCTGTTAGGGAAGTCGCCACACTTAGACGCCTGTAAAGGAAACTTTATTCAGCGAAGTTCCCAGTGTCTTGCGACGGTCTCCCTTCACAGGGCCAATACAGCAGGGACTTAGGTTTGCTGCTAACTAGGCTAGGTGACCCTGCATACAGAAGCAGGCGTTTCCCTTTGGAAGCTTGGATCCCGGTTTCTCAGGGGCTGCTTGCAAGACCCTGCTATTGCCCAGCATCTCTCCTCTGCCCCTACGCCCGGGTAGGAAGCGAGTATTTTAGCCTGAGAAGCAGGGCTCTTGCAACTCTGGTGGAGAGCTAATCCTGCAGCCCACGTTCGTCCTGGGAAACTGCAAGGCGACCCTTGGCCTCACTGTAGTGTCGAAATGGCCGCCGGACAGGTCTTGCCTGCCGCGGTTTCCGTGAGTTCTCCACCGTCTTCGGGCTTAAATGGAGAGCGTGGAGAGCTGTCGGCTCTCACAGAACTCTGGCCTCCGCAGTGTTTGCCATGCAGCTGAACGCAAGACCGCACGTCTCCTCCCGGCCTGCTGAGAAACAGGCCACCGTGAAGGCCCTTCGTAACACTTCTTGGCATGTAGACTCCAAGGCGACACGCTGTCCTCTTCCTTGGAAACCTACGTTGCCCCAGCATGCCAACGCTCACGAAGGCAGTCCGAGCCCGTCTCATGTGCTGGGCCACTTGCATTCAGTGAGGAAAAGCCACCTGCATTGAGGTGAACACTCTGCTCAGCGTTCTTTCCGGGAGCTCACACTTGCCGCCTCTCTAGGTTAAGCAGGAAGTCGTAGTGAGGACCAACCTGAGCAAAGAGCACAATTCCTCACGTTACACTGGTAGTCGTCGTAAGAGGAATTGCCAACTACGCCTGGCTGAGGCCTTCCCTGTGTTAAGGAACCAGCCACACTTAGAGGCCTTGAAAGAACAATTTATTCAGCGAAGTTCCCATTGTTTGACGATGGTCAACCTTTGCAGCGCCAGTACTGCAGGGACTTAGGTTTGCTGCTAACAGGGCTAGGTGACCCTGCATACAGAAGCAGGCGTTTCCCTTTGGAAGCTTGGATCCCGGTTTCTCAGGGGCTGCTTGCAAGACCCTGCTATTGCCCAGCATCTGTCCTCTGCCCCTACGCCCGGGTAGGAAGCGAGTATTTTAGCCTGAGAAGCAGGGCTCTTGCAACTCTGGCGGAGAGCTAATCCTGCAGCCCACGTTCGTCCTGGGAAACCGCAAGGTGACCCTTGGCCTCAGTGTAGTGGCGAAATGGCCGCCGGACAGGTCTTGCCTGCCGCGGTTTCCGTGAGTTCTCCACCGTCTTCGGGCTTAAATGGAGAGCGAGGAGAGCTGTCGGCTCTCACAGAACTCTGGCCTCCGCACTGTTTGCCATGCAACTGCACGCAAGACCACACGTCTCCTCCCGACCTGCTGAGAAACAGGCACCCGTGTAGGCCCTTGTTAACATTTCCTGGCGTGCAGAGTCCAAGGCGACACGCTGTCCTCTGCCTTGGAAACCTACGTTGCCACAGCTTGCCAAACGCTACCGAAGGCAGTCCTAACCAGTCTCGTGTGCTGCGCAACTTTGATTCGGTTACGAAAAGCCACCTGCATTGAGGTGAACACTCTGCTCAGCGTTCTTTCCGGGAGCTCACAATTGCCCCCTCTCTAGGTTAAGCAGGATGTCGAGGTGAGGTCCAAACTGAGCAAAGAACACAATTTCTCACTTTGCAGTGGTAGTCGTCATAAGAGGCATTGCCTACTAGGCCTTGCTAAGGTCTTCGTTCTGTTAGGGAAGTCGCCACACTTAGACGCCTGTAAAGGAAACTTTATTCAGCGAAGTTCCCAGTGTCTTGCGACGGTCTCCCTTCGCAGGGCCAATACAGCAGGGACTTAGGTTTGCTGCTAACTAGGCTAGGTGACCCTGCATACAGAAGCAGGCGTTTCCCTTTGGAAGCTTGGATCCCGGTTTCTCAGGGGCTGCTTGCAAGACCCTGCTATTGCCCAGCATCTCTCCTCTGCCCCTACGCCCGGGTAGGAAGCGAGTATTTTAGCCTGAGAAGCAGGGCTCTTGCAACTCTGGAGGAGAGCTAATCCTGCAGCCCACGTTCGTCCTGGGAAACCGCAAGGCGACCCTTGGCCTCAGTGTAGTGGCGAAATGGCCGCCGGGAAGGTCTTGCCTGCCACGGTTTCCGTGAGTTCTCCACCGTCTTCGGGCTTAAATGGAGAGCGAGGAGAGCTGTCAGCTCTCACAGAACTCTGGCCTCCGCACTGTTTGCCATGCAGCTGAACGCAAGACCGCACGTCTCCTCCCGGCCTGCTGAGAAACAGGCCGCCGTGCAGGCCCTTCGTAACACTTCTTGGCATGTAGACTCCAAGGCGACACGCTGTCCTCTTCCTTGGAAACCTACGTTGCCCCAGCATGCCAACACTCACGAAGGCAGTCCGAGCCCGTCTCATGTGCTGGGCCACTTGCATTCAGTGAGGAAAAGCCACCTGCATTGAGGTGAACACTCTGCTCAGCGTTCTTTCCGGGAGCTCACACTTGCCGCCTCTCTAGGTTAAGCAGGAAGTCGTAGTGAGGACCAACCTGAGCAAAGAGCACAATTCCTCACGTTACACTGGTAGTCGTCGTAAGAGGAATTGCCAACTACGCCTGGCTGAGGCCTTCCCTGTGTTAAGGAACCAGCCACACTTAGAGGCCTTGAAAGAACAATTTATTCAGCGAAGTTCCCATTGTTTGGCGATGGTCAACCTTTGCAGCGCCAGTACTGCAGGGACTTAGGTTTGCTGCTAACAGGGCTAGGTGACCCTGCATACAGAAGCAGGCGTTTCCCTTTGGAAGCTTGGATCCCGGTTTCTCAGGGGCTGCTTGCAAGACCCTGCTATTGCCCAGCATCTCTCCTCTGCCCCTACGCCCGGGTAGGAAGCGAGTATTTTAGCCTGAGAAGCAGGGCTCTTGCAACTCTGGAGGAGAGCTAATCCTGCAGCCCACGTTCGTCCTGGGAAACCGCAAGGTGACCCTTGGCCTCAGTGTAGTGGCGAAATGGCCGCCGGACAGGTCTTGCCTGCCGCGGTTTCCGTGAGTTCTCCACCGTCTTCGGGCTTAAATGGAGAGCGAGGAGAGCTGTTGGCTCTCACAGAACTCTGGCCTCCGCACTGTTTGCCATGCAACTGCACGCAAGACCACACGTCTCCTCCCGACCTGCTGAGAAACAGGCATCCGTGTAGGCCCTTGTTAACATTTCCTGGCGTGCAGAGTCCAAGGCGACACGCTGTCCTCTGCCTTGGAAACCTACGTTGCCACAGCTTGCCAAACGCTACCGAAGGCAGTCCTAACCAGTCTCGTGTGCTGCGCAGCTTTGATTCGGTTACAAAAAGCCACCTGCATTGAGGTGAACACTCTGCTCAGCGTTCTTTCCGGGAGCTCACAATTGCCCCCTCTCTAGGTTAAGCAGGATGTCGAGGTGAGGTCCAAACTGAGCAAAGAGCACAATTGCTCACTTTGCAGTGGTAGTCGTCGTAAGAGGCATTGCCTACTAGGCCTTGCTAAGGTCTTCGTTCTGTTAGGGAAGTCGCCACACTTAGACGCCTGTAAAGGAAACTTTATTCAGCGAAGTTCCCAGTGTCTTGCGACGGTCTCCCTTCGCAGGGCCAATACAGCAGGGACTTAGGTTTGCTGCTAACTAGGCTAGGTGACCCTGCATACAGAAGCAGGCGTTTCCCTTTGGAAGCTTGGATCCCGGTTTCTCAGGGGCTGCTTGCAAGACCCTGCTATTGCCCAGCATCTCTCCTCTGCCCCTACGCCTGGGTAGGAAGCGAGTATTTTAGCCTGAGAAGCAGGGCTCTTGCAACTCTGGTGGAGAGCTAATCCTGCAGCCCACGTTCGTCCTGGGAAACTGCAAGGCGACCCTTGGCCTCAGTGTAGTGGCGAAATGGCCGCCGGACAGGTCTTGCCTGCTGCGGTTTCCGTGAGTTCTCCACCGTCTTCGGGCTTAAATGGAGAGCGTGGAGAGCTGTCGGCTCTCACAGAACTCTGGCCTCCGCACTGTTTGCCATGCAGCTGAACGCAAGACCGCACTTCTCCTCCCGGCCTGCTGAGAAACAGGCCGCCGTGCAGGCCCTTCGTAACACTTCTTGGCATGTAGACTCCAAGGCGACACGCTGTCCTCTTCCTTGGAAACCTACGTTGCCCCAGCATGCCAACGCTCACGAAGGCAGTCCGAGCCCGTCTCATGTGCTGGGCCACTTGCATTCAGTGAGGAAAAGCCACCTGCATTGAGGTCAACACTCTGCTCAGCGTTCTTTCCGGGAGCTCACACTTGCCGCCTCTCTAGGTTAAGCAGGAAGTCGTAGTGAGGACCAACCTGAGCAAAGAGCACAATTCCTCACGTTACACTGGTAGTCGTCGTAAGAGGAATTGCCAACTACGCCTGGCTGAGGCCTTCCCTGTGTTAAGGAACCAGCCACACTTAGAGGCCTTGAAAGAACAATTTATTCAGCGAAGTTCCCATTGTTTGGCGATGGTCAACCTTTGCAGCGCCAGTACTGCAGGGACTTAGGTTTGCTGCTAACAGGGCTAGGTGACCCTGCATACAGAAGCAGGCGTTTCCCTTTGGAAGCTTGGATCCCGGTTTCTCAGGGGCTGCTTGCAAGACCCTGCTATTGCCCAGCATCTCTCCTCTGCCCCTACGCCCGGGTAGGAAGCGAGTATTTTAGCCTGAGAAGCAGGGCTCTTGCAACTCTGGCGGAGAGCTAATCCTGCAGCCCACGTTCGTCCTGGGAAACCGCAAGGCGACCCTTGGCCTCAGTGTAGTGGCGAAATGGCCGCCGGACAGGTCTTGCCTGCCGCGGTTTCCGTGAGTTCTCCACCGTCTTCGGGCTTAAATGGAGAGCGAGGAGAGCTGTCGGCTCTCACAGAACTCTGGCCTCCGCACTGTTTGCCATGCAACTGCACGCAAGACCACACGTCTCCTCCCGACCTGCTGAGAAACAGGCATCCGTGTAGGCCCTTGTTAACATTTCCTGGCGTGCAGAGTCCAAGGCGACACGCTGTCCTCTGCCTTGGAAACCTACGTTGCCACAGCTTGCCAAACACTACCGAAGGCAGTCCTAACCAGTCTCGTGTGCTGCGCAGCTTTGATTCGGTTACGAAAAGCCACCTGCATTGAGGTGAACACTCTGCTCAGCATTCTTTCCGGGAGCTCACAATTGCCCCCTCTCTAGGTTAAGCAGGATGTCGAGGTGAGGTCCAAACTGAGCAAAGAGCACAATTGCTCACTTTGCAGTGGTAGTCGTCGTAAGAGGCATTGCCTACTAGGCCTTGCTAAGGTCTTCGTTCTGTTAGGGAAGTCGCCACACTTAGACGCCTGTAAAGGAAACTTTATTCAGCGAAGTTCCCAGTGTCTGGTGACGGTCTCCCTTCGCAGGGCCAATACAGCAGGTTCTTAGGTTTGCTGCTAACTAGGCTAGGTGACCCTGCATACAGAAGCAGGCGTTTCCCTTTGGAAGCTTGGATCCCGGTTTCTCAGGGGCTGCTTGCAAGACCCTGCTATTGCCCAGCATCTCTCCTCTGCCCCTACGCCCGGGTAGGAAGCGAGTATTTTAGCCTGAGAAGCAGGGCTCTTGCAACTCTGGCGGAGAGCTAATCCTGCAGCCCACGTTCGTCCTGGGAAACCGCAAGGCGACCCTTGGCCTCAGTGTAGTGGCGAAATGGCCGCCGGGAAGGTCTTGCCTGCCGCGGTTTCCGTGAGTTCTCCACCGTCTTCGGGCTTAAATGGAGAGCGAGGAGAGCTGTCGGCTCTCACAGAACTCTGGCCTCCGCACTGTTTGCCATGCAGCTGAACGCAAGACCACACGTCTCCTCCCGGCCTGCTGAGAAACAGGCCGCCGTGCAGGCCCTTCGTAACACTTCTTGGCATGTAGACTCCAAGGCGACACGCTGTCCTCTTCCTTGGAAACCTACGTTGCCCCAGCATGCCAACGCTCACGAAGGCAGTCCGAGCCCGTCTCATGTGCTGGGCCACTTGCATTCAGTGAGGAAAAGCCACCTGCATTGAGGTGAACACTCTGCTCAGCGTTCTTTCCGGGAGCTCACACTTGCCGCCTCTCTAGGTTAAGCAGGAAGTCGTAGTGAGGACCAACCTGAGCAAAGAACACAATTCCTCACGTTACACTGGTAGTCGTCGTAAGAGAAATTGCCAACTACACCTGGCTGAGGCCTTCCCTGTGTTAAGGAACCAGCCACACTTAGAGGCCTTGAAAGAACAATTTATTCAGCGAAGTTCCCATTGTTTGGCGATGGTCAACCTTTGCAGCGCCAGTACTGCAGGGACTTAGGTTTGCTGCTAACAGGGCTAGGTGACCCTGCATACAGAAGCAGGCATTTCCCTTTGGAAGCTTGGATCCCGGTTTCTCAGGGGCTGCTTGCAAGACCCTGCTATTGCCCAGCATCTGTCCTCTGCCCCTACGCCCGCGTAGGAAGCGAGTATTTTAGCCTGAGAAGCAGGGCTCTTGCAACTCTGGCGGAGAGCTAATCCTGCAGCCCACGTTCGTCCTGGGAAACCGCAAGGCGACCCTTGGCCTCAGTGTAGTTGCGAAATGGCCGCCGGACAGGTCTTGCCTGCCGCGGTTTCCGTGAGTTCTCCACCATCTTCGGGCTTAAATGGAGAGCGAGGAGAGCTGTCGGCTCTCACAGAACTCTGGCCTCCGCACTGTTTGCCATGCAACTGCACGCAAGACCACACGTCTCCTCCCGACCTGCTGAGAAACAGGCATCCGTGTAGGCCCTTGTTAACATTTCCTGGCGTGCAGAGTCCAAGGCGACACGCTGTCCTCTGCCTTGGAAACCTACGTTGCCACAGCTTGCCAAACGCTACCGAAGGCAGTCCTAACCAGTCTCGTGTGCTGCGCAACTTTGATTCGGTTACGAAAAGCCACCTGCATTGAGGTGAACACTCTGCTCAGCGTTCTTTCCGGGAGCTCACAATTGCCCCCTCTCTAGGTTAAGCAGGATGTCGAGGTGAGGTCCAAACTGAGCAAAGAGCACAATTGCTCACTTTGCAGTGGTAGTCGTCGTAAGAGGCATTGCCTACTAGGCCTTGCTAAGGTCTTCGTTCTGTTAGGGAAGTCGCCACACTTAGACGCCTGATAAGGAAACTTTATTCAGCGAAGTTCCCAGTGTCTTGCGACGGTCTCCCTTCGCAGGGCCAATACAGCAGGGAATTAGGTTTGCTGCTAACTAGGCTAGGTGACCCTGCATACAGAAGCAGGCGTTTCCCTTTGGAAGCTTGGATCCCGGTTTCTCAGGGGCTGCTTGCAAGACCCTGCTATTGCCCAGCATCTCTCCTCTGCCCCTACGCCCGGGTAGGAAGCGAGTATTTTAGCCTGAGAAGCAGGGCTCTTGCAACTCTGGTGGAGAGCTAATCCTGCAGCCCACGTTCGTCCTGGGAAACCGCAAGGCGACCCTTGGCCTCAGTGTAGTGGCGAAATGGCCGCCGGACAGGTCTTGCCTGCCGCGGTTTCCGTGAGTTCTCCACCATCTTCGGGCTTAAATGGAGAGCGAGGAGAGCTGTCGGCTCTCACAGAACTCTGGCCTCCGCACTGTTTGCCATGCAGCTGAACGCAAGACCGCACGTCTCCTCCCGGCCTGCTGAGAAACAGGCCGCCGTGCAGGCCCTTCGTAACACTTCTTGGCATGTAGACTCCAAGGCAACACGCTGTCCTCTTCCTTGGAAACCTACGTTGCCCCAGCATGCCAACGCTCACGAAGGCAGTCCGAGCCCGTCTCATGTGCTGGGCCACTTGCATTCAGTGAGGAAAAGCCACCTGCATTGAGGTGAACACTCTGCTCAGCATTCTTTCCGGGAGCTCACACTTGCCGCCTCTCTAGGTTAAGCAGGAAGTCGTAGTGAGGACCAACCTGAGCAAAGAGCACAATTCCTCACGTTACACTGGTAGTCGTTGTAAGAGGAATTGCCAACTACGCCTGGCTGAGGCCTTCCCTGTGTTAAGGAACCAGCCACACTTAGAGGCCTTGAAAGAACAATTTATTCAGCGAAGTTCCCATTGTTTGGCGATGGTCAACCTTTGCAGCGCCAGTACTGCAGGGACTTAGGTTTGCTGCTAACAGGGCTAGGTGACCCTGCATACAGAAGCAGGCGTTTCCCTTTGGAAGCTTGGATCCCGGTTTCTCAGGGGCTGCTTGCAAGACCCTGCTATTGCCCAGCATCTCTCCTCTGCCCCTACGCCCGGGTAGGAAGCGAGTATTTTAGCCTGAGAAGCAGGGCTCTTGCAACTCTGGCGGAGAGCTAATCCTGCAGCCCACGTTCGTCCTGGAAAACCGCAAGGTGACCCTTGGCCTCAGTGTAGTGGCGAAATGGCCGCCGGACAGGTCTTGCCTGCCGCGGTTTCCGTGAGTTCTCCAGCGTCTTCGGGCTTAAATGGAGAGCGAGGAGAGCTGTCGGCTCTCACAGAACTCTGGCCTCCGCACTGTTTGCCATGCAGCTGAACGCAAGACCGCACGTCTCCTCCCGGCCTGCTGAGAAATAGGCCGCCGTACAGGCCCTTCGTAACACTTCTTGGCATGTAGACTCCAAGGCGACACGCTGTCCTCTTCCTTGGAAACCTACGTTGCCCCAGCATGCCAACGCTCACGAAGGCAGTCCGAGCCCGTCTCATGTGCTGGGCCACTTGCATTCAGTGAGGAAAAGCCACCTGCATTGAGGTGAACACTCTGCTCAGCGTTCTTTCCGGGAGCTCACACTTGCCGCCTCTCTAGGTTAAGCAGGAAGTCGTAGTGAGGACCAACCTGAGCAAAGAGCACAATTCCTCACGTTACACTGGTAGTCGTCGTAAGAGGAATTGCCAACTACGCCTGGCTGAGGCCTTCCCTGTGTTAAGGAACCAGCCACACTTAGAGGCCTTGAAAGAACAATTTATTCAGCGAAGTTCCCATTGTTTGGCGATGGTCAACCTTTGCAGCGCCAGTACTGCAGGGACTTAGGTTTGCTGCTAACAGGGCTAGGTGACCCTGCATACATACAGAAGCAGGCGTTTCCCTTTGGAAGCTTGGATCCCGGTTTCTCAGGGGCTGCTTGCAAGACCCTGCTATTGCCCAGCATCTCTCCTCTGCCCCTACGCCCGGGTAGGAAGCGAGTATTTTAGCCTGAGAAGCAGGGCTCTTGCAACTCTGGAGGAGAGCTAATCCTGCAGCCCACGTTCGTCCTGGGAAACCGCAAGGCGACCCTTGGCCTCAGTGTAGTGGCGAAATGGCCGCCGGACAGGTCTTGCCTGCCGCGGTTTCCGTGAGTTCTCCACCGTCTTCGGGCTTAAATGGAGAGTGAGGAGAGCTGTTGGCTCTCACAGAACTCTGGCCTCCGCACTGTTTGCCATGCAATTGCACGCAAGACCACACGTCTCCTCCCGACCTGCTGAGAAACAGGCATCCGTGTAGGCCCTTGTTAACATTTCCTGGCGTGCAGAGTCCAAGGCGACACGCTGTCCTCTGCCTTGGAAACCTACCTTGCCACAGCTTGCCAAACGCTACCGAAGGCAGTCCTAACCAGTCTCGTGTGCTGCGCAGCTTTGATTCGGTTACGAAAAGCCACCTGCATTGAGGTGAACACTCTGCTCAGCGTTCTTTCCGGGAGCTCACAATTGCCCCCTCTCTAGGTTAAGCAGGATGTCGAGGTGAGGTCCAAACTGAGCAAAGAGCACAATTGCTCACTTTGCAGTGGTAGTCGTCGTAAGAGGCATTGCCTAATAGGCCTTGCTAAGGTCTTCGTTCTGTTAGGGAAGTCGCCACACTTAGACGCCTGTAAAGGAAACTTTATTCAGCGAAGTTCCCAGTGTCTTGCGACGGTCTCCCTTCGCAGGGCCAATACAGCAGGGACTTAGGTTTGCTGCTAACTAGGCTAGGTGACCCTGCATACAGAAGCAGGCGTTTCCCTTTGGAAGCTTGGATCCCGGTTTCTCAGGGGCTGCTTGCAAGACCCTGCTATTGCCCAGCATCTCTCCTCTGCCCCTACGCCCGGGTAGGAAGTGAGTATTTTAGCCTGAGAAGCAGGGCTCTTGCACCTCTGGAGGAGAGCTAATCCTGCAGCCCACGTTCGTCCTGGGAAACCGCAAGGCGACCCTTGGCCTCAGTGTAGTGGTGAAATGGCCGCCGGGAAGGTCTTGCCTGCCGCGGTTTCCGTGAGTTCTCCACCGTCTTCGGGCTTAAATGGAGAGCGAGGAGAGCTGTCGGCTCTCACAGAACTCTGGCCTCCACACTGTTTGCCATGCAGCTGAACGCAAGACCACACGTCTCCTCCCGGCCTGCTGAGAAACAGGCCGCCGTGCAGGCCCTTTGTAACACTTCTTGGCATGTAGACTCCAAGGCGACACGCTGTCCTCTTCCTTGGAAACCTACGTTGCCCCAGCATGCCAACGCTCACGAAGGCAGTCCGAGCCCGTCTCATGTGCTGGGCCACTTGCATTCAGTGAGGAAAAGCCACCTGCATTGAGGTGAACACTCTGCTCAACGTTCTTTCCGGGAGCTCACACTTGCCGCCTCTCTAGGTTAAGCAGGAAGTCGTAGTGAGGACCAACCTGAGCAAAGAGCACAATTCCTCACGTTACACTGGTAGTCGTCGTAAGAGGAATTGCCAACTACGCCTGGCTGAGGCCTTCCCTGTGTTAAGGAACCAGCCACACTTAGAGGCCTTGAAAGAACAATTTATTCAGCGAAGTTCCCATTGTTTGGCGATGGTCAACCTTTGCAGCGCCAGTACTGCAGGGACTTAGGTTTGCTGCTAACAGGGCTAGGTGACCCTGCATACAGAAGCAGGCGTTTCCCTTTGGAAGCTTGGATCCCGGTTTCTCAGGGGCTGCTTGCAAGACCCTGCTATTGCCCAGCAACTGTCCTCTGCCCCTACGCCCGGGTAGGAAGCGAGTATTTTAGCCTGAGAAGCAGGGCTCTTGCAACTCTGGTGGAGAGCTAATCCTGCAGCCCACGTTCGTCCTGGGAAACCACAAGGAGACCCTTGGCCTCAGTGTAGTGGCAAAATGGCCGCCGGACAGGTCTAGCTTGCCGCGGTTTCCGTGAGTTCTCCACCGTCTTCGGGCTTAAATGGAGAGCGAGGAGAGCTGTCGGCTCTCACAGAACTCTGGCCTCCGCACTGTTTGCCATGCAACTGCACGCAAGACCACACGTCTCCTCCCGACCTGCTGAGAAACAGGCATCCGTGTAGGCCCTTGTTAACATTTCCTGGCGTGCAGAGTCCAAGGCGACACGCTGTCCTCTGCCTTGGAAACCTACGTTGCCACAGCTTGCCAAACGCTACCGAAGGCAGTCCTAACCAGTCTCGTGTGCTGCGCAGCTTTGATTCGGTTACGAAAAGCCACCTGCATTGAGGTGAACACTCTGCTCAGCGTTCTTTCCGGGAGCTCACAATTGCCCCCTCTCTAGGTTAAGCAGGATGTCGAGGTGAGGTCCAAACTGAGCAAAGAGCACAATTGCTCACTTTGCAGTGGTAGTCGTCGTAAGAGGCATTGCCTACTAGGCCTTGCTAAGGTCTTCGTTCTGTTAGGGAAGTCGCCACACTTAGACGCCTGTAAAGGAAACTTTATTCAGCGAAGTTCCCAGTGTCTTGCGACGGTCTCCCTTCGCAGGGCCAATACAGCAGGGACTTAGGTTTGCTGCTAACTAGGCTAGGTGACCCTGCATACAGAAGCAGGCTTTTCCCTTTGGAAGCTTGGATCCCGGTTTCTCAGGGGCTGCTTGCAAGACACTGCTATTGCCCAGCATCTCTCCTCTGCCCCTACGCCCGGGTAGGAAGCGAGTATTTTAGCCTGAGAAGCAGGGCTCTTGCACCTCTGGAGGAGAGCTAATCCTGCAGCCCACGTTCGTCCTGGGAAACCGCAAGGAGACCCTTGGCCTCAGTGTAGTGGCGAAATGGCCGCCGGGAAGGTCTTGCCTGCCGCGGTTTCCGTGAGTTCTCCACCGTCTTCGGGCTTAAATGGAGAGCGAGGAGAGCTGTCAGCTCTCACAGGACTCTGGCCTCCGCACTGTTTGCCATGCAGCTGAACGCAAGACCACACGTCTCCTCCCGGCCTGCTGAGAAACAGGCCGCCGTGCAGGCCCTTTGTAACACTTCTTGGCATGTAGACTCCAAGGCAACACGCTGTCCTCTTCCTTGGAAACCTACGTTGCCCCAGCATGCCAACGCTCACGAAGGCAGTCCGAGCCCGTCTCATGTGCTGGGCCACTTGCATTCAGTGAGGAAAAGCCACCTGCATTGAGGTGAACACTCTGCTCAGCGTTCTTTCCGGGAGCTCACACTTGCCGCCTCTCTAGGTTAAGCAGGAAGTCGTAGTGAGGACCAACCTGAGCAAAGAGCACAATTCCTCACGTTACACTGGTAGTCGTCGTAAGAGGAATTGCCAACTACGCCTGGCTGAGGCCTTCCCTGTGTTAAGGAACCAGCCACACTTAGAGGCCTTGAAAGAACAATTTATTCAGCGAAGTTCCCATTGTTTGGCGATGGTCAACCTTTGCAGCGCCAGTACTGCAGGGACTTAGGTTTGCTGCTAACAGGGCTAGGTGACCCTGCATACAGAAGCAGGCGTTTCCCTTTGGAAGCTTGGATCCCGGTTTCTCAGGAGCTGCTTGCAAGACCCTGCTATTGCCCAGCATCTGTCCTCTGCCCCTACGCCCGGGTAGGAAGCGAGTATTTTAGCCTGAGAAGCAGGGCTCTTGCAACTCTGGTGGAGAGCTAATCCTGCAGCCCACGTTCGTCCTGGGAAACCACAAGGAGACCGTTGGCCTCAGTGTAGTGGCGAAATGGCCGCCGGACAGGTCTTGCCTGCCGCGGTTTCCGTGAGTTCTCCACCGTCTTCGGGCTTAAATGGAGAGCGAGGAGAGCTGTCGGCTCTCACAGAACTCTGGCCTCCGCACTGTTTGCCATGCAACTGCATGCAAGACCACACGTCTCCTCCCGACCTGCTGAGAAACAGGCATCCGTGTAGGCCCTTGTTAACATTTCCTGGCGTGCAGAGTCCAAGGCGACACGCTGTCCTCTGCCTTGGAAACCTACGTTGCCACAGCTTGCCAAACGCTACCGAAGGCAGTCCTAACCAGTCTCGTGTGCTGCGCAGCTTTGATTCGGTTACGAAAAGCCACCTGCATTGAGGTGAACACTCTGCTCAGCGTTCTTTCCGGGAGCTCACAATTGCCCCCTCTCTAGGTTAAGCAGGATGTCGAGGTGAGGTCCAAACTGAGCAAAGAGCACAATTGCTCACTTTGCAGTGGTAGTCGTCATAAGAGGCATTGCCTACTAGGCCTTGCTAAGGTCTTCGTTCTGTTAGGGAAGTCGCCACACTTAGACGCCTGTAAAGGAAACTTTATTCAGCGAAGTTCCCAGTGTCTTGCGACGGTCTCCCTTCGCAGGGCCAATACAGCAGGGACTTAGGTTTGCTGCTAACTAGGCTAGGTGACCCTGCATACAGAAGCAGGCTTTTCCCTTTGGAAGCTTGGATCCCGGTTTCTCAGGGGCTGCTTGCAAGACCCTGCTATTGCCCAGCATCTCTCCTCTGCCCCTACGCCCGGGTAGGAAGCGAGTATTTTAGCCTGAGAAGCAGGGCTCTTGCACCTCTGGAGGAGAGCTAATCCTGCAGCCCACGTTCGTCCTGGGAAACCGCAAGGCGACCCTTGGCCTCAGTGTAGTGGCGAAATGGCCGCCGGGAAGGTCTTGCCTGCCGCGGTTTCCGTGAGTTCTCCACCGTCTTCGGGCTTAAATGGAGAGCGAGGAGAGCTGTCAGCTCTCACAGGACTCTGGCCTCCGCACTGTTTGCCATGCAGCTGAACGCAAGACCACACGTCTCCTCCCGGCCTGCTGAGAAACAGGCCGCCGTGCAGGCCCTTTGTAACACTTCTTGGCATGTAGACTCCAAGGCAACACGCTGTCCTCTTCCTTGGAAACCTACGTTGCCCCAGCATGCCAACACTCACGAAGGCAGTCCGAGCCCGTCTCATGTGCTGGGCCACTTGCATTCAGTGAGGAAAAGCCACCTGCATTGAGGTGAACACTCTGCTCAGCGTTCTTTCCGGGAGCTCACACTTGCCGCCTCTCTAGGTTAAGCAGGAAGTCGTAGTGAGGACCAACCTGAGCAAAGAGCACAATTCCTCACGTTACACTGGTAGTCGTCGTAAGAGGAATTGCCAACTACGCCTGGCTGAGGCCTTCCCTGTGTTAAGGAACCACCCACACTTAGAGGCCTTGAAAGAACAATTTATTCAGCGAAGTTCCCATTGTTTGGCGATGGTCAACCTTTGTAGCGCCAGTACTGCAGGGACTTAGGTTTGCTGCTAACAGGGCTAGGTGACCCTGCATACAGAAGCAGGCATTTCCCTTTGGAAGCTTGGATCCCGGTTTCTCAGGGGCTGCTTGCAAGACCCTGCTATTGCCCAGCATCTCTCCTCTGCCCCTATGCCCGGGTAGGAAGCGAGTATTTTAGCCTGAGAAGCAGGGCTCTTGCAACTCTGGAGGAGAGCTAATCCTGCAGCCCACGTTCGTCCTGGGAAACCGCAAGGCGACCCTTGGCCTCAGTGTAGTGGCGAAATGGCCGCCGGACAGGTCTTGCCTGCCGCGGTTTCCGTGAGTTCTCCACCGTCTTCGGGCTTAAATGGAGAGCGAGGAGAGCTGTCGGCTCTCACAAAACTCTGGCGTCCGCACTGTTTGCCATGCAACTGCACGCAAGACCACACGTCTCCTCCCGACCTGCTGAGAAACAGGCATCCGTGTAGGCCCTTGTTAACATTTCCTGGCGTGCAGAGTCCAAGGCGACACGCTGTCCTCTGCCTTGGAAACCTATGTTGCCACAGCTTGCCAAACGCTACCGAAGGCAGTCCTAACCAGTCTCGTGTGCTGCGCAGCTTTGATTCGGTTACGAAAAGCCACCTGCATTGAGGTGAACACTCTGCTCAGCGTTCTTTCCGGGAGCTCACAATTGCCCCCTCTCTAGGTTAAGCAGGATGTCGAAGTGAGGTCCAAACTGAGCAAAGAGCACAATTGCTCACTTTGCAGTGGTAGTCGTCGTAAGAGGCATTGCCTACTAGGCCTTGCTAAGGTCTTCGTTCTGTTAGGGAAGTCGCCACACTTAGACGCCTGTAAAGGAAACTTTATTCAGCGAAGTTCCCAGTGTCTTGCGATGGTCTCCCTTCGCAGGGCCAATACAGCAGGGACTTAGGTTTGCTGCTAACTAGGCTAGGTGACCCTGCATACAGAAGCAGGCGTTTCCCTTTGGAAGCTTGGATCCCGGTTTCTCAGGGGCTGCTTGCAAGACCCTGCTATTGCCCAGCATCTCTCCTCTGCCCCTACGCCCGGGTAGGAAGCGAATATTTTAGCCTGAGAAGCAGGGCTCTTGCAACTCTGGCGGAGAGCTAATCCTGCAGCCCACGTTCGTCCTGGGAAACCGCAAGGCGACCCTTGGCCTCAGTGTAGTGGCGAAATGGCCGCCAGACAGGTCTTGCCTGCCGCGGTTTCCGTGAGTTCTCCACCGTCTTCGGGCTTAAATGGAGAGCGAGGAGAGCTGTCGGCTCTCACAGAACTCTGGCCTCCGCACTGTTTGCCATGCAGCTGAACGCAAGACCGCACGTCTCCTCCCGGCCTGCTGAGAAAGAGGCCGCCGTGCAGGCCCTTCGTAACACTTCTTGGCATGTAGACTCCAAGGCGACACGCTGTCCTCTTCCTTGGAAACCTACGTTGCCCCAGCATGCCAACGCTCACGAAGGCAGTCCGAGCCCGTCTCATGTGCTGGGCCACTTGCATTCAGTGAGGAAAAGCCACCTGCATTGAGGTGAACACTCTGCTCAGCGTTCTTTCCGGGAGCTCACACTTGCCGCCTCTCTAGGTTAAGCAGGAAGTCGTAGTGAGGACCAACCTGAGCAAAGAGCACAATTCCTCACGTTACACTGGTAGTCGTCGTAAGAGGAATTGCCAACTACGCCTGGCTGAGGCCTTCCCTGTGTTAAGGAACCAGCCACACTTAGAGGCCTTGAAAGAACAATTTATTCAGCGAAGTTCCCATTGTTTGGCGATGGTCAACCTTTGCAGCGCCAGTACTGCAGGGACTTAGGTTTGCTGCTAACAGGGCTAGGTGACCCTGCATACAGAAGCAGGCTTTTCCCTTTGGAAGCTTGGATCCCGGTTTCTCAGGGGCTGATTGCAAGACCCTGCTATTGCCCAGCATCTCTCCTCTGCCCCTACGCCCGGGTAGGAAGCGAGTATTTTAGCCTGAGAAGCAGGGCTCTTGCAACTCTGGAGGAGAGCTAATCCTGCAGCCCACGTTCATCCTGGGAAACCGCAAGGCGACCCTTGGCCTCAGTGTAGTGGCGAAATGGCCGCCGGACAGGTCTTGCCTGCCGCGGTTTCCGTGAGTTCTCCACCGTCTTCGGGCTTAAATGGAGAGCGAGGAGAGCTGTCGGCTCTCACAGAACTCTGGCCTCCGCACTGTTTGCCATGCAACTGCACGCAAGACCACACGTCTCCTCCCGACCTGCTGAGAAACAGGCATCCATGTAGGCCCTTGTTAACATTTCCTGGCGTGCAGAGTCCAAGGCGACACGCTGTCCTCTGCCTTGGAAACCTACGTTGCCACAGCTTGCCAAACGCTACCGAAGGCAGTCCTAAAGAGTCTCGTGTGCTGCGCAACATTGATTCGGTTACGAAAAGCCACCTGCATTGAGGTGAACACTCTGCTCAGCGTTCTTTCCGGGAGCTCACAATTGCCCCCTCTATAGGTTAAGCAGGATGTCGAGGTGAGGTCCAAACTGAGCAAAGAGCACAATTGCTCACTTTGCAGTGGTAGTCCTCGTAAGAGGCATTGCCTACTAGGCCTTGCTAAGGTCTTCGTTCTGTTAGGGAAGTCGCCACACTTAGACGCCTGTAAAGGAAACTTTATTCAGCGAAGTTCCCAGTGTCTTGCGACGGTCTCCCTTCACAGGGCCAATACAGCAGGGACTTAGGTTTGCTGCTAACTAGGCTAGGTGACCCTGCATACAGAAGCAGGCGTTTCCCTTTGGAAGCTTGGATCCCGGTTTCTCAGGGGCTGCTTGCAAGACCCTGCTATTGCCCAGCATCTCTCCTCTGCCACTACGCCCGGGTAGGAAGCGAGTATTTTAGCCTGAGAAGCAGGGCTCTTGCAACTCTGGTGGAGAGCTAATCCTGCAGCCCACGTTCGTCCTGGGAAACCGCAAGGCGACCCTTGGCCTCAGTGTAGTGGCGAAATGGCCGCCGGACAGGTCTTGCCTGCCGCGGTTTCCGTGAGTTCTCCACCGTCTTCGGGCTTAAATGGAGAGCGAGGAGAGCTGTCGGCTCTCACAGAACTCTGGCCTCCGCACTGTTTGCCATGCAGCCGAACGCAAGACCGCACGTCTCCTCCTGGCCTGCTGAGAAACAGGTCGCCGTGCAGGCCCTTCGTAACACTTCTTGGCATGTAGACTCCAAGGCGACACGCTGTCCTCTTCCTTGGAAACCTACGTTGCCCCAGCATGCCAACGCTCACGAAGGCAGTCCGAGCCCGTCTCATGTGCTGGGCCACTTGCATTCAGTGAGGAAAAGCCACCTGCATTGAGGTGAACACTCTGCTCAGCGTTCTTTCCGGGAGCTCACACTTGCCACCTCTCTAGGTTTAGCAGGAAGTCGTAGTGAGGACCAACCTGAGCAAAGAGCACAATTCCTCACGTTACACTGGTAGTCGTCGTAAGAGGAATTGCCAACTACGCCTGGCTGAGGCCTTCCCTGTGTTAAGGAACCAGCCACTCTTAGAGGCCTTGAAAGAACAATTTATTCAGCGAAGTTCCCATTGTTTGGCGATGGTCAACCTTTGCAGCGCCAGTACTGCAGGGACTTAGGTTTGCTGCTAACAGGGCTAGGTGACCCTGCATACAGAAGCAGGCGTTTCCCTTTGGAAGCTTGGATCCCGGTTTCTCAGGGGCTGCTTGCAAGACCCTGCTATTGCCCAGCATCTCTCCTCTGCCCCTACGCCCGGGTAGGAAGCGAGTATTTTAGCCTGAGAAGCAGGGCTCTTGCAACTCTGGAGGAGAGCTAATCCTGCACCCCACGTTCGTCCTGGGAAACCGCAAGGAGACCCTTGGCCTCAGTGTAGTGGCGAAATGGCCGCCGGGCAGGTCTTGCCTGCCGCGGTTTCCGTGAGTTCTCCACCGTCTTCGGGCTTAAATGGAGAGCGAGGAGAGCTGTCGGCTCTCACAGAACTCTGGCCTCCGCACTGTTTGCCATGCAACTGCACGCAAGACCACACGTCTCCTCCCGACCTGCTGAGAAACAGGCATCCGTGTAGGCCCTTGTTAACATTTCCTGGCGTGCAGAGTCCAAGGCGACACGCTGTCCTCTGCCTTGGAAACCTACGTTGCCACAGCTTGCCAAACGCTACCGAAGGCAGTCCTAACCAGTCTCGTGTGCTGCGCAGCTTTGATTCGGTTACGAAAAGCCACCTGCATTGAGGTGAACACTCTGCTCAGCATTCTTTCCAGGAGCTCACAATTGCCCCCTCTCTAGGTTAAGCAGGATGTCGAGGTGAGGTCCAAACTGAGCAAAGAGCACAATTGCTCACTTTGCAGTGGTAGTCGTCGTAAGAGGCATTGCCTACTAGGCCTTGCTAAGGTCTTCGTTCTGTTAGGGAAGTCGCCACACTTAGACGCCTGTAAAGGAAACTTTATTCAGCAAAGTTCCCAGTGTCTTGCGACGGTCTCCCTTCACAGGGCCAATACAGCAGGGACTTAGGTTTGCTGCTAACTAGGCTAGGTGACCCTGCATACAGAAGCAGGCGTTTCCCTTTGGAAGCTTGGATCCCGGTTTCTCAGGGGCTGCTTGCAAGACCCTGCTATTGCCCAGCATCTCTCCTCTGCCCCTACGCCCGGGTAGGAAGCGAGTATTTTAGCCTGAGAAGCAGGGCTCTTGCAACTCTGGTGGAGAGCTAATCCTGCAGCCCACGTTCGTCCTGGGAAACTGCAAGGCGACCCTTGGCCTCAGTGTAGTGGCGAAATGGCCGCCGGACAGGTCTTGCCTGCCGCGGTTTCCGTGAGTTCTCCACCGTCTTCGGGCTTAAATGGAGAGCGAGGAGAGCTGTCGGCTCTCACAGAACTCTGGCCTCCGCACTGTTTGCCATGCAACTGCACGCAAGACCACACGTCTCCTCCCGACCTGCTGAGAAACAGGCATCCGTGTAGGCCCTTGTTAACATTTCCTGGCGTGCAGAGTCCAAGGCGACACGCTGTCCTCTGCCTTGGAAACCTACGTTGCCACAGCTTGCCAAACGCTACCGAAGGCAGTCCTAACCAGTGTCGTGTGCTGCGCAACTTTGATTCGGTTACGAAAAGCCACCTGCATTGAGGTGAACACTCTGCTCAGCGTTCTTTCCGGGAGCTCACAATTGCCCCCTCTCTAGGTTAAGCAGGATGTCGAGGTGAGGTCCAAACTGAGCAAAGAGCACAATTGCTCACTTTGCAGTGGTAGTCGTCGTAAGAGACATTGCCTACTAGGCCTTGCTAAGGTCTTCATTCTGTTAGGGAAGTCGCCACACTTAGACGCCTGTAAAGGAAACTTTATTCAGCGAAGTTCCCAGTGTCTTGCGACGGTCTCCCTTCACAGGGCCAATACAGCAGGGACTTAGGTTTGCTGCTAACTAGGCTAGGTGACCCTGCATACAGAAGCAGCCTTTTCCCTTTGGAAGCTTGGATCCCGGTTTCTCAGGGGCTGCTTGCAAGACCCTGCTATTGCCCAGCATCTCTCCTCTGCCCCTACGCCCGGGTAGGAAGCGAGTATTTTCGCCTGAGAAGCAGGGCTCTTGCAACTCTGGAGGAGAGCTAATCCTGCAGCCCACGTTCGTCCTGGGAAACCGCAAGGCGACCCTTGGCCTCAGTGTAGTGGCGAAATGGCCGCCGGAAAGGTCTTGCCTGCCGCGGTTTCCGTGAACTCTCCAGCGTCTTCGGGCTTAAATGGAGAGTGAGGAGAGCTGTCAGTTCTCACAGAACTCTGGCCTCCGCACTGTTTGCCATGCAGCCGAACGCAAGACCACACGTCTCCTCCCGGCCTGCTGAGAAACAGGCCGCCGTGCAGGCCCTTCGTAACACTTCTTGGCATGTAGACTCCAAGGCGACACGCTGTCCTCTTCCTTGGAAACCTACGTTGCCCCAGCATGCCAACGCTCACGAAGGCAGTCCGAGCCCGTCTCATGTGCTGGGCCACTTGCATTCAGTGAGGAAAAGCCACCTGCATTGAGGTGAACACTCTGCTCAGCGTTCTTTCCGGGAGCTCACACTTGCCGCCTCTCTAGGTTAAGCAGGAAGTCGTAGTGAGGACCAACCTGAGCAAAGAGCACAATTCCTCACGTTACACTGGTAGTCGTCGTAAGAGGAATTGCCAACTACGCCTGGCTGAGGCCTTCCCTGTGTTAAGGAACCAGCCACACTTAGAGGCCTTGAAAGAACAATTTATTCAGCGAAGTTCCCATTGTTTGGCGATGGTCAACCTTTGCAGCGCCAGTACTGCAGGGACTTAGGTTTGCTGCTAACAGGGCTAGGTGACCCTGCATACAGAAGCAGGCGTTTCCCTTTGGAAGCTTGGATCCCGGTTTCTCAGGGGCTGTTGCAAGACCCTGCTATTGCCCAGCATCTCTCCTCTGCCCCTACACCCGGGTAGGAAGCGAGTATTTTAGCCTGAGAAGCAGGGCTCTTGCAACTCTGGAGGAGAGCTAATCCTGCAGCCCACGTTCGTCCTGGGAAACCGCAAGGAGACCCTTGGCCTCAGTGTAGTGGCGAAATGGCCGCCAGACAGGTCTTGCCTGCCGCGGTTTCCGTGAGTTCTCCACCGTCTTCGGGCTTAAATGGAGAGCGAGGAGAGCTGTCGGCTCTCACAGAACTCTGGCCTCCGCACTGTTTGCCATGCAACTGCACGCAAGACCACACGTCTCCTCCCGACCTGCTGAGAAACAGGCATCCGTGTAGGCCCTTGTTAACATTTCCTGGCGTGCAGAGTCCAAGGCGACACGCTGTCCTCTGCCTTGGAAACCTACGTTGCCACAGCTTGCCAAACGCTACCGAAGGCAGTCCTAACCAGTCTCGTGTGCTGCGCAACTTTGATTCGGTTACGAAAAGCCACCTGCATTGAGGTGAACACTCTGCTCAGCGTTCTTTCCGGGAGCTCACAATTGCCCCCTCTCTAGGTTAAGCAGGATGTCGAGGTGAGGTCCAAACTGAGCAAAGAGCACAATTGCTCACTTTGCAGTGGTAGTCGTCGTAAGAGGCATTGCCTACTAGGCCTTGCTAAGGTCTTCGTTCTGTTAGGGAAGTCGCCACACTTAGACGCCTGTAAAGGAAACTTTATTCAGCGAAGTTCCCAGTGTCTTGCGACGGTCTCCCTTTGCAGGGCCAATACCGCAGGGACTTAGGTTTGCTGCTAACTAGGCTAGGTGACCCTGCATACAGAAGCAGGCGTTTCCCTTTGGAAGCTTGGATCCCGGTTTCTCAGGGGCTGCTTGCAAGACCCTGCTATTGCCCAGCATCTCACCTCTGCCCCTACGCCCGGGTAGGAAGCGAGTATTTTAGCCTGAGAAGCAGGGCTCTTGCAACTCTGGCGGAGAGCTAATCCTGCAGCCCACGTTCGTCCTGGGATACCGCAAGGTGACCCTTGGTCTCAGTGTAGTGGCGAAATGGCCACCGGGAATGTCTTGCCTGCCGCGGTTTCCGTGAGTTCTCCACCGTCTTCGGGCTTAAATGGAGAGTGAGGAGAGCTGTCGGCTCTCACAGAACTCTGGCCTCCGCACTGTTTGCCATGCAGCCGAACGCAAGACCGCACGTCTCCTCCCGGCCTGCTGAGAAACAGGCCGCCGTGCAGGCCCTTCGTAACACTTCTTGGCATGTAGACTCCAAGGCGACACGCTGTCCTCTTCCTTGGAAACCTACGTTGCCCCAGCATGCCAACGCTCACGAAGGCAGTCCGAGCCCGTCTCATGTGCTGGGCCACTTGCATTCAGTGAGGAAAAGCCACCTGCATTGAGGTGAACACTCTGCTCAGCGTTCTTTCCGGGAGCTCACACTTGCCGCCTCTCTAGGTTAAGCAGGAAGTCGTAGTGAGGACCAACCTGAGCAAAGAGCACAATTCCTCACGTTACACTGGTAGTCGTCGTAAGAGGAATTGCCAACTACGCCTGGCTGAGGCCTTCCCTGTGTTAAGGAACCAGCCACACTTAGAGGCCTTGAAAGAACAATTTATTCAGCGAAGTTCCCATTGTTTGGCGATGGTCAACCTTTGCAGCGCCAGTACTGCAGGGACTTAGGTTTGCTGCTAACAGGGATAGGTGACCCTGCATACAGAAGCAGGCTTTTCCCTTTGGAAGCTTGGATCCCGGTTTCTCAGGGGCTGCTTGCAAGACCCTGCTATTGCCCAGCATCTCTCCTCTGCCCCTACGCCCGGGTAGGAAGCGAGTATTTTAGCCTGAGAAGCAGGGCTCTTGCAACTCTGGTGGAGAGCTAATCCTGCAGCCCACGTTCGTCCTGGGAAACCGCAAGGCGACCCTTGGCCTCAGTGTAGTGGCGAAATGGCCGCCGGACAGGTCTTGCCTGCCGCGGTTTCCGTGAGTTCTCCACCGTCTTCGGGCTTAAATGGAGAGCGAGGAGAGCTGTCGGCTCTCACAGAACTCTGGCCTCCGCACTGTTTGCCATGCAACTGCATGTAAGACCACACGTCTCCTCCCGACCTGCTGAGAAACAGGCATCCGTGTAGGCCCTTGTTAACATTTCCTGGCGTGCAGAGTCCAAGGCGACACGCTGTCCTCTGCCTTGGAAACCTACGTTGCCACAGCTTGCCAAATGCTACCGAAGGCAGTCCTAACCAGTCTCGTGTGCTGCGCAGCTTTGATTCGGTTACGAAAAGCCACCTGCATTGAGGTGAACACTCTGCTCAGCGTTCTTTCCGGGAGCTCACAATTGCCCCCTCTCTAGGTTAAGCAGGATGTCGAGGTGAGGTCCAAACTGAGCAAAGAGCACAATTGCTCACTTTGCAGTGGTAGTCGTCGTAAGAGGCATTGCCTACTAGGCCTTGCTAAGGTCTTCGTTCTGTTAGGGAAGTCGCCACACTTAGACGCCTGTAAAGGAAACTTTATTCAGCGAAGTTCCCAGTGTCTTGCGACGGTCTCCCTTCGCAGGGCCAATACAGCAGGGACTTAGGTTTGCTGCTAACTAGGCTAGGTGACCCTGCATACAGAAGCAGGCGTTTCCCTTTGGAAGCTTGGATCCCGGTTTCTCAGGGGCTGCTTGCAAGACCCTGCTATTGCCCAGCATCTCTCCTCTGCCCCTACGCCCGGGTAGGAAGCGAGTATTTTAGCCTGAGAAGCAGGGCTCTTGCAACTCTGGCGGAGAGCTAATCCTGCAGCCCACGTTCGTCCTGGGAAACCGCAAGGCGACCCTTGGCCTCAGTGTAGTGGCGAAATGGCCGCCGGACAGGTCTTGCCTGCCGCGGTTTCCGTGAGTTCTCCACCGTCTTCGGGCTTAAATGGAGAGCGAGGAGAGCTGTCGGCTCTCACAGAACTCTGGCCTCCGCACTGTTTGCCATGCAGCCGAACGCAAGACCGCACGTCTCCTCCTGGCCTGCTGAGAAACAGGCCGCCGTGCAGGCCCTTCGTAACACTTCTTGGCATGTAGACTCCAAGGCGACACGCTGTCCTCTTCCTTGGAAACCTACGTTGCCCCAGCATGCCAACGCTCACGAAGGCAGTCCGAGCCCGTCTCATGTGCTGGGCCACTTGCATTCAGTGAGGAAAAGCCACCTGCATTGAGGTGAACACTCTGCTCAGCGTTCTTTCCGGGAGCTCACACTTGCCGCCTCTCTAGGTTAAGCAGGAAGTCGTAGTGAGGACCAACCTGAGCAAAGAGCACAATTCCTCACGTTACACTGGTAGTCGTCGTAAGAGGAATTGCCAACTACGCCTGGCTGAGGCCTTCCCTGTGTTAAGGAACCAGCCACTCTTAGAGGCCTTGAAAGAACAATTTATTCAGCGAAGTTCCCATTGTTTGGCGATGGTCAACCTTTGCAGCGCCAGTACTGCAGGGACTTAGGTTTGCTGCTAACAGGGCTAGGTGACCCTGCATACAGAAGCAGGCGTTTCCCTTTGGAAGCTTGGATCCCGGTTTCTCAGGGGCTGATTGCAAGACCCTGCTATTGCCCAGCATCTCTCCTCTGCCACTACGCCCGGGTAGGAAGCGAGTATTTTAGCCTGAGAAGCAGGGCTCTTGCAACTCTGGAGGAGAGCTAATCCTGCAGCCCACGTTCGTCCTGGGAAACCGCAAGGAGACCCTTGGCCTCAGTGTAGTGGTGAAATGGCCGCCGGACAGGTCTTGCCTGCCGCGGTTTCCGTGAGTTCTCCACCGTCTTCGGGCTTAAATGGAGAGCGAGGAGAGCTGTCGGCTCTCACAGAACTCTGGCCTCCGCACTGTTTGCCATGCAACTGCACGCAAGACCACACGTCTCCTCCCGACCTGCTGAGAAACAGGCATCCGTGTAGGCCCTTGTTAACATTTCCTGGCGTGCAGAGTCCAAGGCGACACGCTGTCCTCTGCCTTGGAAACCTACGTTGCCACAGCTTGCCAAACGCTACCGAAGGCAGTCCTAACCAGTCTCGTGTGCTGCGCAGCTTTGATTCGGTTACGAAAAGCCACCTGCATTGAGGTGAACACTCTGCTCAGCGTTCTTTCCGGGAGCTCACAATTGCCCCCTCTCTAGGTTAAGCAGGATGTCGAGGTGAGGTCCAAACTGAGCAAAGAGCACAATTGCTCACTTTGCAGTGGTAGTCGTCGTAAGAGACATTGCCTACTAGGCCTTGCTAAGGTCTTCGTTCTGTTAGGGAAGTCGCCACACTTAGACGCCTGTAAAGGAAACTTTATTCAGCGAAGTTCCCAGTGTCTTGCGACGGTCTCCCTTCGCAGGGCCAATACAGCAGGGACTTAGGTTTGCTGCTAACTAGGCTAGGTGACCCTGCATACAGAAGCAGGCATTTCCCTTTGGAAGCTTGGATCCCGGTTTCTCAGGGGCTGCTTGCAAGACCCTGCTATTGCCCAGCATCTCTCCTCTGCCCCTACGCCCGGGTAGGAAGCGAGTATTTTAGCCTGAGAAGCAGGGCTCTTGCAACTCTGGCGGAGAGCTAATCCTGAAGCCCACGTTCGTCCTGGGAAACCGCAAGGCGACCCTTGGCCTCAGTGTAGTGGCGAAATGGCCGCCAGACAGGTCTTGCCTGCCGCGGTTTCCGTGAGTTCTCCACCGTCTTCGGGCTTAAATGGAGAGCGAGGAGAGCTGTCGGCTCTCACAGAACTCTGGCCTCCGCACTGTTTGCCATGCAGCTGAACGCAAGACCGCACGTCTCCTCCCGGCCTGCTGAGAAACAGGCCGCCGTGCAGGCCCTTCGTAACACTTCTTGGCATGTAGACTCCAAGGCGACACGCTGTCCTCTTCCTTGGAAACCTACGTTGCCCCAGCATGCCAACGCTCACGAAGGCAGTCCGAGCCCGTCTCATGTGCTGGGCCACTTGCATTCAGTGAGGAAAAGCCACCTGCATTGAGGTGAACACTCTGCTCAGCGTTCTTTCCGGGAGCTCACACTTGCCGCCTCTCTAGGTTAAGCAGGAAGTCGTAGTGAGGACCAACCTGAGCAAAGAGCACAATTCCTCACGTTACACTGGTAGTCGTCGTAAGAGGAATTGCCAACTACGCCTGGCTGAGGCCTTCCCTGTGTTAAGGAACCAGCCACACTTAGAGGCCTTGAAAGAACAATTTATTCAGCGAAGTTCCCATTGTTTGGCGATGGTCAACCTTTGCAGCGCCAGTACTGCAGGGACTTAGGTTTGCTGCTAACAGGGCTAGGTGACCCTGCATACAGAAGCAGGCGTTTCCCTTTGGAAGCTTGGATCCCGGTTTCTCAGGGGCTGCTTGCAAGACCCTGCTATTGCCCAGCATCTCTCCTCTGCCCCTACGCCCGGGTAGGAAGCGAGTATTTTAGCCTGAGAAGCAGGGCTCTTGCAACTCTGGAGGAGAGCTAATCCTGCAGCCCACGTTCGTCCTGGGAAACTGCAAGGTGACCCTTGGCCTCAGTGTAGTGGCGAAATGGCCGCCGGACAGGTCTTGCCTGCCGCGGTTTCCGTGAGTTCTCCACCGTCTTCGGGCTTAAATGGAGAGCGAGGAGAGCTGTCGGCTCTCACAGAACTCTGGCCTCCGCACTGTTTGCCATGCAGCTGAACGCAAGACCGCACGTCTCCTCCCGGCCTGCTGAGAAACAGGCCGCCGTGCAGGCCCTTCGTAACACTTCTTGGCATGTAGACTCCAAGGCGACACGCTGTCCTCTTCCTTGGAAACCTACGTTGCCCCAGCATGCCAACGCTCACGAAGGCAGTCCGAGCCCGTCTCATGTGCTGGGCCACTTGCATTCAGTGAGGAAAAGCCACCTGCATTGAGGTGAACACTCTGCTCAGCGTTCTTTCCGGGAGCTCACACTTGCCGCCTCTCTAGGTTAAGCAGGAAGTCGTAGTGAGGACCAACCTGAGCAAAGAGCACAATTCCTCACGTTACACTGGTAGTCGTCGTAAGAGGAATTGCCAACTACGCCTGGCTGAGGCCTTCCCTGTGTTAAGGAACCAGCCACACTTAGAGGCCTTGAAAGAACAATTTATTCAGCGAAGTTCCCATTGTTTGGCGATGGTCAACCTTTGCAGCGCCAGTACTGCAGGGACTTAGGTTTGCTGCTAACAGGGCTAGGTGACCCTGCATACAGAAGCAGGCGTTTCCCTTTGGAAGCTTGGATCCCGGTTTCTCAGGGGCTGCTTGCAAGACCCTGCTATTGCCCAGCATCTCTCCTCTGCCCCTACGCCCGGGTAGGAAGCGAGTATTTTAGCCTGAGAAGCAGGGCTCTTGCAACTCTGGAGGAGAGCTAATCCTGCAGCCCACGTTCGTCCTGGAAACCGCAAGGCGACCCTTGGCCTCAGTGTAGTGGCGAAATGGCCGCCGGACAGGTCTTGCCTGCCGCGGTTTCCGTGAGTTCTCCACCGTCTTCGGGCTTAAATGGAGAGCGAGGAGAGCTGTCGGCTCTCACAGAACTCTGGCCTCCGCACTGTTTGCCATGCAACTGCACGCAAGACCACACGTCTCCTCCCGACCTGCTGAGAAACAGGCATCCGTGTAGGCCCTTGTTAACATTTCCTGGCGTGCAGAGTCCAAGGCGACACGCTGTCCTCTGCCTTGGAAACCTACGTTGCCACAGCTTGCCAAATGCTACCGAAGGCAGTCCTAACCAGTCTCGTGTGCTGCGCAGCTTTGATTCGGTTACGAAAAGCCACCTGCATTGAGGTGAACTCTCTGCTCAGCGTTCTTTCCGGGAGCTCACAATTGCCCCCTCTCTAGGTTAAGCAGGATGTCGAGGTGAGGTCCAAACTGAGCAAAGAGCACAATTGCTCACTTTGCAGTGGTAGTCGTCGTAAGAGACATTGCCTACTAGGCCTTGCTAAGGTCTTCATTCTGTTAGGGAAGTCGCCACACTTAGACGCCTGTAAAGGAAACTTTATTCAGCGAAGTTCCCAGTGTCTTGCGACGGTCTCCCTTCGCAGGGTCAATACAGCAGGGACTTAGGTTTGCTGCTAACTAGGCTAAGTGACCCTGCATAGAGATGCAGGCTTTTCCCTTTGGAAGCTTGGATCCCGGTTTCTCAGGGGCTGCTTGCAAGACCCTGCTATTGCCCAGCATCTCTCCTCTGCCCCTACGCCCGGGTAGGAAGCGAGTATTTTAGCCTGAGAAGCAGGGCTCTTGCAACTCTTGAGGAGAGCTAATCCTGCAACCCACGTTCGTCCTGGGAAACCGCAAGGCGACCCTTGGCCTCAGTGTAGTGGCGAAATGGCCGCCGGGAAGGTCTTGCCTGCCGCGGTTTCCGTGAGTTCTCCACCGTCTTCGGGCTTAAATGGAGAGCGAGGAGAGCTGTCAGCTCTAACAGAACTCTGGCCTCCGCACTGTTTGCCATCTAGCTGAACGCAAGACCACACGTCTCCTCCCGGCCTGCTGAGAAACAGGCCGCCGTGCAGGCCCTTCGTAACACTTCTTGGCATGTAGACTCCAAGGCGACACGCTGTCCTCTTCCTTGGAAACCTACGTTGCCCCAGCATGCCAACGCTCACGAAGGCAGTCCGAGCCCGTCTCATGTGCTGGGCCACTTGCATTCAGTGAGGAAAAGCCACCTGCATTGAGGTGAACACTCTGCTCAGCGTTCTTTCCGGGTGCTCACACTTGCCGCCTCTCTAGGTTAAGCAGGAAGTCGTAGTGAGGACCAACCTGAGCAAAGAGCACAATTCCTCACGTTACACTGGAAGTCGTCGTAAGAGGAATTGCCAACTACGCCTGGCTGAGGCCTTCCCTGTGTTAAGGAACCAGCCACACTTAGAGGCCTTGAAAGAACAATTTATTCAGCGAAGTTCCCATTGTTTGGCGATGGTCAACCTTTGCAGCGCCAGTACTGCAGGGACTTAGGTTTGCTGCTAACAAGGCTAGGTGACACTGCATACAGAAGCAGGCGTTTCCCTTTGGAAGCTTGGATCCCGGTTTCTCAGGGGCTGCTTGCAAGACCCTGCTATTGCCCAGCATCTGTCCTCTGCCCCTACGCCCGGGTAGGAAGCGAGTATTTTAGCCTGAGAAGCAGGGCTCTTGCAACTCTGGAGGAGAGCTAATCCTGCAGCCCACGTTCGTCCTGGGAACCCGCAAGGCGACCCTTGGCCTCAGTGTAGTGGCAAAATGGCCGCCGGAGAGGTCTTGCCTGCCGCAGTTTCCGTGAGTTCTCCACAGTCTTCGGGCTTAAATGGAGAGCGAGGAGAGCTGTCGGCTCTCACAGAACTCTGGTCTCCGCACTGTTTGCCATGCAGCTGCACGCAAGTCCACACGTCTCCTCCCGACCTGCTGAGAAACAGGCATCCGTGTAGGCCCTTGTTAACATTTCCTGGCGTGCAGAGTCCAAGGCGACACGTTGTCCTCTGCCTTGGAAACCTACGTTGCCACAGCTTGCCAAACGCTACCGAAGGCAGTCCTAACCAGTGTCGTGTGCTGCGCAACTTTGATTCGGTTACGAAAAGCCACCTGCATTGAGGTGAACACTCTGCTCAGCGTTCTTTCCGGGAGCTCACAATTGCCCCCTCTCTAGGTTAAGCAGGATGTCGAGGTGAGGTCCAAACTGAGCAAAGAGCACAATTACTCACTTTGCAGTGGTAGTCGTCGTAAGAGGCATTGCCTACTAGGCCTTGCTAAGGTCTTCGTTCTGTTAGGGAAGTCGCCACACTTAGACGCCTGTAAAGGAAACTTTATTCAGCGAAGTTCTCAGTGTCTTGCGACGGTCTCCCTTCGCAGGGCCAATACAGCAGGTACTTAGGTTTGCTGTTAACTAGGCTAGGTGACCCTGCATACAGAAGCAGGCGTTTCCCTTTGGAAGCTTGGATCCCGGTTTCTCAGGGGCTGCTTGCAAGACCCTGCTATTGCCCAGCATCTCTCCTCTGCCCCTACGCCCAGGTAGGAAGCGAGTATTTTAGCCTGAGAAGCAGGGCTCTTGCAACTCTGGCGGAGAGCTAATCCTGCAGCCCACGTTCATCCTGGGAAACCGCAAGGCGACCCTTGGCCTCTGTGTAGTGGCGAAATGGCCGCCGGACAGGTCTTGCCTGCCGCAGTTTCCGTGAGTTCTCCACCGTCTTCGGGCTTAAATGGAGAGCGAGGAGAGCTGTCGGCTCTCACAGAACTCTGGCCTCCGCACTGTTTGCCATGCAGCCGAAAGCAAGACCACACGTCTCCTCCCGGCCTGCTGAGAAACAGGCCGCCGTGCAGGCCCTTCTTAACACTTCTTGGCATGTAGACTCCAAGGCGACACGCTGTCCTCTTCCTTGGAAACCTACGTTTCCCCAGCATGCCAACGCTCACGAAGGCAGTCCGAGACCGTCTCATGTGCTGGGCCACTTGCATTCAGTGAGGAAAAGCCACCTGCATTGAGGTGAACACTCTGCTCAGCGTTCTTTCCGGGAGCTCACACTTGCCACCTCTCTAGGTTAAGCAGGAAGTCGTAGTAAGGACCAACCTGAGCAAAGAGCACAATTCCTCACGTTACACTGGTAGTCGTCGTAAGAGGAATTGCCAACTACACCTGGCTGAGGCCTTCCCTGTGTTAAGGAACCAGCCACACTTAGAGGCCTTGAAAGAACAATTTATTCAGCGAAGTTCCCATTGTTTGGCGATGGTCAACCTTTGCAGCGCCAATACTGCAGGGACTTAGGTTTGCTGCTAACAGGGCTAGGTGACCCTGCATACATACAGAAGCAGGCGTTTCCCTTTGGAAGCTTGGATCCCGGTTTCTCAGGGGCTGCTTGCAAGACCCTTCTATTGCCCAGCATCTCTCCTCTGCCCCTACGCCCGGGTAGGAAGCGAGTATTTTAGCCTGAGAAGCAGGGCTCTTGCAACTCTGGAGGAGAGCTAATCCTGCAGCCCACGTTCGTCCTGGGAAACCGCAAGGCGACCCTTGGCCTCAGTGTAGTGGCGAAATGGCCGCCGGACAGGTCTTGCCTGCCGCGGTTTCCGTGAGTTCTCCACCGTCTTCGGGCTTAAATGGAGAGCGAGGAGAGCTGTCGGCTCTCACAGAACTCTGGCCTCCGCACTGTTTGCCATGCAACTGCACGCAAGACCACACGTCTCCTCCCGACCTGCTGAGAAACAGGCATCCGTGTAGGCCCTTGTTAACATTTCCTGGCGTGCAGAGTCCAAGGCGACACGCTGTCCTCTGCCTTGGAAACCTACGTTGCCACAGCTTGCCAAACGCTACCGAAGGCAGTCCTAACCAGTCTCGTGTGCTGCGCAGCTTTGATTCGGTTACGAAAAGCCACCTGCATTGAGGTGAACACTCTGCTCAGCGTTCTTTCCGGGAGCTCACAATTGCCCCCTCTCTAGGTTAAGCAGGATGTCGAGGTGAGGTCCAAACTGAGCAAAGAGCACAATTGCTCACTTTGCAGTGGTAGTCGTCGTAAGAGGCATTGCCTACTAGGCCTTGCTAAGGTCTTCGTTCTGTTAGGGAAGTCGCCACACTTAGACACCTGTAAAGGAAACTTTATTCAGCGAAGTTCCCAGTGTCTTGCGACGGTCTCCCTTCGCAGGGCCAATACAGCAGGGACTTAGGTTTGCTGCTAACTAGGCTAGGTGACCCTGCATACAGAAGCAGGCGTTTCCCTTTGGAAGCTTGGATCCCGGTTTCTCAGGGGCTGCTTGCAAGACCCTGCTATTGCCCAGCATCTCTCCTCTGCCCCTACGCCCGGGTAGGAAGCGAGTATTTTAGCCTGAGAAGCAGGGCTCTTGCAACTCTGGCGGAGAGCTAATCCTGCAGCCCACGTTCGTCCTGGGAAACCGCAAGGCGACCCTTGGCCTCAGTGTAGTGGCGAAATGGCCGCCGGACAGGTCTTGCCTGCCGCGGTTTCCGTGAGTTCTCCACCGTCTTCGGGCTTAAATGGAGAGCGAGGAGAGCTGTCGGCTCTCACAGAACTCTGGCCTCCGCACTGTTTGCCATGCAGCCGAACGCAAGACCACATGTCTCCTCCCGGCCTGCTGAGAAACAGGCCGCCGTGCAGGCCTTTCGTAACACTTCTTGGCATGTAGACTCCAAGGCGACACGCTGTCCTCTTCCTTGGAAACCTACGTTGCCCCAGCATGCCAACGCTCACGAAGGCAGTCCGAGCCCGTCTCATGTGCTGGGCCACTTGCATTCAGTGAGGAAAAGCCACCTGCATTGAGGTGAACACGCTGCTCAGCGTTCTTTCCGGGAGCTCACACTTGCCGCCTCTCTAGGTTAAGCAGGAAGTCGTAGTGAGGACCAACCTGAGCAAAGAGCACAATTCCTCACGTTACACTGGTAGTCGTCGTAAGAGGAATTGCCAACTACGCCTGGCTGAGGCCTTCCCTGTGTTAAGGAACCAGCCACACTTAGAGGCCT
The DNA here is from genome assembly GCF_039906515.1 of Pseudorca crassidens. Lineage (NCBI taxonomy): Eukaryota > Metazoa > Chordata > Mammalia > Artiodactyla > Delphinidae > Pseudorca > Pseudorca crassidens. The sequence goes on along the minus strand of NC_090301.1, from coordinate 130,367,207 downwards.
TGAAAGAACAATTTATTCAGCGAAGTTCCCATTGTTTGGCGATGGTCAACCTTTGCAGCGCCAGTACTGCAGGGACTTAGGTTTGCTGCTAACAGGGCTAGGTGACCCTGCATACAGAAGCAGGCGTTTCCCTTTGGAAGCTTGGATCCCGGTTTCTCAGGGGCTGCTTGCAAGACCCTGCTATTGCCCAGCACCTGTCCTCTGCCCCTACGCCTGGGTAGGAAGCGAGTATTTTAGCCTGAGAAGCAGGGCTCTTGCAACTCTGGAGGAGAGCTAATCCTGCAGCCCACGTTCGTCCTGGGAAACCGCAAGGCGACCCTTGGCCTCAGTGTAGTGGCGAAATGGCCGCCGGACAGGTCTTGCCTGCCGCGGTTTCCGTGAGTTCTCCACCGTCTTCGGGCTTAAATGGAGAGCGAGGAGAGCTGTCGGCTCTCACAGAACTCTGGCCTCCGCACTGTTTGCCATGCAACTGCACGCAAGACCACACGTCTCCTCCCGACCTGCTGAGAAACAGGCATCCGTGTAGGCCCTTGTTAACATTTCCTGGCGTGCAGAGTCCAAGGCGACACGCTGTCCTCTGCCTTGGAAACCTACGTTGCCACAGCTTGCCAAACGCTACCGAAGGCAGTCCTAACCAGTCTCGTGTGCTGTGCAGCTTTGATTCGGTTACGAAAAGCCACCTGCATTGAGGTGAACACTCTGCTCAGCGTTCTTTCCGGGAGCTCACAATTGCCCCCTCTCTAGGTTAAGCAGGATGTCGAGGTGAGGTCCAAACTGAGCAAAGAGCACAATTGCTCACTTTGCAGTGGTAGTCGTCGTAAGAGGCATTGCCTACTAGGCCTTGCTAAGGTCTTCGTTCTGTTAGGGAAGTCGCCACACTTAGACGCCTGTAAAGGAAACTTTATTCAGCGAAGTTCCCAGTGTCTTGCGACGGTCTCCCTTCGCAGGGCCAATACAGCAGGGACTTAGGTTTGCTGCTAACTAGGCTAGGTGACCCTGCATACAGAAGCAGGCGTTTCCCTTTGGAAGCTTGGATCCCGGTTTCTCAGGGGCTGCTTGCAAGACCCTGCTATTGCCCAGCATCTCTCCTCTGCCCCTACGCCCGGGTAGGAAGCGAGTATTTTAGCCTGAGAAGCAGGGCTCTTGCAACTCTGGAGGAGAGCTAATCCTGCAGCCCACGTTCGTCCTGGGAAACCGCAAGGCGACCCTTGGCCTCAGTGTAGTGGCGAAATGGCCGCCGGGAAGGTCTTGCCTGCCGCGGTTTCCGTGAGTTCTCCACCGTCTTCAGGCTTAAATGGAGAGCGAGGAGAGCTGTCGGCTCTCACAGAACTCTGGTCTCCGCACAGTTTGCCATGCAGCTGAACGCAAGACCACACGTCTCTTCCCGGCCTGCTGAGAAACAGGCCGCCGTGCAGGCCCTTCGTAACACTTCTTGGCATGTAGACTCCAAGGCGACACGCTGTCCTCTTCCTTGGAAACCTACGTTGCCCCAGCATGCCAACGCTCACGAAGGCAGTCCGAGCCCGTCTCATGTGCTGGGCCACTTGCATTCAGTGAGGAAAAGCCACCTGCATTGAGGTGAACACTCTGCTCAGCGTTCTTTCCGGGAGCTCACACTTGCTGCCTCTCTAGGTTAAGCAGGAAGTCGTAGTGAGGACCAACCTGAGCAAAGAGCACAATTCCTCACGTTACACTGGTAGTCGTCGTAAGAGGAGTTGCCAACTACGCCTGGCTGAGGCCTTCCCTGTGTTAAGGAACCAGCCACACTTAGAGGCCTTGAAAGAACAATTTATTCAGCGAAGTTCCCATTGTTTGGCGATGGTCAACCTTTGCAGCGCCAGTACTGCAGGGACTTAGGTTTGCTGCTAACAGGGCTAGGTGACCCTGCATACATACAGAAGCAGGCGTTTCCCTTTGGAAGCTTGGATCCCGGTTTCTCAGGGGCTGCTTGCAAGACCCTGCTATTGCCCAGCATCTCTCCTCTATCCCTACGCCCGGGTAGGAAGCGAGTATTTTAGCCTGAGAAGCAGGGCTCTTGCAACTCTGGAGGAGAGCTAATCCTGCAGCCCACGTTCGTCCTGGGAAACCGCAAGGCGACCCTTGGCCTCAGTGTAGTGGCGAAATGGCCGCCGGACAGGTCTTGCCTGCCGCGGTTTCCGTGAGTTCTCCACCGTCTTCGGGCTTAAATGGAGAGCGAGGAGAGCTGTCGGCTCTCACAGAACTTTGGCCTCCGCACTGTTTGCCATGCAACTGCACGCAAGACCACACGTCTCCTCCCGACCTGCTGAGAAACAGGCATCCGTGTAGGCCCTTGTTAACATTTCCTGGCGTGCAGAGTCCAAGGCGACACGCTGTCCTCTTCCTTGGAAACCTACGTTGCCCCAGCATGCCAACGCTCACGAAGGCAGTCCGAGCCCGTCTCATGTGCTGGGCCACTTGCATTCAGTGAGGAAAAGCCACCTGCATTGAGGTGAACACTCTGCTCAGCGTTCTTTCCGGGAGCTCACACTTGCCGCCTCTCTAGGTTAAGCAGGAAGTCGTAGTGAGGACCAACCTGAGCAAAGAGCACAATTCCTCACGTTACACTGGTAGTCGTCGTAAGAGGAATTGCCAACTACGCCTGGCTGAGGCCTTCCCTGTGTTAAGGAACCAGCCACACTTAGAGGCCTTGAAAGAACAATTTATTCAGCGAAGTTCCCATTGTTTGGCGATGGTCAACCTTTGCAGCGCCAGTACTGCAGGGACTTAGGTTTGCTGCTAACAGGGCTAGGTGACCCTGCATACAGAAGCAGGCGTTTCCCTTTGGAAGCTTGGATCCCGGTTTCTCAGGGGCTGCTTGCAAGACCCTGCTATTGCCCAGCATCTCTCCTCTGCCCCTACGCCCGGGTAGGAAGCGAGTATTTTAGCCTGAGAAGCAGGGCTCTTGCAACTCTGGAGGAGAGCTAATCCTGCAGCCCACGATCGTCCTGGGAAACCGCAAGGCGACCCTTGGCCTCAGTGTAGTGGCGAAATGGCCGCCGGACAGGTCTTGCCTGCCGCGGTTTCCGTGAGTTCTCCACCGTCTTCGGGCTTAAATGGAGAGCGAGGAGAGCTGTCGGCTCTCACAGAACTCTGGCCTCCGCACTGTTTGCCATGCAACTGCACGCAAGACCACACGTCTCCTCCCGACCTGCTGAGAAACAGGCATCCGTGTAGGCCCTTGTTAACATTTCCTGGCGTGCAGAGTCCAAGGCGACACGCTGTCCTCTGCCTTGGAAACCTACGTTGCCACAGCTTGCCAAACGCTACCGAAGGCAGTCCTAACCAGTCTCGTGTGCTGCGCAGCTTTGATTCGGTTACGAAAAGCCACCTGCATTGAGGTGAACACTCTGCTCAGCGTTCTTTCCGGGAGCTCACAATTGCCCCCTCTCTAGGTTAAGCAGGATGTCGAGGTGAGGTCCAAACTGAGCAAAGAGCACAATTGCTCACTTTGCAGTGGTAGTCGTCGTAAGAGGCATTGCCTACTAGGCCTTGCTAAGGTCTTCGTTCTGTTAGGGAAGTCGCCACACTTAGACGCCTGTAAAGGAAACTTTATTCAGTGAAGTTCCCAGTGTCTTGCGACGGTCTCCCTTCGCAGGGCCAATACCGCAGGGACTTAGGTTTGCTGCTAACTAGGCTAGGTGACCCTGCATACAGAAGCAGGCGTTTCCCTTTGGAAGCTTGGATCCCGGTTTCTCAGGGGCTGCTTGCAAGACCCTGCTATTGCCCAGCATCTCTCCTCTGCCCCTACGCCCGGGTAGGAAGCGAGTATTTTAGCCTGAAAAGCAGGGCTCTTGCAACTCTGGAGGAGAGCTAATCCTGCAGCCCACGTTCGTCCTGGGAAACCGCAAGGCGACCCTTGGCCTCAGTGTAGTGGCGAAATGGCCGCCGGACAGGTCTTGCCTGCCGCGGTTTCCGTGAGTTCTCCACCGTCTTCGGGCTTAAATGGAGAGCGAGGAGAGCTGTCGGCTCTCACAGAACTCTGGCCTCCGCACTGTTTGCCATGCAGCCGAACGCAAGACCACACGTCTCCTCCCGGCCTGCTGAGAAACAGGCCGCCGTGCAGGCCCTTCGTAACACTTCTTGGCATGTAGACTCCAAGGCGACACGCTGTCCTCTTCCTTGGAAACCTACGTTGCCCCAGCATGCCAACGCTCACGAAGGCAGTCCGAGCCCGTCTCATGTGCTGGGCCACTTGCATTCAGTGAGGAAAAGCCACCTGCATTGAGGTGAACACTCTGCTCAGCGTTCTTTCCGGGAGCTCACACTTGCCGCCTCTCTAGGTTAAGCAGGAAGTCGTAGTGAGGACCAACCTGAGCAAAGAGCACAATTCCTCACGTTACACTGGTAGTCGTCGTAAGAGGAATTGCCAACTACGCCTGGCTGAGGCCTTCCCTGTGTTAAGGAACCAGCCACACTTAGAGGCCTTGAAAGAACAATTTATTCAGCGAAGTTCCCATTGTTTGGCGATGGTCAACCTTTGCAGCGCCAGTACTGCAGGGACTTAGGTTTGCTGCTAACAGGGCTAGGTGACCCTGCATACAGAAGCAGGCGTTTCCCTTTGGAAGCTTGGATCCCGGTTTCTCAGGGGCTGCTTGCAAGACCCTGCTATTGCCCAGCATCTCCCCTCTGCCCCTACACCCGGGTAGGAAGCATTTTAGCCTGAGAAGCAGGGCTCTTGCAACTCTGGAGGAGAGCTAATCCTGCAGCCCACGTTCGTCCTGGGAAACCGCAAGGTGACCCTTGGCCTCAGTGTAGTGGCGAAATGGCCGCCGGACAGGTCTTGCCTGCCGCGGTTTCCGTGAGTTCTCCACCGTCTTCGGGCTTAAATGGAGAGCGAGGAGAGCTGTCGGCTCTCACAGAACTCTGGCCTCCGCACTGTTTGCCATGCAACTGCACGCAAGACCACACGTCTCCTCCCGACCTGCTGAGAAACAGGCATCCGTGTAGGCCCTTGTTAACATTTCCTGGCGTGCAGAGTCCAAGGCGACACGCTGTCCTCTGCCTTGGAAACCTACGTTGCCACAGCTTGCCAAACGCTACCGAAGGCAGTCCTAACCAGTCTCGTGTGCTGCGCAGCTTTGATTCGGTTACGAAAAGCCACCTGCATTGAGGTGAACACTCTGCTCAGCGTTCTTTCCGGGAGCTCACAATTGCCCCCTCTCTAGGTTAAGCAGGATGTCGAGGTGAGGTCCAAACTGAGCAAAGAGCACAATTGCTCACTTTGCAGTGGTAGTCGTCGTAAGAGGCATTGCCTACTAGGCCTTGCTAAGGTCTTCGTTCTGTTAGGGAAGTCGCCACACTTAGACGCCTGTAAAGGAAACTTTATTCAGCGAAGTTCCCAGTGTCTTGCGACGGTCTCCCTTCGCAGGGCCAATACCGCAGGGACTTAGGTTTGCTGCTAACTAGGCTAGGTGACCCTGCATACAGAAGCAGGCGTTTCCCTTTGGAAGCTTGGATCCCGGTTTCTCAGGGGCTGCTTGCAAGACCCTGCTATTGCCCAGCATCTCTCCTCTGCCCCTACGCCCGGGTAGGAAGCGAGTATTTTAGCCTGAGAAGCAGGGCTCTTGCAACTCTGGCGGAGAGCTAATCCTGCAGCCCACGTTCGTCCTGGGAAACCACAAGGGGACCCTTGGCCTCAGTGTAGTGGCGAAATGGCCACCGGACAGGTCTTGCCTGCCGCGGTTTCCGTGAGTTCTCCACCGTCTTCGGGCTTAAATGGAGAGCGAGGAGAGCTGTCGGCTCTCACAGAACTCTGGCCTCCGCACTGTTTGCCATGCAGCCGAACACAAGACCACACGTCTCCTCCCGGCCTGCTGAGAAACAGGCCGCCGTGCAGGCCCTTCGTAACACTTCTTGGCATGTAGACTCCAAGGCGACACGCTGTCCTCTTCCTTGGAAACCTACGTTTCCCCAGCATGCCAACGCTCACGAAGGCAGTCCGAGCCCGTCTCATGTGCTGGGCCACTTGCATTCAGTGAGGAAAAGCCACCTGCATTGAGGTGAACACTCTGCTCAGCGTTCTTTCCGGGAGCTCACACTTGCCGCCTCTCTAGGTTAAGCAGGAAGTCGTAGTGAGGACCAACCTGAGCAAAGAGCACAATTCCTCACGTTACACTGGTAGTCGTCGTAAGAGGAATTGCCAACTACGCCTGGCTGAGGCCTTCCCTGTGTTAAAGAACCAGCCACACTTAGAGGCCTTGAAAGAACAATTTATTCAGCGAAGTTCCCATTGTTTGGCGATGGTCAACCTTTGCAGCGCCAGTACTGCAGGGACTTAGGTTTGCTGCTAACAGGGCTAGGTGACCCTGCATACAGAAGCAGGCGTTTCCCTTTGGAAGCTTGGATCCCGGTTTCTCAGGGGCTGCTTGCAAGACCCTGCTATTGCCCAGCATCTCTCCTCTGCCCCTACGCCCGGGTAGGAAGCGAGTATTTTAGCCTGAGAAGCAGGGCTCTTGCAACTCTGGAGGAGAGCTAATCCTGCAGCCCACGTTCGTCCTGGGAAACCGCAAGGAGACAGTTGGCCTCAGTGTAGTGGCGAAATGGCCGCCGGACAGGTCTTGCCTGCCGCGGTTTCCGTGAGTTCTCCACCGTCTTCGGGCTTAAATGGAGAGCGAGGAGAGCTGTCGGCTCTCACAGAACTCTGGCCTCCGCACTGTTTGCCATGCAACTGCACGCAAGACCACACGTCTCCTCCCGACCTGCTGAGAAACAGGCATCCGTGTAGGCCCTTGTTAACATTTCCTGGCGTGCAGAGTCCAAGGCGACACGCTGTCCTCTGCCTTGGAAACCTACGTTGCCACAGCTTGCCAAACGCTACCGAAGGCAGTCCTAACCAGTCTCGTGTGCTGCGCAGCTTTGATTCGGTTACGAAAAGCCACCTGCATTGAGGTGAACACTCTGCTCAGCGTTCTTTCCGGGAGCTCACAATTGCCCCCTCTCTAGGTTAAGCAGGATGTCGAGGTGAGGTCCAAACTGAGCAAAGAGCACAATTGCTCACTTTGCAGTGGTAGTCGTCGTAAGAGGCATTGCCTACTAGGCCTTGCTAAGGTCTTCGTTCTGTTAGGGAAGTCGCCACACTTAGACGCCTGTAAAGGAAACTTTATTCAGCGAAGTTCCCAGTGTCTTGCGACGGTCTCCCTTCGCAGGGCCAATACAGCAGGGACTTAGGTTTGCTGCTAACTAGGCTAGGTGACCCTGCATACAGAAGCAGGCCTTTCCCTTTGGAAGCTTGGATCCCGGTTTCTCAGGGGCTGTTTGCAAGACCCTGCTATTGCCCAGCATCTCTCCTCTGCCCCTACGCCCGGGTAGGAAGCGAGTATTTTAGCCTGAGAAGCAGGGCTCTTGCAACTCTGGCGGAGAGCTAATCCTGCAGCCCACGTTCGTCCTGGGAAACCGCAAGGCGACCCTTGGCCTCAGTGTAGTGGCGAAATGGCCGCCAGACAGGTCTTGCCTGCCGCGGTTTCCGTGAGTTCTCCACCGTCTTCGGGCTTAAATGGAGAGCGAGGAGAGCAGTCAGCTCTCACAGAACTCTGGCCTCCGCACTGTTTGCCATGCAGCCGGAAGCAAGACCGCACGTCTCCTCCCGGCCTGCTGAGAAACAGGCCGCCGTGCAGGCCCTTCGTAACACTTCTTGGCATGTAGACTCCAAGGCGACACGCTGTCCTCTTCCTTGGAAACCTACGTTGCCCCAGCATGCCAACGCTCACGAAGGCAGTCCGAGCCCGTCTCATGTGCTGGGCCACTTGCATTCAGTGAGGAAAAGCCACCTGCATTGAGGTGAACACTCTGCTCAGCGTTCTTTCCGGGAGCTCACACTTGCCGCCTCTCTAGGTTAAGCAGGAAGTCGTAGTGAGGACCAACCTGAGCAAAGAGCACAATTCCTCACGTTACACTGGTAGTCGTCGTAAGAGGAATTGCCAACTACGCCTGGCTGAGGCCTTCCCTGTGTTAAGGAACCAGCCACACTTAGAGGCCTTGAAAGAACAATTTATTCAGCGAAGTTCCCATTGTTTGGCGATGGTCAACCTTTGCAGCGCCAGTACTGCAGGGACTTAGGTTTGCTGCTAACAGGGCTAGGTGACCCTGCATACATACAGAAGCAGGCGTTTCCCTTTGGAAGCTTGGATCCCGGTTTCTCAGGGGCTGCTTGCAAGACCCTGCTATTGCCCAGCATCTCTCCTCTGCCCCTACGCCCGGGTAGGAAGCGAGTATTTTAGCCTGAGAAGCAGGGCTCTTGCAACTCTGGAGGAGAGCTAATCCTGCAGCCCACGTTCGTCCTGGGAAACCGCAAGGCGACCCTTGGCCTCAGTGTAGTGGCGAAATGGCCGCCGGACAGGTCTTGCCTGCCGCGGTTTCCGTGAGTTCTCCACCGTCTTCGGGCTTAAATGGAGAGCGAGGAGAGCTGTCGGCTCTCACAGAACTCTGGCCTCCGCACTGTTTGCCATGCAACTGCACGCAAGACCACACGTCTCCTCCCGACCTGCTGAGAAACAGGCATCCGTGTAGGCCCTTGTTAACATTTCCTGGCGTGCAGAGTCCAAGGCGACACGCTGTCCTCTGCCTTGGAAACCTACGTTGCCACAGCTTGCCAAACGCTACCGAAGGCAGTCCTAACCAGTCTCGTGTGCTGCGCAGCTTTGATTCGGTTACGAAAAGCCACCTGCATTGAGGTGAACACTCTGCTCAGCGTTCTTTCCGGGAGCTCACAATTGCCCCCTCTCTAGGTTAAGCAGGATGTCGAGGTGAGGTCCAAACTGAGCAAAGAGCACAATTGCTCACTTTGCAGTGGTAGTCGTCGTAAGAGGCATTGCCTACTAGGCCTTGCTAAGGTCTTCGTTCTGTTAGGGAAGTCGCCACACTTAGACGCCTGTAAAGGAAACTTTATTCAGCGAAGTTCCCAGTGTCTTGCGACGGTCTCCCTTCGCAGGGCCAATACAGCAGGGACTTAGGTTTGCTGCTAACTAGGCTAGGTGACCCTGCATACAGAAGCAGGCGTTTCCCTTTGGAAGCTTGGATCTCGGTTTCTCAGGGGCTGCTTGCAAGACCCTGCTATTGCCCAGCATCTCTCCTCTGCCCCTACGCCCGGGTAGGAAGCGAGTATTTTAGCCTGAGAAGCAGGGCTCTTGCAACGCTGGCGGAGAGCTAATCCTGCAGCCCACGTTCGTCCTGGGAAACCGCAAGGCGACCCTTGGCCTCAGTGTAGTGGCGAAATGGCCGCCGGACAGGTCTTGCCTGCCGCGGTTTCCGTGAGTTCTCCACCGTCTTCGGGCTTAAATGGAGAGCGAGGAGAGCTGTCGGCTCTCACAGAACTCTGGCCTCCACACTGTTTGCCATGCAGCCGAACGCAAGACCGCACGTCTCCTCCCGGCCTGCTGAGAAACAGGCCACCGTGCAGGCCCTTCGTAACACTTCTTGGCATGTAGACTCCAAGGCGACACGCTGTCCTCTTCCTTGGAAACCTACGTTGCCCCAGCATGCCAACCCTCACGAAGGCAGTCTGAGCCCGTCTCATGTGCTGGGCCACTTGCATTCAGTGAGGAAAAGCCACCTGCATTGAGGTAAATACTCTGCTCAGCGTTCTTTCCGGGAGCTCACCCTTGCCGCCTCTCTAGGTTAAGCAGGAAGTCGTAGTGAGGACCAACCTGAGCAAAGAGCACAATTCCTCACGTTACACTGGTAGTCGTCGTAAGAGGAATTGCCAACTACGCCTGGCTGAGGCCTTCCCTGTGTTAAGGAACCAGCCACACTTAGAGGCCTTGAAAGAACAATTTATTCAGCGAAGTTCCCATTGTTTGGCGATGGTCAACCTTTGCAGCGCCAGTACTGCAGGGACTTAGGTTTGCTGCTAACAGGGCTAGGTGACCCTGCATACAGAAGCAGGCGTTTCCCTTTGGAAGCTTGGATCCCGGTTTCTCAGGGGCTGCTTGCAAGACCCTGCTATTGCCCAGCATCTGTCCTCTGCCCCTACACCCGGGTAGGAAGCGAGTATTTTAGCCTGAGAAGCAGGGCTCTTGCAACTCTGGAGGAGAGCTAATCCTGCAGCCCACGTTCGTCCTGGGAAACCGCAAGGCGACCCTTGGCCCCAGTGTAGTGGTGAAATGGCCGCCGGACAGGTCTTGCCTGCCGCGGTTTCCGTGAGTTCTCCACCGTCTTCGGGCTTAAATGGAGAGCGAGGAGAGCTGTCAGCTCTCACAGAACTCTGGCCTCCGCACTGTTTGCCATGCAACTGCACGCAAGACCACATGTCTCCTCCCGACCTGCTGAGAAACAGGCATCCGTGTAGGCCCTTGTTAACATTTCCTGGCGTGCAGAGTCCAAGGCGACACGCTGTCCTCTGCCTTGGAAACCTACGTTGCCACAGCTTGCCAAACGCTACCGAAGGCAGTCCTAACCAGTCTCGTGTGCTGCGCAGCTTTGATTCGGTTACGAAAAGCCACCTGCATTGAGGTGAACACTCTGCTCAGTGTTCTTTCCGGGAGCTCACAATTGCCCCCTCTCTAGGTTAAGCAGGATGTCGAGGTGAGGTCCAAACTGAGCAAAGAGCACAATTGCTCACTTTGCAGTGGTAGTCGTCGTAAGAGGCATTGCCTACTAGGCCTTGCTAAGGTCTTCGTTCTGTTAGGGAAGTCGCCACACTTAGACGCCTGTAAAGGAAACTTTATTCAGCGAAGTTCCCAGTGTCTTGCGACGGTCTCCCTTCGCAGGGCCAATACAGCAGGGACTTAGGTTTGCTGCTAACTAGGCTAGGTGACCCTGCATACAGAAGCAGGCGTTTCCCTTTGGAAGCTTGGATCCCGGTTTCTCAGGGGCTGCTTGCAAGACCCTGCTATTGCCCAGCATCTCTCCTCTGCCCCTACGCCCGGGTAGGAAGCGAGTATTTTAGCCTGAGAAGCAGGGCTCTTGCAACTCTGGCGGAGAGCTAATCCTGCAGCCCACGTTCGTCCTGGGAAACCGCAAGGCGACCCTTGGCCTCAGTGTAGTGGCGAAATGGCCGCCGGACAGGTCTTGCCTGCCGCGGTTTCCGTGAGTTCTCCACCGTCTTCGGGCTTAAATGGAGAGCGAGGAGAGCTGTCGGCTCTCACAGAACTCTGACCTCCGCACTGTTTGCCATGCAGCCGAACGCAAGACCACACGTCTCCTCCCGGCCTGCTGAGAAACAGGCCGCCGTGCAGGCCCTTCGTAACACTTCTTGGCATGTAGACTCCAAGGCGACACGCTGTCCTCTTCCTTGGAAACCTACGTTGCCCCAGCATGCCAACGCTCACGAAGGCAGTCCGAGTCCGTCTCATGTGCTGGGCCACTTGCATTCAGTGAGGAAAAGCCACCTGCATTGAGGTGAACACTCTGCTCAGCGTTCTTTCCGGGAGCTCACACTTGCCGCCTCTCTAGGTTAAGCAGGAAGTCGTAGTGAGGACCAACCTGAGCAAAGAGCACAATTCCTCACGTTACACTGGTAGTCGTCGTAAGAGGAATTGCCAACTACGCCTGGCTGAGGCCTTCCCTGTGTTAAGGAACCAGCCACACTTAGAGGCCTTGAAAGAACAATTTATTCAGCGAAGTTCCCATTGTTTGGTGATGGTCAACCTTTGCAGCGCCAGTACTGCAGGGACTTAGGTTTGCTGCTAACAGGGCTAGGTGACCCTGCATACAGAAGCAGGCGTTTCCCTTTGGAAGCTTGGATCCCGGTTTCTCAGGGGCTGCTTGCAAGACCCTGCTATTGCCCAGCATCTCTCCTCTGCCCCTACGCCCGGGTAGGAAGCGAGTATTTTAGCCTGAGAAGCAGGGCTCTTGCAACTCTGGAGGAGAGCTAATCCTGCAGCCCACGTTCGTCCTGGGAAACCGCAAGGCGACCCTTGGCCTCAGTGTAGTGGCGAAATGGCCGCCGGACAGGTCTTGCCTGCCGCGGTTTCCGTGAGTTCTCCACCGTCTTCGGGCTTAAATGGAGAGCGAGGAGAGCTGTCGGCTCTCACAGAACTCTGGCCTCCGCACTGTTTGCCATGCAACTGCACGCAAGACCACACGTCTCCTCCCGACCTGCTGAGAAACAGGCATCCGTGTAGGCCCTTGTTAACATTTCCTGGCGTGCAGAGTCCAAGGCGACACGCTGTCCTCTGCCTTGGAAACCTACGTTGCCACAGCTTGCCAAACGCTACCGAAGGCAGTCCTAACCAGTCTCGTGTGCTGCGCAGCTTTGATTCGGTTACGAAAAGCCACCTGCATTGAGGTGAACACTCTGCTCAGCGTTCTTTCCGGGAGCTCACAATTGCCCCCTCTCTAGGTTAAGCAGGATGTCGAGGTGAGGTCCAAACTGAGCAAAGAGCACAATTGCTCACTTTGCAGTGGTAGTCGTCGTAAGAGGCATTGCCTACTAGGCCTTGCTAAGGTCTTCGTTCTGTTAGGGAAGTCGCCACACTTAGACGCCTGTAAAGGAAACTTTATTCAGCGAAGTTCCCAGTGTCTTGCGACGGTCTCCCTTCGCAGGGCCAATACCGCAGGGACTTAGGTTTGCTGCTAACTAGGCTAGGTGACCCTGCATACAGAAGCAGGTGTTTCCCTTTGGAAGCTTGGATCCCGGTTTCTCAGGGGCTGCTTGCAAGACCCTGCTATTGCCCAGCATCTCTCCTCTGCCCCTACGCCCGGGTAGGAAGCGAGTACTTTAGCCTGAGAAGCAGGGCTCTTGCAACTCTGGCGGAGAGCTAATCCTGCAGCCCACGTTCGTCCTGGGAAACCGCAAGGCGACCCTTGGCCTCAGTGTAGTGGCGAAATGGCCGCCGGACAGGTCTTGCCTGCCGCGGTTTCCGTGAGTTCTCCACCGTCTTCGGGCTTAAATGGAGAGCGAGGAGAGCTGTCGGCTCTCACAGAACTCTGGCCTCCGCACTGTTTGCCATGCAGCCGGAAGCAAGACAGCACGTCTCCTCCCGGCTGGCTGAGAAATAGGCCGCCGTGCAGGCCCTTCGTAACACTTCTTGGCATGTAGACTCCAAGGCGACACGCTGTCCTCTTCCTTGGAAACCTACATTGCCCCAGCATGCCAACGCTCACGAAGGCAGTCCGAGCCCGTCTCATGTGCTGGGCCACTTGCATTCAGTGAGGAAAAGCCACCTGCATTGAGGTGAACACTCTGCTCAGCGTTCTTTCCGGGAGCTCACACTTGCCGCCTCTCTAGGTTAAGCAGGAAGTCGTAGTGAGGACCAACCTGAGCAAAGAGCACAATTCCTCACGTTACACTGGTAGTCGTCGTAAGAGGAATTGCCAACTACGCCTGGCTGAGGCCTTCCCTGTGTTAAGGAACCAGCCACACTTAGAGGCCTTGAAAGAACAATTTATTCAGCGAAGTTCCCATTGTTTGGCGATGGTCAACCTTTGCAGCGCCAGTACTGCAGGGACTTAGGTTTGCTGCTAACAGGGCTAGGTGACCCTGCATACAGAAGCAGGCGTTTCCCTTTGGAAGCTTGGATCCCGGTTTCTCAGGGGCTGCTTGCAAGACCCTGCTATTGCCCAGCATCTCTCCTCTGCCCCTACGCCCGGGTAGGAAGCGAGTATTTTAGCCTGAGAAGCAGGGCTCTTGCAACTCTGGAGGAGAGCTAATCCTGCAGCCCACGATCGTCCTGGGAAACCGCAAGGCGACCCTTGGCCTCAGTGTAGTGGCGAAATGGCCGCCGGACAGGTCTTGCCTGCCGCGGTTTCCGTGAGTTCTCCACCGTCTTCGGGCTTAAATGGAGAGCGAGGAGAGCTGTCGGCTCTCACAGAACTCTGGCCTCCGCACTGTTTGCCATGCAACTGCACGCAAGACCACACGTCTCCTCCCGACCTGCTGAGAAACAGGCATCCGTGTAGGCCCTTGTTAACATTTCCTGGCGTGCAGAGTCCAAGGTGACACGCTGTCCTCTGCCTTGGAAACCTACGTTGCCACAGCTTGCCAAACGCTACCGAAGGCAGTCCTAACCAGTCTCGTGTGCTGCGCAGCTTTGATTCGGTTACGAAAAGCCACCTGCATTGAGGTGAACACTCTGCTCAGCGTTCTTTCCGGGAGCTCACAATTGCCCCCTCTCTAGGTTAAGCAGGATGTCGAGGTGAGGTCCAAACTGAGCAAAGAGCACAATTGCTCACTTTGCAGTGGTAGTCGTCGTAAGAGGCATTGCCTACTAGGCCTTGCTAAGGTCTTCGTTCTGTTAGGGAAGTCGCCACACTTAGACGCCTGTAAAGGAAACTTTATTCAGTGAAGTTCCCAGTGTCTTGCGACGGTCTCCCTTCGCAGGGCCAATACAGCAGGGACTTAGGTTTGCTGCTAACTAGGCTAGGTGACCCTGCATACAGAAGCAGGCGTTTCCCTTTGGAAGCTTGGATCCCGGTTTCTCAGGGGCTGCTTGCAAGACCCTGCTATTGCCCAGCATCTCTCCTCTGCCCCTACGCCCGGGTAGGAAGCGAGTATTTTAGCCTGAAAAGCAGGACTCTTGCAACTCTGGAGGAGAGCTAATCCTGCAGCCCACGTTCGTCCTGGGAAACCGCAAGGCGACCCTTGGCCTCAGTGTAGTGGCGAAATGGCCGCCGGACAGGTCTTGCCTGCCGCGGTTTCCGTGAGTTCTCCACCGTCTTCGGGCTTAAATGGAGAGCGAGGAGAGCTGTCGGCTCTCACAGAACTCTGGCCTCCGCACTGTTTGCCATGCAGCCGAACGCAAGACCACACGTCTCCTCCCGGCCTGCTGAGAAACAGGCCGCCGTGCAGGCCCTTCGTAACACTTCTTGGCATGTAGACTCCAAGGCGACACGCTGTCCTCTTCCTTGGAAACCTACGTTGCCCCAGCATGCCAACGCTCACGAAGGCAGTCCGAGCCCGTCTCATGTGCTGGGCCACTTGCATTCAGTGAGGAAAAGCCACCTGCATTGAGGTGAACACTCTGCTCAGCGTTCTTTCCGGGAGCTCACACTTGCCGCCTCTCTAGGTTAAGCAGGAAGTCGTAGTGAGGACCAACCTGAGCAAAGAGCACAATTCCTCACGTTACACTGGTAGTCGTCGTAAGAGGAATTGCCAACTACGCCTGGCTGAGGCCTTCCCTGTGTTAAGGAACCAGCCACACTTAGAGGCCTTGAAAGAACAATTTATTCAGCGAAGTTCCCATTGTTTGGCGATGGTCAACCTTTGCAGCGCCAGTACTGCAGGGACTTAGGTTTGCTGCTAACAGGGCTAGGTGACCCTGCATACAGAAGCAGGCGTTTCCCTTTGGAAGCTTGGATCCCGGTTTCTCAGGGGCTGCTTGCAAGACCCTGCTATTGCCCAGCATCTCCCCTCTGCCCCTACACCCGGGTAGGAAGCATTTTAGCCTGAGAAGCAGGGCTCTTGCAACTCTGGAGGAGAGCTAATCCTGCAGCCCACGTTCGTCCTGGGAAACCGCAAGGTGACCCTTGGCCTCAGTGTAGTGGCGAAATGGCCGCCGGACAGGTCTTGCCTGCCGCGGTTTCCGTGAGTTCTCCACCGTCTTCGGGCTTAAATGGAGAGCGAGGAGAGCTGTCGGCTCTCACAGAACTCTGGCCTCCGCACTGTTTGCCATGCAACTGCACGCAAGACCACACGTCTCCTCCCGACCTGCTGAGAAACAGGCATCCGTGTAGGCCCTTGTTAACATTTCCTGGCGTGCAGAGTCCAAGGCGACACGCTGTCCTCTGCCTTGGAAACCTACGTTGCCACAGCTTGCCAAACGCTACCGAAGGCAGTCCTAACCAGTCTCGTGTGCTGCGCAGCTTTGATTCGGTTACGAAAAGCCACCTGCATTGAGGTGAACACTCTGCTCAGCGTTCTTTCCGGGAGCTCACAATTGCCCCCTCTCTAGGTTAAGCAGGATGTCGAGGTGAGGTCCAAACTGAGCAAAGAGCACAATTGCTCACTTTGCAGTGGTAGTCGTCGTAAGAGGCATTGCCTACTAGGCCTTGCTAAGGTCTTCGTTCTGTTAGGGAAGTCGCCACACTTAGACGCCTGTAAAGGAAACTTTATTCAGCGAAGTTCCCAGTGTCTTGCGACGGTCTCCCTTCGCAGGGCCAATACCGCAGGGACTTAGGTTTGCTGCTAACTAGGCTAGGTGACCCTGCATACAGAAGCAGGCGTTTCCCTTTGGAAGCTTGGATCCCGGTTTCTCAGGGGCTGCTTGCAAGACCCTGCTATTGCCCAGCATCTCTCCTCTGCCCCTACGCCCGGGTAGGAAGCGAGTATTTTAGCCTGAGAAGCAGGGCTCTTGCAACTCTGGCGGAGAGCTAATCCTGCAGCCCACGTTCGTCCTGGGAAACCACAAGGGGACCCTTGGCCTCAGTGTAGTGGCGAAATGGCCACCGGACAGGTCTTGCCTGCCGCGGTTTCCGTGAGTTCTCCACCGTCTTCGGGCTTAAATGGAGAGCGAGGAGAGCTGTCGGCTCTCACAGAACTCTGGCCTCCGCACTGTTTGCCATGCAGCCGAACACAAGACCACACGTCTCCTCCCGGCCTGCTGAGAAACAGGCCGCCGTGCAGGCCCTTCGTAACACTTCTTGGCATGTAGACTCCAAGGCGACACGCTGTCCTCTTCCTTGGAAACCTACGTTTCCCCAGCATGCCAACGCTCACGAAGGCAGTCCGAGCCCGTCTCATGTGCTGGGCCACTTGCATTCAGTGAGGAAAAGCCACCTGCATTGAGGTGAACACTCTGCTCAGCGTTCTTTCCGGGAGCTCACACTTGCCGCCTCTCTAGGTTAAGCAGGAAGTCGTAGTGAGGACCAACCTGAGCAAAGAGCACAATTCCTCACGTTACACTGGTAGTCGTCGTAAGAGGAATTGCCAACTACGCCTGGCTGAGGCCTTCCCTGTGTTAAGGAACCAGCCACACTTAGAGGCCTTGAAAGAACAATTTATTCAGCGAAGTTCCCATTGTTTGGCGATGGTCAACCTTTGCAGCGCCAGTACTGCAGGGACTTAGGTTTGCTGCTAACAGGGCTAGGTGACCCTGCATACAGAAGCAGGCGTTTCCCTTTGGAAGCTTGGATCCCGGTTTCTCAGGGGCTGCTTGCAAGACCCTGCTATTGCCCAGCATCTCTCCTCTGCCCCTACGCCCGGGTAGGAAGCGAGTATTTTAGCCTGAGAAGCAGGGCTCTTGCAACTCTGGAGGAGAGCTAATCCTGCAGCCCACGTTCGTCCTGGGAAACCGCAAGGAGACAGTTGGCCTCAGTGTAGTGGCGAAATGGCCGCCGGACAGGTCTTGCCTGCCGCGGTTTCCGTGAGTTCTCCACCGTCTTCGGGCTTAAATGGAGAGCGAGGAGAGCTGTCGGCTCTCACAGAACTCTGGCCTCCGCACTGTTTGCCATGCAACTGCACGCAAGACCACACGTCTCCTCCCGACCTGCTGAGAAACAGGCATCCGTGTAGGCCCTTGTTAACATTTCCTGGCGTGCAGAGTCCAAGGCGACACGCTGTCCTCTGCCTTGGAAACCTACGTTGCCACAGCTTGCCAAACGCTACCGAAGGCAGTCCTAACCAGTCTCGTGTGCTGCGCAGCTTTGATTCGGTTACGAAAAGCCACCTGCATTGAGGTGAACACTCTGCTCAGCGTTCTTTCCGGGAGCTCACAATTGCCCCCTCTCTAGGTTAAGCAGGATGTCGAGGTGAGGTCCAAACTGAGCAAAGAGCACAATTGCTCACTTTGCAGTGGTAGTCGTCGTAAGAGGCATTGCCTACTAGGCCTTGCTAAGGTCTTCGTTCTGTTAGGGAAGTCGCCACACTTAGACGCCTGTAAAGGAAACTTTATTCAGCGAAGTTCCCAGTGTCTTGCGACGGTCTCCCTTCGCAGGGCCAATACAGCAGGGACTTAGGTTTGCTGCTAACTAGGCTAGGTGACCCTGCATACAGAAGCAGGCCTTTCCCTTTGGAAGCTTGGATCCCGGTTTCTCAGGGGCTGCTTGCAAGACCCTGCTATTGCCCAGCATCTCTCCTCTGCCCCTACGCCCGGGTAGGAAGCGAGTATTTTAGCCTGAGAAGCAGGGCTCTTGCAACTCTGGCGGAGAGCTAATCCTGCAGCCCACGTTCGTCCTGGGAAACCGCAAGGCGACCCTTGGCCTCAGTGTAGTGGCGAAATGGCCGCCAGACAGGTCTTGCCTGCCGCGGTTTCCGTGAGTTCTCCACCGTCTTCGGGCTTAAATGGAGAGCGAGGAGAGCAGTCAGCTCTCACAGAACTCTGGCCTCCGCACTGTTTGCCATGCAGCCGGAAGCAAGACCGCACGTCTCCTCCCGGCCTGCTGAGAAACAGGCCGCCGTGCAGGCCCTTCGTAACACTTCTTGGCATGTAGACTCCAAGGCGACACGCTGTCCTCTTCCTTGGAAACCTACGTTGCCCCAGCATGCCAACGCTCACGAAGGCAGTCCGAGCCCGTCTCATGTGCTGGGCCACTTGCATTCAGTGAGGAAAAGCCACCTGCATTGAGGTGAACACTCTGCTCAGCGTTCTTTCCGGGAGCTCACACTTGCCGCCTCTCTAGGTTAAGCAGGAAGTCGTAGTGAGGACCAACCTGAGCAAAGAGCACAATTCCTCACGTTACACTGGTAGTCGTCGTAAGAGGAATTGCCAACTACGCCTGGCTGAGGCCTTCCCTGTGTTAAGGAACCAGCCACACTTAGAGGCCTTGAAAGAACAATTTATTCAGCGAAGTTCCCATTGTTTGGCGATGGTCAACCTTTGCAGCGCCAGTACTGCAGGGACTTAGGTTTGCTGCTAACAGGGCTAGGTTACCCTGCATACATACAGAAGCAGGCGTTTCCCTTTGGAAGCTTGGATCCCGGTTTCTCAGGGGCTGCTTGCAAGACCCTGCTATTGCCCAGCATCTCTCCTCTGCCCCTACGCCCGGGTAGGAAGCGAGTATTTTAGCCTGAGAAGCAGGGCTCTTGCAACTCTGGAGGAGAGCTAATCCTGCAGCCCACGTTCGTCCTGGGAAACCGCAAGGCGACCCTTGGCCTCAGTGTAGTGGCGAAATGGCCGCCGGACAGGTCTTGCCTGCCGCGGTTTCCGTGAGTTCTCCACCGTCTTCGGGCTTAAATGGAGAGCGAGGAGAGCTGTCGGCTCTCACAGAACTCTGGCCTCCGCACTGTTTGCCATGCAACTGCACGCAAGACCACACGTCTCCTCCCGACCTGCTGAGAAACAGGCATCCGTGTAGGCCCTTGTTAACATTTCCTGGCGTGCAGAGTCCAAGGCGACACGCTGTCCTCTGCCTTGGAAACCTACGTTGCCACAGCTTGCCAAACGCTACCGAAGGCAGTCCTAACCAGTCTCGTGTGCTGCGCAGCTTTGATTCGGTTACGAAAAGCCACCTGCATTGAGGTGAACACTCTGCTCAGCGTTCTTTCCGGGAGCTCACAATTGCCCCCTCTCTAGGTTAAGCAGGATGTCGAGGTGAGGTCCAAACTGAGCAAAGAGCACAATTGCTCACTTTGCAGTGGTAGTCGTCGTAAGAGGCATTGCCTACTAGGCCTTGCTAAGGTCTTCGTTCTGTTAGGGAAGTCGCCACACTTAGACGCCTGTAAAGGAAACTTTATTCAGCGAAGTTCCCAGTGTCTTGCGACGGTCTCCCTTCGCAGGGCCAATACAGCAGGGACTTAGGTTTGCTGCTAACTAGGCTAGGTGACCCTGCATACAGAAGCAGGCCTTTCCCTTTGGAAGCTTGGATCCCGGTTTCTCAGGGGCTGCTTGCAAGACCCTGCTATTGCCCAGCATCTCTCCTCTGCCCCTACGCCCGGGTAGGAAGCGAGTATTTTAGCCTGAGAAGCAGGGCTCTTGCAACTCTGGCGGAGAGCTAATCCTGCAGCCCACGTTCGTCCTGGGAAACCGCAAGGCGACCCTTGGCCTCAGTGTAGTGGCGAAATGGCCGCCAGACAGGTCTTGCCTGCCGCGGTTTCCGTGAGTTCTCCACCGTCTTCGGGCTTAAATGGAGAGCGAGGAGAGCAGTCAGCTCTCACAGAACTCTGGCCTCCGCACTGTTTGCCATGCAGCCGGAAGCAAGACCGCACGTCTCCTCCCGGCCTGCTGAGAAACAGGCCGCCGTGCAGGCCCTTCGTAACACTTCTTGGCATGTAGACTCCAAGGCGACACGCTGTCCTCTTCCTTGGAAACCTACGTTGCCCCAGCATGCCAACGCTCACGAAGGCAGTCCGAGCCCGTCTCATGTGCTGGGCCACTTGCATTCAGTGAGGAAAAGCCACCTGCATTGAGGTGAACACTCTGCTCAGCGTTCTTTCCGGGAGCTCACACTTGCCGCCTCTCTAGGTTAAGCAGGAAGTCGTAGTGAGGACCAACCTGAGCAAAGAGCACAATTCCTCACGTTACACTGGTAGTCGTCGTAAGAGGAATTGCCAACTACGCCTGGCTGAGGCCTTCCCTGTGTTAAGGAACCAGCCACACTTAGAGGCCTTGAAAGAACAATTTATTCAGCGAAGTTCCCATTGTTTGGCGATGGTCAACCTTTGCAGCGCCAGTACTGCAGGGACTTAGGTTTGCTGCTAACAGGGCTAGGTGACCCTGCATACATACAGAAGCAGGCGTTTCCCTTTGGAAGCTTGGATCCCGGTTTCTCAGGGGCTGCTTGCAAGACCCTGCTATTGCCCAGCATCTCTCCTCTGCCCCTACGCCCGGGTAGGAAGCGAGTATTTTAGCCTGAGAAGCAGGGCTCTTGCAACTCTGGAGGAGAGCTAATCCTGCAGCCCACGTTCGTCCTGGGAAACCGCAAGGCGACCCTTGGCCTCAGTGTAGTGGCGAAATGGCCGCCGGACAGGTCTTGCCTGCCGCGGTTTCCGTGAGTTCTCCACCGTCTTCGGGCTTAAATGGAGAGCGAGGAGAGCTGTCGGCTCTCACAGAACTCTGGCCTCCGCACTGTTTGCCATGCAACTGCACGCAAGACCACACGTCTCCTCCCGACCTGCTGAGAAACAGGCATCCGTGTAGGCCCTTGTTAACATTTCCTGGCGTGCAGAGTCCAAGGCGACACGCTGTCCTCTGCCTTGGAAACCTACGTTGCCACAGCTTGCCAAACGCTACCGAAGGCAGTCCTAACCAGTCTCGTGTGCTGCGCAGCTTTGATTCGGTTACGAAAAGCCACCTGCATTGAGGTGAACACTCTGCTCAGCGTTCTTTCCGGGAGCTCACAATTGCCCCCTCTCTAGGTTAAGCAGGATGTCGAGGTGAGGTCCAAACTGAGCAAAGAGCACAATTGCTCACTTTGCAGTGGTAGTCGTCGTAAGAGGCATTGCCTACTAGGCCTTGCTAAGGTCTTCGTTCTGTTAGGGAAGTCGCCACACTTAGACGCCTGTAAAGGAAACTTTATTCAGCGAAGTTCCCAGTGTCTTGCGACGGTCTCCCTTCGCAGGGCCAATACAGCAGGGACTTAGGTTTGCTGCTAACTAGGCTAGGTGACCCTGCATACAGAAGCAGGCGTTTCCCTTTGGAAGCTTGGATCTCGGTTTCTCAGGGGCTGCTTGCAAGACCCTGCTATTGCCCAGCATCTCTCCTCTGCCCCTACGCCCGGGTAGGAAGCGAGTATTTTAGCCTGAGAAGCAGGGCTCTTGCAACGCTGGCGGAGAGCTAATCCTGCAGCCCACGTTCGTCCTGGGAAACCGCAAGGCGACCCTTGGCCTCAGTGTAGTGGCGAAATGGCCGCCGGACAGGTCTTGCCTGCCGCGGTTTCCGTGAGTTCTCCACCGTCTTCGGGCTTAAATGGAGAGCGAGGAGAGCTGTCGGCTCTCACAGAACTCTGGCCTCCACACTGTTTGCCATGCAGCCGAACGCAAGACCGCACGTCTCCTCCCGGCCTGCTGAGAAACAGGCCACCGTGCAGGCCCTTCGTAACACTTCTTGGCATGTAGACTCCAAGGCGACACGCTGTCCTCTTCCTTGGAAACCTACGTTGCCCCAGCATGCCAACCCTCACGAAGGCAGTCTGAGCCCGTCTCATGTGCTGGGCCACTTGCATTCAGTGAGGAAAAGCCACCTGCATTGAGGTAAATACTCTGCTCAGCGTTCTTTCCGGGAGCTCACCCTTGCCGCCTCTCTAGGTTAAGCAGGAAGTCGTAGTGAGGACCAACCTGAGCAAAGAGCACAATTCCTCACGTTACACTGGTAGTCGTCGTAAGAGGAATTGCCAACTACGCCTGGCTGAGGCCTTCCCTGTGTTAAGGAACCAGCCACACTTAGAGGCCTTGAAAGAACAATTTATTCAGCGAAGTTCCCATTGTTTGGCGATGGTCAACCTTTGCAGCGCCAGTACTGCAGGGACTTAGGTTTGCTGCTAACAGGGCTAGGTGACCCTGCATACAGAAGCAGGCGTTTCCCTTTGGAAGCTTGGATCCCGGTTTCTCAGGGGCTGCTTGCAAGACCCTGCTATTGCCCAGCATCTGTCCTCTGCCCCTACACCCGGGTAGGAAGCGAGTATTTTAGCCTGAGAAGCAGGGCTCTTGCAACTCTGGAGGAGAGCTAATCCTGCAGCCCACGTTCGTCCTGGGAAACCGCAAGGCGACCCTTGGCCCCAGTGTAGTGGTGAAATGGCCGCCGGACAGGTCTTGCCTGCCGCGGTTTCCGTGAGTTCTCCACCGTCTTCGGGCTTAAATGGAGAGCGAGGAGAGCTGTCAGCTCTCACAGAACTCTGGCCTCCGCACTGTTTGCCATGCAACTGCACGCAAGACCACATGTCTCCTCCCGACCTGCTGAGAAACAGGCATCCGTGTAGGCCCTTGTTAACATTTCCTGGCGTGCAGAGTCCAAGGCGACACGCTGTCCTCTGCCTTGGAAACCTACGTTGCCACAGCTTGCCAAACGCTACCGAAGGCAGTCCTAACCAGTCTCGTGTGCTGCGCAGCTTTGATTCGGTTACGAAAAGCCACCTGCATTGAGGTGAACACTCTGCTCAGTGTTCTTTCCGGGAGCTCACAATTGCCCCCTCTCTAGGTTAAGCAGGATGTCGAGGTGAGGTCCAAACTGAGCAAAGAGCACAATTGCTCACTTTGCAGTGGTAGTCGTCGTAAGAGGCATTGCCTACTAGGCCTTGCTAAGGTCTTCGTTCTGTTAGGGAAGTCGCCACACTTAGACGCCTGTAAAGGAAACTTTATTCAGCGAAGTTCCCAGTGTCTTGCGACGGTCTCCCTTCGCAGGGCCAATACAGCAGGGACTTAGGTTTGCTGCTAACTAGGCTAGGTGACCCTGCATACAGAAGCAGGCGTTTCCCTTTGGAAGCTTGGATCCCGGTTTCTCAGGGGCTGCTTGCAAGACCCTGCTATTGCCCAGCATCTCTCCTCTGCCCCTACGCCCGGGTAGGAAGCGAGTATTTTAGCCTGAGAAGCAGGGCTCTTGCAACTCTGGCGGAGAGCTAATCCTGCAGCCCACGTTCGTCCTGGGAAACCGCAAGGCGACCCTTGGCCTCAGTGTAGTGGCGAAATGGCCGCCGGACAGGTCTTGCCTGCCGCGGTTTCCGTGAGTTCTCCACCGTCTTCGGGCTTAAATGGAGAGCGAGGAGAGCTGTCGGCTCTCACAGAACTCTGACCTCCGCACTGTTTGCCATGCAGCCGAACGCAAGACCACACGTCTCCTCCCGGCCTGCTGAGAAACAGGCCGCCGTGCAGGCCCTTCGTAACACTTCTTGGCATGTAGACTCCAAGGCGACACGCTGTCCTCTTCCTTGGAAACCTACGTTGCCCCAGCATGCCAACGCTCACGAAGGCAGTCCGAGCCCGTCTCATGTGCTGGGCCACTTGCATTCAGTGAGGAAAAGCCACCTGCATTGAGGTGAACACTCTGCTCAGCGTTCTTTCCGGGAGCTCACACTTGCCGCCTCTCTAGGTTAAGCAGGAAGTCGTAGTGAGGACCAACCTGAGCAAAGAGCACAATTCCTCACGTTACACTGGTAGTCGTCGTAAGAGGAATTGCCAACTACGCCTGGCTGAGGCCTTCCCTGTGTTAAGGAACCAGCCACACTTAGAGGCCTTGAAAGAACAATTTATTCAGCGAAGTTCCCATTGTTTGGTGATGGTCAACCTTTGCAGCGCCAGTACTGCAGGGACTTAGGTTTGCTGCTAACAGGGCTAGGTGACCCTGCATACAGAAGCAGGCGTTTCCCTTTGGAAGCTTGGATCCCGGTTTCTCAGGGGCTGCTTGCAAGACCCTGCTATTGCCCAGCATCTCTCCTCTGCCCCTACGCCCGGGTAGGAAGCGAGTATTTTAGCCTGAGAAGCAGGGCTCTTGCAACTCTGGAGGAGAGCTAATCCTGCAGCCCACGTTCGTCCTGGGAAACCACAAGGCGACCCTTGGCCTCAGTGTAGTGGCGAAATGGCCGCCGGACAGGTCTTGCCTGCCGCGGTTTCCGTGAGTTCTCCACCGTCTTCGGGCTTAAATGGAGAGCGAGGAGAGCTGTCGGCTCTCACAAAACTCTGGCCTCCGCACTGTTTGCCATGCAACTGCACGCAAGACCACACGTCTCCTCCCGACCTGCTGAGAAACAGGCATCCGTGTAGGCCCTTGTTAACACTTCCTGGCGTGCAGAGTCCAAGGCAACACGCTGTCCTCTGCCTTGGAAACCTACGTTGCCACAGCTTGCCAAACGCTACCGAAGGCAGTCCTAACCAGTCTCGTGTGCTGCGCAGCTTTGATTCGGTTACGAAAAGCCACCTGCATTGAGGTGAACACTCTGCTCAGCGTTCTTTCCGGGAGCTCACAATTGCCCCCTCTCTAGGTTAAGCAGGATGTCGAGGTGAGGTCCAAACTGAGCAAAGAGCACAATTGCTCACTTTGCAGTGGTAGTCGTCGTAAGAGGCATTGCCTACTACGCCTTGCTAAGGTCTTCGTTCTGTTAGGGAAGTCGCCACACTTAGACGCCTGTAAAGGAAACTTTATTCAGCGAAGTTCCCAGTGTCTTGCGACGGTCTCCCTTCGCAGGGCCAATACAGCAGGGACTTAGGTTTGCTGCTAACTAGGCTAGGTGACCCTGCATACAGAAGCAGGCTTTTCCCTTTGGAAGCTTGGATCCCGGTTTCTCAGGGGCTGCTTGCAAGACCCTGCTATTGCCCAGCATCTCTCCTCTGCCCCTACGCCCGGGTAGGAAGCGAGTATTTTAGCCTGAGAAGCAGGGCTCTTGCAACTCTGGCGGAGAGCTAATCCTGCAGCCCACGTTCGTCCTGGGAAACCGCAAGGCGACCCTTGGCCTCAGTGTAGTGGCGAAATGGCCGCCGGACAGGTCTTGCCTGCCGCGGTTTCCGTGAGTTCTCCACCGTCTTCGGGCTTAAATGGAGAGCGAGGAGAGCTGTCGGCTCTCACAGAACTCTGGCCTCCGCACTGTTTGCCATGCAGCCGGAAGCAAGACAGCACGTCTCCTCCCGGCCGGCTGAGAAATAGGCCGCCGTGCAGGCCCTTCGTAACACTTCTTGGCATGTAGACTCCAAGGCGACACGCTGTCCTCTTCCTTGGA